>NC_057388.1:32218514-32919394 GCF_019320065.1 Cervus canadensis | reverse complement strand
CAAGAGAAGACTCTACACATGGACATCACCAGATGGTCAATACCAAAATCAGATTTATTGTATTCTTTGTAGCCAAAGATGGAGAAGCTCTATGCAGTCAGCAAAAACAAGACCATGAGCTGACTCTGACTCAGGTCATGAACTCCTTATTGCCAAATTCAGACTTAAATGAAGAAAGTAGGGAAAATCACTAGACCATTCAGGTATGGCCTAAATCAAATCCCTTACGATGATACAGTGGAAGTGACAAATAGATTCAAGAGATTATATTTGATAGACAGGAAGCCTGAAGAGCTATGGACAGAGGTTTGTGACATTGTACAAGAGACAGTGATCAAGATCATCCCCAAGATAAAGAAATGCAAAAAGGCAAGATGGTTGTCAGAGAAGGCCTTACAAATAGCTGTGAAAAGAAGAAAAGTGAAAGGCAAAGGAGAAATGGAAAGATATGCCCATTTGAATGCAGAGTTCCAAAGAGTAGCAAGGAGATATAAAAAAGCCTTCCTCAGTGATCAATGCAAAGAAACAGAAGAAAACTATTTTGAGAAGACAATATTGAGAAAAGGTGGCAAGATTACACAGAAGAACTATACAAAAAAGATCTTCATGATTCAGATGATCACAATTATGTGATAACTCACCTAGAGCCACATTCTGGAATGTGAAGTCAAATGGACCTTAAGAAGCATCACTACGAACAAAGCTAGTGGAGGTGATGGAATTCCAGTTGAGCTATTTCAAATCGTAAAAGATGATGCTGTGAAAGTGCTGCACTCAGTATGTTAGCAAATGTGGAAAACTCAGCAGTGGCCACAGGACTGGAAAAAGTCAGTTTTCTTTCTAATCCCTAAGAAAAGTAATGACAAAGAATGTTCAAACTACTGTACAACTGCACTCATCTCACATGCTAGTATAGTAATGCTCAAAATTCTCCAAGCCAGGCTTCAATAATATGCAAACCATGAATTTCCAGATGTTCAATCTGGTTTTAGAAAAGGCAGAGGAACTGGAGATCAAATTGCCAACATCTATTGGATCATCAGAAAAGCAAGAGAGTTCCAGAAAAACATCTACTTCTGTTTTATTGACTATACCAAAGCCTTTGACTCTGTGGATCACAACAAACTGTGTAAAATTCTGAAAGAGATGAGAATACCAGACCACCTGACCTGCCTTCTGAGAAATCTGTATGCAGGTCAAGAAACAAGTTAGAACTGGACATGGAATAACAGACTGGTTCCAAATCAGTAAAGGAGTACATCAAGGCTGTATATTGTCACCCTGCTTATTTAACTTATATGCAGGGTACATCATGAGAAATGCTGGGCTGGATGAAGTACAAACTAGAATCAAGTTTGCCGGGAGAAATATCAATAACTTCAGATATGCAGATGACACCACCCTTATGGCAGAAAGTGAAGAAGAACTAAAGAGCCTCTTGATGAAAGTAAAAGAGGAGAGTGAAAAAGTTGACTAAAACTCAGCATTTGAAGATTCAGATCGTGACATTTGTCCCATCACTTCATGGCAAATAGGTGGAGAAACCGTGGAAACAGTGGCTGACTTTATTTTTTTGGACTCCAAAATCACTGCACATGGTGACTGCAGTCATGTAACTAAAAGATGTTTGCTCTTTGAGAGAAAAGTTATGACCAACCTAAACAGCTTAATAAAAAGGAGAGACATTGCTTTGCCAACAAAAGTCTGTCCAGTCAAAGCTATGATTTTTCCAGTAGTCATGTATGGATATGAGAGTTGGACTGTAAAGAAATCTGAGCGCCAAAGAACTGATGCTTTTGAACTGTGATGTTGGAGAAGACTCTTGAGAGGAGTAACTGAAGAGAACTGAACTGAACTGAAATAAAAAGAGTAAAGTGGGGCAACCATGTCCAATTCTGGTCTCTCTGTATATTTTTTCTATATTTGTTTTTTGCTTCAGTTCCCTTTTGCCATTAGGAAGAAATTCCCTCTCATACTTCCTGTTACTTGATTATGTTCCTCAAATCATACATGTCTTGTCCTGAGTTCTGTCTACCCAAGGTTTACATTAAAACTATCTTGTGTAAACCAGACTTGTTTTTTTTATAAATATATTGTTTTTTTTCATAATTATATATATTTTTTTCATTTATTTTTATTAGTTGTAGGCTAATTACTTTATAATATTGTAGTGGTTTTTGCCATACATTGACATGAATCAGCCATGGATTTACATGTGCTCCCCATCCCGATCCCCCTTCCACCTCCCTCCCCACCCCATCCCTGTGGGTCTTCCCAGTGCACCAGCCCTGAGCACTTGTCTCATGCATCCAACCTGGGCTGGTGATCTGTTTCACCCTTGATAGTATACTTGTTTCAGTGCTATTCTCTCAGAACATCCCACCCTCACCTTCTCCCACAGAGTCCCAAAGTCTGTTCTGTACATCTGTGTTAGACTTGTTTTTAAAATATGAATTCTTACCTAACCAAACTTAGGTCCACTCGCTCACGTGCAGTAAAGTCAATCTACTTTATTGACAATTGATGTGATATAGGAGTATGCAGCTTTTATCATATAGTGTCATACTAGTAGTCCAGGACAGCTAATGCTGAAGGAGTCCAAAGTCCTCAATGGGTTTCAGGAAAACATTTTTAAAGGCCAGGTAAGGGGTGGGGTGGCATTGCAGGCTATGTGACCAGCTGAGGCACAATTCTCTGATAGGTTGATGGTGAGGTAACAGAGCAGTGTATCAGGGGTTAACTCTCAGGCTCCAGCAGGTCTGTGGACTGTGAGCTCACCTTCCTCAAGTAGTTAATGTCTTTCATTTTGGTGGTTTTTTTTTTTTTTTTTTTTGCCTATGTAAAACAATTCTGGGAATGTGCATCAGATATTATTACTTAGTTACTTCAAAGAGGAGCTAAAGTAGAGGTCTCCATAGGGTACTGCTTGGTGACAAAAGGAGAGGTTTTTGAATTCTTAATACACTTGACAAGGCCCAATATCAGAACAGTAATATGCAATTTAAATATGTTCAGTGACTTCTTTATTCTATGTAGTTGATACTACTTAGGCCCTTGGGAATTTAACTATCTTTACCAATTTCAATAGTGGAAAGATTTTTAGTATTCTAAAAATACTAAAGGGAAGGATTGACTAAACAATTTTACATTTACTTTTAAAGTCACTCAGTTGTTTCCAACTCTTTATGATCCCATGGACTATAGAGTCCATGGAATTCTCCAGGCCAGAATACTGGAGAGGGTAGCCTTAGGGCTTCCCTGGTGGCTCAGATGGTAAAGTATCTGTCTGCAGTGCGGGAGACCTTGGTTCGATCCTTGGGTCGGGAAGATCTCCTGGAGAAGGAAATGGCAACCCACTCCAGTACTCTTGCCTGGAAAATTCCTTGGTAGGCTACAGTCCATGGGGTCGTCAAAAGTCAGACACGACTGAGTGACTTCACTTTCACTAAACAATGAGAAGTCTACAGTGGAATCTTTTCAAAATATTACATCTATTTCAGTAGGAAAGTTATGAATATATGTGTGCTTGCTCAGTCATGTCTGACTCTATGTAACCCTATGGAGTGTAACCTGCCAGGCTCTTCGGTCCATGTGATTTCCCAGGCAAGAATACTAGAGTGGTTTGCCATTTCCTATTCCAGGGGATCTTCCCAACCCAGGAATCAAGCCTGCATCTCTTGTGTCTCCTGCACTGGCAAGAAGTTTCTTTACCATTGAGCCACCTAGGAAATCATAGACACTCTATTTCACAAATACTGACAAATTTGAAGAGGTTAAAAACTGTGAACTGGACTTTGAAATTTTGAGGGTGGAGTTCATCATGTGTTCTAAAAGAGAAATAGAACACATAAAAAGAAGTTTCCCTGGACGCAAATGAATCATTGCATCTCTGTGGACTATCCTACTGGCTGTACTGTCAATATGTATTTACTTCTGTCTCTCATAGATGCGATCTCCTTGATTATTTTTCACAATTCAACCTTTTATTTTTTTTTGAGATATATCAAATTTTGCCGATGGGAATGTAAATTGATACAGCTTCTATAGAGAACAGTATGGAGATTCCTCAAAAAATTAGGAGTAAAATTACCATGTGAAAGTGTCTGACTCTTTATGAGCCCATGAACTATAGCCCACTAGGCATTTCTGTCTGTAGGATTTACAAGCAAAGACTACCGTTTGTTATTTCCTAGTCGAAGGGATCTTCCAGACCCAGAGATTGAACCCATGTCTCCTGTGTCTTCTGCATTGGCAGGTGAATTATTTACCACTGTGCCACCTGAGAAGCCTACAGAGGCAAAGTCCACCTTTGCCTCCATACTAACAGGCAAATTTCCTGTTGGCAGAATGATTTAAGAAATACCCAGATATGTTTGGGAATCTTGGAGAAATGGGATTTGTTTCCTACTTTCCAGGTTGCAAGGTGAAAGACTTCAAGTACCCTCAGTCATGTCCAACTCTTTGCAACCCCATGGACTGTAACCTGACAGGCTCTTCTGTCCATGTGATTCTCCAGGCAAGTTACTGGATTGGGTTGCTATTCTCTTCTACAGGGAAAACTACCATATGACCCAGCAATCTCACTTCTGGGCATATACCCTAAGAAAACCACATATACCCTGAGAAAACCACAATTTAGTGTACCTTAGTGTTCACTGCAGCATTACTTACAATAGCCAGAACATGGAAGCAACCTAGATGTCCATTGGAGATGAAGAATGGATAAAGAAGTTGTGGTATGTATATACAATGGAATATTGCTCAGCCATAAAAAGGAATGAATTTGAGCTAGTTGTAATGCAGTGGATGAACCTAGAGCTTGTTATACAGAGTGAAGTCAGAAAGAGAAAAACAAATATAGTATATTAAAGCATATATATGGAATCTAAAAAAAGATGGTACTGATGAACCTATTTGTAGGGAAGGAATGGAGACACATGAAGAGAATGGACTTGTGGACACAGCAGGGGACAGAGAAGGTGGGACAAATTGAGAAAGTAGCACTGACATATATACACTACCATGTGTGAAGTAGATAACTAGTGGGAAGCTACTATATAACACAGGGAGCCCAGCCTGGTGCTCTGTGATGAGATAGAGGGGCAAGATATGGTGGGGTGGGAGGAAGGTTCAGAAGGGAGGGGGTGTGTGTGTGTGTGTATTTATGTATATATATGTATGTATGTGTGCTAAGAGTTTCCAACTCTTTGCACCCCATGGACTGTAGCCTGCCAGGCTCCACTGTCAATGAGATTTTCTAGGCAAGAATACTGGAGTGGGTTGCTGTTTCCTCCTCCAGGGATCAAACCCACATCTCCTGTCTCTCCTGCATTGTCAGGTGGATTCTTTACCACTGAGCCACTTGGGAAGGCTATATATACATGTGTACACACACACACACACACACTTATAACTGATTCACAATATTATATGGCAGAAACCAAGAGTGTAAAGCAATTATCCTCCAATTAAAAATTAAAAAAAACCCTCCAATCCGTGGCCATTCTTAACAATTTCCAATTTCCTACTTGTACTAAAATCTGACCATCCTCTTTTACTTTTTTTTCCCTTAGTACTTTCTGCATACTTCTCTTTGAGTACTTGTGATAATGTATTATAATTTTTTTTCTCCTCTTTTAGACTTGAATTCCTTAACAATCTTTTTCTCCTGAATTTTATGCAACATCTGCAAGATAGCACTGCTTAATTGTGTTTGAATGGATAGATCCAGATATGTTTTCATGCTTTTTCTTCCTTTTCTCCTTCTACATCATCTTCACAATCCTGACTTCTTGCTTCTTCATTTTCACTATATTAAGCAATGAACGCTAAAGTGGACAATAAAGTTTGCCTCTACTTAAAGAAACGTCTAGATTCTAGTAGATCTCCATTTGGTAGACTGAGTGGACCAAACTACTTGGTGGATAAGCAGATCTTCATATAGGTTCTCTCCAGTGCCTCCTGTCCAGGTCTTGAATTGCTCTTGAGCTCCCACATACAGATACTTCTGACAGGCAGTAGGAATATACAACACATATTTTTTAAAAACATACAATTGTTTGTAACCAGTCAACCCTCTTCTTTGTTACAAGACACATTTCTTTCTTTGGGATGGAATAAAAGTTCATTCTTTTGCTAGAAAGGGAGTATGTTTTGGCAACCCAAGAATATACAAATGATGAAGGACCATCTGAAACACCAAAGTTCAAATTTTGGTAAAACCAAGTTTTAGGGCTGAATGTATTTTATCACATTGCACTTTGAAAATCAGTAATCCACATATGACATATGTATCCTTGAATTACCTACAGTTCTCAATTAAGCAAACCATGGCATTCCCTAGCCATTATAAGTAAACATAGGTTATTGTAGTTTTAAATTATGCCACTTTCAAACATTTTTTGCTTTAGTCCTTGAAACATCAAATCTCTTTCATTTTCAATTTGTCTCTTTCAAACCAGTGCCCCATAGGAGGTGCCGTCCAAAAGTTGAAAGTCTCTTTATTTCTGCCAAGTCTAATTTAGATACCACTAAAGCTTCCAACAAGTGTACATGGGAGAATGAATTTGGGAAGAATTTTTAAAACAGAATGGTTTATGTCGGCAGCAGTTTGAAAAAAAGAGTAAATGCTATTGAGAAATGAACTTTCACTAAACCAAAAATAAAAATGTTAAAAGTATATAATTGTATTGAATGGTAATAAGTTCTGGACAGTTATCCAAAATCTATGAATTAATTGAAGAACTATGTTTCTTTTTGAGTATGATATGGCCTTGAGTTAATGAACCGCAGCATCCTTGATATGGCATTTTGTACTGTATGGTATATTTTAAATGAAGCTTAAACAAATAAGGACTCACCATACTGCCCCAAGCAAAACTAAATTGTTATAAAGTTTTACACAGCAGGAGGCAAACATTCTTGAAATAATTGGTCACGATAGGATATTATTCTTTTTTTTTTAAGTCTTACACAAAACATATCTCATTTCTTCTAAACTGGTTCTGTAGATTTGAAAAAGGATCATGATCAAATTTGTGGCATGGAAAAGAGCCATTCTTTATGAAAAATGTTAATTATCACTGTAAAGTACAATTAATATAGAAGCCAAGGAAATTACACTGGATTTCTAGTTTGATGACAGTGCAAACTTACTGTTGAATTAATTTCTGATATTGACTTAATCAGTAGATATTATTATGTATGTAAAAGTTATGAAAAACATTGCAAAAAATACACTACTGAACCAAAGCACAATTTCTAAGATTTCTTTTCTTTCTTTTAATTTTTTTTATTGGTTGAGAGAAGCAGGTATGAAGGTGGAGGAAGGGACAGGAGAATAATGTAATCTCTTATAAGATAAGCATAAACTATCTTCATGATACTGGCTGTGTTCTAAAACAGTGTGGGTCTATGAAGTTTGTTTGGTCCAGTTTCTCATCCCATGAATAAGAAAATAAGACCCAGATAGAATGCTTAGACTGTTTTTAAGCACCATTATATACTAACATTTTGAGATTTAGAACCAGGATTCATGAATGCAAGTCAATTTTAACTTAAATTCATATAGAAAGCTTAATGAAATAAAAACTAATTGATATTTCAAGAGTTTTAGCCTTAAATCTTACATGATATAAAATATACTTTAATTTTACATTGATCCAGCTACACTGGTGCCTAGAGCAATATTTCTCCAGAGCAAATTTTTTTTTTCACAGTAAGAGGAAGCAAAGATATGAGAAATAGCAAATAACCTCAGATATGCAGATGACACCACCCTTATGGCAGAAAGTAAAGAGGAACTAAAAAGCCTCTTGATGAAAGTGAAAGAGGAAAGTGAAAATGTTGGCTTAAAGCTCAACATTCAGAAAACTAAGATCATGGCATCTGGTCCCATTACTTTATGGCAAATAGATGGGGAAACAGTGGAAGCAGTGTCAGACTTTATTTTTGGGGGCTCCAAAATGACTGCAGATGGTGATTGCAGCCATGAAATTAAAAGACACTTACTCCTTGGAAGGAAAGTTATGACCAACCTAGATAGCATATTAGAAAGCAGAGACATTACTTTGCCAACAAAGGTCCATCTAGTCAAGGCTATGGTTTTTCCAGTGGTCATGTATGGATGTGAGTTGGACTTTGAAGAAAGCTGAGCACCGAAGAATTGATGCTTTTGAACTGTGGTGTTGGGGAAGACTCTTGAGAGTCCCTTGGACTGCAAGGAGATCCAACCAGTCCATCCTAAAGGAGATCAGTCCTGGGTGTTCATTGGAAGGACTGATGCTGAAGCTGAAACTCTAATACTTTGGCCACCTCATGTGAAGAGCTGACTCATTGGAAAAGACCCTGATGCTGGGAGGGATTGGGGGCAGGAGGAGAAGGGGACGACAGAGGATGAGATGGCTGAATGGCATCACCGACTCAATGGACATAGGTTTGGGTGGACCCTGGGAGTGTGTGATGGACAGGGAGGCCTGGCGTGCTGCGATTCATGGGGCCGCAAAGAGTCAGACATGACTGAGTGACTGAACTGAACTGAAATGAACATGTAATTGTATGGTTTGTTTCTGAAACATTGGGGTAAAGTGACTAAATTTCAAGCAACACAGAATCTTTCCAGTAACCTTCCACCTGTTTCACTATGATAGCTATTTGCCTCAGCATTAGTATTTGAAAAATGGTGATAACCCAGTACCTTGTGTCCTGACTACAGAGGAGACAGGCTGGATGTAAAATAAGAGGCTGTGAAGAGTTAAGGAAATGGAAACAGCAGAAAACCAGCAAAGTTGTGGAGCCCCATTAGGAAAAGCGAACCCACTCAGGGAAAGAGAATGGCTCAAATCCAAAGCAGGTTGTGGGGAATTCAGTTTAGTCTTAGGCAGCTCAGTCATCAGTACAGAGAATCAACATGTCCTGACTTAAGAATATTGCAGATGGCTTCAGAGGCTCACAATGGTGAAAAGTGAATCAGGATTATTAAATGAAACATGTAAAAGCAAAAAAGCAAGTGTAATAAAAACAGTGCTGGAAGGAAGGAATGCAGGATGCAGTTCTTGGGAAACAAAAACAGGAATGAAAGAGGGAAGCAGGCTAAAAGGAAGTAGTGGTAGTTAGCTATGATGTGAAAAGAAAACACATATTCCTTTCCATTAATACAAAAGTCACAGACAAAAAATGACCTAATATGTTCCCTAGTCTTTTCCCAGAATTATTCATAGTACCTATCCCTCCATTACATGATGTTCTTCACTTCTTGTACTTAGAAGATATGACTATGCTTTTGAAACTTGGCTTTCAGGGAGGCAACTATTGTTTTCTTATACTTCTGGTCCATTGTGTTTCCCATAAGAGATGGTGAATTACGAAAAGCTTTTTAGAATTACCTCAATAGTTGTTTCTCAATTCTACTTGCTTATCAAATTTTATTGATTCTACATCCATAATATTTTTGTTTCCATTTCGTGCCTTAAGTCCTTTTTTTTTTCCTCCAAACTCATCTCTGCTTCTCTAGTATTCTTCATTCTAATCCATTCTGCATGATATTGTCAGAATTATCTTCCTGAAGCACAGGTCAGGCTGAATCACTTACCTGGTCAAACTCACCTGATGAGTGCCTACTGCAGAAAAAATAAACAAGTTCTTTAATATGGAAACCTAAATATTTCACAATTCATCTATTAAGCAATGTACCTTGCTCATAGATTATACACTTCTTTTCCATTCTTCCATTATTTTCTTTCAAAATTTTACCTTTTCTCTAGAGAGTGCATATTGAACTCTTGCCTTCTCCTGTCAGTACTCTCAGATCACCTAATTGAAACATTCTCTTCTCCAGTTCCCTTAGCACAGTGCTTAGATATCTGTCATACTTTGTATTTTAACAACTTACCATAAATTAATATCATCTATTTTCCTTTGTAAATGCAGAAAAAAGAGAAGCCTCAGATCAGGAACTGTATCAGTTTCCTGGGCAAAAGATATCTGATGAGATGCTTGGGAACTTTGTAAGAGCAAGAATGAAATAGGATGATATAATTTAGAGAGAGAGATGTGGGTCAGGGTCAAGAAAATAATTGTGTCTCCCTTTAATACTTATTAAAAAAAAAAAAACTCTGACGTAGAAAAGTCTTTTCATATACTCAATGTGATAACTTGCTTCATGCTTCATAGGTATTGATCAGCCCTTGTCTCTTTCATCCACAAAAACCAATCATTGGCTTCCAATATGGATTTTGTAGTTCACATAGACAAGAATGTTATGTGGTATCCAACTCACTGAACTGAACTCCTTACATTATTAAAAGAAATGTACTGGAAGAGAACTTATTCTGAAATTGGATTTCATTTCTCTGTCTTTCATGTGTCTGCTAGTATCATAGACTTAGTAGTGCTGCCTTTTATATAGCTTTGGTTATACTCACTAAGGAACTCAATTCATATAAAAATGAACAGGTTACTGTAAGATTTACTACTCTTAATCATAAATTCAGAAGCAATTGACCATCTAGAACAGTGAAGCACATTAGAGGCTTGTGTTCTAACAAGGAGAAAATAATTGGGGGAGTAAGTTAGCTCTTATAAGATCCAATATTGTTCTGGAATAATAGTGTTACTTTATTATTTTTTTTTGTTTTTTTGTTTTTTCTGTGATCCATCTTTATTACCTTAATGATGTTTCTTTTTTTTTTTTTAATTTTTTTTTTTTTTGTCATACATTGATATGAATCAGCCATAGATTTACACGTATTCCCCATCCCGATCCCCCCTCCCACCTCCCTCTCCACCCGATTCCTCTGGGTCTTCCCAGTGCACCAGGCCCGAGCACTTGTCTCATGCATCCCACCTGGGCTGGTGATCTGTTTCACCATAAATAGTATACATGCTGTTCTTTTGAAATATCCCACCCTCACATTCTCCCACAGAGTTCAAAAGTCTGTTCTGTATTTCTGTGTCTCTTTTTCTGTTTTGCATATAGGGTTATCGTTACCATCTTTCTAAATTCCATATATATGTGTTAGTATGCTGTAATGTTCTTTATCTTTCTGGCTTACTTCACGCTGTATAAGGGGCTCCAGTTTCATCCATCTCCCACTTCTGGGCATACACACTGAGGAAACCAGATCTGAAAGAGACACGTGCACCCCAATGTTCATTGCAGCACTGTTTATAATAGCCAGGACATGGAAGCAACCTAGTGTTACTTTATTTAAATCTCAGAGTCAAAACTGACTGGCCCTTCCAAAAGTCAAAAAAGTAGAAACTGTGTTTATATCTTGGGGGGTGGTGAAGGAATGGATATAACAGCTCTAAGGGTCACCCCCAAGGTCTTAAAAGGTTGACTTCTCATCTTCATGTCTCTGCATTCCAATCATTTGAGTTTTGCTTTTGTTTTTTTTTTTTAAATACATAATCATGGGCTAATTGAATTGGAATCTGAGAATGCCTTTGAAGATAAACTAAAGAGCCTGTTGAGGAAGGTGAAAGAGGAGAGTGAAAAGGCTGGCTTGAAACTCAACATTAAAAAACTAAGATCATAGCATTTGGTTCCCTCACTCATGGCAAGTAGATGGGGAAAAAGTGGAAACAGTGGCAGATTTTATTTTCCTGTGCTCCAAAATTACTGTGGATGGTGACTGCAGCCATGAAATTATAAGAAGCTTGCTCCTTGGAAGAAAAGCTATGACAAACCTACAAAGAGTATTAAAAAGCAGAGACATTACTTTGCCAACAAAGGTCCATCTTGTCAAAGCTATGGTTTTTCCAGTAGTCATGTATGGATGGGAGATTTGGGTCATAAAGAAGACTGAGCATCAAAGAATTGATGCTTTCAAACTGTGGTGTTGGAGAAGACTCTTGAGAGTCCCTGTCATTATGAATTATTTTTCAGTATTCTTGGGCTTAGTGTATATGGAATCATGAAGCATGTATTCTTTGGTATTTTGTTCTTGTTGTTTGACATTAGGTATTTAAGATCCTTTGATTTTTTTTTTTTAGTATTGGTGTTTTGTTTTGCTGTTAGTTCATTGTGTAAATATACTGCAATTTATCAATTATCCTGTTTATGGAAAACTAAGTTGTTTTCACTTTTAGGCTATCATGAATAAAGCTGATATACACAATATACATTTCCTTTTATCTTCAGAAAATACATAGGAATGGAATTGATTTAATACCTGATTCTTCTTTGAGTTCTTAATCATCTTCCAAATCATGTTGTCTTAGTTTCAAGATGTACCTTCTCTCCTAGAAGAACTGAACACTTCAGTGAAGTATCTTGAAGGTAGTAGGCTGTGAGTAATGTAGTGATGTGTAATAAAGAGTAGTATTCTAAGTACTGTAACTTCATAATACGTTTTACTATCTAGCAATGTTAGTTCCATGTCAGTGCTCTTAGGAGGCATGGGCTTCCTTTGTGGCTCAGCTGGTAAAGAATCTGCCTGCAATGCAGGAGAACTGGGTTTGATCCCTGGGTTGGGAAGAACCCCTGGAGAAGGGAAAGGCTACCCACTCCAGTATTCTGGCCTAGAGAATTTCATGGACTCTATAGTCCATGGGGTCACAAAGAGTTGGACATGACTGAGCAACTTTTACTTTTATTTGTAAAAGGATTATTTGTCTGCCTTTATTTTTTTTTTTTGATATGAACTTAATAATTGGCTTCTCTAGTTAAAAGAAATCTTACTGGTATATTAGCAAGATTGAACTAAATTTTTAGATTGAATTTGTGAGAATTAACATACCACTGGATCTTCCTATCTAAAAAATAGGCAAGTTCTCTTTTCTGGCTTTCATTAGCATTTGAAAATTATCTTACTATATATAATGCTCATTGCTTCTTAAATTAAAATTTCACTATTTTTATGTTCCTTTTTTTGGTGTAAATTAGCCAAAGCTGGTCTCTGTTACTTGTAGTCAAATGCTACTTGAAACAACATTAAGGTGATGAGGTTTCTATTAATCTGGTTTAAGTCTCTAACATGATTTTTTACAGATGGATAAAGGCTGTGTTTCCTAAATTTAGAATTGAAAAGTTGTTGGTTAGAGGATAGAAAATTTGCATTGCAGACAAAGAAATTTTCTTTGGGAAATCTGATTAAGGGCTAAGCTATTTTCTTTTTGATGTTCAATATTAGACAATTTAGATGATTTTGAAAGTCCCCAACTTAGATCAAATAGCAGGAAAAGGACCCAGGTGTTCAGAGAAGAAATTCATCAAAAAGAAATGAGATGTTTTGATTAGTGATCCAGGATCAGTGCCAAGACAGGGATTATTTTAGGGATAGGCTGGTGCCAAATAAGTGGATGACAGTGGAATTTTTTTTCAACTAGCCCCTTAGCATGATGTGTATGCCCTTGGAAGAAAATTGGGTAAGTGAGTAGGAGTATATGGGGTCTGTGGGTATCAGAGGCAGAAAGAGGTAAAGAAAGAGACAGAAAGAGAAGAAAAGACAGAAAGCAAGTAATTCACAAAATTATAACACTGAGCATGCAGGGAAACTTTGGCATATATACAATAGTAACTGGAGACTGTTTCCAGCTCCAGTGGATGTATGTAAATTTAAGCTCAAAAACTTAAGTAAAAGCAAACAAGACTGAATTGAATAATGATGATTTATGTAATTAAAAAATATGATCTTTTATATCTGAAGATGGAGTTGTAAAATGTATTGATAGAAATAATACATGGAACTTTTTTATTGCTTTAGTATTTAAGAATTTATTAAGAAATATATGTTGCTTTTATAAAAATTAAAAATACTTTATTATTAAAAAGTAATTCATACAATGAAAATTTAATCAATAAAATATGTAGAAAGTAAAAAAAAACCTCTTAATTAAAACTAAATGGTACTAAAAATATCCATTTTTAACAATTTTGTGATTTTAGAATTTATTACCTCTATTTATAATACTTAGTAAACACAGGTTAATTTCTGTATATAACATAGCAAGCTTTTTGTTTTTTTAGAGAAGTATCTCAGGGAAATATCTATTTAAATATATACATAAAATGATACTTTGTTATTGGTTACTTTATACTGAACTACATGTATTTTTAATTGACTTTACTGAAATGTCAAAATTTTAGATAAAGTATATGTTAGCTAAGCAGATTAATGTTTATTATGGAAACTATAAGAAGATCATAAAATGTTGGTAATTGAGTATTTTTCAAAAAGACTGAGTCTATTATGGCTTTGATTCTATAATCAATCATGAAATTCCACATCTAAAATCTGTAAGACCAAAGTGCAAATACATAGAATTCCCAGCAACTAGAGATTTCTTGTCATAACTCCAGACCTACTTGATCCTATTCCCAACTAACATCAATCTCATGTTCTATGATTTTGATCTTGACCTTGGCTCTTGTTCATTGTACTTAGTTTATATATTTGGTATCTTCAGTATTTGAAGCTTGCCTCTTTCTAGAGGCTTATTACTTGACTTCAATACTTTGATCAAGGCTCCATGCTATGTTGGATAGAATGCCAATCACTGACACTTCACTATTTAGGAATTTCTGCCAGATCAGTACTTACATCCCTAGAGGGGAATGTGGGAAAAATTCAGATTTTACTATATGGGACCATATACAATTCACAGATGTAGAATAAAACTGGATTCAGAGCTGTAAAAACAAGAGTTAGTAAAAGGTGCTTTAAGGTATTAAAAGTAATAAGGCTTTTAAAAAGGCCTTCTTTATTAAATGAGTGATTTAACTTAAAGATATCAATAAAAATAATTGTTATTGAGATTGATAGATGTATAAAACTAGGTGGAGTTTTACCAGGATGATTTTTCTTTTTTTTTGAAGCAAACTAAATTGATGTTTTTTTTTCTGTTGAAACTTCTTTGAAGAGATAAATCTTTACTAACGTTTTATTGCTGAATAAATGGATCCAGATGATAGTACCAGTTCCTTCCACGGAAGAAATGTGGCATTTGAGATGAAATTAAGCCTTGTGTGTGTGTGTTGAAGTGAAATGAAGGGAAGTAACTCAGTCATGTCTGACTCTTTGCGACCCCATGGACTGTAGCCTACCAGGCTCCTTCGTCCATGGGATTTTCTGGGCAAGAATACTGGAGTGGGTTGCCATGTCCTTCTTCTGTGTGTGTGTTTAGTTCAGTTCAGTCACTCAGTCATGTCCGACTCTTTGCGACCCCATGAATCGCAGCACGCCAGGCCTCCCTGTCCATCACAAACTCCCGGAGTTTACTCAGCTATTGCCCATCGAGTTGGTGATGCCATCCAGCCATCTCATCCTCTGTCATCCCCTTCTCCTCCTGCCCCTAATCCCTCCCAGCATCAGGGCCTTTACCAATGAGTCAACTCTTCGCATGAGGTGGCCAAAGTATTGGAGTTTCAGCTTCAGCATCAGTCCTTCCAATGAACACCTGGACTTATCTCCTTGAGGATGGACTAGCTGGATCTCCTTGCAGTCCAAGGGGCTCTCAAGAGTCTTCTCCAACAGCACAGTTCAAAAGCATCAATTTTTTGGTGCTCAGCTTTCTTCACAGCCCAACTCTCACATCCATGCATGACCACTGGAGAAACCATAGCCTTGACCAGATGGACCTTTGTTGGCAAAGTAATGTCTCAGCTTTTTAATATGCTATCTAGGTTGGCCATAACTTTCCTTCCAAGGAGTAAGCGTCTTTTAATTTCATGGCTGCAGTCACCATCTGTAGTGATTTTGGAGCCCAAAAAAATAAAGACTGACACTGTTTCCACTGTCTCCCCATCTGTTTCCCATGAAGTGATGGGACCAGATGCCGTGATCTTAGTTTTCTGAATGTTGAGCTTTAAGCCAAATTTTTCACTCTCCTCTTTCACTTTCATCAAGAGGCTTCTAGTTCCTCTTTACTTTCTGCCATAAGGGTGGTGTCATCTGCATATATGAGGTTATTGATATTTCTCCCAGCAATCTTGATTCCAACTTGTGCTTCTTCCAGCCCAGCGTTTCTCATGATGTACTCTGAATATAAGTTAAATAAGCAGGGTGACAATATACAGCCTTGAAGTACTCCTTTTCCTATTTGGAACCAGTCTGTTGTTCTATGTCCAGTTCTAACTGTTGCTTCCTGACCTGCATACAGGTTTTTCAAGAGGCAGGTAAGTTGGTCTGGTATTCCCATCTCCTTCAGAATTTTCCACAGTTGTGTGTGTGTTAGCTTCTACTTATTTCTTAAAGAGAAAGGCTGAATGAACAAAGACTAGAATAAAGAAGGAAAAGCCAAGGTTGGAATGAGCTTAGAAGTAGAAAAGAATGGTATGTATTATTTTACTGATCTAATTAATATGTCTTGGGAGATTTTGCATTGCTTAACAATATGGAAATGCCATATATATACAACACTTGCCATATGCCTTTATTTCTGTGTAAATTCATCATTTTGCTAACTTCTTAAGGACTCACAATGAAGAGTAAAATTTATAGTGTAAAATTTAAAGTGTATTTGATTCGGAAGTACTTTGCTAAAAAGATCATCCAGAATAGCCTAAGGATGCTTACGAAATATGGGCAAGTTCTGAAGAGTCAGTCAAATTCAGATCTAGAGATTATTCATAAATATAGTATGTCAGAACAGGTTAGAGACCATATTCATATTCGCCTATTCTTTTTTTCCTTGAATAATGTCCACCTCCACTTCAAAAATGCTTACACACTTGGATAAAAATCTAAGCTGGTTTTTCAATAATCTATTTACTTATGATGGACATGTTAAAGTAAATACACTTTAACTTTTACACATTTTAAATACACTTTAAATCATACATTTAAAAATTTTTCATGTTCACATGTCTAAGCCACATTTTTTTTTTCTTCAAAGTAAATTCATTACTAAGCAAAATTCAGTACAAGAGATTTCTGGTCATCTATGAGAATTCTGTATCAGGAGCTATCATGTGTTTACCTATAATTTCTATGATCCTATAATTAGAACATGTAAACACCTCCTTAAGTTGTCATGGTTGCTTAATATATACAGTTGGACTTAAATTAGAAAATATTTCAAGATGAGATTCTCTGTTTCTCCCAAGGAAGAATATTAGTAAATAGTAAAAAAAAATATATATATATATATGTGTGTGTGTGTGTGTGTGTGTGTGTGTATATCCCCAGACAAACTAAATTCATTTGGCTTAAATGAAATAAAATGCTGGTTTCTATCCAACAAATTTCTGATTTGTTTTCACAACTCAGTACTAGACTTGATATTCTACCTATAGATGCCAAAGATTGAGGGGAAAATGTTTGCTGTATGATCCTTTATTTTTTTTAAAGTCTGTTTTAGAGTTTTTCTTTATTGTCATAAGAAGACCAAAGATAATTTATACTGCTTTTATGGATAATAACATGTCTTATGCAACCAGTACTTTCTACGTATGCAGCATTTTTTTGTTATAAACATGTACGTTATCAACATACATACATGTACGTATTCAATGTGTCCATCATAAGTAAATAGATTATTGAAAAACCAGCTTAGATTTTTATCCAAGTGTGTAAGCATTTTTGAAGTGGAGGTGGACATTATTCAAGGAAAAAAAGAATAGGCGAATATGAATATGGTCTCTAACCTGTTCTGACATACTATATTTGTGAATAATCTCTAGATCTGAATTTGGCTGGCTCTTCAGAACTTGCCCATCATTCGTAAGCATCCTTAGGCTATTCTGGATGATCTTTTTAGCAGAGTACTTCTGAATCAAATGATCTAGTCAAGGAATATAAAAAAATCAGCATTGAGGAAGTTATTATTTTTTTTAACAAGTATGGTATATCATAGTTCTGATCACAATTACCAACTTCTTTTTTAAAAAGCTTTGAGCTGAGCAGTTTTGAAAATTTAATTGCCCATGTTGCTGATGAAGTACAAATGTATCTATAGATATTTTCCTGGAAGATTGGAGTTAGAGCAAAAAAAACCTTGCATTTACAATGTTTAAGAGGTTCAGAAATAATAGATTCTAAATTCATACTAAAAATTAGTCTGTTTCTATCTCTTTGATATATTAGTAATTCAAAGCAATTTGGGCTAGTATTTCCTTTGTGAAATACAGGTGATGGTTATTGGCTATCTATTATTGTTGTTGTTCAGTTGCTAAGTTGTGTCCAACTGTTTGTGACCTCATGGACTGCAGCATACCAGGCTTCCCTGTGCTTCACTGTCTCCCAGAGTTTGCTCAAATTCATGTCCATTGAGTCTGTTGTGCTATCTAACCATTTCATCCTCTACTGCCCTCTTCTTTAGCCCTCAATCTTTCCCAGAATCAGGGTCTTTTCCAGTGAGTCAGCTCTCTCATCAGGTAACCAAAGTATTGGAGCTTCAGCTTCAGCATCAGTCCTTCCAATGAGTATTCCAGGTTTATTTCCTTCAAGATTGACTGGTTTGATATCCTTACAGTACAAAGGACTCTCATGAGTCTTCCCCAGCACCACAATTCTAAAGCAACAATTCTTTGGCACTCAGTCTTCTTTATGATCTAACTCACATCCACACATGACTACTGGAAAAATCATAGCTTTGACTATATGGACCTTTGTTGGCAGAGTGATGTCTCTGCTTTTTAAAATGGTGCCTAGGTTTGTCATAGCTTTTCTTCTAAGAAGCAAGCATCTTTTAATTTCATCGCTGCTATCACCATCTGCAGTGACTTTGGAGCCCAGGAAATTAAAATTTGTCACTGCTTCTGCTTTCCCCCCTTCTATTTGCCATGAAGAGATGAGACTGGATGCCATGACCTTAGTTTTTTGAATGTTGAGTTTTAAGCCAGCTTTTTCACTTTCCTCTTTCACTCTCATCAAGAGGATCTTTAACACCTCTTCATTTTCTGCCATTAGAGTGGTATGATCTACATATCTGAGGGTTTTTTTTATTTTTCTCCCTGAAATCTTGATTCCAGCCTGTGATTCTGGTGGCAGGAATACTGGAGTAGTTTGCCATTTCCTCCTCTAATGGACCACAATTTTTTCAGAACTCTTTATGACACATCCATCTTGGGTAGCCCTCCATGGTATGGCTGGTAGCTTCATGTGATACATGAAGGGAGATGGTTATATATACAGTAAAAAGCTTGCATCTATGTAAGTAGTGAAGTTAAGTGTGAAACATTAGTCAGTCGCATCTGACTCTTTGTGACCCAATGGACTTTAGCCTGCCAGGCTCCTCTGTCCATTGGATTCTCCAGGTAAGGATACTGGGTTGCCATTCCCTTCTCCAGGGGATCTTCCCAACCAGGGGTCAAACTTAGGTCTCCTGCATTGCAGGTAGATTTTTTTTTTAACCCCTAAGCCACCAGGGAAGCTCATATAAGTAGATCCACATATAAATATTTTCTTAAATCAAATGACTACTCTGTCCACATTTTATACCCTCAACATTTTATCATTGCATAAACATGGGAGATCTCTCTAAATATCTCTTCACTTAAGTGACTTAACCAGTATGGTTCATATAGACTGATGTCTCATTTCTGCTCAGGGTTAGTTAACTACACTTGAACACAGTACTCATTTTTTCTCTTAACAGATTGTATCAAGAGGGGATTGGTTTTATTATTATGCTTATCAACATGCTATTGTATTTATTTTAAAACTGATTATGCCAGTTGTACTTGTTACTGTAACAAGTTATTGCAGTTAATCAAACCTTACATAACTGGTAGAGTAGCAGTATGAGAAGAAAGTTTTTTTATATAAAAAAAAAGTTCAGTATTTTAGAAAATTTTTACTAATTGCTGTCAAAAAGATGTTCATGAGACAAATGTAAAAGATTAGGAAATACATTTTAAAAATCTAGGGTGATTTTTGCATATTTCTCTGTGAATCTTTAGGGATTTATTTCAGTTTCAACTAAAACTGGATATTGTAAGATATAAACCATAACAGTGGTTTATGAATGAAGCTGTCTGTTACTTCAGCCCATAAGTTTTGATTGTTAATTAGTCTAGATATCATTAGATGAGAGGAAGCATCTATATTATGTCAAATTTCTTTCTTTTTTTTTTTAAACAAAGAAATGAGATAGATTGGGCTTCCCTTGTGGCTCAGCTGGTAAAGAATCTGCCTGCAATGTGGGAGACCTGGGTTCAATTCCTGGGTTGGGAAGATCCCCTGGAGAAGGGAAAGGCTGTTTTTAATTTATGGAAAGGCATTCAAAATAAACTGATGTAAAACAACACTGTAGCCATGCATTGTCTTTCATTCTGTGATTCTTTCTTTCCTTCTTTCCTTTTCTTTTCTTCTCTTTCCCTACCTACCTTCTTTATTCTTCCTTCCTTCTTTCCTTTCTCTCTCCTCTCTCCTTCCTCCCCCTATTTTCCCTCTCCCTCTTTCTCTTTCTATATAATTTCATTTTCCATCCAGTTTCTCACAGTTCTTATTTGGAGCATTTCTATTTGCATCATGTATTTAGATGTTATGTAAACTTAAATTATTATTCAAAATATGAAATTCTCTTTTTTTGTGATATTTTAATAGTCTTTGGCACATACAAATATTCCTGTTAGAAATTAAACATAATAGAGAAGTAAATAGCTAAGAATATTTATATTGATTTATTTGGAAAAAAACTTAAAAGATTTCCATTCTAGAATTTACTGAGGTTGAATTATTCAAAATGGTAGAAAATGAGATTCTCTTGAGTGTTAAATAAATTTTATTCCTGCTTCCTTGCTAAAACATTTGTGAGATACAAAACAAGTGCCTCCAAAATAGAAAGATCACATACAATAGAAAGATCACATAAGTGGGAAATCTCCAGGATCAGAAATGATGGTGTGTTCTAATTTTCCCCATTTTCAGAAAAATTCAATACATATTTGTCTCACAGGTATAATTTTTTTTTCTGCCTTTAGAATTAACCATTTATAGCTTTTCAGCATTTGGGCAGAATATTTTTGCAGTCTACTCATTATAGCTTTATCATTTGGGTTTTGGCTTTACTACTTTAACTGCATTGCTTGGTGTTTTATGAATAAAAGAGGAAATAACTAATGAAGCTGATTAAATAGAGCATTCATTTAAAATGAAGTTCTGGCACCAAAGTAAGTAAGGTAATGTAGGTAAATGCCAAGTTTATTTACTATGTTCATACTGCCAGCATAAATTATCTTTCAGGGAAATATTAAAATAAGGTCCTTTATTAGGACTTTTTCAAGACCCTGAATTTTATTCCTTTTGTAACATTTCCATGTGAGGACAATCTTTCTACTTCATAGTGTTAATAAATGTACTATGAAGAAGAAGTGATAGATTTTAGGTATGGTTTCAAGAATAATGCTTTGTATATTTGGGTAAAATTTAACCTTTTACTAAACTTGATTTGTACTCTAAGATTTAAAAAGATAAAATTTATATAAATAAAATATCCATTTAAAATATTATTTTAAAATAATGTAATTTATTAAAACAATAAAATAAGTATAGCACTAAATTTCACATATAACATTAAGAAATATGAGATGGAGAGGATAACATAAATATACAAACAATAGTCAGAAAATACTGCTGTTGAGAAAATACATAGGTCAACTACCTCCATTTAATCAACCACATAAGACAACTGCTTGGATGCAAGTTTGCATTGCCTGTTCAAAGTATGAGCCCAACAGAATTTTAGAAGTGGAAAGGGACTAAGAATTTTATCAAGAATTTTACCCGGTATAGTAGTTGCCCATTGTGGAAATAAACTTAAAATTTGCTTAAGTAATACCGTCCTCGTCGCTCCTTGAAGACCCCTAATGGCTGAAAGAGTTCTACCTAAAAATATATTCATTTCATGTCTCATTATTGCTAATTTTATAATTTTTTTCTGTATTCCATTAAAAATTTGTTGGATGCATCCTCCACTCACTGATTATAGTTTAGCTCCTACTTATTTTATTAAACAAACATTTGAGTATCTAATTTAAATTTGGCAGCATATTTTTTCTTGCACATGTTTCGTGAAACGAAAAGCAGGTAATCCAGCAGCCCTGACGAAACTGCACTCTTAGGAAAGAGGCAGTGTAGACAGCATCAGGTGGTAGGTTCTGTACTGCCTGCCATACTCTAGGGCAGCGTGAGCACCCAGCTGGTTAGATGTCAGATTCTAGAAGGATGACTTGGACAAGTCTTCGTTACTTCCCTCTTGTGATGAGCAGCTGGCATATAATAATTATTAGTTCATTCCTGCCAGTTCAGACGGGACAACAGATACCACCCTTCCCCTGGAGAGAGTAGAGTTGGGCTTAGGTCCCAGGTTACAGTAGACTTTGCCACAATCTGTGTTCATTAACAGGGCACTGGGAGTGCTTGACTGAGAGAGATAGTTAATCTTAAATCCTGGGAACATAACTATTTTTCATGTAGGTTTTCAGGCCAGCTTGTTTCTTTTTTTCCTGTGATCAACCTAAATGAAATCAAGTTTGGAGAAAGTGAAGTGAAGTCACTCAGTTGTGTCCGACTCTTTGTGACCCCATGGACTGTAGCCCGCCAGGCTCCTCCATCCATGGGATTTTCCAGGCAAGAATACTGGAGTGGGTTGCCATTTCCTTCTCCAGGGGATCTTCCCAATCCAGGGATTGAACCCAGGTCTCCAGCCCTATAGGCAGATGCTTTGCCATCTGAGCCACCAGGGAAGTCCCAAAAGTCTTCCCTCCAAAGTCTTACTTTAGAGAAAGTAAACCTTCCCTATTAAAATATCTTCAAATATTTGAGTTCAAGGATCACTTCTTTTATCCCCTTTATCTAGCATGTGTCTATCTTATAGTGTGCGCTTAAGTGTTTGTTGAATGCATCCATGAGTAAGCCCTCATCTAGACACTATTTGAGCATACTTTCCCTAATACTGAAGTTTATGGAGACTCTTCCTAAAGTTGATGCCCACATTCAGAAACTATCCTCCAGATCTGTGTGTTTAATTTTCTTTGATAATGCTGTATGTAAATTAGTATAGGCCCGAAGTAGATTTTCTCCTTTAGCAAAAGAATAATGTTGTTGGCTCATATCTAGTTTGTGGTCATATAAAATGCTGGACCTTTACATGAACTCCTGTCATTCCAGAAGACCAACCCATATATTACGTTCAGAAGAAAAATAGTCTCATCTTGAGCAGTTACAATTTTGTAAGTACAAAATTGTCTTTTGAACTTTAAATCAGGGCCACATGTTTTCTATGTTAAACATCAACTTGCTGCTTTTGGTTCATTTTATTCTATCAGTTTGCATCCTAAATGTATCACCCTACATATCATCAACTCTATATTGTATTCTGCAGATTTGACAAATGTGTGTTTTGTACATTATTTTAAAAATTCTGCCATTTAGAACTGAGCAAGTATCTGGCATATTCTAATCAACTAGGTTTGGCATGGGTGCACTCATTGCAATTAATTTGATATGTTTTTGGTAAGCAGCTATGAATTAGGGCAATCCATATGAAAATAAGAACAATATGAAAAATGTGATTTTATGCCTTGATTTTGCAGTCTAGCACCCTATCAAATGTAGTATGCAGTGAAGGACAAAGAACAGGTTTACAGCTTAGGTTCCCATTTCCCACCCACCATTCTACATATATTATGTGTCAACTTCTCCCAGTTTCAGTTTTCCTTATATGCTAAAAGGATGCAGGTATGAGGATTAAATATGATGATGTATTTACTGTGCCAAGGAGAGCTTGGGACTTGTAATAGAATGAACTAAATGTTGAATTCTTTCTCTGAATAGAAATAATGTGAAGACACTGAATTGTGAACATCTTAAACTCCTTTGCTATTCATTGGTCACTTCATCTTTTTATTTTATTTGGTCTCAATACATCTGAAGTTTATGGTTCTTTGGATTTTCTGTTTTAGATTTTTAAATACTGGGATATTCATGTATCTATAGTCCTTGGGGCTTGTGTTTGTCTGGGACCTCTGAAAAGCAGATGGGAAAATGAGATAAAATGTGCTGGCATATTATTGGAGAACTGGGAGAAAATGGAAAGGGAGTGATGAATGTCTGGGATAGCTCTAAGACCACGCGTGCATGATCAGTCATGTCTGACCATTTGTGAGCCCATTTACTGTACTCTGCCAGGCTCCTCTGTCCATGGGATTTTCCAGGCAAGAATACTGGTGTGAATTGCTATTTCATACCGCAGGAGACCTTTCCAACCCAGGGACCAACCCACATCTTTTGAGTCTCCTGCACTGGCAGACAAATTCTTTACCCGTGCACCACCTAGGAAGCCCAGCTCTAAGACCATAATTTCAGTCTAACTCAAAGTATAGAGAAAAAGGAGTAAAGGTTACTAGGAAGCCTACCAAACAGCAGTGTAGTTTAAAGAGAGTTCATTAGGACACCTGGAAGTCCTCAAGCCAGAGGCTGGAGGGAAGTCTGTGTCTCTCAAGAACAATGCTGCCTTTGAATGCTTCCCAGGTCCAGCCATTGACTGGGGACATCCACTGGGAAGTGTGGCCTCAAAGTAAAGGCCGAGGTGGAGTTCAGAGCACCACAGCTGCAGTCCTAATCAGTTAAGCTTCCTGAAGTTGGAAGTCTATGGACCGGGGACTCTTTGAAAAGCTTGAATCTTTATCAAAGATAGTGGAAATAACACGTATATCACTATCAAGTATGCTATACTAGTGAGTGAAAGTTGCTCAGTCATGTCCAACTCTTTGCAATCCCATGGATTATACAGTCCATGGAGTTCTCCAGGCAAGAATACTGGAGTGGGTAGCCTTTCTCTTCTCCAAGGGATCTTCCCAACCCAGGGATTGAACTCAGGTCTCCTGTGTTACAGGTAGATTTTTTACCAACTGAGCTATCAGGGAAGCCTGATTCTATACTATACTAAGGATTCTTTAAATGACTTTAGAGACAACTTATTTTATTGTTTTTTTAAGGACTCATTATAAATGAACATCTTTAAATACAAAGATAATAATCCACACTAGTGTTAATGCTGCTAAGTAATATAAATATGCATAAACATTAAAGGATTAAGGGGAGAAGATAGAAAGGAAGGAGAGGAAAAAGACTCTGACTCTGCTCTTTTTACTGTTTTGCTTCTTTTTACTATATCAGTTTACTGCATACTAACCAGATGAAAGATTATAGGATGGTCTAAAACACAGTAGGCAAAATGAGCTGGCAATGGATGACCCCACCATATGGTCACACATAGCAAATTTGCTTAGTGTCATATGTGGTACCCATATTCTAAAAGAGAAGACTTTGTTGCTGTTTACTCTTAGGTGAAGTATAATCTCAAGTGTAGGTCAGCAAAGAATGACAAGCAGTGTTCTGGGATAAATGTAGGGCATGATATGAAGAACAGAACTCTTTAATTACCAAAAGACGTCATTGTTAAAGCAAAAAGATGGCTTTGAGAATTCAAATAGACTTCTCCAAACAGATCAGATGAATGGAAGAACTGTACAGTTGATGTGGGCATATGGAAGAAATAGTTCTCTCCCAGTTAGATACACAGGAGGACTATTTATGTGCCTCTTTTAGAGAAGACAAGGTTAGTTTGCAGACCAGAGCCAATTTGGGAATGTGGAAGCCTTCATAAAAACCTACTTTCAAATGCTGAATAATTTTAATCTAAATGTGCTGCTAAGGAAAGAAATTTTCACTGTTGCCAATGTTGTTCTTATTGTTTAGGTATGCAATAAGCAAAATAATAACAAAAAAAGTAATTTGCACTTTAGAAATACACCATATATATGAGCCATCTTTTAAAAATATTTTTAAATAGGGAATAATAATTTACATACCTAAAAATTAGGGTATGTTGTTTTCCTTTACAAAAAACAGTATCTGTAGTTCTATATTTTAAAAATTTTAATGTCTTCAAGTAGAGATTTTTTTTCTTTTTTAATTGCTGAGAATGAGAAAAAGTAAATTATGCTTATTATAATTAAAAGGAATAAGTTTAATACAAAGATGATATTATTATGCAAAAAGTATTAGTGAAAGGCATAAAATAAAGACGGAGAAAGGTCAAACCACAAGTTGTTCTTGATAAAGTTGTTTTAGATTGTTGCTATAGGCTTTGCACCCCTTTGGCTCCCTATTTACATTCCCACCTCTCCCTACACTCCATTTCCAGGTCCCGCTGCAAATTGTTTCTGTTTTTAGAGGTGTGTGCTGTGAGGTTCTTCAGAACAGGAGATAAATCCTATCATAGTATTAATCCCTACTGCATTGGTGAAATTATAGTCACTGACTCTTAATTTAAAAACTAAGTAACAAAAATATTTTAGTTACTATAGCCAGAAAAGTATTTCAGAGAAACTGTTAACAGCGGTGTTTATTGTTTAAAAAAAGAAAGTAAAAACACTACAGCACAACAGCCTACTTAAACTAATAGTTACTGCTCAATTACAAAGTCAAAAGATATGAGTTTTGATATAAATTGGAAGTGTAATATGGTTTTTCCAGTATCATGTATGGATGTGAGAGTTGGACTATAAAAAGCTGAGCACAGAAGAATTGATGCTTTTGAACTGTGGTGTTGGAGAAGACTCTTGAGGGTCCCTTGGACTGCAAGGAGATCCAATCAGTCCATCCTAAAGGAGATCAGTCCTAGATGTTCATTGGAAGGACTGATGTTGAAGCTGAAACACCAATACTTTGGCCACCTGATGTGAAGAGGTGACTCATTTGAAAAGATCCTGATGTTGGGAAAGATTGAGGGCAGTAGGAGAAGGGGGTGACAGAGGATGAGATAGTTGGATGGCATCACCACCTCAATGGACATGAGTTTGGGTAGACTCCGGGAGTTGGTGATGGACAGGGAGGCCTGGCATGCTGCGGTTCATGGGGTCTCAAAGAATCGGACACGACTGAGCGACCGAACTGAACTGAACTGAAAGGGCTTAAATTATTTTTTATGTTGTTCAATGAGAAGTTTAGCTTCAATTGAAACATTCCATTGCAGTTTTAGGCTGTGAATTCTATGTTTACTTGTCACTAGGAAATAAAGAGTAATGAGATCTCATATTATATACTAAAAGATTCTTCTAATTCAAAAAGAAGGGAAGATCTGTCAATAAACCCAGCTTTTAGTAATATCAGGTATTAAGAAGAAGCAATATTTATCATTGACTCAGTTTTTAACACTTTCAATTATTAATTTACTCGTTTAATGTTAGAGAAATTAGCAACTTGCCTAAGGCCATGTGACTAATCTATGGAAAAACAAAGGACCCACAAAATCTTAATTTTTACTTTGTAACCCAGAATAATAGGCCACCCAAGCTCTGATAATTTATAAACCTTAAGAGAAGCAATTAAAGTATCAGAAGCCAAAAGAAAATAATAAATAAAATCAGTGTGGGTTCATGAAGGAGGCAGTTTTCTGTTTCCAAATACCGTGATTTATTTATATTTCCTTTTAGTTGACTTTGTGGCGCCTTTACATTTAAAATCTGAACACTGAAAGTAACCATGGAAGTCACTTTTTTCCCAAACTCCATAAACTGGCACTTAACCATTCCTGCTCGATTGATGTCTACTATTTGAATACCTGCCAGAAAGTTCAGTTCAGTTAAGTTGCTCAGTCGTGTCTGACTCTTTGCGACCCCGTGAATTGCAGCACACCAGGCCTCCCTGTCCATCACCAAAACCTGGAGTTCACCCAAACTCATGTCCTTCAAGTTGGTGATGCCGTCCAGCCATCTTATCCTCTGTCGTCCCCCTCTCCTCCTGCCCCCAATCCCTCCCAGCATCAGGGTCTTTTCCAATGAGTCAATTCTTCGCATCAGGTGGCCAAAGTATTGGAGTTTCAGCTTCAGCATCAGTCCTTCCAATGAACACCCAGGACTGATCTCCTTTAGGATGGACTGGTTGGATCTCCTTGCAGTCCAAGGGACTCTCAAGAGTCTTCTCCAACACCACAGTTCAAAAGCATCAATTCTTCGGCACTCAGCTTTTTTATAGTCCAACTCTCATATCCATACATGACCACTGGAAAAACCATAGCCTTGACTAGACGAACCTTTGTTGGTAAAGTAATGTCTCTGCTTTTTAATACGCTATTTAGGTTGGTCATAACTTTCCTTCCAAGGAGTAAGCATCTTTTAATTTCATGGCTGCAGTCACCATCTGCAGTGATTTTGGAGCCCCCAAAAAAGTCAGCCACTGTTTCCACTGTTTCCCCATCTATTTCCCATGAAGTGATGGGGCCAGATGCCATGATCTTAGTTTTCTGAATGTAGAGTTTTAAGCCAACTTTTTCACTCCCCTCTTTCACGTTCATCAAGAGGCTTTTTAGATCCTCTTCACTTTCTGCCATAAGGGTGGTGTCATCTGCAGATCTGAGGTTACTGATATTTCTCCTGGCAATCTTGATTCCAGCTTGTGCTTCTTCCAGCCCAACGTTTCTCA
Organism: Cervus canadensis; assembly: GCF_019320065.1. NCBI lineage: Eukaryota > Metazoa > Chordata > Mammalia > Artiodactyla > Cervidae > Cervus > Cervus canadensis. The sequence continues at coordinate 32,891,021 of NC_057388.1, read as the reverse complement.
TGATGTACTCTGCATATATGTTAAATAAGCAGGGTGACAATATACAGCCTTGACGTACTCCTTTTCCTATTTGGAACCAGTCTGTTGGTCCATGTACAGTTCTAACTGTTGCTTCCTGATCTGCATATAGGTTTCTCAAGAGGTAGGTCAGATGGTCTGGTAATCACATCTCTTTCAGAATTTTCCATAGTTTATTGTGATCCAGACAGTCAAAGGCTTTGGCATAGTCAATAAAGCAGAAATAGATGTTTTTCTGGAACTCTCTTGCTTTTTTGATGATCCAGCGGATGTTGGCAATTTGATCTCTGGTTCCTCTGCCTTTTCTAAAACCAGCTTGAACATCTGGAAGTTTATGGTTCACATATTGCTGAAGCCTGGCTTGGAGAATTTTGAGCATTACTTTACTAGCGTGTGAGATGAGTGCAATTGTGAGGTAGTTTGAACATTCTTTGGGATTGCCTTTCTTTGGGATTGGAATGAAAACAGACATTTTCCAGTCCTGTGGCCACTAATGAGTTTTCCAAATTTACTGGCATATTGAGTGCAGAACTTTCACAGCATCATCTTTCAGGATTTGAAATAGCTCAACTGGAATTCCATCACCTCCACTAGCTTTGTTCGTAGTGATGCTTTCTAAGGCCCACTTGACTTCACATTCCAGGATGTCTGCCTCTAGGTGAGTGATCACACCATCGTGATTATCTGGGTCGAGAAGATCTTTTTTGTACAGCCCTTCTGTGTATTCTTGCCACCTCTTCTTAATATCTGCTGCTTCTGTTAGGTCCATACCATTTTTGTCCTTTATGGAGCCCATCTTTGCATGAAATGTTCCCTTGGTATCTCTAATTTTCTTGAAGAGATCTCTAGTCTTTCCCATTCTGTTTTTTCCCTCTATTTCTTTGCATTGATTGCTGAGGAAGGCTTTCTTATCTCTCCTTACTATTCTTTGGAATTCTGCATTCAAATGGGAATATTTTTCCTTTTCTCCTTTGCATTTTGCTTCTCTTCTTTTCACAGCTATTTGTAAGGCCTCCTCAGACAGCTCTTTTGCCTTTTTGCATTTCTTTTCCATGGGGATGGTCTTGATCCCTGTCTCCTGTACAATGTCACGAACCTCCCTCCATAGTTCATCAGGCACTCTGTCTATCAGATCTAGTCCCTTAAATCTATTTCTCACTTCCACTGAATAGTCATAAGGGATTTGATTTAGTTCACACCTGAATGGTCTAGTGGTTTTCCCTACTTTCTTCAATTTAAGTCTCAATTAAGCAATAAGGAGTTCATGATCTGAGCCACAGTCAGCTCCCAGTCTTGTTTTTGCTGACTGTATAGAGCTTCTCCATCTTTGGCTGCAAAGAATATAATCAATCTGCTTTCAGTGTTGGCCATCTGGTGATGTCCATGTGTAGTGACTTCTCTTGTGTTGTTGGAAGAGGGTGTTTGCTGTGACCAATGTGTTCTCTTGACAAAACTCTGTTAACTTTTGCCCTGCTTTGTTTCATACTCCAAGGCCAAATTTGCCTGTTACTCCAGATGTTTCTTGACTTCCTACTTTTGCATTCCAGAAAAGGAGATGCCTAACATCTCAGTTGGACATTCATACTTGTCTTGTAAACAGGGAATTCTTATCTACAACCTATATTATTCTTAAGTCTTTAGAATTAGAGAAGAATTGGCCATGACCCAACTCTTTTCACAAAGGCATTAATATTTCCAAAGTGAATGTTCATCTTTGATCTTCCATACTTTAAGAAACTTGGCAGTGTTTCTTCAGTTCTAGCTTTCCCACTTGTCTGTCCAGTTTCTATTTGAATTTTTATTATAGATATTAGTGACTTTCATTGTGTACTTCTTTTTCTAGTCTTTCCTTAGTGTTATAACTTGAAAGTAAAGTATCAGTATAGGATTAAGTTACAAATCTGGGCACTGGTGGGTATTGCCATTCCTACCTGCCAGGCACCAGCTATCTGTAATGTCACTGTTTTAGAAAAAAGACACCCAGAATTAACCTGTTCTCAGATTGATGGCTGTGAGATAAAAATTGACAAGAAGATAAACACGGTCTGTGTTTTCTACTTTAAGAAAATCAACATCTTGTCTTGTGGCTTTAAAACTGTAGATATACCAACAGTGTTTTATTTATTTGTTTATTTCTTATCTGGCAAACTAAAACATTAGCTCTTAGACAAATTTGCCCCAGGACAGAAAGGCTGGCCCATTTTCTTATAAATTCTCTCAGTGGAGGAAGCCAGAAAATGTGTTAGTTTAGTTCAGGTTGTTGGATTTGCTACAGGGAAAATCAAACCACACTACAATGATTTATCAGATAATTATGTTGTCTTTAACCACAAACTAATAACTAAGGACTTATGGAGGAGTTAAGATATTTGAAGAGAAAAACAAATTCTAAATCTATTCCTGTTCTTTAAAATCACCAACTAAATAAATAATTACCTTTTCCATTCTGGAATCTGCAAGGCCCAGTAGAATATGCAGTAGACCAGGAAAGGGGAATTCCAGAAAGGGGTTATAATTACCATACTGTTATAAATTTACTCAGACAAATCACTTACATTTGATTTGCCTCAGTTTATTTGGATATAGATTGTGATAGCTGGTCTCTTTACTTAATATTTAAACATAATGTTTTCTATAAATGGTGAAAAATTGTTTATAAAAAAATATAGACAAATATTTCAACTGGTAATATGCTTTTTTCTGAAAATAATGTTTTGTCAAAAGAACATTACTTGGGCAAAATAAAAGTAGCTTAACATGGTTAAATATTTTCTCATTGGGTAATGTACCATTTGGTTTCACATATATGTTTGATGTTTATCAGAGCTCATATTTATGTATCTAGTTACGTGTTATGGGAATATTTTTGTTATTGTTTATTAACTGAGGATAGTACTCATTAAAGTTATGTAAATAAATATATGTTGTATGTATCTATCTTCCAGTTCTTTGAACAATAATTTCTTAGACTTAGGGGAAATATTCTTAAAAATATTTGGTGTGTGTGTGATTTCAGAACAAAAACAATTCTATAGGCAGGATAATATATAACACTAACCTAATACACAATGATAATCTTTGCCATTTAACTATAAATGATTAATCCTTACATATGACCCATATTTGGCATTATAAAATACTCTATTATGATCCCTGTTGTCAAAAAACTTACATTTTTGAATAGCTTTTTTTTTCTACATTATTAGATTAATAATTCCATATATTTTGAGAATAAATATTTTTTACCTTATTACTTTCTTCTATATTTTATTCTGTAATTAGATTTTAAAAATATCACAAAATCAAGTCAGAAGTTATGCATACTACTTTGATCACGCTGCTACTTTGGTGCATGCTTTTGTTGGCAAGATTGGGTACCATTCATGCTCATTCTTGGAAGATCTACCTATCTGTTTATCTAATCTGTCTATCTCAAATCATCATCTATCAAGGCCTTCCACCTAAAAGGAATTCTCTGTCAGACTCTGTGAACTTACAAATGGACTACTCTAAACTACTCAGATAAAATTAATTATGCTATAAATATCATTTTCAGAGTAGTGAACATAGTGGTTTTCTGCATTAAGAGATAAGACATAAAATATTTGTGTAAGATTTAAATAGTCAAGAATTATACTTTAACTTAGAATATTTACTTAATAGGAATGTATTTACAAAGTATATTCAAAGCTAAGATGTCTCTCCTGGAGGAAAATTTCACATCTTGAAGCAGATAGAAATTTCCAGTGCCTATGCTCTATACCTCCTTTTGCTTTAGATAGCTGTTCATTGCTGATGTGAAAGAAGAGGGTGAGGAATGGCATCCTTACAAGGAAGAAAAACATCTGGAATCAAGGAGTAGGCTCCACAAGTCATTAAAGCCTTGCTCTAAGTAAAAGGCAAAACTCTACAAGTGTCTTGAAAACATTAGGGTAAGTCTCATTGTCCTTGGGCTATGTGGGCTATGCTCTTGACTTACTGGTCACTGGCTCATGATCAAGTTTGTTTTTCTGATCTCCTGATGGACTTTCTGCTCTACACTGCTACATAAACCACCAGACTACACCCTCAATAAAATTTGGAAATGTTTTCTGAGATGTGGTTTTTGTAGTAACTTTTTTCCCCCCAGTTCTGGCGAGCAGTTCAATACCAGCCAATCTTATCCCTCATTTATTATTATTATTTTTATTTTGGTGCTGGAAGGGATTTCTTGGATTCAGCTCTCCCCTTTGCTTCTGGCTTATTTAGTTTTAAATATAGCTGAAAGTTATCAACAAGGAAGTACTAAACAAACCTTTGTTTAAGTTTCCAACATCATTCTAAAGATTCTCTTATTTTGATCTAACTATAATACAGATGACTATAATACAGACTAGTGAGGTGAAGTGAAATCGCTCAGTCATGCCCAACTCTTTGTGGTCCTGTGGACTGTAGGCCACCAGGCTCCTCCATCCGTGGGATTTCCCGGGCAAGAATACTGGAGTGGGTTGCCATTTCCTTCTCCAGGGGATCTTCCCAACCCAGGGATCGAACCCAGGTCTCCCACATTGCAAGCAAATGCTTTAACCTCTGAGCCACCAGGGAAGCAAAATTAGAGATACCAAGGGAACATTTCTTGCAAACATGGGCACAATAAAAGGCAGAAATCATATGGACCTAACAGAAGCAGAAAGATATTAAGAAGAGGTGGCAAGAATACACAGAACTATACAAAAAAGATCTTAATGACTCAGATAACCATGATGGTGTGATCACTCATCTAAAGCCAGACATCATAGAGTGTGAAGTCAAGTGGGCCTTAGAAAGCATCACTATGAACAAAGCTAGCGGAGGTGATGTAATTTCAGTTGAGCTATTTCAATCCTAAAAGATGATGCTGTGAAAGTGCTACACTCAATAGGCCAGCAAATTTGGAAACCTCAGCAGTGGCCACAGGGCTGGAAAATGTCAGTTTTCATTCCAATCCTAAAGAAAGACAATGCCAAAGAATGTTTAAACTACTGCAGAATTGTACTTATCTCACATGCTAGTAAAGTAATGCTCAAAATTCTCCAAGCCAGGCTTCAACAGTACCTAAACCCTGAACTTCCAGATGTTCAAGCTGGTTTTAGAAAAGGCAGAGGAACCAGTGATCAAACTGCCAACATCAGTTGGATCATAGATAAAACAAGATAATTCCAGAAAAACATCTGCTTCTGTTTCTTTGATTATGCCAAAGCCTTTGACTGTGTGGAATACAACAAACTGTTGAAAATTCTTCAAGAGATGGGAATACCAGACCACCTGACATGCCTACTGAGAAATCTGTGTTCAGGTCAAGAAGCATGAGTTAGAACCGGACATGGAACAGTGGACTGGTTCCAAACCGGGAAAGGAGTAAGTCAAGGCTGTATATTGTCACCCTGTTTATTTAACTTCTATGCAGAGTACATCATGCAAAATGCCAGGCTGGATGAACCACAAGATGGAATCAAGATTGCCGGGAGAAATATCAATAACCTCAGATATGCAGTGACACCACCCGTATGGCAGAAAGCCAGGAGGAACTAGGGTCTGTTGATGAAAGTGAAACAGAGCATGAAAAAGCTGGCTTAAAACTCAACATTCAAAAAGTGAAGATCATGGCATCCAGTCCCATCACTTCATGGTAAATAGATGGGGACACAATGGAAATAATGAAAGGCTTTTTTTTCTTGGGCTTCAAAATCACTGCAGACAAGGACTTCAGCCATGAAATTAAAAGACACTTGCTCCCTGGGAAAAAATTATGGCCATCCTAGACAGCATAGTAAAAAGCAGAGACATTATTTTGGCAACAAACGTCTGTCTAGTCGAAGCTGTGTTTTTTCCAGTCGTCATGTATGGATGTGAGAGTTGGACCATAAAGAAGGTTGAGCGCCAAAGAATTGATACTTTTGAACTGTGGTCTTGGAGAAGACTCCTGAGAATCCTTTGGACTGCAAGATCAAACCAGTCAATCCTAAAGGAAATCAGTCCTGAATATTAAGTGGAAGGACTAATGCTGAAGCTGAAGCTCCAATACTTTGGCCACCTGATGCAAAGAACTGACTCACTGGAAAAGACCCTGATGCTGGGAAAGATTGAAGGGAGGAGGAAAAGGGGATGACAGAGGATGAGATGGTTGGATGGCATCACTTACTCAATGGACATGAGTTTGAGCAAGCTCTGGGAGTTGGTGATAGACAGGGAAGCCTGGCGTGCTACAGTCCATGGGGTCACAAGGAGTTGGACACGATTGAGCGACTGAACTGAACTGAAAATACAGATGAAAGTAGGTTGTGCATGATATTTTGATTAGATCATTGCCTCATCATTTATTGCCACTGTAATTATTTTTTCTCCTTTAGAAAGTATAAGAGATTTTAATTTTGCTTGTCATTGCTCTTTATGAAGGCATAATTTTGTTTTTTTATGAAAGATAGTGTTTAATTTTTTTTAACATTTATTTTTAATTGGAGGATAATTGCTTTACAATGTTGTGTCGGTTTCTGCCGTACATCAACATGAAACAGCCATATGTATACACATGTCTCCTCCTTCTTAAACTCTCTCCCATCTCCCACCCCATCCCACTCCTCCAGGTTGTCACACACCACCAGGCTGAGCTCCCTGTGCTACACAGCAGCTTCCCATTACCATCTAGTTTACATACAATAATGTATATATTTCAATGCTTCTCTCTCAGTTCATCCCACCCTCTACTTCCCTTGCTGTGTCCATAAGTCTGCTCTTTATCTATATCTGAGTCTCTATTCCTGCCCTGCAAATAGGTTCATCAGTACCATTTTTCTAGATTCCATATATATGCATCAATATACAGTATTTGTTTTTCTTTTTCTAACTTACTTCACTCTGTATAATAGGCTCTACAGATAGTGTTTAATGTTAACACAGTAACATTTTACACAACACCATCTTTTGCCAACATTTCTGAAAAAGAAAAAGAAAAATTATAGTATAGAGAAACTCTGTGCCAGAAAAAGTACTGGATCCTTGATAGAGATTAACTTTACCGTTCATTTATTAATGTAACAAATATTTATTGAGCAATCATTAGTTGCTCATCATTATACAAGTCATGTGGATTACATCAGTGAAAAAAGAAGAAAAAGAAAACAAAGTTCTGCCCTGATGAAGCCTTTATTCTACCCAGAGTTGAGTTTGGGAAGATTAATATGATATCATATATATAATAAAATTATTTGGCATGTTTTGTGGTAATAAATATGTGGAAAAACATAGAGCAGTCTTTGCAGACTAGACTTGTAAGTGACTCAGTGACAATTTTAATCAGTAGTCATAGTGGGCTTCATTGAGTAGGTGACATGTGATCATAGAGAAGAAAGCTATGAAGGCCTGAATGTGGGAGCACACTTGGCATGTTTCCAACATCAACAAGGCCAGAATGGCTAGAATGGAGTGAGCAGGCAAAGAGTAGAGGATGGGTCTCGATCTCATAGGTTCTCAGAAGGGCCTTGTAAGCCATTGCAAGTATTTCAGCTGTAGTTCTAAATAAATGGGGTGATTTTGCAGTGATTTGATTAATAGGATAATATAATGGAACATAAGATCTATTACAATTACTCTGACTTCTTTGTTAGGAAACCTCTAGAGGAGAAAGAGGACATTTAAAATAATGGTAACTCAGATAAATGAGGTGGGTGTACATGATTGAACTGTGGTAAAATCTGCATATCTTTTGAAAATAAAGCTATGGATATTTTCTGATAGGTTAGATCTTTTATAAATGAAAAAGATGAATCAAATATTTAAACTGCAAGATTACCTGAGATTTATCAAAGGATTGACAATAGCTTGAGAAGAAGGACCGAGGCTGAGGTCTGAAATATTTATTATTAAGGGTCAGGGGAAAGAAGGGGATAACATTTAAGTAGAGTCAAGTAAGTAAAAGGACAAGAAAAAGTGGGGACCTAGAAACCAAGAGAGGAAAAAAAAATTAAAACAGCAGTAAATATCAACTGTTTTAAAAGCAAGTATCAATCAGAGGTCAATCAGGAACATAGAACCACTGTGTGTGTTGTAGAAAAGTTATTACTTATGGAATTGCAAGAGCAGCTAAGGAAGTAAGAAAAGGTGATCTCCAAAAAGGATATAAGTGCTCAAGGAAAAGTTGCTAACCAGCCTTCCTGAAAGGTCAATTGGTAGAGAAGACTAAGTAAGGCTGTTGCCTGTGCATTTGGTCATGGCTGGGCTTGTTGTTGATAAGCAGAGCTGCTAGTTTGAAGAAAAGCTGTAAGCAGGGAGGGGTTAGAGGAGAGATAAGTTGAAAGCCACCAGCACTTTGCAGAAACACTATGATCTCCACGAAGTAATCAATGATTCTTCATTTTTGTCTTCCCAATTTGTGAATATTTCCGTCTTGGCTAATTCCAACTCAGAACTATAAAGGGAAAGAAATTCTAGAAAATGTAGTTATAGCTTGGCCATGTTGACATAGCATGAAACAACTACAGTCCACCACTTTCCAACTTGATAGCCATATGTACCAATTTGAATCATGTTTCATTTTCACCTAAAGACAACAGCAAAAATTTGTGTTAGCTTTAGTTGGTATAACTATCCCTCTTGCTGCTAGAAACATACTACTCTCCAAAAGAGGATACAAAGTCTATGCAGCACAGTATCAACATGTGGGTAACCTTCAGTCCTTGTTTAGCTGAGGTATATCCCCTCTTGGTATTTTATAACTTATTTACTGATGAGATATAAGTTCAACCATTCTATTAACCCCATGTTCAAGGTCAGAGAAACCCCAGCAAGACAGTAGGCACTGGAGCGGTGGCTGTGCAGCGCTGAAGTGGCTATAAGGAGATACCCCATGCCCAAGGGCAAAGGAGAAGCACCAGCAAGATGTAGGAGGGGCTAATTCGCATTTAGAATCAAACCCCATTCCCACCAGAGATGCACAGGGGGCTCAAACAAACCTTGTGCAAACCAGGGCGCAGGGACCCCACAGAGACTGAGACAGAACTGTGTGTGAGTGTCTCCTGTGGAGGACGGGTCAGCAGTGGCCTGCTGCAGGGACAGGGGCTCTGGATGTGGCAGACTTGGGTATGTCATGGGCCCTCTTGGAGGAGGTGGCCATTAATCCCACCATAGAGCTGCCAGAATTTACACAGGATTGGGAAATAGACTCTTGAAGGGCACAAACAGAATCTTATGTGCACCAGGACCCAGGAGAAAGGAGCAGTGATCCCACAAGAGACTGATCCAGACTTGCCAGGAGTGTCCAGGGGACTCCAGCAGAGGCGTGGGTCGGTGGTGGCCTGCTGCAGGGTTGGGGGCACTGAGTGTAGCAGTACATGTATGGGATCTTTTGAAAGAGGTTGCAATTATCTTCATTATCTCTGCCATAATTTGGCCTCAGGTAAATAGCAGGGAGGGAATACACCCAACAGAAAATTGGATTAAAGATTTACTGAGCCCCATCCCTCAGAACAAGACCCAGTTTCACCCCTCAGTCAGTCTCTCCCATCAGGAAGCTTCCATAAGCCCCTTATCCTTCTTCATTAGAGGGGAGACAGACTGAAAACCACAGTCACAGAAAACTAACCAATCTGATCACATGGACCACACCCTTGTCTAACTCAGTGAACCTATGAGCCATGCCCTGTAGGGCCACCCAAGACAGATGGGTCATGGTGGAGAGATCTGACAAAACGTGGTCCACTAGAGAAGGGACTGGCAAACCACTTCAGTATTCTTGCCTTGAGAACCCCATGAACAGTATGAAAAGCAAAAATATAGGACACTGAAAGATGAACTCCCCAGGTCAGTAGGCACCCAATATGGTACTGGAAAAGAGTGGGGAAATACCTCTAGAAAGAATGAAGAGACAGAGCCAAAGCAAAAACAATAACTAGTTGTGGATGTGATTGGTGATGGAAGTAAAATCCGATGCTATAAAGAGCAATATTGCATAGGAACCTGGAATGTTAGGTCCATGAATCAAGGCAAACTGGAAGTGATCAAACAGGAGATGGCAAGAGTGAACATTGACATTTTAGGAATCAGCGAACTAAAGTGGACTGGAATGGGTGAATTTAACTCAGATGACCGTTACATCTACTACTGTGGGCAAGAATCCCTTAGAAGAAATGGAGTAGCCATCATAGTCAACAGAAGAGTCCAAAATGCAGCACTTGGATGCGATTTCAAAAATGACAGAATGATCTCTGTTCCTTTCCAAGTCAAACCATTCAGTATCACGGTAATCCAAGTCTATACCCCGACCAGTAATGCTGAAGAAACTGAAGTTGAATGGTTCTATGAAGACCTACAAGACCTTCTAAAACTAACACCCAAAAAAGATGTCTTTTTCATCATAGGGGGCTAGAATGCAAAAGTAGGAAGTCAAGAAACATCTGGAGTAACAGGCAAATTTGGTCTTGGAGTACAGAATGAAGCAGGGCAAAAGCTAATAGAGTTTTGCCAAGCAAATGCACTGGTCACAGCAAACACCCTCTTCCAACAACACAAAAGAAGACTCTACACATGGACATCACCAGATGGTCAAAATCAATCATAGCTATAATTTATATTGTCTTTCTTATCCTACTCATTTCACATTTCCTTTGCCCTCAGGAAGAACCTCATCTGGGTACATATCATTGCCTAATGGTGTGACTCAAACCTTTATTCCATTGACAGTCTCCCTGTATCAGGCGATTGTAATTTGTTTCCTTAAATTTTACTACAGAAAGTGGATGAATGGAGGGATATCTCAGAGGATCACCTGCATTCCACCTATACTGGTTCTAAACCCTTCATCTCTATCCAATTTCCACTTAATAGTCAGAATGTGTTGTCCAATCTGTATAGTAACCCTATTCTTTTCCTGTCGATACATCATAATGAGAAACCCAGAGTGGCCAGATGACAGACTGAATTTCCAGGGTTCTGTAACCACTGCTATACTTCCTGGTGGTAACATTCCATGAGGAATGCAAGCTCCCTCCACTAATCCACCAAAACCCAGTGTTGCAGGCAGGGAAGCACATGCTTTGTGTACAGTTGAGAATTCTCTTTACATTGTGATTTTACGACTCACAGAATTAGATTGTTGATTTGATCTTCAGAAATTTCAACCTCTGTGACTATAGTAGACAAGGTTTTGTTTTTGTTTTCATTTAGGAAGTCTTAGAATTTATTTTTTCTTACTATATCTTTAAATGAGAATTTAAAGATTTAAGCTTATAATTTTCTTTCTCCAAGTTTCTACCACACTTAAAAGCATGTGACCAGGGATTTTTGGTGGTCTGGTAATTAAGATTCCATGCTTCCATTGCAGAGGCACAAGTTTGATTCTTGGTCAGGGTACTAAGATCCCACATGCTATGCAACACAGCCCCCTTGCCCCCACCTCCTCCTAAATAAGTGAGCTACCAAGCCCATTATGACCCTATTGTTTCTAAAGATTTAGTGGTAACGTCTTGGTTACTTAAAACCTTGATTCTGTAGACACCTGGTTATAGATGTTTATAAATAATAATGTAAGCAATTGTTTGCCATTATATGATATGTGGCTCAGACAGTAAAGAACCTGCCTGCAATGTGGGAGACCTAGGTTCAATTCCTGGGTTGGGGAGACGCCCTGGAGAAAGGCATGGCTACCCACTCCAGTATTCTTGCTTGGAGAATTCCTTGGACAGAACAGCCTGCAGGATAAAGTTCATGGGGTTGCATAGAGTCAGACACGACTGAGTGACTAACACTTTCAGACAGAATTCAGCATTCCTTCACTTTCAACATATGCTATGAACTATTCCATTGTTCCCTCTCTCACTATCAAAAGTGTCATTTGTACCTTTGAATCTAACTAGATCACATAACTAATCCCACACTTCTATCCTTAAGGTTTTATTGACTCAGACTGGTATACCACGAAATAATTAATATTTCCAACCATATTTTGATAGAGGATTTCAGATATAGACAATACTTAACACTTTCCAAATGATTCATCTAAGCATTTCATTAAATATGCTTTGAGGCAAAGAAAACTATTAAATATATGAAAAAGTGTTAGTTGCTGTCATGTCCAACTCTTTATGATCCCATGGACTGTAGCCGACCAGGGTCCTCTGTCTGTGAAATTCTCCAAGCAGGAATACAGGAGTGGGTAGCTATGCCCTTCTCCAGGGGATCTTCCCGACTCAGGGATCGAACCCAGGTCTCAGTCTCCTGCAGTCCTGCATTGGCAGGCAGATTGCGTTTATCACTGAGCCACCTGGGAACCCCTTTAATACCTTATTGTGTAGCTTCACACTATTGCATCAAATAGATGTACTTATTTAAACATTCATCTACTATTAGTTAATTTCACAATACAAAAGCCAGTGGATTTTTTGATTGCAACAATCAGAAAACAATTCAAACTTCTTAAACCAAAAAGTGAAAAGTAATATCTTGGTTGAGAAACTGTGACATAATTATTCATTATCTAGCAACTTCAGGTTAAATGTCACATTTAATAATTTCCAACATACTTAAAATAAAGTAAGATAAATGGACAAATCTCCCATTTTGATAAAGAGAAGCAGAGAGATAACACCCAGCAATCACTGGGTGATTGCTCAAAACATATCCTGTAGAGCAGTAAATGCCAGATGCCTTCCTTTCCCTTCCAGCAGCAATGGAATGAGTTCCACGTCCAGCCAATCTTATTCTGCTTTCTAGAAAGGTCTCTTGTTTTCACTTCGTGGTCAGTCACATTGGAAGGGCCTTAAGGAGGAGGATTTTCTTACTGGAAAAATCCTCATCTTTATTAACTCAGAGTATGGGTTTGTGAGCCCATAGACTGAGGAGTAAGTATAGTTGTGCCAGGACTTGTAGCCTCCTTCAAGGTTTTTCAGGAAAAGTACCTCCCTCAAATGATTAGCAAGATGTCACCTTTCTTATTTGTGGTCAGGTTCCAAAGGCAAATATCAGTGGAGAACCATAGGTGATTTATCACAACTTTGGCCTGGGAATTCCTTCTCTTACAGAAAAACTTTGTATCTATATCTCCCTCACTCTCAGCTAATGACTTAGGTCTATTTCTTAACAAATTTTGAGTTAATCGCCAGAGTTAAAGCTGACAAATGAATCACCCCTTGTCCAAAGGTTAAGAAAGAACTTTTCTCAACAAATTAGTTTTCTTTCTTTTATTTTTCTAGACAAGCCTGTTTCTGCACAATGGAAATGAGACTTTGATGAAGGTCATAGGAATGAGCTTATAAAAATGCTCATATTTTTCCTTATTTCCTGACTTTGTAACTCATAGTTTCATTCTTGTACAATAGAATACATTTCAAACACTTGTTTTTGTATCTGTGGAAAAAAAAAAAAAAGATAGTAAGATAGTCACCTTTTTAGCTGAGGAAGAAGGACCTTCATGTTCCTCTCTCCAATTGTGTATTTTAGAGCTTGAATTTTAACATACCTCCTTATTTACTTTGTTCCTATGCTTTTGACTTATCTTTTACTCCAGCCACATCTTGGCAAGCACTTTGTGGAAAGTGCAAGATGACAGCACCTCATACACAACATACCTCATGTTTCTAACTTTTGGCATGGGTCTCCCTGATGAAACCATCTTGTAATTACACTTGTGAAACCTGAAGAAATCTCTTGACCATTGGGAGGAGGCTAGTAGATACATGTGTTCTCTTCTTCTTTGAGCAGACAATTCTGGGCATATACTTCAGTGTTCCTCACCAGGTCCTGGTGGAAGCTAGTCCACACTGACCACAGCAATGACGGACTCTAGAAAACATTTTTGTTTTGGTTTTCTCTCTTTCTCAATTGACTGTTCCCAGTCCCCCAGCCTGATTCTGGGGATCATTCTCAAACTATGCTTGCTACCTTTCTTCAAGTATTTGTTCCAGGCTATTCTTTCTGAAGGAGAACTCAGGCTAAAGCATCTTCAGTTTTATATAAAACAATCATCATTTTATTTGAAATTTTGTTAGTAATTGGCCAGCCCCAGGATGCATCAGGCATAGCTGAATTTCCAGGCTTAAATGATTCCATGAGAATTTTGGCTCCATGTCTTTTCTCTGCTTTCCTCTTAAGTTGTCTTATTCAAGTAGACAGTTCCACATAGTGGCAAGATTGCCACCACTGGTTCGTGGCTTCTACTCTAAGGGAGACTCAGAAAACGCATGCTTCTTTTCCAAAAGTTTCACCAAAAATCCCGGTTATATCTAGTCAGCTTGGCTTACATCACATCACAGACTCAAGTAGTCACTGTCCAGGGTATGGAAGGCTTTGATCCCTGGAGTGATTGAGAGGGGAGAGGGCAGAGGTGTGGTTTCCCAAAGAAAGATCAATTTACCATTACAGAATAGCAAAAGATATGTAACAGGCATTGTTTCTTTCTCCTCCTCTTAATTTCTCTGCTATTTTAGCAATATATATTTTATAAATAATTTTATTGCTGTACTGTAAATTGACTTCTTTATTATACTTTCCTTTGTCTTATAAAGGACAAAGGAATATTTTTAAATCAATAAAATATATTAAAATAGTTAAAATGCATGAGTAAAATATAAATAAAGTGGAACATTTTGATGAAACTGGGAGTTAGAATAGAAACTCTAACTCATAGTAGAAGTGAAAGTGAAAGTTACTCAGTCTTATCTGACTTTTTGTGACCCCATGGACTGTAGTTCTTGAGATTCAGTCCCCAGAATACTGGGGTGGGTAGCCTTTCCCTTCTCCAGGGGATCTTCCCAACCCAGGGATTGAACCCAGGTCTCCCGCATTGCAGGCAGATTCTTTACCAGCTGAGCCACAAGGGAAGCCCAAGAACACTGGAGTGGGTAGCTTATCCCTTCTGTAGCAGATCTTCCTGACCGAGGAATTGAACCGGGGTCTCCTTCATTGCAGATGGATTCTTTACCAACTGAGCTATCAACTCTTAGTAGGGGGCATATGTAAATTTGACTTGACGCTTTCTTGTGGTTATTATGATCAAGCAAATGCAATTAATGAAGAAAATTTGTGTTTGTTTTTTTTTCACAAAAGCAAACATTAAAAGGAAAGAAAAGGAAAATATTTCTCTCACCAGCACCAGAAATTACTCCAGTGATCCTCACCAAGAAAACCATGTACCATTAACAACATACACTTTCAGTTACTTCTGTATAGTAAAATATTGAAGTATTTCATAGAACTGGTCCTTCTAAAGCCATTCACAATAAGCCTAGAGCATTATACTGAAAGGTAAAGTAGAACAGTTCTATGGATGCCAACATACTAAATTCTGGGTATTTGGTTCTCCAATAGCCTGACTTAATGCCAGTAATAGTGAACAAGTTTTCACTAGTTGTGGTACAAATGGGCATTGTTCCTTAGTGTCTTTCCACTGAAATAGGTCAAACAAAAGGTCTATGGTAATATACACTTGGGAAATTTTATTCTCTTAGAATTAAAAAAAAAAACAACTCATTAGTATATTAAATTATTTAGAGGAAATTTATAATAAACATTTTTATTCATTCTTTATTTCATTCACTTATTTATTCAACATATACTATCTACTCTGTTCCATAATATGTGCTAAATGTTTGGAATATGATGGTGAACATCCAGATAAAGTGGATGCTCTCATGGAGCCAAAAGCCTAGTGGAAGAGACTGACATCCACCACAATATCTAAGGAGATAAAGTTACACACTGATATAAATGCTTCAAAGAGATTAACCTGTCACTGGTCTCTGCTAGGACACTTCTAAACATGATATATATATCCTCCCAGAAACACTGTGAATTGGATACCAGTATGATACCCGATTTACAGATGAGAAAATGAAGGTACAGAAAACAAAATCACGTAGCTACTAAATGATAGAGTTGGAAATCAAACATAGGCAAGGTTCATGCCAGAGTCTGTTGTTTGTCTCCTCTAATATGGAAAATAATCTTATAGAACCATCCAAAAAGATTACAAAGATACTGAATTATCCTTACTTGCAGGTGATATGTCGTGGGAAAATAGAACTGGGTGTAAGTAATAACTCTTTCTCAGCAAAATGACATTTGGTCAAAATGTTGACACCAGCCAGAACATCATCCCCAGACACTTCTGCTAAGTCCTGTGGATAAGTTTTCATGCAGGGCAGCCTGTCTTGCTCTACCACTCTGCCCACAGTATCATTCAGAAATCAACAGCTACCCAGTAGTAGACTTTTTCTCCCCACTTTGAAGTCAGAGAATCCTCTTGCTGATGGCCCCTCTGCCAGCAATTTGTTTGTTCTCAAGTAGGGAATAAACTTTGGAATTGTTTATTATTGCTTGATAATGTGTTTGGACATCCTGATACCATGAAAGAGAGGAAAAAATAAACCAAGCAACAAACTGGGTAAGATATGATTAACAAAATACTTACTGGCTCCAATAAAGGAAATCAGAAATATTTCACACAATACCAACTTAAAATAGTAAGTGGTATTTTATTCCACAAGAAAATAATCTAAGATTTATAATAAAACACAGTTCAAAATAGCAAAACAAAACACTCCTCCTCAAACAAAGCAAAACAAAATAAAATACTATAGACTATCTAGGAATTAACAGTAACTAGCTTCAAAGACTGTTATAACACAAGACTTAAATAAATGGAAAGAGGTAATATATTTCTGAATGTGATAACATTATAAAGTCAACAGTAAATTGTCTCAAATTTATCGCTAACTTCAAAATAATTCTAATAAAACTCAAGCAAGATTTTGGAGAAGCATGAGAAAATAGTTCTCAAAAAAATGTATTAAAAGAATAGAAGTCCATGACCAACTAAAACCATTTTTAAAAGAGTAAAACAGCCAGGAGGCCTCATGCTACTAGATGTTAAACTGTGTCACAGAACCATTAACATGGAAACATTGGAGTACTGATACAGGAACTGAGAGATACCAACAGTGTCCTGCACACATAGATGCTAAGTGTAGGATTAAGGAGACACCAAACTTCAGGGGAGAAAAGATGAATTATGTAGTAGACAGCACTGGGAAAACTTGGCTCACTTTTCTGTGGAGAAAACTAAAGTTGTATCACTAGCTACATTGTATACAAATCTAAATTGTGGATGGAATAAAGACATGAATAGGAAAAGTGAAATAAAGGACCCAAGCAGAAAAGCTTAGGAACAAATAATAATATTAAGGGCAGATTTGAAAATATCAAATTTTAGGGAGTTTTGGTTAAATTTTAATCCAGGGAATCTTCCCAACCCTGGGATCGAGCCCAGTCTCTTCCTGCATTGCAGGCAGATTCTTTACCAGCTGAGCCATAAGGGAAGTCCAAGGATACTGGTGTGAGTAGCCTATACCTTCTCCAGCATATCTTCCCAACCCAGGAATTGAACTGGGGTCTCCTGCATTGCAGGCAGATTCTTTACCAACTGAACTATCAGGGAATCTCCTACTAGAGACCAGAATAAAATATTTGTAATGCTTCAAACAAGGAATATCTACAAAGAATTTCTGCAAATCAAAAGGAAAACTCAGGAAACCTAAGTGAAAATGGGAAAGAGGTATATATAGACAGTACACAACAAAGTGCTATATTATTAACTTGCTTTGTTGTTGTTGTTTAGTCACTAAGTTGTGTCAGACTTTTTTGTGCCTCCGTGGACTGTAGACTGCCAGCGTCCTCTGTCCATGAAATTTCCCGGGCAGGAATACTGGTGTGAGTTGCCATTTCCTTCTCTGATTAACTTACAACTTTCAACTAAAGCAATTCCAGGATTCCACAGGATTAGAGCTTAGAAAAATGTCAAGTATTTGTAAATATGTAGAAGATGGAAATTCTTATATTCCTGTGCACTGCTGGTAGAAGTTGAGACTGCTATAGATACCTGATGGTATTTAGGGGAATTATATCAGTCTTTTTATGAGTATACTTCTGAACCAATTATTTCACTCTTTATTGTATCCCTTGTTGTATATACTCTAGTCCGTATGGAGGTGTTTTTTGTTTTATTGGTTTTTCACAAAGAAGGGAGTTGGAGGTAATGAAAGAACTCAGCCCAAGACAACTAGGTGATGAAAAAATGTGATGGGACTTTTCTGGTTGTCCAGTGGTTAAGACTGTATGCTTGTACTGCAGGGGGCACAGGTTCGATCCCTTGTCAGGGAATTAAGATCTTTTATGCTGTGTGGCATACACCCCCTGCAAAAGCCAAAGTCAGTGAAAAAGTAAAGAATGAACATATTACAAATAAATGTGATGAATGCACATAGTGGAGTAGTACGGAGCATTTAGGAACAGTGACTTTGATATGCAATTACCAACCTAGACAGGTTGTGAACAGTGCTGACCAGAAAAGTCAGGGGGAAATACCTTAGATCAAAATCATTTATTTTAACGAAAATAGATATATAGGAAAAACAACTGTTAACATTCCTTATAGATATGTACTTATAAAAGGGCACATATTAAAACAGGGTAGTAGGTCAGTGGAAAGAGAATAGAAGTGGGACTTTTCACTCAAAAATGGTAAATAATGAAAAAATATAAAGCAAAATGGTCATGTGTCCTGATCATTACTGCTATGTAACAAATCATCCAAAAATTTAGTGATGTAAAATAACAGCATTAATTATACTCACTGATGTGTGAGTTAGGAATTCAGAAAGGCTGCAGTTTGTCTGAGAATTCAGCCTAGAAGATTAAAATGGCTGGGGACACAAGCATCTGGGGCTGGTTGATCTATTTTCAAGATGATGTTTTTACTCACATTTGGAATCAAGGATGAGATAATTTAAAGTTTGGTCGGACACAACTCAGCGACTAAACAACAGCCAAATGGAGCTGATCAGCAGAACACTTACACATGGCTTCTCTGTGTCGCCGAGGCTTCTCCCAGCCAGATGGCCGGTATCTTAGAGAAAGCATCTAAAAGGGGGCTTCCAGTGAATGAATGTTCCAAGAGAACCAAGTGGAGGGTGCATGGTCTTTAATGACCTATCTAAAAAGTCACATCTTAACAAATCTACCATACTTTATGATGAAAGAAGCCACAATCACATTCTGATATAAGAACTATCATAGACTCTATTTTCAATAGGAGTAGTGGCAAGAAAAACATTATAGAGATTATTGAGGTCATCTTTAAAAAAATACAGTCTGTTACAGTTATGCCCACATAGGTGATGATAATGTTCCATGAACTATTTGTTTAATCAGTTCTGCCCATCAAGCTTCAAAAACTAAATAGAGAAAGAAAGAAAAGAAGGAGGGGTAGAAGGAAGAAAGGAAGAATCTGATCTAAATTGCAGTGTAGTGTATGGTTAGAGAAAGCTGTAGCCCTTGAGCCAAAGTCTAAATTTTGAGTAGAATTTAGTTGGGAAAGAACATTGCAAGTAGGAGGAACAGCATGTGTCAAGGTCTTGCAGTAAGAGAGAACTGTGGTCATGGCACATACTAGGAAGTGGAACAGAATCAGTGTAATGGGGGCAGCAAGAGATTGAGAGAGAGGGGGCAGGGAGGGAGTACAAACAATTAGGTCATATGAAGCATGTTGCTCCTAAGGGGAAAAGAAAACAAAGGAAGATTGTTAAAAATAACATGACTAAATGTATGTTTTTGACAAGATTTCTCCTTCTGTAGTGTGGCAAAGGAAGAACAAAGTAGGTATAAAAAGACCAGTTCATAGCATATTCACATAATTAGGGACAGAAAAGGCTTTCTTGAAATAAAATGGAAAGAGTGGAAGTGGTAAGATGTGTGCCTGTTCAGGGCAGTAATATCAATGTGAATACTAAAAAGATGGATATGGGTGAGGGGAGGAAGAATTATTCAATATAATGTCTAAACTGTGCAATAGACTCAACTTTTTATGGGCAAGAGGAAGCTGATTAGAGACAGTTTATAAATTAAGGCTTGATTGTTGATTTTGAACATGTCGGGTTCAGAGTAGAAGTCTCAGCTGAAGTAAAATTTTGGGGACATTTGTATAAGTGTAGCTTGTTACGAGTATTGGCAAAAGTTACTATGATTACTGTCGTTGTTCAGTCACTCAGTCATGTCTGACTCTTTGTGACCCCATGAACTGCAGCATGCCAGGCTTGCCTGTCCTTCACTATTTCCGGGAGCTTGCACAAGCTCATGTCCATTGAGCTGGTGATGCTATCCAACTATCTCACCCTCTGTTGTCCCCTTCTCCTCCTGCCTTCAATCCTTCCCAGCATCAGGGTCTTTTCCAATGAGTCGGCTCTTTGCATGAGGTGACCAAAGTCTTGGAGCTTCGACTTCAGCATCAGTCCTTCCAATGAATATTCAGGGTTGATTTCCTTTAGGAGTGTGTGCAAGGATCTCCTTGCAGTCCAAAGAACCCTCGAGTCTTCTCCAGCACCACAGTTCGAAAGCATCAATTCTTTGGCACTCAGCTTTCTTTATGGTCCAACTCTGGACCCAGTAAAGACTACTGGGAAAACCATAGCTTCGACTATAAGGATATCTGTTGGCAAAGTAATGTCTCTGTTTTTTAATATGCTGTCTAGGTTTGTCATAGTTTTTCTTCCAGGGAGCAAGGGTCTTTTAATTTCATGGCTGCAGTCACCATCCACAGTAATTTTGGAGCCCAAGCAAATAAAGTCTGTCAAGGTTTCCGTTGTTTCCCCATCTATTTGCCATGAAGTGATGGGACTGTTTGCCATGATCTTAGTTTTTTGAATGTTGAGTTTTAAGCCAGCTTTTTCACTCTCCTCTTTCACCTTCATCAGAGGCTTTTTAGTTCCTCTTCGCTTTCTGCCATAAGGGTGGTGTCATCTGCATGTGCTGCGCTGTGCTGTGCTTAGTCGCTCAATCGTGTCTGACTTTTTGCGACCCCACGAACTGTAACCCACCAGGCTCCTCTGTCCATGGGGGTTCTCCAGGAAGATTACTGGAGTGGATTGCCATGCCCTTCCCCAGGGCCATCTGCATACCTGAGGTTATTGATATTTCTCCTGGCAATCTTGATTTCAGCTGTACTTCGTCCAGCCGTGCATTTCACATGATGTGCTCTGCGTATATGTTAAATAAGCAGGGTGACAATATACAGCCTTGATGTACTCCTTTTCCTATTTGGAACCAGTCTGTTGTTCCATGTCCAGTTCTAACTGTTGCTATTTGACCTGCATACAGATTTCTCAGGAGGCAGGTAAGGTGTTCTGGTATTCCACAGTGTGTTGTGATCCACAGTCAAAGGCTTTAGCATAGTCAGTAGAGCAGATGTTTTTTTGAAACTCTCTTGCTTTTTCGATGATCCAGTGGATGTTGACAATTTGATCTCTGGTTCCTCTGCCTTTTCTAAATACAGCTGTACATCTGGTTCATGTACTGTTGAAGCCTAGCTTGGAGGATTTTGAGCATTACCTTGCTAGCATGTGTAATGAGTACAATTGTGTGGTAGTTTGAATAAAGTTGAGTTTATTAATGTTTTAGAAAATATGTGACCATACAGTCCCCCTTTTTGTATCATCTATGAAAATCATATGGAATAATTGAAATTTCTCCTAAAAAAATGAATGGATTCATGTTTTTTCAGGAAACTCACTACAAATAATCTCTTTTGGTCCATCTTTTAAATAGTTTTGAATGGCGATTTATCAGAGATTGAAAAGCATGACAATTACTTGGAATTCAATAATGGTAACCCAATCTAGTACTCTTACCTGGAAAATCCCATGGACAGAGGAGCCTGATAGTCTATAGTCCATGGGGTTGCAAAGAGTCAGACATAACTGAGTGACTTCACAGTGGTTAGTAAATTTAGGATCACACTTTAACCAGTCAAGCTGGAGAAAAGAATGACATCTTCTTGAAAACACTAAGCTACCTGATAATAGTAAGATTTATAGCTAAAAATTAGACTTTCAGTGTGCTAAACATTTCATGTGGATTAACTCATATATTCATAATAATCCTAGATTAAGTAATAGTATTATTTTCACTTCAGAGATTAGGAAGCAGACACAGAGAATCTACATTTGTTACAAAAAGTTACCTGTAAGTGAAGAAGCTAGGAAAAAATTAGATGATTAGACAACACCACTTCTTCGTGAAAGGAAGACATGAATGACATGTTTCATGAGAAATACATGAAATAGTATTTTATGTGGCTTTTCTAAAAATATAAGACATGTAATACATTTAATACAATTGGAAAAAATATAAAACTTCAAAGTCTAATTGCTTGGATTAGCTTTCTGAAATTAATCAAGTAGAATATTTCAGATGACTTTTCTCTATCTCACGTGGAATGAGGTGTGGAGGGCTGGCAAATTGTGATTTATTTGGCTTGGACACTATGAGTAATATCTAGGTGGAAAATATCTAGACATGAGACTTGGAATGTGCTTCTTAATCAGTTTTTGGTAGAGTTGGAGCTTCTCATCAGTTTTCTAGCCAAGAGTGTGAGATTGGTAGGTCATCATTATGTATTAGAATGCCTTATTTTTAGCATGTTTCTTGGAAGAGATTTTTGGGAGGCCTGACATATTAGTAAATGGGAGTGTAGAACCTTGATGCCAATGTTCAGAAATGAATTCAGTGTAATTTTTCATTATTTTTTAAAATGTTATTTAAAGAGAAAGTATCATATTCTTTGCAAGCATTCAGTTCAGTTCAGTCGCTCAGTCGTGTCTGACTCTTTGCGACTCCATGAACTGCAGCACACCAGGCCTCCCTATCCATCACCAACTCCCAGAGTTTACCCAAACTCATGTCTGTAAGGTTGGTGATGCCATCCAACCATCTCATCCTCTGTCGTCCCCTTCTCCTCCTGCCCTCAATCTTTCCCAGCATCAGGGTCTTTTCAAATGAGTCAGCTCTTCACATCAGGGAGCCAAAGTATTGGAGTTTCAGCTTCAACATCAGTCCTTCCAATGAACACCCAGGACTGATCTCCTTTAGGATGGACTGGTTGGATCTCCTTGCAGTCCAAGGGACTCTCAAGAGTCTTCTCTAACACCACAGTTCAAAAGCATCAATTCTTCTGTGCTGAGCTTTCTTTATAGTCCAACACTCACATCCATACATGACTACTGGAAAAACCATAGCCTTGACTAGACAGACCTTTGTTGACAAAGTAATGTCTCTGCTTTTTATTATGCTGCCTAGATTGGTGATAACTTTCCTTCCAAGGAGTAAGCGTCTTTTCATTTCATGGCTGCAATCACCATCTGCAGTCATTTTGGAGTCCCTCAAAAATAAAGTCAGCCACTGTTTTCACTGTTTCCCCATCTATTTGCCATGAAGTGATGGGACCAGATGCCATGATCTTAGTTTTCTGAATGTTGAGCTTTAAGCCAACTTTTTCACTCTCCTTTTTCATCAAGAAGCTCTTTAGTTCTTCTTCACTTTCTGCCATAAGAGTGGTGTCATCTGCATATCTGAGGTAATTGATATTTCTCCTGGCAATCTTGATTCCAGCTTGTGCTTCTTCCAGTCCAGCATTTCTCATGATGTACCTTGTATATAAGTTAAATAAGCAGAGTGATAGTATACAGGCTTGATGTATTCCTTTTCCTATTTGGAACCAGTCTGTTGTCCCATGTCTAGTTCTAAGTGTTGCTTCCTAACCTACATACAGGTTTCTCAAGAGGCAGGTCAGGTAGTCTAGTATTCTTATCTCTTTCAGAATTTTCAAAAGCATTTTATAATTTTTACAGATTTTTGTTATATGTATTAAAAAGTAAAAGTGAAAATGCTAAGTGTTAGATATTAATTGGGCATAAAATAATGCATAGGTTTACATATATGAGTATGTTTTGATGTCATAAAAGAAAATACACTTAATGCTTTGATTAACTGATATAATTAAGAAAAATTAAAGTTTAATTTTCTGATTAAATAAGAATGATCTGGTAGAAAATAAACCTATGATTACTTGTTTCTTATTTGCCTCTAGTGCTTTTTTTTTTTTGCTTTGACTTCTATGCTATGAATCATATTCTTGAAACTTCTGGGAACTCAAATCATGTAACACATTACCTGTAAGTAAAAAGTAAATCTAATATTAAAGGATTGATATATGTGTATATCCTATTAAATGACTAGTCTACAGAGTTGAGCTTGTAGTGAGACTAATATTAGAATTACAAATATTATAAATAAAATTATAAATAAAAATAGGCTATACAGACACTTTCTTCCCTTGTCTCTCTTTCTATGGGATCGCCCTTTGTCCAATGTGGGAAAATAAAATCTGAGTGTCTTTCTTTTTTTTTTTCCTTTTTCAAATGATTTCTAATTCAACTTTCCTCTTGAATGATCAAGCAAGGACTGTTGGAGCAAACAAACAAACAAAAAAAGGATGATAACTGGCTAATTCATTATCTGCCTCTTCCTACCCTATGTGCTGTTAAATTATTCCTCATTTCTCATTAGAATTTATATTTTTAAAAGAAAACAATCGTAGTGTAGTCCCATGGAAAACATACTTAAAAACAATTCATGTCAATGTATGACAAAACCCACTACAAAATTGTAAAGTAATTAGCCTCCAACTAATAAAAATAAATGAAAAAAACAAAACAAAACAAAACAATTAGTCTTCAGGTAGCATCTTAAGGTAAAATTTCAAGAAGGGCCCTTGGGGGTAATCTGTGATTTGGGCCGAGTCACCAAGGTAGATAGAACTCAAGTTGAATTTGGAATCAAAGACTAAATAAACAGTATATTTGCCTTGGGGACTGTTTTCAACAAAAATACAATTTTGATTTTCATACTTTTAGCTGGTATAAGAAATCAAAAACATTGGATAACATAAACCACTGGATTATAAATCTCAGAATAACATTTCTTGAATATATTTTCCTCCTCAAACAAAATTTGATCTACTTTAAACATTAAGATTCAGAGGGTTTTGAAAATTGGCAAGTAAAGAGAACTATAAACCATAGTGCTTTGTTTGATTCCTAGTCCACATGTTTCTTAAATTTTTGACTCATATTTATCTCTCTTTTTTCCTCCATCTTGTAAAATGGAAAGAATTCTTTTTCAGTAGCTAAACTGACTCAGTGTCAGTCTAGGTCCTACCTTGTTCCTATCAAATTCTTGCCTTAAACCTCCTTTTCCTGTGCTTCAGGCTAATTCTATTATGCTAGTTCTTGCCTTGATAATCTACACTGGTTCCTCTGAGACTTGAATCTTATCCTTTCCTTATCAGTATCTTTGGAACCTTAGCAATGTGTCTCAAAATCTTATCACATCATTGGATTTTGTTACCTGTTTCTGGGCTCATGATACTATTCATCTGCCTGTTTGGATCTCCAGAGCTTGCTAGTATCATAGCAGGTCTCCCAGATTGCCTAGTTATCTCTGGATGAATTTCTGCCTAATCCTGTCAGTGATTATTTAATCTAAATTCAGGCTCTGTATGCTAGACTGTGGTGGTGGTTTCTGACTCTTGCAACCCCATGGATTGTATCCTGCCAGGCTCCTCTGTCCATGGGATTCTCCAGGCAAGAATACTGGAGTGGGTTGCCATTTCGTTCTCCAGGGGATCTTCCCGTCCCAGGGACTGAACCCAGGTCTCCTACATTGCAGGCAGATTCTTTACCAACTGAGCTACAAGGGATTCTAGACTGTATATAGTGTAATAAAATCACAAATATAATTTCAATGTTGTGTCCTGATATTTATCTAGGTGTTCACTTAGCCAAATTATTTAAATTCATTGAGCTTTTTTTTCTTCATGTTGAAAATGATGCTTTGTATCTATGCTTTATATATAATTAATATAGAGAGAATTGGTTATAGAAATATGGAAATTATATAAATAAGTATATTAAATGAATTGAGGACTGTACTAAGGCACTATACTAAGCTCTTTGGGGGAATGATAATGATCATTTAATGATACCTGTGGTTTTCATTTAAATGACTTGCTGAGGTCTTAGAGTTTATTCTGACTCCAGAGATATAATTACTATGATCTACTTCATACTAATATTGTAAGAAATAGAGATAAGCACTTGGCATAAGCCCCTGGTATCTAAGGGTCAACTCCACTTTTATTTGTAGCTGAGTTTCAAACAGACATGGTTCCCATTATGCTGAGAGTACCTAATATCTAAGTGTATCCTCACTTTGACTTGTACAAGTTAACAAAGTACATGCTATAGTACTATCATTATCTAATGTTGCTTTTCTTGTGCTGCATCTGTGCCTTCCTTATACTTTATTTATATCACAGATAATTCTTTTCTATTTCCTACTCCAATATTTGCATATTTACCAAAGCACTATAATAAGTATATTGGAATACAATTCTGTTTGGGGAATGTTGCAATTAACATGATTTTAGCCTGAGGTAAAATTAGTGTGAAATGTATAACTGACATGAAATTACTTGAATTAACTGTACATAGCTGTCTGGTTTTCCACAGGGACTGATCTTTGTTGCTTGCAATTAATATATAGAAAGTCTCTTAAATTGCTTTTGAAAAGCAGTTTATTTGTCTCTTGACCTTTGAATAAAGTGAAATTCTATTGATTAACTACCCAAGCTGATGCTTTTGGAACTTAATTCTGCCTCTAGTAAATTTAAAGAAAGCAAGTTGCTTAAATTCTTCAAAAATGAATATTGCTCTCCAGAACTGTGAATCTGAGCATTTTACTCAACTTGAAAGTTATCAAGTAAGTAGGTCCTAGTTCTGTGCTTGGCAGAAGACATGAGACTCTTCAGTGACAGACAAAGAACTTTATTAGTCATGACAGGGCAGGTAGCATGAGCTTCGTGTTTGTGTTGCTTCATTTTGCTCCTGGGTCCTTTAAGGATGACACAAATAGCACATGCTGTAGCTTGTCACAGCTGAGGAATTCCAAGATTAGGGAACTGGAATCTGTTATAAACCTGAATCTGTTATAAACCTGACCTTGGCCCTGGAGGAGGTCATTGTCTTTATTGTGCTGGAAATACAAAAACAAACAAACAAACAAAAATAGAAATAAAAAAATAAAATTGTTCTTTGCTCAAGGGAGAGACACTATAGGGCTGTCTCTTTCAAAGATCTTCACACTACAAACATCCTTGAAAAGATAGTCTGGGACATAGGTCAGCAAAATGTACAGAAATACAGAGACCTACATAGAATTGTCTCCTAACAGTTGGTTACCTGGAACAGTCTTTGATTTGGTCCTAAATTATACTTTGATTTATATTCAATCATTCCAGTTGGTAACATCCAAAGTGAAGAAGTTTATTTGTCTTGGTTTTGGGGAGTAATCCACATGGCTACTCCTCTTCTCCCCCCAATAATTTTTTCTATTATTCTGAACAAATCAGAAAAAATATGATTCTACTCTGACACTTTGGGCATCCATTCCAGATAGTGGTGCCTATGCTACATAAAATCTGCATTCACCAGGAATACTTAGAGGTGGAAACTGTTGAACAAGATAAATGTCAATTTTTGTCACTAGCATTTTTGGCTCTGGTTTGCTCATTCAACCTATATGTCTATTATATATTTAAAATATGTCCAGCACAACTGCATATATGCTAAGAATACTATGGGGAATGAAACAGAAAAAAGTTTCTATCTTATGGAATTTATAATCCAGAGGCACAAAAATTCATAGTACCATCTCTGGCATCCAGAAAAATGAAAATGAAGAATTTCCTGCTATATTACCCCACTCTCTCCTTTTTTCTGCTTTACTTCCATTCATATTTACTATTTGTGTGTATGTGTGTGTATATAATATGTAAAACTTATCTACTTGGCTTATCATTTATCTTTTCCTCCTAGAATATAAGGTGTATGACGGCAAGGATTTTTATTCAATTTTATTTGATTTACTGTTTTATTCAATTCCAAATCTGTAGGATATAAAAAGTTTATGACACACAGTAAAGGCTTAATAAATACTTGTGGAATACATCCTTAAATAGGTTTTCAGGGAGTAAAGACCTCCTAAAGATCACTGGAATGGATTAAGAAGAAAATGGATTAAGAAAATGATAGTGGCCACTTGATATCAGATGTAACATATCCATATGTTACTGGGGAAAAAGTCCCATTTTGGGAAAGTTTATCAGGAGCTGTAATTTCTCTAACACAATATAATAAGATGGGGAAGTATAGTTTATTACTGTCAATGGAGCCAGGTTTATGTCTGGTGTGACCAAAAATGGTTTCATATATAAAAATGTTCATGCAGGAACTTCTTTGACAGTAAACCGATCTGAAATTCAGTCAGGCATATAGAAACAAGATACTGTCTTAAAATGTATCTTAATATATATAGTGCAGCAGGGCAGTCTCAATGGAAGGCAATTAACTCAAAGATGTATTAGAGGATCATTCTCTAAGCATATTTAATTAAGATTTTTCTATACTGAGAAGGTTATTATGACAATTCTAAATGACAGAGTTATGTTTTTATCTTTGCTCTTACTTAGGCCAGTTAGCTTAGGAGAATTTGAGTTAAAATACATTTTAAATACTACATTTAAATGTATTTAATGTATTTAATGTATCAGTCCATGTACATTTAAAATACATTTAAAACCAACCATCTAAAGAACTTTTTGATATCTCTAAACTTGGCTAGATTCAGTTTAAAAAAGGAAAGATTTCAGAAATCTCAATGTTGTATACAATTTCATTTTATATACGAAAATGTACATGCTTTTTTTTAAGTTTAAAAATACCCACCTGCAATGAATGTATTTGTTACTTCTTTTGCCTGAGGAAAACGAATTCCCATCCTGTTTTATCTTTGATTTCAAGATTTTCAAATTCAGAATATCCATTAAAAAAAAACTTTGTTCATGTCTTGTGAATATCCTACAGTATTCATTAGGCAGCAGCTGTGAGAAGTTAAAAAAGAAATGAAAAGCAATAATTAAACAAAGGTCTTTATTCATAAACAGTGAGTCTTTACATGATGATGCAAAAAACTCAAACAGTACAGAAGAAATGGACTAAACTATTTCAGGGTGTGCTAGTTTTGAGATTTAGAATTAAAACATCCATTATAGAAGTATTAAACAATCAGTAAGAAATACTATTTTTAAATATCCAAAAAGGTTTTTATCTGATATTTTTATTTCAGTCTACAAAAAGAAGGTGCCATGTATTAGCACTAGAAAGGCATAGGAGCTCATGACTGATCATACTTCTTCTCCCTATAATTTTTTATCACTTTAGTTCATAATAGAAACAGTTTTGATCCTAACATAGCTCATTTTATAAATAAATGATGTTAAACAGCCTACACTGCTTTTACTAAGGTATAAAAAATTGTAGAGCAAAAATTACATGAGTTAATTCTTATCTTTTGCAATCTATTTCCAATGAAGAGAAGATTAAAGCACCCAAATAAAAATGCCTTTTGGATTCATCTTTTATTCATTAGGAGATTATGCCCATTTTTAGCCATCATAGTCTTCTTGTCTAGTCACTGATACTTCTTTCTAGAATTCTAGTTTCTTATTACCATTTATATGATAGTTAAAATATTTTATCCTTTAATTTGGTGAGAGTTTGATAAAAGCATACACATGCTACTGGAGAAGGTAGTCTTTCTAAGAGGGTGCTGCTTGATTGAATCCATGTTTACCAGGTAAATCAGGACTAACCAAGAGAGACACAGTGAGCAACTACCTGGAAACTACAATTACCTGTACCCTCCATTACTATGCAAGTTTAGCATTGTAATTACTACCCTCTAACCAGTGGATACAGTTCTCCTGTTTAACTTGGACTGATATGGGCAAGTCATGATGGGAAAGGAAGAAGAAAGAAGTATAGATTTTGGAATGATCCTGAAACTAAGTTTATGTGTAACAGAATTTAAGAAATAAGTCCTGTGATGGAAAATCAAAGAGCTGTCTCACCACAATAGCAATCAAAATAAGAATTACAATTTGGTAACTCCTTATAATACGTATTGTAAAATATTGTTATTTATTTCATATAGAGCTCTTTGAGGCAGGTATTTTATCATCACCATTTTCTAGATGAATATACAGGAAGAGGTTTATTTAGTTTAACTTTTTTTTCACATATTTTAAGCCAAAAAGTGCTGACTCAAGATCATAGAGCTCAGTTATCCTCCATTCAGGGAACAGCGGGAAGGACACTTCACCCCTTCTCCTTCAGAGGTCATGGCCAGATTGCACTTGGACTTCTTTAAAGCTGCATGTACCACAAGTCTGCCCAAAGTTGACAGAGACAAATGCATTTAATTTTATATTATACTTATATCCTTTCCCCCCTTCAGTCAAGTTTTGTCACACATTTGTAATATAACTATATTTTATTGCTATAGCCTGCTTTCTTTTCTGAAATCCCCTGATCTCCTGAGTAATTTTTTTTTGTTGTTAATTTGCACATGTTTATGTTCACTCTTTGACTTATGAAGTTATATGGACTTGGAAATTCATGGTGCCAGGTATCTGCCATTATAGTATCACAGGGAAGAATTTCATAACCCAAATCTCTCCTGTGCATCACTTTTTTAATCTCTCTCCCCATGAACACTTTTTTCTTTTTTTTTACAGAATCTATAGCTTTGCCTTTTCCAGAATGTTCTACAAACAGAATCACATAGTATTTAGCCTTTTCAGACTGACTTCTTTAGCAGTATACATTTAAGTTTCCTCCATGTCATTTCATGGTTTGATAGCTCATTTCTTTTTATCATTTTTAATTTTCTTTATCAATGTAATATCAGTACTCCATTGTATCATGTACCACAGTTTATCTCTTCACAATTAATGACATCTTGGTTGCTTCCAATTGAGGTGATTATGAATAAAGCTGCTATAAACATACCTGTGCAGTTCATAGTATGGACATAAGTTTTCAGCTCAGGTAGATAAATATTTTGGAGCACAGTTACAGAATCATATAATAAGATTGGCCAAATTCTCTTCCAAATGGCTATTCCATTTTGTGTTCCCACTAACAGTGAATAAGAATGACTGTCACTTCATATCTTCCCTAGCATTTGATACTGTCAGTGTTTGGGGTTTTGGCTATTCTAATACATGTACATTGGTATCTCAGTGTTGTTTTAATTTGCAATTCCCTAACAAGAAATGACATTGAGTATCTTTTCATATACTTCTTTGCAACTGGCCTATCTTCTTTTGTAAGATTCTGTTCTAATCTTTTACCCACTTTTCAAATGGGTTGTTTTCTTATTGTCGAGTTTTATGATTTACAGCATTTAGTAATCTAAATATCCCTCTGAGTACTGTTTTCACTATATCCCACATATTTTGATAAGTTCTATTTTCATTTATGCTTAGTTCAAAATATTTGCTAATGTCTCTTGAGACATCTTCTTTAGCTCATATCTTATTTAGAATCATATTATTTTATCTCTAAATATTGTTGGATTTTCCAGCTACATTTCCATTACTGATTTTTAGTTTATTTCCTTGTGGTCTGATTTAAGTTTGTGAAGGTATGTCTGATAGCCGAAAATGTGATTTATCTTGGTGAATGTTCCATGTGAACTTGAAGCATCCTGCTGTGTTAGTTGAAGTATTCTATAGATGTCAATTAGATCCACGTGATGGATGTTTTTGTTTAGGTTAACTCTGTCCCACTACCTTTTTGCCCCATTGATCTGTTGATTACTGAAACAGAATTGTTAGTTGTTTGTTTGTTTTTTTCACACTAAAGGAGTTGTAAGGTTAACATAGTTATGTAACAGCAAGGAGTTAGAGTTAAATTCCCAAGAATTTACAAAGCTGGATCTCTGCTCACGGAATCTATTTGACACAGCAATCACTACTCTGTTAGCGTTGCTTAAGTTTGAGTCCTCGTGACCCTCTTAGGAAGGCTTGATCCTCTTGCTGCTGCAACTACTTGGCAAACAGTGTCCCCGTACTCTTCACTGAGAGGCAGTAGAGCATGGTAATTAGGATACAGACACTGAAGTCAGTCTAACCTGATTTGAACCCCAGCATAGACCAGCCATGTGAACCTCATTTAACCTCTCTGCACTGTGGTTCCTTCATGTATAAAATGAAACTTATGATTATGTCTAACACATTGGGATCAAATTGGGTAGCTAAGGGGATTAAGTAAGTTAATACAAATAAAATTCTTAAACAAATACTTGGAATTAAAGCAATACTATCTCTTTTGGTAGCTTGAAGTCACTCTCAATCTCTTTCCTACTTGCTAATTTGACCACAAAACTTGGAAATTCAAAAATTTCATTCTCAGTCTCCCTTATATTTAGAGATATCCATTGATCTACCAGGGGGTCAAATAAACAAACAAACAAAATCTCTTGCTATCCTGATTAAAGGGATAGTTGAGATGAATACTTCCCTTTTACACCTACTTCTTCAGCTTAGAAAGCTGACACATTGGCTGGAGCTGCAGCAGGGTAAGGTTGAGATAAGAACTCAGCCCTCAGCATGGACATCACTAAGGTGCTGAGCCGGCAATGGCAAATTCTTATTTCTTCATGAGAAAAACAAGTCCAAATTTGTCAGAGACATGACCTGTTCAATACCAACATGTATACTATATGCAAACTATGGTACTTTCTAAAATGGTTTCCTAGGGTGGGCACAATAAAGGACAGAAATGACATGAACCTAACAGAAGCAAGCAGAAGATGTTAAGAAGAGGTGGCAAGAATACACAGAAGGGCTGTACAAAAAATATCATAGCGACCCAGATAATCACGATGGTGTGATCTCTCACTAGAGCCAGACATACTGGAATGTGAAGTCAAGTGGGCCTTAGGAAGCATCACTACGAACAAAGCTAGTGGAGGTGATGGTTTAAGTTGAGCTATTTCAAATCCTAAAAGATGATGCTGTGAAAGTGCTGCACTCAATATGCCAGCAAATTTGGAAAACTCAGCAGTGGCCACAGGACAGGAAAAGGTCAGTTTTCATTCCAATCCCTGAGAAAGGCAATGCCAAAGAATGCTCAAACTACCTTACAATTGCACTCATCTCACACGCTAGTAAAGTAATGCTCAAAATTCTCCAGGCCAAGCTTCAGCAGTACGTGAACCATGAACTTCCAGATGTTCAAGCTGGTTTTAGAAAAGTCAGAGGAACCAGAGATCAAACTGCCAACATCCACTGGATCATCAAAAACACCAGAGAGTTCCAGAAAAATGTCTATTTCTGCTTTATTGACTATGCCAAAGCCTTTGACTGTGTGGATCACAATAAACTGTGGAAAATTCTAAAAGAGATGGGAATACCAGACCACCTGACCAGCCTCTTGAGAAATCTGTATGCAGGTCAGGAAGCAGCAGTTAGAACTGGACATGGAAAAACAGACTGGTTCCAAATTGGGAAAGGAGTACGTCAAGGCTGCTTATTTAAGTTATATACAGGGTACATCATGAGAAACGTTGGGCTGGAGGAAGCACAAGCTGGAATCAAGATTGTCGGGAGAAATATCAATAACCTCAGATATGCAGATGACACCACTCTTATGGCAGAAAGTGAAGAAGAACTAAAGAGCCTCTTGATGAAAGTGAAAGAGAAGAATGAAAAAGTTGGCTTAAAGCTCAACATTCAGAAAACTAATTTCATGGCATCCGGTCCCAACACTTCATGGCAAATAGATGGGGAAACAGTGGAAACAGTGGCTGACTTTATTTTTCTGGGCTCCAAAATCACTGCAGATGGTGACTGCAGTCATGAAATTAAAAGACGCTTACTCCTTGGAAGGAAAGTTATCACCAATCTAGGCAGCATATTAAAAAGCAGGACATTACTTTGCCAACAAAGGTCCATCTAGTCAAGGCTATGGTTTTTCCGGTAGTCATGTACAAATGTGAGAGTTGGACTGTGAAGAAAGCTGAGCGCAAAGAATTGATGTTTTTGAACTGTGGTGTTGGAGAAGACTCTTGAGAGTCCCTTGTACTGCAAGGAGGTCCAACTAGTCCATCTTGAAGGAGATCAGTCCTGGGTGTTCATTGGAAGGACTAATGTTGAAGCTGAAACTCCAATACTTTGGCCCACTGATGCGAAGAGCTGACTCATTTGAAAATACCCTGATGTTGGGAAAGATTGAGGGCAGGAGGAGAAGGGAACTTCAGAGGATAAGATGGTTGGATGGCATCACCAACTTGATGGACATGAGTTTGGGTAAACTCCAGGAGTTGGTGATGGATAGGGAGGCCTGGCATGCTGTGGTCCATGGGGTCGCAAAGAGTCGGACACGACT
Source organism: Cervus canadensis (assembly GCF_019320065.1). Lineage (NCBI taxonomy): Eukaryota > Metazoa > Chordata > Mammalia > Artiodactyla > Cervidae > Cervus > Cervus canadensis. The sequence continues at coordinate 32,856,819 of NC_057388.1, read as the reverse complement.
GAGCGACTGAACTGAACTGAACTGAGGGCTTCCTAATACAAAGCACTATGCTATGTATTTTATATGTTATATTTAATTCTCACAAAACCCATTGGGATAGGTGCCATTATGTCATTCTAAAGATGAAGACACTGATGCTAGGAGACTACCTAAAAATACCAAATGTACAGTTAATAAGTAGAGGAGTAGGGATTTGAATCAAAGTTTGCCTGAATTTACCAAATTGTTAACAATTATGATATTCAACTGCCCTATAGATACAGAAAGCAACCTAGATGAAGGAAATGAAAGCATTTGAAATGTTTCATAAAAATTAAGTAGAAAAGTGTTTAGCAATTAAAGGAAAGAGACATTTTGCTTAAATTATATAGTTATCTAAACTGATCAAACTGATATTTGTTCAATTTTCAAATTTCCTTTGCCCATAGTAAAATAGAAAAGTGCTACTTAACTTCTAAGTTCAATCTGTTGGAAGAAACCAGTGGTTTGTGTCTAAAGACATTTTCTGTAGAATTTGTGAATGGGTTAGTGGTTGAAATCCACTTCCTAATTGTCATGTGTCCACCCACTGCTTTTGTTATAGACTTTGTGGTTATTCCAAGGTCTGGTATGCTAGGAAGAAGCACTCTTTTTTTTTTTTTTTCTGACTTGATATTTATACTTTTAGCAAAAACAGCATAGATAAAGATTAATTCCATTGCAACAGACTCTGTTTCTATCACTTCTCATGTCAAACTTGCAACTGTATTTTCTGAAAAATGTCACAGGACTACAAATTCTTACCTTTTGAGGCTATAGTCTTTCCAAAAGTAGTCTGAAACTTGAAGAGATCTGTAAACATTTATGTAGGAATCATAACCACAACCCAAAATAAACAAACATAGGAAACCATTGGGGTGGCTCCTGAAGTTTAAAACAATATTAAATGTGCTCACATTGCTACTGGAAGATAAAATAATAACAAAAGCAACTGCACGACTAAATATGTTGTTTCTCCACATGGTTGTTTATGTTTCCTTGAAAAGTAAATTTAACTCTTTTGTTGTTGAAATAGTTATTGTGCATTTTTTGTTTGTTTTTGTTTTTAAAAATTTATTTATTTATTTTAATTGGAAGATAATTTCTTTACAGTATTGTAGCAGTTTTTACTATACCTGAAACCCCCTCCCACATCCCTTCCCACCCCATTCCTCTGGGTTATTGTATTTTTGAATCAAAATCCAAGAAATAATGAAATCGAAGACATAATGAAAATGAAAATGATTATTTGTACAGGTGTTAAGTGTGATCTTAAGTAATATGGATCATAATATGCATCATAATGATTTCTATCAGTACAGTTTTGTTCATTTTGAAGGTTTAAGTGTTGATATAATCTGAATACATAGAATTAAATACAAATGAAAAAGAAATGCAAATTTCTGTCCTTTTGTCCTAATTTCTTCCTCATTTCATTCACTCATTCATCCTACAATTACTTCTATGGCCTCTGCTCTTATAAAGAAGTGAGAGAACTGCAGAATCACCATCAGAATTCATCCTTACCATGTAAAAATTTGATATCTAGGATGAAGAATTATTTGTAATGATGGGGAAAAATAACATGTTAATATGTTGTTTATCTATCATAAAAATAAAAAGATAATAGTAGTAGGGTTTCAGGGAATAGAGAGTTTAATTTAAAAATGGAGGCAGAGAATGAAGAATGATTATATAGAGGTAAAATTTGAAAAGGGTTTAACTCTGAGAAGACTTTTACAGGAAAAGATGGAACACTTCCAGTTTTGGGGAATCAACTTCTGAACTTCTGAATGTCATTTTCTCTGAGGTTTTGGACCCAGAAGCTGTAGCCATACAGAAAAGATAGAGCAGGCCTGAAGCAGTTGTTGACAGAAGGCCTACTTGTAATATTGGCCCTGGGCTGGTGTCTGGAAAATCTGCCTTTGAAATGTTGATACACTGATAAGGTTGTTTTGCCTGCCTGGAACACTGAACACCTGTTTTCCTTCTGAGAGTCTGAAATTTCATTTGTTATGGCTCCTCATATGTGCCTTTGTGACCATAGTCCAATAAAAACCTTGAACCCTGAACACCAAACAAGTTTCCCAACACAGACACATTGCTCAATAAAAAGACAAATGCTTTCATTCCTGAAGGTAGGGCTTCCTGAGTGGCCCTCTCAGGGCAGAGCACAGGAAACTTATGCTGGGATATTCCAGACTCTGCCTTTGTCCCATTCCCTTACTATGGTCCTGCTCTGTACACTTGCTTTGTTGTACTGAGTACAAGTTCTGTGACTCTTTCTAGAGAATCTGTGAAGGTCTGGATGGTTTCTGTGTCCTCAAAACATCAGTCTGCCAGCCTCCTTCATTTCTCACATTTTTTTCCTACCTAGAATGGACATCATATAGAGTCATTTCAGAATAGCACAAGCATCACTCTAAAGTGGAAAGAACATGAGGGATTATATCATTGCCCTACTTGAAGTCCTCCAGTAGGTTCCCATGAAAACTGTTGTCTTCTGACTTTACCAGCAATTCTCAAGGTCATATACATCTCTGTCTCTCCCCTCTGATTGTCATGTGCCAGCCACACTCACCACCTCCTCCCAATTTCTCAAAAAACACCCGGCTTTTATTTTTTTCCCCTTACTTAAGTTCTCTGTTCATGCAGTTAACTCTTTCAGAAAGACTCTCTACAGCCTCTTCTCCCCAACTGTTCACCGTGCACACATTTAAAGGTGTAAAGGTGTGCATTGTTTTCATCTTTGAGGTCTTAGTTTAAGCATCATTCTCTCAAAGAGGGCTTTTTTAGCTATCTGGTCTTAAGTAGTACTTTCTCTTCTCTTTTATGTGCTTTCATAGCACTCTAATTGTTTCTCTTGTCATCTATCACAGTTTCTAATTATATATATATTATATATGTATATATATTTTTCTTTTTAATTTTGTGCCTTTACCATTAGTATAAAAATTCCATGAAAACAAGGATGAGTCCAATTTGTTAATCCTTAGGCTTACTCCTTAATCTAATAGCCTAGCACAGAAGAAGGCATGTAATAGTTTGTTAAACAAAATTTTAATTGAAATACAGGAACCTACATGTGGCCAATAGTACTCAAAGCAAAAAGATCACAGGGAGGAGAATGAACTGTTAAAGAAAATCTTTAGACAAAAGAAAGTGCATCAATTATTTGTTTAAGTTCTTATCATTCTAACAATTTAGGGATTATATGAATTTTATTTTTATGAGTAGAATAAAGTCTGGGCAATTTGCTGAATATTCTTGAACCAAAGCAAAGTATCTTAAGGATTTTTTTGTAGTAGTAAATAAAATACAGAAAAGCCAAGTGTAGGTCAAGGAATAACATCTCTTCTGTAGAGCAAATTATGTGAGAACGTATGGGGAGAATTGTAGGGACACTCATCTAATGAGCTTATATATGTACAAGAGACTCAGGGCTTCATCCAGATGCAAATTCTCTCTAGGCTCAATTTAAACTTTCCACTAAGGAAACATCTAAATGTTCTAATTCAAGAATTGAGTCAGTTTATCACGACTAAAAAGATTGAGAATCAGTTGATCATAGTTATTTATGGATTTGTATAAAAATTTCTCCAGTGCCATGGATTTTGATTTTAACAAACTGATAAATGCGTAAATTTGGCTTCAAACTGATGTTGGGTAAATTTCCATGTAAGTCATTTCCCTAAAAGGCAAATTTCAGAAAAACCTGATCAATAAAAATTCTGATTCAGGGAAATATATTGAATTTCAAAAACTTTAATGTTTGTACCCTAAGTATAAAGTTTGTAAAGTAGAGTTTTGGGGATTATGTTTTCCATTGGTAGCAATTGTTATCAAAATTTTTCAAAATACACAGATATATGTATCATGTATTGTTAGTAAAATGTATTCCTAGAACAGCCTTACATAGTGCCAAAGTTTAGGTATAAATATGGTCAAATCTAACAACTTTGATTCATTTTGCTGATTTTTAGCCAAAGTAAGATAAGAAACTACATCAAGCCAGTATTTAGGAAACTGTTTAAATATTTTGTTTAAAATAGTTGGTTTTGCAAGGCATACCAACTCTATCAGAGGATCTGTCTTAAAAAATTATTTTAAAAAGTTGGAAGCGTGCAGCTGCCCTTGCTTAAGAAATGCTTTGGAAAGAATAATATTTATGTAGTATGCACCATACATATATTATATGATTCACTAGACACAAAGTGGGCACTCAAATACTTGCTGATTTTTTCATTTATCCAACATAACCAGAAGTATATTTTGGGAAGATAATGGATTTTTTTTTTTAAGAGGAAAGGCAAATTACCCCATTTTGTTTGATCTTAAAGAATATAAAATCAGAACTCCAGAATATCATACATTTATGCATAAAGCTAGTTCTATTATTTTCATTAGAATTTCTTCTTATGAATTCAATGCTGATTCTTTTTTTCTTTTTTCTCCTTCTTGTTAAGTAAAACTATCCCCTCTACTCATAAGCTAATTGCATATTCAATCAAAAAAATTATATGAAGCAAACAGTTATTTCTTCCCTCTTTGAGTTAAAGCAAATGGAGAAGCAAATAACAGACTCACAAATTGCTTTTTCAAGTAGTTTCAAGAAAGGAAGACTGAATCAAACGTGGCCAGCTAGTATAAAGAAGCTAGCAGACAGGATTCTAGGATGGAGTAGTAGGGATGGGTCTGGGGCCAACCTCCAAGCATTCCAAATCCAACTTCATCCAGTACTAGGTGTTCTTCAAACAACTTCCCAACCTCACTGGTCCTAGTTTCTTCCTCCACCTTGTTAGGAAAGTACACATGGGCTGAAAAGCTTCCCTGAAGTCTTAATAAGATAAAGAAGACTGGTTTTTTTTTGTTTTTTGTTTTTTGTTTTTGTACATATCAGTATATCAGGCATTAAACAAGTCAACTCCTTTCCTTCAGTCCCAGACAAGTCACTGGGCCAGAGAATTACACAACTCATCAGTTTTTATTCTGAAATAAGTGGCATCAGTTAGAGTGAAGCTTGACAAAAACCACTACAATATTGTAAAGTAATTAGCCTCCAACTAATAAAAGTAAATTAAAAAAAAATAGAGTGAAGCTTTACCCATTTCTCTCTGTTTTTCCTCCCTTTCCTTTATATAAAAAGAAAAGAGATTTGGCTCTCCCTCAAATACTCCTTTTCTCAGTCTTCAAAAAGCTGTTTCTTTTTGACATTCACTCTGAGCTTAAATCATACTTCTTCAGGAAGTCTTTGCTTCTAAAGAAACTGCCTTGAAGCTGTTTACCACATTACTGATTTTAGATTGCCTAATATTGTCAGAGTTGGTTAATTGTCTGTGATTGTTTTGTTTTTTTGCATACCCCTGACCAGAATGCAAGCTCCATGGACAATAATAAATATTAAAAAATGAACAAATGTTGAATGAATGAAGGAAGAAAGAAATGAATAGATGCTTGCATTATTCCTTCTATTAATTTTTAAGTCTTTTGAAACCTAGATGATGTATTTACTACAGTAGTTGGAAAAGTATTTTGCATATATTTGGCAATCAATGGATATTTATGATTGGAATAAAACATTCCACCTCTTATTTCTTAGGAACAAATTCAGTACAGACCTATTTGCTTACACAACGTACATTATTTCCAATTTTAGCATGTGTGCTGCTGGGTTGAGAACAGGTGTGGCATTTCAGACAATTCTACAGTTGTATATTTTATAGTAAAATAAGCACAATGAGTATTTTATATTAATGTAAAAATTTTTTTTATGTTCAATGACATGTGAATATATCTGCAGTGATTTAGAGACATTGTGAGTTATTTTGCTGTCATTTCCTTTTCTAAATGAAGTCCAGAAGTTTACAGGTACTACTTCAAGTCTATTTAAAAAATACAGATGGAATTGGGATTACATGTTTAGCAGAAAAGTCAGAATTTTACAGCTAGAAGTGATCTTAGAGATCATTAAGGTCCATCACTTCTTTCTTATATCAAGAAATTGAGAAAGAGAAAAGTTACTGGTTTGCCTAATTTCTTACAAATATGATTAGTGATATCTTACCAGTCTTCATAGTTACACTTCTAAAATGCCATGTAATTTAGCAAATTACCAAGTTAGAAAAGTAATAATTAGAAAAATAATTAATAAAAAGAGAACTGGATAAACAGAAATAATGCACAATTCACAGTGGTTTGCATCTTCATTTAAAAGTTCATCAGATTTGTGTTGCAAAAAAGCCATTCCAGTAGCCTCTCCTCCTCAAGCATTACAAACTTTAGCTATTTATAAACAGAGAAACATCATCTTCTGAGACAGATTCCAACACAAGTTGGAACACAAGTTCCAACACAAGTCTTCAGGTTGTATCTGAAGTTTCTAAAATTGCACCAGTTTCTAAAGTTTGCAAAAGAGACCTGATTGGCTTGGCTTTGTATGCTCTGTGTTACTGGTTCTCATTTTGTTGTTTGTTTTCTCTTGATCAGAATAGATTACATATATTAATCTTTTTTAAAAAAGTATTTAGTTAATTTTAGTTGGAGGCTAATTACTTTATGATATTGTGGTGATTTTTGCCATACATTCACATGAATCAGCCATGGGTGTACATGTGTTCCCCATCCTGAACCTCTCTCCCACCTCCTTCCCTATCCCATCCCTCAGGGTCATCCCACTGTACCAGCCCTGAGCACCCTGTCTCATGCATCAAACCTGGACTGGCAATCTATTTCACATATGATAATAGACATGTTTCAATGCCATTCTCTCAAATCATCCCACCCTTGCCTTCTCTCACCGAGTCTTTACATCTGTGTCTCTTTTGCTGTCTCACTTATAGGGTCATCATTACCATCTTTCTAAATTCCATATATATGTGTTAATATACTGTACTGGTGTTTTTCTTTCTGACTTACTTCACTCTATATAATAGAATCCAGTTTCATCCACCTCATTAGAACTGATTCAAATGTATTCTTTTTAATAGCTGAGTATTATTTCATTGTGCATATGTACCACAGCTTTCTTATCCATTCATCTGCCGATGGACATCTAGGTTGCTTCCATGTCCTGGCTGTTGTAAACAGTGATGTGATGAACACTGGGGTACATGTGTCTCCTTCAATTCTGGTTTCCTTGATGTGTATGCCCAGCAGTGGGATTTCTGGGTCATATGGCAGTTCTATTTCGAGTTTTTTAAGGAATGTCCACACTGTTCTCCATAGTGGCTATACTAGTTTGCATTCCCACCAACAGTGTAAGAGAGTTCCTTTTCCTCTGCACCCTCTCCAGCATTTATTGTTTGTGGACTTTTTTATAACAGCCATTCTGACTGGCATAAGATTGTACCTCATTGTGGTTTTGATTTGCATTTCTCTGATAATGAGTGATGTTGAGCATCTTTTCATGTGTTTGTTAGCCATCTATATGTCTTCTTTAGAGAAATGTCTGTTTAGTTCTTTGGCCCATTTTTTGACTGGGTCCTTTATTTTTCTGGAATTGAGCTGCCGGAGCTGCTTGTATATTTTTGAGATTAATTCTTTTTCAGCTGCTTCATTTGCTATTATTTTCTCCCAGTCTGCAGGCTGTCTTTTCACCTTGCTTATAGTTTCCTTCATTGTGCAAAAGCTTTTAAGTTTAATTAGGTCCCATTTGTTTAGTTTTGCTTTTATTTCCAATATTCTGGGAGGTGGGTCATAGAGGATCCTGCTGTGATTTATGTCAGAGTGTTTTGCCTATGTTTTCCTCTAGGAGTTTTATAATTTATAAATGGATGTTTAATCCATTTTCCATTTATTTTTGTGTATGGTGGTAGAAAGTGTCTAGTTTCATTCTTTTACAAGTGGTTGACCAGTTTTCCCAGCAACACTTGTTAAAGAGATTGTCTTTTTTCTATTGTATATTCTTGCTTCCTTTGTCAAAGATAAGGTGTTCATAGGTGTGTGGATTTATCTCTGGGCTTTCTATTTTGTTCCATTGATCTATATTTCTGTCTTTGTGCCAGTACCATACTGTCTTGATGACTGTGGCTTTGTAGTATAGCTTGAAGTCAGGCAGATTGATTCCTTCAGTTCCATTCTTCTTTCTCAAGATTGCTTTGACTATTTGAGGTTTTTTGTATTTCCATACAAATTGTGAAATTGTTTGTTCTAGTTCTCTGAAAAATACCTTTGGTAGCTTGATAGGGATTGCATTGAATCTAGAAATTGCTTTGGCTATTATACTCATTTTCACTATATTGATTCTTCCAATCCATGAACATGGTATATTTCTCCATCTATTTGTGTCCTCTTTGATTTCTTTCATCAGTGTTTTATAGTTTTCTGTATATAGGTCTTTTGTTCTTTAGGTAGATATATTCCTAAGTATTTTATTGTTTTCATTGCAATGGTGAATGGAATTGTTTCCTTACTTTTTCTTTCTGTTTTCTATTGTTAATGTATAGGAATACAAGGGAATTCTGTGTGTTAATTTTACATCCTGCAACTTTACTATATTCATTGATTAGTTCTAGTAATTTTCTGGTGGAGTCTTTAGGGTTTTCTATGTAGAGGATCATGTCATCTGCAAACAGTGAGAGTTTTACCACTTCTTTTCTAATCTGGATTCCTTTTATTTCTTTTTCTTTTCTGATTGCTATGGCTAATACTTCCAAAACTATGTTGAATAGTAGTGGTGATAATGGGCATCCTTGTCTTATTCCTGACATTAGGGGAAATGTTTTCAATTTTTCACCATTGAGGATGTTTGCTGTGCGTTTATCATATATAGTTTTTATTATGTTGAGGTATGTTCCTTCTATGCCTGCTTTCTGGAGAGTTTTTTTTTTTTTTTTTATCATAAATGGATGTTGAATTTTGTCAAAGGCTTTCTCTGCATCTATGGAGATAATCATATATTTTTTTAATCTTTCAATTTGTTAATGTGATTTATCACATTGATTGATTTTCAAATATTGAAGAATCCTTGCATCCCTGGGATAAAGCCCACTTGGTCATGATGCGTGATCTTTTTAATATGTTGTTGGATTCTGTTTGCTAGAATTTTGTTAAGGATTTTTGCATTTATGTTCATCAGTGATATTGGCCTGTAGTTTTCTTTTTTTGTGGCATCTTTGTCTGGTTTTGGTATTAGGGTGATGATGGCCTCATAGAATGAGTTTGGCAGTTTACCTTCCTCTGCAGTTTTCTGAAAGAGTTTGAGTAGGATAGGTATTAGCTCTTTTCTATTTTTGGTACAATTCAGCTGTGAAGCCATCTGGTCCTGGGCTTTTGTTTGTTGGAAGATTTCTGATTACAATTTCAATTTCCATGCTTGTGATGGGTCTGTTAAGATTTTCTATTTTTTCCTGGTTCAATTTTGAAAAGTTATACTTTTCTAAGAATTTGTCCATTTCTTCCAAGTTGTCTATTTTATTGGCATATAGTTGCTGATAGTCTCTTATGATCCTTTGTCTTTCTGTGTTGTCTGTTGTGATTTCTCCATTTTCATTTCTTATTTTGTTGATTTGATTTCCCTCCCTTTTTTTCTTGATGAGTCTGGCTAATGGTTTGTCTATTTTATTTATCTTCTCAAAGAACCAGATTTTAGCTTTGTTTATTTTTGCTATGGTCTCCTTTGTTTCTTTTTCATTTATTCCTGCCCTAATTTTTTTTTATTTCTTTCCTTCTACTATCCCTGGGGTTCATTTCTTATTTTTCAAGTTGCTTTAGGTGTAGAGTTAGGTTATTTATTTGATTCTTCTCCTGTTTCTTGAGGTAAACTTGTATTGCTATGAACCTTCCCCTTAGCATGGCTTTTTCTGAATCCCATAGGTTTTGGGTTGTTGTGTTTTCATTTTCATTCATTTCTATGCATATTTTGATTTCTTTTGTGATTTCTTCTGTGATTTGTTGGTTATTCAGAAGCATGTTGTTCAGCCTCCATATGTTTGTATTTTCAATAGTTTTTTTTGTTTGTTTTTTTTTTCTAATCTTACCGCATTGTGATCAGAAAAGATGCTTGAGATGATTTCAATTTTTTTGAATTTACCAAGGCTAGATTTATGGCCCAGGATGTGATCTATCTTAGAGAAGGTTCTGGGTGCACTTGAGAAAAAGGTGAAATTCATTGTTTTGGGGTGAAATTTCCTATAGATATCAGTTAGGTCTAACTGGTCCATTGTATCATTTAAAGTTTGTGTTTCCTTGCTAATTTTCTTTAGTTGATCTATCCATAGGTGTGAGTGGGGTACTAACGTCCCCTACTATTATTGTGTTACTGTTAATTTCTGCTTTCATACTTGTTAGCATTTACCTTACATATTGTGGTACTCCTATGTTGGGTGCATATATATTTATAATTGTTACATCTTCTTCTTATATTGATCCTTTGATCATTATGTAGTGTCCTTTGTCTCTTTTCACAGCCTTTATTTGAAAGTCTGTTTTATCTGATATGAGTATTGCTACTCCTGCTTTCTTTTGTTCTCCATTTGCATGAAATATATTTTTCCAGTCCTTCACTTTCAGTCTGTATGTATCCCTTGTTTTGAGGTGGGTCTCTTGTAGACAGCATATATAGGGTCTTGTTTTTGTATCCATTCATTCAGTCTTTGTCTTTTGGTTGGGCATTCAACCCATTTACATTTAAGGTAATTATTGATAAGTATGATCCCATTGCCATTTACTTTGTTGTTTTGGGTTTGAGTTTATAAATTTTTTCTGTGTTTCCTGTCTAGAGAAGATCATTTAGCATTTGTTAAAGAGATGATTTGTCTGTAAAGCTTTTGATTTCTCCTTCATATTTGAATGAGATCCTTGGTAGGTACAGTAATCTGGGTTGTAGCTTTTTCTCTTTCATCACTTTAAGTATGTCCTGCCATTCCCTTCTGGCCTGAAGAGTTTCTATTGAAAGATCAGCTGTTATCCTTACGGGAATCCCTTTGGGTGTTATTTTTTGTTTTTCCCTTGCTTTTTAAAAAAATGATAATAGTAAAAATATATCTAGGAATTTCTCTGGAACTGTTGAGGGCAGTGTGGGGTCAGTTCAGTTTCAGATAGTTCCTTGTTCTAGCTTATACTTCTTCTCGGGTACTGCATAAAGGCACAGATTCAGTTGGGCCTGCATTTTGTGCCCTTATCAGGTCCAAGCAGCTCAGGTGACCAGATGCTTGGCAAGCACACTCTCCCCAGGTGGGTGGTGCATCTTATCACCTCCCCAGTCCCAGCTGCTCAGTTTACCAAGTGCACCACTAGAGTGCCATCTCAGGTGTGCCATGCATCTCCTCTGGGGAGCTAATCTCTTACTGCAACCCTCCTGGTGGATGTCAACCATCCAGGATCCCAGGAAGACTTGGTTAGCAACTGGGTGCCTGCTCACAGTTTGGTGGAGGATGCTGTCTCTGGGGCCAGATTGCCCCTCACCTTCCTACTCTTGCTGTCACCCATCTGCCTCTCTGCCTTCAGCAGGGAGAGGGGCCGGTCCGCAGCCGGCTAACTCTCCTGTAATATTCACTCAGTCCTTTGTTCTGTAAGCGGACCAGGTTGTGCTTTAGAGCTTTTCAAAGGAAAGCTTTCTCTCTCTCTCTCTCTCTCTCTCTCTCTCTCTCTCTCTCTCTCGTTTTTCTCCCGCTGGCTATCCCACAGTTTGGGTTGCTATCTCACATTAGCTCCCTCAACTTGTTCTCAGGGCATTCAGGCCCAGTTCTTACCCTAAGCATGCAGACCCCGCCTCCCTGTTCAGCCCCCTCTTGCTGCTGGTGGACACAAGCATCTGGGCTGCCTCTCTGCTGGGAGTTGCAGTTAGGCACATAATCTGTGGGGTTTTTTTTCTTTTTTCCTCCCTGTTATGTTGCCCTCTGAGATTCCAAAACTCCCCACAGACCTGCTGGTGAGAGGGTTTCCTGGTGTTTGGAAACTTCTCCTCCTTCACGACTCCCTCTCTGGGATGGATTTCCATCCCTAACTCTTTTGTCTCTCTCTTTATATTTTGTCCTACCTCCTTTTGAAGAGAATATATTGCCTTTCTGGGTGCCTGGTGTCCTTCACCAGCATTCAGAAGTTGTTTTGTGGAATTTGTTCAGCGTTCAAATGATCTTTCGATGAATTTGTAGGGGAGAAAGTGATCTCCCCATCCTATTCCTTTTCTATCTTTGAATATACCCTACATATATTAATCTTTAAGAAATAGTGATATGCGATATTGATATGAGTTTCCATAGTAGCCTCATAAGGCAATGAATCCACCTGCAATGCAGGAGACTTCACATTCATCCCTGGATCAGGAAGATCCCTTAGAGAAGGGAATGCCAGCCCTTTCCAGTACTCTTGCCTGGAGAATCCTATGGACAGAGAAGCCTGGCAGACTATAGTCCATGGGATCACAGAGTCAGATATGATCGAGCGACTAACACTACTAACTAATATTGATATATTTAAAGATGCATTCTTTATGGGCCTCAATTTCTGTCCTATAAAGGAGAAATCTCAAATATATGGCAATGTGATGAAAAAAGCAATAATTTTCATTGTGATACTTTTGTAAGGGAATTGGAGAAAATCATTGAAAAAGGACAGTGTTGTAGTTCAATCGCTCAGTAATGTCCAACTCTTTGTGACTCCATGGATGCAGCATGGTGGTCTTCTCTGTCCTTCGCCATCTCCAAAGCTTGGTCAAACTCATGTCCATTGAGTCAGTGATGCCATCCAACCATCACGTCTTCTGTTGTCCCCTTCTCCTCCTGTCTTCAATCTTTCCCAGCCACCAGGGTCTTTTCCAATGAATATACTCTTCACTGTAGGTTGCCAAAATATTGGAGCTTCACCTTCAGCATCCGTCTTTCCAAAAAATATTCAGGATTTGTTTCCTTTATGATTGACTGCTTTGATCTCCTTGCTCTCCACAGGACTCTCAGGAGTATTCTCCAACACCAGATTTCAAAAGCATCAGTTCTTCAGTGCTCAACCTTCATTATGGTCCAACTCTCACATCCATACATGACTACTGGAAAAACAATATCTTTGACTATATGGATCTTTGTTGGCAAAGTGATATCTCTGCTTTTTAATATGCTTTGTGGGTTTGTCATGGCTTTTCTTCCAAGGAGCAAGCATCTTTTAATTTCATGGCCTCAGTCACTGTCTGCAGTGATTTTGGAGCCCCCCAAAATGAAGTCTATCACAGTTCCCATTGTTTTGCCATCTATTTGTCATGAAGTGATGGGACTGGATGCCATGATCTTAGTTTTTTGAATGTTGAATTTTAAGCCAGTTTTTTCACTCTCCTCTTTCACCTTCATCCAGAAGCTCTTTAGTTCCTCTTTGCTTTCTACCATAAGGGTGGTATCATCTACATATCTGAGGTTATTGATATTTCTCCAAGCAATCTTGATTCCAACTTGTGCTTCATCCAGTCTGGCGTTTCACGTGATGTACTCTGCACATAAGTTAAATAAGCAGGGTGACAATATACAACCTTGACGTACACCTTTCTCAATTTGGAATCACTCTGTTGTTCCATATACAGTTCTGTTTCTTCTTGACCTGCATACAGGTTTTGCAGGAGGCAGGTAAGGTGGTCTGGTATTCCGATCACTTTAAGAATTTTCCACAGTTTGTTGTGATCGACACAATCAAAGGCTTTAGCATAGTCAATAAAGCGGAAGTAGATGTTTTTCTGGAATCCTCTTGATTTTTCTACGAGCCAATGCATGTTGGCAATTTGATCTCTGGTTCCTCTGCGTTTTCTAAATCCAGCTTGTACATCTGGAAGCTCTCGGTTCACATACTGCTGAAGTCTGGTTTGGAGAATTTCAAGCATTACTTTGCTAGCATTTGAAATGAGTGCAGTTATATGATAGTTTGAACATTTTTTGCCATTGCACTTCTTTGGGATTGAAATGAAAACTGACCTTTTCCAGTCCTGTGGCCACTGCTGAGTTTTCCACATTTGCTGGCATATTGGATGCAGCACTTTCACAGCATCCTCTTTTAGCATTTGAAATAGTTCAGCTGGAATTTCATCATCTCCACTAGCTTTGTTCATAGTGATGCTTTCTAAGACCCACTTGACTTCACATTCCAAGATGTCTGGCTCTAGATTTGTGATCACATCATCGTGGTTATCGGGGTCATTGAGATCTTTTTTGTATAGTTCTTCTGTGTATTCTTGCCACCTCTTAATCTCTTCCACTTCTGTTAGGCCCATACTATTTCTGTCCTTTATTGTGCCAATCTTTGAATGAAGTTTTCCTTTGTCTCTAATTTTCTTGAAGAGAGATCTCTAATCTTTCCCATTCTATTGTTTTCCTCTGTTTCTTTGCATTGTTCACTTAGGAAGGCTTTTTAAAATCTTTCCTTGCTATTCTTTGGAATTCTGCATTCAGATGGGTATCTATTTCCTTTTCTCCTTTGCCTTTCACTTCTCTCTCTCTCTCTCATTTTTTTCCTCAGTTATTTGTAAGGCCTCCTCAGACAACCATTTTACCTTTTTGGTTTCTTTTGGGGGGAATGGTTTTGATCATGGCCTCCTATACAATGTTTGAACCTCCATCCATATCTTCAGGCACTCTATCAGATCTAATCCCTTGAATCTAATTGTCACTTCCACTGTATAATAGTAAGGGATTTGATTTAGGCCACACCTGAATGGTCTAGTGGTTTTCTCTACTTTCTTCAAATTAAGTCTGAATTTTGCAATAAGGAGTCCATGATAAGGAACTGAGTCACAATCAGTTCCCAACCTTGTTTTTGCTGACTGTATAGAGCTTCTCTATCTTCAGCTGCAAAGAATATAACCAATCTGATTTTGGTATTGACCATCTGGTAATGTCCATGTATAACGTTGTCTCTTGTGTTTTTGGAAAAGGGTGTTTGCTGTAACCAGTGCATTCTCTTGGAAAAACTCTGTTAGCCTTTCAGTTCAGTTCAGTTCAGTTGCTCAGTCGTGTCTGACTCTTTGCGACCCCATGAATCACAGCACGCCAGGCCACCCTGTCTATCACAAATTCCCGGGGTTTACTCAAACTCATGCCCATCGAGCCGGTGATGCCATCCAGCCATCTCATCCTCTGTCATCCCCTTCTCCAATCCCTCCCAGCATCATGATTTTTTCTAAATAGTCAACTCTTCGCATGAGGTGGCCAAAGTATTGGAGTTTCAGCTTCAGCATCAGTCCTTTCAATGAACACCCAGGACTGATCTCCTTTAGGATGGAATGGTTGGATCTCCTTGCAGTCTAAGGAACTTTCAAGAGTCTTCTCCAAAACCACAGTTCAAAAGCATCAATTCTTCGGCGCTCAGCTTTCTTCACAGTCCAACTCTCATATCCACACATGACTACTGGAAAAACCATAGCCTTGACTAGATGGACCTTTGTTGGCAAAGTAATGTCTCTGCTTTTTAATACGCTATCTAAGTTGGTCATAACTTTCCTTCCAAGGAGTAAGTGTCTGTTAATTTCATGATGCAATCACCATCTGCAGTGATTTTGAAGCCTAAAAAAATAACGTCTGACACTGTTTCCACTGTTTTCCCATCTATTTGCCATGAAGTGATGGGGCCAGATGCCATGATGTTAGTTTTCTGAATGTTGAGCTTTAAGCCAACTTTTTCACTCTCTTCTTTCACTTTCATCAAGAGGCTTTTTAGTTCCTCTTCACTTTCTGTCATAAGGGTGGTGTCATCTGCATATCTGAGGTTATTGATATTTCTCCCGGCAATCTTGATTCCAACTTGTGCTTCTTCCAGCCTAGTGTTTCTCATGATGTACTCTCCATATAAGTTAAATATGCAGGGTGACAGTATACAGCCTTTACCCTGCTTCATTTTGTACTCCAAGGACAAACTTGCCTTTTACTCCAGACATATCTTGACTTCCTACTTTTGCATTCCAGTTCCCTAGGGTGAAAATGATATTTTAGCATTCTGAGACTATGGACATGGCAGCTCTAATTGCAGAACTGGGAAGAAAAGGATACAGCACCAGGGTCTTTCGAGAACAGACGTGTGTGTCTTCCAGTAGCCACTGATTTTTAACTCATCCTTCACCGTTTTCCGTATATCTGTAATATCTTACCATTAGGTCTAGGGACAAAAACTTGATGTACCAATATGATTTTTGCAGTATTGTGTATACTATATTTTCCTTAGGATGAAATAATCATTATCTACAGCAGTAGTTTTCACTTCATAAAGTTAAGACAGTAGATTTCACAGATGATTGAGTATCAGAGTGTCTTCTTGACATTAACATATTGTGTTTATTGATAGCATATTATGATATAATGTATTCATTTGCTAGAGAACATTTTGTGGTAAGATTTTATCTCACATAGGTTAAAAAGTGGTGCCTACTAAGGAAGTGAAAGCCTTATTTTTAGTGCAGGTTGCTTCATATGGATGATTTATTTTTACCCCTCGTATCAGCATTTCTCAGACTGCTTGATCCTCATTTCACTTAATTCTACCCATCAGAAACCTAGAGCCAAAGGTGAGACCTAGTTGAAATAACACCTCAAATCCTGTGGTGCAAATATGTTATGCTTTGTTCTTAACCTTACTTCTTTTGCTTACCATATTGTTAAATGTTTTCTAACTTATTATTTCATATATTCTAAATAAAGTCCTTGATATCACTTTATGTATAGTAAGATATTAAGGAGAGGTATAAGTTAAAAACCCCCCACATAAGAGTTGTACATCATTATTTGAGGGTTTCATGTTTGCAAGTTCACTACTTGCTTAAAGTTATCTGTGACCCGCAAATCTATGCTTGCTGCCTCCACTGTCATGCATACCCCCTCAGAGTGTGAAAAATGAGAATCCTCTGACACATATGTTCCCAAAGGAGTAGAAAAAAGTGGTATTCTGCCTTCTTGTTTCACTTCTCATACTGTAAACAACTGGCTATTTAATGATCTGTTTAGTGCTGCATTTTTTCTTTCACACTAGTGGATTTTTTGTTGGTGATTTTGCTGTTTAAAACAGCCAGCAGTGTTCTAATGCTGTCTTGTGTTTCTAAGCTAAAAAAGTCTATGATGTAACTTACAGAGAAAATATGAGTGTTAGATAAGCTTTGTTCAGTTGTGAGTTATGGTTCTGTTGGCTGTGAATTCAGTGTTCATGAATCAATAATACAGTATATCCAGACCAAGTAAGAGATAAATGGCAAATCTATATGCAAGGCAGCTTTGAAGAGCACTAAGATATCCTCTGTCATGTGTGAGGAAGCCATAGAAATGATAGAAAAGCAGCTACCTCTGTGAATCCATGAGGTGAGAATGATACTAGTCACAATGTTACTCAGAGAAAGAGAATCAATAGGATGTGTACATATACAGACAGAGAGATTAGTTTTAAGAAATTGGCTCATATGATTGTGGGGGGTTGTTAAGTCCAAAATCTGATGGAGTGGGAGGCAGTTTGGAGATAGCAGTTGTAGTCCAATAGCATTCTGCTGTCAGAATACCCTCTTTGGGGAGAAACAAGATTGTTGTATTAATAAGGTCTTCAATTGACTGAATGAGGCCCTTCCACATCATAGTGGATCATTTCATTTTACTCAAAATTCAATTTGTGTTAATCTCATCTGAAAACCACATTCACAGAAACATCTAGAATAACATTTCACCAAATATCTGGGGACCAGGCACCACGGCCCATCCAAATTGGCACACAAAATTGACCATCACAAAGCCAATAAATAAATAAATAAGCACAGTGTTTAAGACTGAAATAATAATAAATAAGTAATAAATAATAATAATAATAAATAATATATAAATAATAATATAATAATAAATATAATAAATAATATTATTATAAATATAATAAATAATTTATTATAATAAATAATAAATAAATAATAATACATAATAAATAAGCACAGTTGTAAGACTGAAAGCCAAAAATACTTATGGTAACATTACCTTGGGCCAGCAAAATACTAGACCTTTCTTGGTTAATATTTTTGGGTAATTGATTGTTTATAAGAAATATATATTGAATGAGGTGTCTTTAAAGAAACCACATACAAAACAAATTTATGTGTTGGGGAATTACAAAACATACTGTGACAAGAGAACTCTTGAGAACCTAACACTTTAGTTCCTAGGAGCAATTGTTCAGTATTTGCTAATTCAATGTTTGTGGCTATATTCTAGAGCATAACTACTCTGAATGAATGGAATCAACTATACATACAGATGGTGCTTAAATCTATCTCCCTTACTACTGTGGTGATCCCCAGATCACACATCCTAGGGCCTAATGGTTTCTTTCCCTGGATGTCTAAAAGGAAAATTAACACCCAAATGTCAATAATTAAATTATCTTTTCCACCACTAATATTGTTTCTTTCCCCCCTGAAATCCTATGCTTACTCTACATTCCTTAACTCAGTGAGAGGATTCATCATCCAGTCAGCCAACCAAACCAAAAATTGGAACTCCCCCCTTGACTTTTTCTTTTCCTGTAACACCACACCCATGACTACTTGATCAGCACATTCTAGTTCTGTTTATTTGCTTATATTTTTACCTTTCACTATTTTTCAATTCAACTGTGTCTCGTCATCTCTGTAGTATAGACGGGTAACTAAGAACACTTGTGTTAAGGTCAGATGGAACTGATTTTGATGTTCAGAAAAGGAAATAGAGTTGACTCCACAACTGAGTAGATGGAAATTATTGAGTAAATTAACTTGTATCAACCTCATTTCCTCATTTGCACAATGTAGATGATGAAACTACCCATATCATCATATAATGTTGAGCATTACTTCTCAACAGAGACACACAAGCATAGTACAACTGTGGCTGGCACTGTTACTCAAGAAAGTGGTTATTCTTGTTAGTCTATAAGTCAGTCACTGTGCTAAGTGCTAGAAACATAACAGTGAATAACATGGTCCTTGGCTTCCATACTCACTTTGTTCTTGTTGTTTAGTGGCTCAGTTGTGTCTGACTCTGTGACTTGATGGACTGCAGTATGCCAGGCTTCTCTGTCCTTCACCATCTCCCAGAGTTTGCTCAATCTCATGTCCATTGAGTCAGTGATGCCATCCAACCATCTTGTCCTCTGTGGTCCCCTTCTCCTCGTGCCTTCAATCTTTCCCAGCATCATGGTCTTGTCCAATGAATCAGCTCTTCACAGTAGGTGAGCAAAGTATTGGAGCTTCAGCTTCAGCATCAGTCCTTCCAATGAATATTCAGGGTTGATTTCCTTTAGGATTGACTGGTTTGATCTCCTTGCAGGCCAAGACTCTCAAGAGTCCTCCAACACCACAGTTCAAAAGTATCAATTCTTTGGTGCTCAACCTTCTTTATGGTCCAACTCTGATATCCATACATGACTACAGAAAAACCCATATGGTATGGCTATCCATACCATAGCCCATACTCATAAGGTTTATAATCTATTTGTTGAAATTCTATTTAAATATCATACTTAGGGTCATCTTCAGGTATGCTCTCTTTTTTGCTTAATTTCCTCTATTTTCTTTTTTCACATTTGGGAACAATGAAAAAATTAGAGCAGGAGTTGATATGAAAAGATAGAAAGTGTCTTTATTTCATTTCTTCAACATTATCTCATAAGGATTAGTCCAATTCATTTCCAGCAAAGGCAGTTATCAAAGGGTTAGATTTCTTCTTCCACTGAAGTTTGTTTTCTCCACAAGACTGAAATGATTCCATTTGTTTCTTATTTTCATCAACACACTGTAACTATCCTGAAGAACTGTGTCTTTAATTACTGTGCTTTGTACCCGAGACAGACTGCAAGGACCAGGACAAAGCAAAGCAGGGAAGAATGTCTTTGAATTCACATTTCAATCACATTGTTGTTTTAATCATAGATTAAAGATGTGGACAAATAAGCGCTAAGATGGGGCCTGGAGACAATGACAAGGGGGGTGTTTTGCAGATGTTTACATGTTACTGGGAATTCCTGGGATATACCGAAAAAACTACGCCTATTATCTCTATGTGAATGCCTCTAAAGCAGCACTGCCCAGACATATGGAACAGGTTTTTCTCTACCCAGAAAGAAATTAAAATTTACAGAAAGGAAGTAGAATGAGTAGACAGAGAATTCATTTATTATGTGGCTCCTGTGGACCATATTATCCAGGGAACAACACTGAGCAGGCCCCACACAGCAGTGGCTTTATAACTGATTCTACCATATGTGTAGAGCATTTGAAATTTCTCCGAAGTTGAACTCTCTGAAATGCAGCTGAGATCTCTTCAGTTAGTTCAAAGAGGTATACCACCACTTTGAACAAAATTATTACAGTCTGTTATTTTTAAAGGACCCATCTACCCACTAAAGAGTATAGGTTACACTGTAAATCCCAAATCAGCATAGATTATTATTATGCTTTAACGTTTCATACCACATAGCACTCTAGAAAATAATTCTGGTTTTGTTTAGTAGGTTAACAGGTGAGTACCAGAAAGCCTTCTTCATGGAGCATCTTTTGTTTCCAAGAAGAAAGAAATTTACACTTGTAAATTCTTTTTCATGTGAGACTCAATAGAAAAACATCATCTGTAGCAAACATCAATTTATTGGGGGGGGAGGGAAATGAGTGACATACAAAGACCAAACGTATTAAGTCTTGCTTCACAAAAATGAATAAATAAATAAAAGGTATTTAATCCTCAATTTTGTTCTCTGAAAGACTGGAGCTGCACCTGAATTTTAGTTGTTATGCCTTCTCTTCATATATTTACCCTTGATGTTGCCTTCAAAATATTCCTTCTTGGCAAACTTTTTCAGCAGCAGGAGACAAATTAAAGAGAGTCTCAAAGCAAAGCAGGGTACAGTGTCTTTGAATGCAAATTTCACATCATTGTTTTCATCATGAGATTAAAGATGTGTACAAATAAGAGCTGGTGTGGGGCCTGGTGACAGGGAGTAGGGTGTTTTACAGATGTTCAGAAATTATTAAGAATTACAAGTGGATATGCCAAGAGACTGTGGCAATTATCTCTAGTAGAACAGGAACAGAATAGAAAACTAACCATATTTGTGACCATATTATTGTATAGGAATTGGACTTGTAGTATATATTTTTAATTTTTTAAAAGTCTTTACTGAATTTGTTACAATATTGCTTCTGTTGTTGTGTTCTGGTTTTTTGGTCATGAGGCACAAGGAATCTTAGCTCCCTGACCAGGGATCCAATGCACATCCCCTGCTTTGGAAGGCAAAGTCTTAATCATTGGACAACCAGGGAAATCCCAGTAGTATAATTTTTGCAAATATGAAATAAAGGCAAAATTTACATCAACTATGGTCCTGATTTTTATTTTCTCAAAAAGAAAGATAATCTCCTGGGACAGAACGAGAGACGTAAAAGTATTATTTGAGTTATACTACTTCCTGTAGTTGTTTTTGCTGTCAAAGTGGGGAATACAGTTTATACAGGCTTTCCAGATGATGCTAGTGGTAAAGAACCCACCTGCCAATACAGGAGATATAAGAGATGCGGATTCAGTCCTTGGGCGGGGAAGATCCCATGGAGGAGAACATGGCAACCCACTCCAGTCCAGTGTTCTTGCCTGGAAAATACCATGGACAGAAAAGCCTGGTGGGCTACAATCCATACGATCGCAAAGAATCAGACATGACTGAAGTGACTTAGCACACACGCATAGTTTATACTCATGAGAACTAATATGTACACACTTTCTTCACACCTACAAAAACCGATAGTGAAAGAGAAAAAAAAAACTAAAATTTTGAAGCCTTTATTCATCTTATGCTGTAGAAACGAGGTCATTTAATATAGTGAGCTATCTTTTTGGGAATTTTCCTCATGACAAATGAAGCTGATTATCTTTTTATGTAATTATGTAGCTTCTTCTGTGAAAAATCTAATATTTTGCCCATTTTTACTGAATCATCTTATTATTTAGTTGGAAGTATTCTTTATATATTTTGAAAAGCAGATGCTTTGTTTAATACATGCATTTCAAATACTTTATCTCAGTCTGGTTTAGCTTTTTCATTTTCTTGAGTGTCTTTTGAAGAGCAAATGTACTTAATTTTGATGAAATCTAATTTATTATTTTTTCTTCTATGTATTGACTTTTTGTATACTGTCTAATAAAATCCCCCCCATTACCCCCCCCCCACAAAAAAAAAAAAACAACAGGTAATCAAGGCTCTATCTTTAGAAGGAAAGAAAATCTGGAGTAGAAAGTCTTATGTTAGTAAGACTATTTATAAATCTTTAGATATGCAGAGGCTGAAGTGAGGAGTGGAAAGTATAGATAACCATATGTGAAAATGTGATGGCAAATGTGTTTTCAATGGCATCTGAGAATAAAGGTGCTTTTAAAACAGAAAATCAGAGAGATTAGAAGAGGATCATTTTAAAGTATATTTGGAACAGAGAGGCTAGACTCAGCAAATGAAGGTGAGAGATTCTAAGCAATACATTGGCCAAGCAATTTGTGAGAACACCCAAACCCTTAAGAAAATGATACATGCAAAAATTTTTTAGTGGTTTCTTGAGGAATTAAGGAGAAAGAGTACATTTTAAGTTTAAATATTTTTGAAAATCAGAGGAAAAAATGGCTACAGGTGGTGAAATACAAGTGAGATATTCTTAATCTACTAGAAAATGATTTCAGGACTTAAAGTTAGACTTCCTGTTGTATTTGATGAAAAAAATCAGACTCGGGCTAGTAGATTTGAAGGAAGAGTACCCATAACATGGGCTTAACAGAGGCCTGTGTGCGTGAAGATCTAAGCAATATTTTGGCAAGCAACTGATCCTTAAGAAGGGAACTACAGAAACCAGATAAAACTCAAAAGGTCATTGAGAGGAGAAACTTTTGAGCAAAGCAGAGTTTAGTTGCTGAAGCTTAGATTGTTCTTTGATGCAAAGCTAGCTTCAGAACCCCAGGGAAAAGAGGTGAAATAAAAAGAGTTGGATCTCTCTCTCTCTCTCTCACACACACACACACACACACATACACACACGTAGAAAGATACGGAGGCATGGGCAGTGGTACCTTAGAGTTCATAAACAGAATGCAGGTAAAAGAGGTAAGAGTTTGTTTTCTCCTAATAAACACCTATACTGCAGTTCATTGTAAACTTTATTACAAAATGGCAGACTGAGAATTTGACCTGGGGAAAAAATGATGACATCTTAATTGTTAGTGAGATTAACCTAATTTAAATTAGAGAACAGAGAACATCATGTATTAGAGGCACTTTTAACTATCAAATCAACAGCATAAACAGGAGGTGAAAGAATGCAAACCTCACAAGACAGTTCAGAGAACACTTAGAATAAGTCTGATTTATCTGGAGGACATTTAAGATAGACTGATTTCTAGAAATCTCCAAATGGAGGCTGAATTGGAAAATAACATTTTATTAAGTCTAGCATAATTGTATTTCATTCCAATTCTGGTGAGTTCTGAGTCACAGAAGTAACTTAATTTTAAATTTGCCTCAGTGTATTGGAAGAAAAGCTAGGACTAACCTAGACAGCATATTAAAAATCAGAGACATTACTTTATTTTACCAACAAAGGTTCATCTAGTCAAAGCTATGGTTTTTCCAGTAGTCATGTATGGATGTGAGAGTTGGGCAATAAAGAAAGCTGAGCACCGAAGAATTGATGCTTTTGAACTGTAGTGTTGGAGAAGTCTCTTGAGAATCCCTTAGACTGCGAGGAGATCAAACCAGTCAATCCTAAAGCAGATCAGTCCTCAATATTCATGGGAAGGACTGATGCTGAAGCTGAAACCCAGTACTTTGGCCACCTGATGCGAACTGACTCATTGGAAAGACCCTGGATGCTGGGAAAGATTGAAGGCAGGAGAATGGGACAACAGAGGATGAGATGGTTGGATGGCATCACATCAACTCTTGTTGGATGGACAAGCTCTGGGAATTTGTGATGGACTGGGGGTCCTGGCGTGCTGTGGTTCATGGGGTCACAAAGAGTCAGACACGAGTGAGCGACTGAGCTGAGCTGAAGTCCATTCATGTTGCTGCAAATGGCATTCTTTCATTCTTTTTTTATGACTGAGTAATACTCTATTGTATAAGTGTGTGGGTGTGGCACATCTTAGTAATCCATTCATCTATTGATGGGCATTTGGATTGCTTCCACATCTTGACTATTGTAGATAGTTGCTTTTATGAACACTGGGGTGAATATATCTTTTTAAATTAGAGTATTTTTCTTTTTTGGATATATTCTCAGGAGTAGGATCATAGCATCAAATGGTAGCTCTATTTTTAAGTTTTTAAGAGACTCACATATCACTTTCCATAGTAGCCACACCCATTTATATTCCCCCCAATATTGTAGGAGGGTTCGTTTTTCTCCATACTCTCTCCAGCATTTTGATTGTAGACTTTTTTGATAGCAGTTATTCTGACTAGTAAGAAGTGATACCTTAATGTAGTTTTTATTTACACTTCTCTGATGATTTGTGATGTTGAGCATCTTTTCATGTGCTTGTTGGTCATCTCTGTGTCTTCTCTGGAGATATGTTTAATTAGAACAATTTTTCAATAAAATATTATTTACAAAAACAGGAAAGTGGCCACACTTAGCTCAGGGACTATAGTTTGTCAACCTTGGTATATGGTAAAAATAA
The DNA here is from genome assembly GCF_019320065.1 of Cervus canadensis. Taxonomy (NCBI): domain Eukaryota; kingdom Metazoa; phylum Chordata; class Mammalia; order Artiodactyla; family Cervidae; genus Cervus; species Cervus canadensis. The sequence goes on along the minus strand of NC_057388.1, from coordinate 32,832,187 downwards.
TGATATATTTCTGGATAGTTTCCTGACAACATTGACCCAATATAAGACAATGAGGTCTAAAAGGCCATCATGGGCTGGCATAATCAAGAATTCTATTCCAAATTAAGCACTTACTTATTGAACCAATATTTAGTGAACAATGGTTAGTGGCAGGCACTCTGCTATTACCTGTAGGCCACAATGACTTTTGGGACCTGGCTTTGCCTTCTGAGAAGCAAACATGTGTTGCATGATGACTGGTTATTATACTTCAGTTAAGCTATAATAGAGAAGAAAGTTGTTAAAGGCCCAATTAGAATGATCAAAGGATTGGAAAGGTTTCTTTATAAAAGATACACTTAAATCATTAGGATTCCACAATCATGCTAATATGTTACACGTGGTTATTTACATAGAAACGATAGCTTGGGAAGTTGCTTCTATTAAATGTTTTGTTTATTTATTTTAAGAAAAAGATGATAATATAATAGTAAAAGAAGAACTTTTTTTAGAAAATGGAGACATTGATACTCAGCAATTCACATTTTATTTTTTATGTATTTATTCAGACTTTTCTATATGTATGTACTTTTTACATTTTTATTATTTTAGCCAAAATGTAACCTTGTTTTGCTTAATTTTGTAGTATATAGCTTTATGTCATCTGTCATTATAATTTCATTCAATATTGGTGGCCTCTTCTGATGTCTTTGACTTTTCACAGTGCAGTGTATGTCACTTATGGAGGTCTTCTTAACATATTTTCTTTTTTTATCAACTTTTTCTCTCCTTAGCTCCAGATATCTCAACAGTCTATTGTATTTTCCCCTGACTAGTGCTTGGATACCTGGAACTCAACATGTCCTGCAAATAAATTATCATTAGCCCTGTTCATAGCCTTTATGTTTCCTTTACCTCTCATCTACTCAAATGGTATTATTATAAATCAAACTCCCAAGGCAAGATTCTGGGGGTTTCTTTTGATTTCCTCTTCTCCCTCTCCTCCAAGTCCCAAACAATTGTGTATTCAGTATTGTCACTTTTATCTCTTTGAATCCACTGCCTTAGTCTAGCCAATAACATTACTCACTGTGATTTTTGCAAAAAAACTCCTTTCTCTCCCCAGTTGAACATCTTCCTTGCTGCACAACTGGTTGTTCAAAACATACATCTGAGTTTTTAAATTCCTTCTTAACATCCTTCAGAGAATTTCAAGAATAACCCAGACTCTTAAACATAAGGACTAGAAATCTAAAGTAAGTTGGTTTATGATAAATGACACTTGACTGGTTTACTGATCCAGAAGAAATGCAGAGGGGCTGAGAAGATCTCTGGCTCAAATGGTGTCTTTGGTCTCATGTTGCTATTTCTCTGTTTTTATGTCTCTGTCACCTCTCTCTGTTTTTCTGTTTTGCTCTTTCTCCCAGCTCTTTTCTCCCTCCCTCCCCACATTTCTTATTCTTTATCTCTACCTCTCCGTCAATTTTTAAAACATCTCAACCAAATCAATAAAAGAGTTTTTATAAAAAGCTAGATATGAATCTAATTATCTTGAAAAACTAGTGCAAAGAAAGAAAAATCAATGTTAGAAAAAGAAAGCTAATGGTCTGAAGGTGACAAGCTAAGTTCACAGATCTGTCTCAGTACAGTTTCTCAGTCGTGTCTGACTATTTGCAACCCCATAGACTGCAGCATGCTAGGCTTCCCTGTTCATCGCCAACTTCTGGAGCTTGCTCAACCTCATATCCATTGAGTCAGTGATGCCATCCAACCCTCTGTCATCCCCTTCTCCTGCCTTCATTCTTTCCCAGCATCAGGGTCTCTTCCAATGAGTCAGTTCTTCACATCTGGTGGCTAAAGTATTGGAGCTTCTGCTTCAGCATCAGTCCTTCCAATGAATATTCAGGACCAATTTCCTTTAGGATTGACTGTTTTGATCTCCTTGCAGTCCAAGGGACTCTCAAGAGTCTTCTCCAACACTACAGTTCAAAAGCATCAAATCTTTGGCACTCAGCCGCTTTATGGTTCAACTCCAACATCCATACATGACTACTGGAAAAACCTTAGCTTTGACTAGACAGACCTTTGTCAACAAAGTAATGTCTCTGCTTTTTGATATGCTGTCTAGGTTGGCCATAGGTTTTTTTTCCAGGGAGCAAGCATCTTTTAATTTCATGGCTGAAGTCACCATCTGCAGTGATTTTGGAGCTCAAGAAAATAAAGCCTGTCACTGTTTCCATTGTTTCTGCATCTATTTGCCATGAAGCGATGGGACTGGATGCCATGATCTTAGTTTTTTTAACGTTGAGTTTCAAACCAGCTTTTTCACTCTCCTCTTTCACTTTTATCAAGAGGCTCTTCAGTTCCTTTTTGCTTTCTGCCATAAGGGTGGTGTCATCTGCTTCTCTGAGGTTATTGATATTTCTCCTGGCAATCTTGATTCCAGCTTGTACTTCATCCAGCTCAGCATTTCACATGATGTACTCTGCATGTAAGTTAAATAAGCAGGGTGACAATATACAGCCTTGACACACTCCTTTCTCAATTTGGAATCAGTCTGTTATTCCATGTCCGGTTCCAACTGTTGCTTCTTGACCTGCATACAGATTTCTCAGGAGGCAGGTAAGTTGGTCTGGTATTCCCATTTCCTGAAGAATTTTGCAGTTTGTTGTGATGCACACAGTCAAAGGCTTTGGCGTAGTCAATAAAGCAGAAGTAGATGTTTTTTTAGAACTCTCTTGCTTTTTCGATGATCTAATGGATGTTGGCAATTTGATCTCTGGTTCATCTGCCTTTTCCAGCTTGAACATCTGGAAGTTCTTGGTTCACGTACTGTTGAAACCTAGCTTGGAGAATTTTGAGCATTACTTTGCTACCGTGTGAGATGAGTGCAAATGTACAGATATGTCTGGGCTATCTTAAATCCCACTTGAGGTCCAGGGAAATCATTAGACACACAAATTATTTTTATTATTTTGAGTTATAATTTATATAAATTAATGCATATAATTTATTTCACTATTTGATTTATTCTGGTTCATTTTTCTTGTTTCTGATTTTCTTTTATTGAGCAAGTTAACTGAATAATATGTACCAATATTTTCTTCCATCATATCCTAGTAAGTAAGACTATTAAGAGCAACTGAATAGTGCTTTTATCTAAAATGCACAGGCCAATATAAAAATTCAGAGATTGAAATTAAGTTGAATATATATATACACACATACATACACACATGAACTCATACATTCAACAAACTTTTCATTATTTCACCTATTTAAAACTATGGATTATTATTCAATTTATGAGTTATAAGTTACTATTCTTGAAACAGTATAGTTTTGAATGCTAATTATTATGAGCAGTCAACACATTAATAATGAGAAAAATAACAATTTTAATTCAAACCTCCAATTCCAAAGTGTTATTTATTAATTTTTAGTACTGTGAGATCTGCTGATGTTTCTTATATTATGAATACTAATACATGTCACTATAGAGCCCAACATAAGGAGAGGATTGGCTCCATACTGGGACAATCCTCTTGGAGAGACGAGGAAGTATCAACTTACAGATTCAGAAAGATGTTTCAGGACGTTTTTGTTGATGTTTCCATCTGTCGCCTGATACAAGGTGTTTGGCTACATCTAACTTTAGGAAGAAGGGTCTGCACACGTTTCTGGTGGGTCTCCATACTGACTGACCTATGAGGCAAAGAAGGAGTACTGCATTAGCAGATAGGGCATATTTGTTCCCACTGTGATTTATGTGTTTATAGACATGTTTTTCTTTTCTTTTTCTTTTTTTTCCTGAATCTTGAACCACTTAAATCCAGACTCTACCAATTGTTAGTTACAGCTGTCCAAAATTGTATCCCTTGACAATATTTTAAGGTTTTCTTTTAAAGCATCATGTATATAGATGCTCAAGGACCCACCACTTGTATTCTCCATTTAAAATTTATATGAAAGACCCCATAGTCTAACTCCTTACATGTATGGTTAAATTTTTATTTTCACAAAGAAGGACATGCTGTTATTTAAATCTTATTGCCTCTTCAGATGTTTACTTTCAAGTAAGATTCAGGCCAAATTTCTAATAATTGTCTAATGCTACATAAAGAGATTACTACATTAAGCATCATGAGTATTTACCTTTGATTCTTATACTAGTATTTGTTATCCCTTAACTGAACTATTGAGTAAAGATAAGGAAACATATATTTATTTAATATTTTAATCATTAATTTAATCATTAATATTCATCTGATCATGCATATTTTTAATACTGTAATGTGTGGGAGATCATTATAGAAGCAATAGACCATTATTTGCTAAGACTGGCAGTTAATCCTTAAGTCATGTCTAACTCTTGTGACCCCATGGACAGTAGCCCACAAGGCACCACTGTCCATGAGATTTCCCAGGCAAGAATACTGGAGTGGGTTGCTGTTTCCTTCTCCAGGGGATCTTCCTGACCCAGGGATTAAATCCAGGTCTCTTTCACTGAAGACAGATTCTTTACAGACTGAGTCACCAGGGAAGCAATATTTGCTAAGACTGGATACGTGCTGTAGAGACTGGACCATATTGTTAGAAATAAAAGGAAAGATAAGGTCATATAACTATCAGATTACTTGGTAGAAAATTGATTAACACAGTAATTATTACTACAGAGTAATTACTGCTACAGAGACCTAAGGCTCATGCACCACCTGATATGTCAAATTATTAGCATAAATTAGCTAACACAGTGCAAGGCCCCAGGTAATTAAAAACACTCTTATTAGTCCAAATGTTTAAAGGGCTTAGAAGTTATCTCCCAGGAGCTGGGCCACTCAAGTGTCAAATATTCTCTGGAATGAATACACATCAGACAACTGAGCCCTGTGATGTATTACTTTCCACAGGTCAAGGAAAAATACTCTAAACTGTACCCTCCCTATTTTACTACTATATATGTTCTCAAGGTTATTTAGGGATATATGGCCTCCCAGATGGCTCAGTGTTAATCTCCTTGACAATGCAGGACATGCAGGATGTGCAGATTTGATCTCTGGGTTGGTAAGATCCCTTGGAGAAGGAAATGGAAACCCACTCCAATATTCTTGCCTGGAAACCCCATGAACAGAGGAGCTTGGCAGGCTAGAGTCCATGAATCACAAAGCATCAGACATGACCGAGTGACTGAACACAGCACATGTAATTATTACATTTATTTTAAAGTACCTGTATGATAAAAAATCATGGAGAATTTTGAAAATGTATTTTTTTTTAAATGAGTGAATTTGAGATATTAAAAATATAACAACAGAATCTGTAGAAGCTTTGATAATGGTGGTAAATGTAATACTACATTTAGGGAAGCAAACGGTTTTCCAACCAAATTACTAGATAACATATATTTATATATGGTTTCCAGGAGCAGTTCAAAGATTTTGAAGTCTTTAGACTTGGATTTTATTTTATTTTAATTATTTATTTATTTATTTATTTTTTTATTAGTTGGAGGCTAATTACTTCACAACATTTCAGTGGGTTTTGTCATACATTAACATGAATCAGGCATGGAGTTACACGTATTCCCCATCCCGATCCCCCCCCCACCTCCCTCTCCACCCGATTCCTCTGGGTCTTCCCAGTGCACCAGGCCTGAGCACTTGTCTCATGCATCCCACCTGGGCTGGTGATCTGTTTCACCATAGATAATATACATGCTGTTCTTTCGAAATTTCCCACCCTCACCTTCTCCCACAGAGTTCAAAAGTCTGTTCTGTACTTCTGTGTCTCTTTTTCTGTTTTACATATAGTGTTATCATTACCATCTTTCTAAATTCCATATATATGTGTTAGTATGCTGTAATGTTCTTTATCTTTCTGGCTTACTTCACTCTGTATAATGGGCTCCAGTTTCATCCATCTCATTAGGACTGATTCAAATGAATTCTTTTTAACGGCTGAGTAATATTCCGTTGTGTATATGTGCCACAGCTTCCTTATCCATTCATCTGCTGATGGGCATCTAGGTTGCTTCCATGTCCTGGCTATTATAAACAGTGCTGCGATGAATATTGGGGTGCACGTGTCTCTTTCAGATCTGGTTTCCTCAGTGTGTATGCCCAGAAGTGGGATTGCTGGGTCATATGGCAGTTCTATTTCCAGTTTTTTAAGAAATCTCCACACTGTTTTCCATAGTGGCTGTACTAGTTTGCATTCCCACCAACAGTGTAAGAGGATTCCCTTTTCTCCACACCCTCTCCAGCATTTATTGCTTGTAGACTTTTGGATAGCAGCCATCCTGACTGGCGTGTAATGGTACCTCATTGTGGTTTTGATTTGCATTTCTCTGATAATGAGTGATGTTGAGCATCTTTTCATGTGTTTGTTAGCCATCTTTATGTCTTCTTTGGAGAAATGTCTGTTTAGTTCTTTGGCCCATTTTTTGATTGGGTCATTTATTTTTCTGGAATTGAGCTGCAGGAGTTGCTTGTATATTTTTGAGATTAATCCTTTGTCTGTTTCTTCATTTGCTATAATTTTCTCCCAATCTGAGGGCTGTCTTTTCACCTTACTTATAGTTTCCTTTGTAGTGCAAAAGCTTTTAAGTTTCATTAGGTCCCTTTTTTTTTTTTTTTTTTTTTTGCTTTTATTTCCAATATTCTGGGAGGTGGGTCATAGAGGATCTTGCTGAAAGAGAAATTAAGGAAACAATACCATTCACTATTGCAACAAAAAGAATAAAATACTTAGGAGTATATCTACCTAAAGAAACAAAAGACCTATACATAGAAAACTATAAAACACTGATGAAAGAAGTCAAAGAGGACACAAATAGATGGAGAAACATACCGTGTTCATGGACTGGAAGAATCAATATTGTCAAAATGGCTATTCTACCCAAAGCAATCTATAGATTCAATGCAATCCCTATCAAGCTACCAACTGTATTTTTCACAGAACTAGAACAAATAATTTCACAATTTTTATGGAAATACATAAAACCTCGAATAGCCAAAGTAGTCTTGAGAAAGAAGAATGGAACTGGAGGAATCAACCTGCCTGACTTCAGACTCTACTACAAAGCCACAGTCATCAAGACAGTATGGTACTGGCACAAAGACAGAAATATAGATCAATGGAACAGAATAGAAAGCCCAGAGATAAATCCACGAACCTATGGACACCTTATCTTTGACAAAGGAGGCAAGGATATACAATGGAAAAAAGACAACCTCTTTAACAAGTGGTGCTGGGAAAACTGGTCAGCCACTTGTAAAAGAATGAAACTAGAACACTTTCTAACACCATACACAAAAATAAACTCAAAATGGATTAAAGATCTAAATGTAAGACCAGAAACTATAAAACTCCTAGAGGAGAACCTAGGCAAAACACTCTCCGACATAAATCATAGACTTGGATTTTATTAACAGCACATATGTTTTAAATATATTTTAAAATTGCTTTAAAAACATTCAAACGTGTAACTTACTCAGTTTAAGTATATTAAGAGGATACCAGTAGATTGGCTTTTGCTAAAAGAATTCCTAGCTTCCCAGGTGGCTCAGACGGTAAAGTATCTGCCAGCAATGCAGAGACCTGGGTTTGATCCCTGGGTCAAGAAGATCCCCTGGAGAATGGAATGGCAACCCACTCTGGTATTCTACAGTCCATTGGGTCACAAGAGTCAGACATGACTTAAGGACTAAACCACCAGTCTTAACAAATAATGGTGTATTACTTCTATAATGACCTCCAGAACAGGTAATAGAATTCCAGCTGAGCTATTTCAAATTCTAAAAGATGATGCTGTGAAAGTGCTGCACTCAGTGTGCCAGCAAATTTGGAAAACTCAGCAGTGGCCACAGGACTGGGAAATGTCAGTTTTCATTCCAATGGCAAAGAAAGGCAATACCAAACAATGTTCAAACTACTGCACAATTGCACTCATCTCACACGCTAGCAAAGTAATGCTCAAAATTCTCTAAGCTATGTTTCAAAAGTATGTGAACTTCCCAGATGTTCAAGTTGGATTTAGAAAAGGCAGAGGAACTAGAGATCAAATTGTCAACATCTACTGGATCATTGAAAACCAAGAGAGTTCCAGAAAAAACATCTACTTTTGCTTTATTGACTATGCCAAAACCTTTGTGTAGATCACAACAAACTGTGGAAAATTCTTCAAGAGATAGGAACACCTTACCTGCCTCCTGAGAAATCTGTATGCAGGCCAAGAACCAACAGTTAGAACCTGACAAGGAACAACAGACTGATTTCAAATCGGGAAGGAGTACGGCAAGGCTGTATATTGTCACCCTGCTTATTTAACCTATATGCAGAGTACATCATGAAAAACACTGAGCTGGAAGAAGCACAAGCTGGAATCAAGATTGCTGGGAGAAATATCAATAACCTCAGATATGCGGATGACACCAGCCTTATGGCAGAAAGTGAAGAGGAACTAAAAAGCCTCTTGATGAAAGTGAAAGAGGAGAGTGAAAAAGTTGGCTTAAAACTCAACATTCAGAAAACTAAGATCATGGCATCTGGTCCCATCATTTTATGGCAAATAGATGGGGAAACAATGGAAACAGTGAGAGAGTTTATTTTCTTGGTTCCAAAATCACTACAGATGACTGCAGCCATGAAATTAAAAGACACTTACTCCTTGGAAGGAAAGTTATGACCAACCTAGACAGCATATTAAAAAGCAGAGACATTGCTTTGCCAACAAAGGTCTGTCTAGTCAAAGCTATGGTTTTTCCAGTAGTAATGTATGGATGTGAGAGTTGGATTATAAAAAAAGCTGAGCGCTGAAGATTTGATGTTTTTGAACTGTGGTGTTGAAGAAGACTCTTGAGAGTCCCTTGGACTGCAAGGAGATCCAACCAGTCCATCCTAAACGAAGTCAGTCCTGAATATTCATTGGAAGGACTGATGCTGAAGCTGAAACTCCAATACTTTGGCCACCTGATGCAAAGAACTGACTCATTGGAAAAGACCCTGATGCTGGGAAAGATTGAAGGCGGGAGGAGAAGGGGACGACAGAGGATGAGATGGTTGGATGGCATCACCGCCTCGATGGACATTAGTTTGAGTAAGCTCTGGGAGTTGGTGATGGACAGGGAAGTCTGGCGTCCTGCAGTCTATGGGATCACAAAGGTTTGGACACGACTGAGCAACTGAACTGACTGGAATTACTGGCATTAGAACTTGGACTCATTTTTGTGCTCCCCTACTAAAACCACTCTCCTCTACTAAAACCACATGAAAGAAACATATGAACTTCTTTTAAAATTAATATTTATTTAGTTATAGTTTTGGTTGCTTGGGTCTTTGTTGCGACATGGAGGCTTTCTCTAGTTATGGTGAGCATGGGCTGCTTTTTGCCCTGGTACACTGGCTCCTCAATACTGTGGCTTCTCCTGTTGTGGAGTGCAGGCTCTAGGGTACATGGGCTTCAGTAGTTGTGATATGCAGGTCAGTACTTGTGACACATGGGCTTTGTTGCTCCATGGCATGTGGAATCGTCCCAGACCAGGGATCAAACTTGTATCCCTTGCCTTGGCAGGAAGATTCTTATACACTGTACCATCAGGGAATTACCACATTTAACTTCTTACAATTCATTATGGTCCTTCCCTTGAATTCACATCTATACATGGGCACCCATATAAAATGTACACTGAGTATCCAACCAAAACACACATAAACCAACTTCCATTAAATGACCAGCAATTTGCAGCCATGTGAGCTGTGAACACACTCTCATCATGGGGTAATAGTTTTTCAGTAAAAAAGTGAATACATATAACACACTGAATTCTGATATTATTGTATCATTTTAACATGTAGAAATCCTAAATATTGTGTATTTATTATATTATCTTGATATTTATTTTAAGGGTGTAGAGTATTAGATTAAAGTTACATGTGGAATTTATTATTTCACTTTAAAGTTTCTAGATAAGTGATATGTAATATTGAGAAGAGATCTCAAACCATATCTGGTTACAATGCTGTAAATACACAGACTATTTTTGGATGATACATAAGAAACTGTTTACAGGGCTATTCTGTGTAAGAGGTTCTCAATTCTGGGTAGGAGGAAAGCTTAATTTGCTTTTTAGCTATATTGTATTCTGTTATATACTCTTTTTTTTTTTTTTTTATTTTTTTATTAGTTGGAGGCTAATTACTTCACAACATTTCAGTGGGTTTTGTCATACATTGATATGAATCAGCCATAGATTTACACTTATTCCCCATCCCGATCCCCCCTCCCATCTCCCTCTCCACCCGACTCCTCTGGGTCTTCCCAGTGCACCAGGCCGGAGCACCTGTCTCATGCATCCCACCTGGGCTGGTGATCTGTTTCACCATAGATAGTATACATGCTGTTCTTTTGAAACATCCCACCCTCACCTTCTCCCACAGAGTTCAAAAGTCTGCTCTGTATTTCTGTGTCTCTTTTTCTGTTTTGCATATAGGGCTATCGTTACCATCTTTCTAAATTCCATATATATGTGTTAGTATGCTGTAATGTTCTTTATCTTTCTGGCTTACTTCACTCTGTATAAGGGGCTCCAGTTTCATCCATCTCATTAGGACTGGTTCAAATGAATTCTTTTTGACGGCTGAGTAATATTCCATGGTGTATATGTACCACAGCTTCCTTATCCATTCATCTGCTGATGGGCATCTAGGTTGCTTCCATGTCCTGGCTATTATAAACAGTGCTGCGATGAACATTGGGGTGCACGTGTCTCTTTCAGATCTGGTTTCCTCAGTGTGTATGCCCAGAAGTGGTATTGCTGGGTCATATGGCAGTTCTATTTCCAGTTTTTTAAGGTATCTCCACACTGTTTTCCATAGTGGCTGTACTAGTTTGCATTCCCACCAACAGTGTAAGAGGGTTCCCTTTTCTCCACACCCTCTCCAGCATTTATTGCTTGTAGACTTTTGGATAGCAGCCATCCTGACTGGCGTGTAATGGTACCTCATTGTGGTTTTGATTTGCATTTCTCTGATAATGAGTGATGTTGAGCATCTTTTCATGTGTTTGTTAGCCATCTGTATGTCTTCTTTGGAGAAATGTCTGTTTAGTTCTTTGGCCCATTTTTTGATTGGGTCATTTATTTTTCTGGAATTGAGCTGCAGGAGTTGCTTGTATATTTTTGAGATTAATCCTTTGTCTGTTTCTTCATTTGCTATTATTTCTCCCAATCTGAGGGCTGTCTTTTCACCTTACTTATAGTTTCCTTTGTAGTGCAAAAGCTTTTAAGTTTCATTAGGTCCCATTTGTTTAGTTTTGCTTTTATTTCCAATATTCTGGGAGGTGGGTCATAGAGGATCTTGCTGTGATTTATGTCGGAGAGTGTTTTGCCTATGTTCTCCTCTAGGAGTTTTATAGTTTCTGGTCTTACATTTAGATCTTTAATCCATTTTGAGTTTATTTTTGTGTATGGTGTTAGAAAGTGTTCTAGTTTCATTCTTTTGCAAGTGGTTGACCAGTTTTCCCAGCACCACTTGTTAAAGAGGTTGTCTTTTTTCCATTGTATATCCTTGCCTCCTTTGTCAAAGATAAGGTGTCCATAGGTTCGTGGATTTATCTCTGGGCTTTCAACATGGTTATTGTTTTAAAAATTTACTATGTTCCATCTGTAAGCTTTTAAATTAATTGTATAGTAAAATGAAGTAATTGTTATAATTAAGATTTTTTTAAAGTCTTTTTCAGCTACTTCACTGTGGGAACCCAAATATTCTTGATTCCATGCAACCAATATAAAGTAAATTGCAGCCTGAAATGTAAATGTTCTTGTTAATAAGTGAATATTATATATTTTAACTCAGGGGATTATTTATAAAATGTATTTGAATATTATTATTTTTGTTACTGGGGATTCTAGCAATTTCATCTGGGGAATTTTTCCAGTTGCCTCCCTTTTAAAAAAAAGAAAAACAGCTGTCCCATGTTTAGCTTTCTAATATATTTTCATTTTTATTGGATCATTCTATTCTTTCCTAACACATAAGAGGTGGGAATTCTCTGTTATTATATTCTTCTCTTTTATTATAACCATTTGTAAGGTGAAGACAGTTGAGGCTCAGAAAGTTTAGAGCCTTTTCTAAGACCAAAGAGCTAATAAATGACAGAGCTATGGCTTAATCCAGATGTTTTTAGCTCTGCATACAGCATTTGTTCTACGGTCTCATAATATTTCCATTGAGATAAGATACACCTATGAGAAACCAGTAACACATGGTTGAAAGTATAAAACAAACATGGCCAATCATTTATAGTACTTTCTCTATGAGAAACTGAGAATTCGAAAAATGATAAAGAGGTGGGAATTATAGCCCAGGAACATGGCAAGCAGGCCATGAGGCCTTAGTGCTCCATATAGCAGCATTAGTACCAGCCAGAACCTCTGCCATGGTTTTGATTATGAGGCACAAGTTGGGCTCAGCATGCCTAAGTTCATATCTTAAGAGTCTTTCTTTTCTCATTGTTCTTTTAGGATTGAAGCCTTAACAATTTTTGATAATACTACTACCTGAAACATAGTATGTGTTCATTCACAAATATCTTATGAATAAATTCTCTCTTTTTCCTATCATCCACCCAGAGACAGGTTTCATTTCCTTGAACCCAAACCTGCTGATTAAGATATAGTTACCTGATGACTCTTCTCTATATAGTTAAATAGACTGTGCTCTGGCCTGGCCTGAATGATCATACATAATATTATTTACCACAATGATCTGTGCAATGGTACCCCTCCAAGAGACATCTGACATAATGGGGAAATTGAAACATGTCTTATGATGGCTTTATGACACTATCACTAAGAGTAAACCCAGGTTCCTGAAACTTAGTCTTCTTCTTCATTCTTACTACCATATTTTGTAGTAGCTTTCCCTTCTTATGTCATCCACTAAACTTCAGAGATGCTTCAGATGTGTAGCTAACTAACTACTGTACAATACACATAAAGCCAGTATAAATCACTTAATTCTGGTTTAAATATATAAATTTTCCTTTCATTAATTTGCAGTTAATCCTTTTTTTTAAATTATTTAAAATTTCTTCCCAAGATCTTATCCACTAGAGCCATGATTATTCTGACTGGCATATCTCCTTTGACTTTTTTATGCTTAGTTAAACAAATCATGTTAGTTCCGTTTCATTTAGTATCTAGAGAACTAATGTCTGTTTCTTTCTTTCTTTTTTTTTTTTTTTAGCTCTACTGCTTCATTTAGTGTCTGCAGGACTAATGCCTATTTCTCATTTCTCAGTATCCTGTTTTCTTCCCTTCTTCCCAATCTTTGTAGCGTGTTATAGTGGGTGAACCTGGGCAGTGAGTCCAGAGCTCTGAGTTCTATGGTTGTCTTCATATACTTCACATACTTACTGTCCTTATAACCTTACACAATTTATTTCACATCAGGAGTATAGGTAAATCCACAAATTTTCTGGAAGTTAACCCATAATTCGCTATCACTTTTGAAGAGAGATGATATTTTGTCACAGTTGTATGGGAGATAGTTTAGGGTTCAAAGGAGTTTTGGCCATGAACTTGAGAAGATCATATTGAACTTGAGGATTTGTATATTTTTGAGTGCACTTCTGCCTGAGTTAAAATCTTCCATGTGTATGTTTGCTCATATGTTCTTTCTTGTCCAACTCTTTGCAACCCTATGGACTGTAGGCTGCCAGGCTCCTCTGTCCATGAGACTCTCCCAGCAAACATCCTGGAGTGAGGTGTCATTTCCTTCTCTAGGGGATCTTCCTGACCTAGAGATGGAATCCACATCTTTTATGTTGCCTGCTTTGGCAGGCGGGTTCTTTGCTACTAGTGCCACTCTCTAGCAAAAGAACAGTTATCTGAAACATGTGATAAGAAAACATCCTACATTTCTTTGCTAATTGACAGATGGCTCACAGTCATAAGTTCTTTTTCATGACATTACTTCTTTCAGTATTTCATTGCGGGCAACTCAATCATGTTAAAATAGTAAACCACTACCCACCCACCCTCTTGTCCTTGTGGTTTTAGATGTTTATAAACACTATCACCTTAACTCTCATGAAAAAATGTAAAACATTAAGCTCAACACTCCCATGGAGGAAGTAAATATATTTATCCACATCTCTCAGCTCCTAACTCTTTCCTGTCAGCACTTATATTTCCAGGACATAAGTATCCATTGTCTTCATGTGTTATTTCTCTGTCCTGGGCCCTCCCTTCTCCAGGAATCTTAGAGCTGTTTCTGCAGTCCTATAATACCTGTGTCCTACAGTTTTATATTTCCTTGTTATGTTTCTCCTTTAGCATATGACTTGCCTTATTTTTAATTCAATAAATACTTATTAAATAGCTATTTTACTGTATAATTATTCAAAGATGACATAGATACAACCACTATACTCTAGGAGTTGTTGCTAACTATGAGGGAATGTAGAAACAAATATCATAGAAGAATTAGAAGGACAGTGGAGAGCTAAAGAAAAAAATTAAGTTGGGCTAGGTTGCTTTTTGTTAGCTATAATTTAATCAACTAATTTATTTTCAGGTATGAAAGACTAGAAGCAGATATAGACATAGGTCTTAACAGTGGATTTATGTAATTTACATTGCCTTCCCTAGGGGTCATGTCTCTGATTATTATTATTTTTTTAATGTTTAATACTATAAAAGTGAGGAAATGTTTTGGTGGTAAAGTAGCCGTGAATTCACATTAGCCCTTTACTTTACACTAAGTAGATAGGAGATAAGCATATCTACGTGTGAAGTCAGCAGTGGTTAAAAGATAAGCAAGGGAAATGTTTTGTATCAACGACAAATTTATGGAACACATATTACAGACAGGCGCTATTCTTAATTCACTCATGTAATTCTACCAACAAACCCTATTATAATACACATCTTAAAGGTGAAGAAACAGTACGGGAGTATAAACAGAAAAGTGAAGTGAGTCATCCACTTTACAAGGTGGTTTAGCTTACGTGTTCATGTTCTTAGTCTCTACCTGTATGCCTTCTGGAGTAAGAATGCTTCGTGATGCCAAAGCCACTTCAGGAAGCCTCAGGTCTGAGTTTCTGGGTGGCAGGTATGGCTTGTAAGGTGGAGGACAGGAGCAAATGGGTAGGCAGTCACAGGACCTGGGGCCAGTGTGTTCCTGAGACTTTGTATGAATTACACCACTAGTTTTGAATGCTTTTGGAGATAAATATAAGCTATTCTATATGAAATGCAAAATTAACTTCCTGAATGAAGACACTTGCATGATGTTCAGTCTCCTCCCCATGGATTGCTGCTGTTGTTGCTAAGTCGCTTCAGTCGTGTCCGACTCTGTGCGACCCCATAGATGGCGGCCCACCAGGCTCTCCCGTCCCTGGGATTCTCCAGGCAAGAACACTGGAGTGGGTTGCCATTTCCTTCTCCAATGCATGAAAGTGAAAAGCGAAAGTGAAGTACCAATAACTGCATTCATGTACTTATATCTTTTGAAGAGCACGTGTATTTTATTGGCATCTTTACAGTGTGTACATATGGGCTATATCACTTTGAAAGATAAAGGCATACCACAATAGCGGAAACAAGTCAGCAAAATAGTTGCACTGAGAGTTTGTTCTGCCTCTTACCATCACCTAGCCATCAGAAATAGCTGGCCTGATAACAATATCAGTACAGCTGTACTTTTTAAAAATGTTTTGATTCTTAAACAGCTCCTACTATTACTCCCTTTTTAGAATAGCTGTTTTTATCCACTTGTGCCAGTGACTTATTACTTGAGTATGAAATAGAGCAGGAGAGAATATGAAGGAAATAAGTTAAAAAAGACATATTTCCCACCCAGTAGTCCTGGATGCAACTGATTTGCCAACTACATTCAGTGTATACATTTAAAAAAAAAAAATGAATCTGCTACGAGGAAGCAAGAGTTGAGAAAGTCCAGATTGGTCTGTAACAATTTCCTGCTGGTTCTTTTTGACATAATTTAACTCTGAGTCAACAAAATGTTTTTTCTATATCATGTAGCTTGAAAATATTAATTGAATGTTTCCCCTTAGTATTTGAAGCACTGAAAAAGAAACCAAAATTAGGTGGTTTCCAGAGGTCAAAAGTTAATCAGGAGTCAGTAGTTTTCTGTGCAGGTACAGTTGTATGTAAGAAAGACATTAATAAAATACACTATTGCTCAGCTTGCTGGGAGTAAAGGAAAACAGATCCACTGAAGGGTGAACATAGTGTCATGATAACTAAGGTCAAATTTGTTTGCTCAAGAATTTGCTTTGAATTTTAGTTATTCAGCTGTGTTTACTAATAAACTATTCAAGCATATTAACAAGCAGTCTTAGAGACACAATGGCTAGACTTTCTGTTTCCAAAATAATGGCCCAAATTGCAAAATCCATTCACAAAAATACACTTCCGTTGGTTAAGCAAACGATTGCTAAGTAAAAGAGATGCAGTTATTCTAAACTTGTGATATTTTGGGCTACACATTATAAACATTCAGTGTATATATACTAGATAATACTACCAAAGAATATAAATAGAATGACTCAAATGACCATAAATAGATACATGTAACTGCTACACAAAATTTTCAAAAGAGAAAAGAACAGGACCAAACAAAAAAAGAAAAGGTAGATGAAGATATTGAGATATGGTGATTTTTTTCATTTTAAAGTGGATATGCTAAATGACCATGACCAAATCAATCTACCGTTGTAGGTATTAATAGTTCCTGCCTTTTTTCTCAGGCCACAGCCCAGTTTCCCAATAAGTATCTAAGATTCTTATTCTTTTTCTTTACTTCTGGTCATATTATATCAATTAGGTCTGCCAAATTAAATACTTGATTTATAACTACTAGTCTAGAGCTGGTACCAAAGAAAATGAAATTTAACATGCTGTAAGCAATTCAAGTCAATGACCTAACTATTAATGTTTTATGAGCTATAAATATGAGACACACACACACACATATATATATATTTCCCTTGAAGTAGTGATTTGTTTTAAAATAAATTTAGTTTCAGTTTTCTACTTAAGACATTTTTTTAAACATTGTTGAAACATCTTAGAGCTGATAGTAACTTATAATTCAGTGTTATGGACTCTCAGAATTTCAATTAAAGATACTTTTAAAGACTTACCAAATTTCCTTATTTAGTTTGATAATAAATGAAAGAAAGAAAAGTTGAGCTTGAAAGATTAAGACTGTCTAAATTCATGGGAAATAGAGTGGATTGTTGAGAAACATTCAGAAAAATACCATTTTTGCAGGAATTATTTTCCAGCAGATAATGTGGATCCTTGTTCTTATTCAGTGTTATCTAAAGTTTCATGGACTCTATGTTTTGATCTAAATGTAAATGTATATTTTTTAACAAATCAAGTCATGTTATTGTGCAGTTTCCTTATACCAGAAAATTACTAAAAATATAAATATAAGATCTCTAGAAAATACTTAGAATAGCTCTGTAATCTCTTTCCTTCCTTGAACTGGGGTCAACCTTTTTGATCTTTAAGAGAGTCAACTGGATGTTTTCTAAACTTGTGTGCTTGTCTTCATATCATCCATATACATAAAAGGATCAAATTTGTGGCTAAACCTTTGTGGAAGATTCTCAAATCTCTCCTCCATATGCCTTGGCAGCTCAGGAATTTTCAGACTTGTGACAGAACCCCATTGCAAATACCTGCATCTGTCTGCTTCTGTCTCTAAGGGTTATTCTAGCTCCAAAACAATGAAGTGCACTAAACCTCACATTCCCAGGGTCAACCCCTTACCCAATGGAAGATCTGGCACATTAAGATTGGTGGATGACAATTTCAAAGTAGGTACCACCCCACTTCTCAGATGGGAGTTGATGGAGTGGAGCATCAATTGTCCAAATCAGAAGTCCATTCATAGCATTTATTTCTTTTCTGTATCACCTATTTTCCCCTTCATCACTCCTGTTTCCTAAGATCAGTTTCCAAATAAACTGCATGCACCTGAGTCCTTGTCTCATCATCAGCTTTAGAGATCACAAGCTAAAACAGCTTGACTTCCAATTCTAGGAAGACATACTTAAACATTTTCAAATACATATAACCAAAGATCTATTGGCTTGTTGAATACCAAAAACTTAAAAATATTTTTGATAAATTAACATATCATATAAAGATGTCATCTATCACTCTGGCCTCATGAGTCATTGTTCAGCCACTCAGTTGTGTCAGACTCTTTCTGACCCTATGGACAGCAACTTTCCCTATCCTTCCCTATCTCCTGGAGTTTGCTCAAACTCATGTCCATTGAGTTGATGATGCCATCCAACCATCTCATCCTCTGTCACCCCCTTTTTCTGCCCTCAGTCTTTTGCAGAATCAGGGTCTTTTCCAATGATTCAGCTCTTCGCATCAGGTGGCCAAAGTATTGAAGCTTTAGCTCCAGCATCAGTCCTTCCAATGAATATTCAGGACTGATTTCCTTTAGGATTGACAGGTTTGATTTCCTTGCAGGCCAAGAGACTCACAAGAGTCTTCTTCAGTACCACAGTTCAAAAGCATCACTTCTTCATAACTCAGCCTTCTTTATGATCCAGCTCTCACATCAGTACATAACTACTAGAAAAACCATAGCTTTGACTATATGCGAGGAGACTAAATATAAAAATAAAAGTTTGCCCCAGTTCTCAATTTTTGGGTTTGGTGGTGCTTTAAACTTAGATGTTGCTACAGTTTTGAGTATTTGATTTAAAAAAAAAAACCAACTTGGAAAAACTTCAGCCAATTCCCTTGTTGTTAACTGCAACCCACATGATTATTGCCAAGAATGTGAAGATGAACTCTTCACTGGAACACATGCCAGACCAATTATGTCCTTTGTGTCTGACATGATTATTTTAAAGTGAATAATTTTTTCTAATTAAATTAGGTTTTAAAAGATCACAATTTTGGAAGAACTGTTTGCTTTCTAACTCTTTCTCCTTTCTATTTTTTTCCTCTAGAGTAATTCCCATTTACTTTAAAATATGAACATACTTCCCATTTACTTTAAAATATGAACAAAGTAAGGCTATTAAGCTATAGTTGGTAAGAAGGTAAATTAAACTGCACCATATCTAAGTATTTTTAAGAAATGCTAGCCCCTGAGACATTAGAAAATTCTCAGATCCTTATTTTTTACATTTGTTTGTTGTGCTTTGTTTGTTGTTGCTGTACAAATATATCTAATATAATGGATAGAGAACATTCTTTTTCCCGTTAATATCTTTTGAAGATAGAAAAATCAAATAAAATCTTGAATTAGATTTTTATGACAAGTAAAATAAATATAATAAATAATAGTAAGACATAATGAATAATTGTTAAATTATTTTAGTTAGATAGATAGTTAAGTAACAATGAAAATAAGATGGAGAGGAGAAAAAGAGGAGGGCTGAAATAAATTGACAGAAAATTGATTTAATTTTTAAAATCCTTAAGACATGTAGAACTAATCAATTTAATAAAATTGCACTTAAAAATAGTCATGCATGGTGAAAATTTGCTGTAATTTTAACTATTATTTCATGGACAAATGAAATGCATATTCTAGTATACCCGTTTTCCTAATTTATAGAGGGAAAACCTATCTTCCACATGTTACTTTATAAAGTCAAAATGTCTCTGAAAAAAACTTTGCCTTTTAAGCCTCTCTCCCTTTTTTTAAAAACAGATATACATTTTTTGAATAGCATCCAATCGAATCCTAAATGACTCCTAAAGCTTTATGGAACTTTTTCTTTCTCTATATTGACATAAATATAATCCATTCTTCCTACTCGACCAGACAAAAGTAAATGTTGTACCATATCTAACCTCAAGGTAAGAGTTATTATCCTCTTAGTTTGTAAATACATTTCCTGTTAGGCAATACATTAATTAGAAAATATTACTAATGGTTAATTTCCAGTAATCATTCACATTACAACTAACACTTTTTTAAATTTTTATAGTAATGGTAAAAGTGTTCATCTGTAAACATTTCATTCTAAGTAATAAAGTTGCAGAATGACCCCAGGCTCAGTTGAAACTGGAGTTGAAGCTGTTAAGCTTCTCCATTATATTATTCTGCCCAAATTGTATTCCGCCTTCCCCTCCATGATGAAAAGAAAGAGCATTAACTCTTGATCAGAAGCCAAAGATATGACTGAACTTAATAAAAGTTGTCCTCTTTCCCTCCAAACCTTCTGCATTTTTGGCCAAAACATTCCCTAGAGATGGGAAGCTTTTAATTGCATGTTTTGATTGTTTAGTGTCTGCCTTTCCATCTGGTATTTGACTGTACATTATATATAGGAGGGTGTGAACAGGAGATGCTGACAATGTCAACAAGAACTAACATTTTTGCAGTGTGTAACTAAAGAAGCTGATAATATAATTACGAAGTTGAAAGACAAATTGTGGAAACACTCAACTGTGTATAATTAGGAAATTGGCTCTGCAAGTTTTAGTATATCCTTAGTTCAAAGATTTGAAAGAAAATAAAACCCATATGTAATGAATTTCTCTTCATCAAATAAAACCAGGTAGATCACAGTTTTCTGAAGAATACTAAAACTAACATGTAGGTTGAATATTGTTAAACAAGCAGTAGCTGTTAAAATGTATTAAGCATTAATTACTAAAATGTAAAATAATTATTTCTATTATATAATAATATTAATTCTATATTAAAGACAAGGAATTTGTTAAATAAAAATCAAATATTAGAGGAGAAAGGTGTAGTATGTCAGATGGTGTTCTCTAAAATGACATGTCTGTGTCCTAACTTTTGGAGCCTCTAGTTGTGACATTATTTATCAAAAAGGGTCTTTCTTAGATGTGATTATCTCAAGATGAGGTTATCCTGGACTATCCAGGTAGACCCTGGACCCAATGACATTTGTCCTTACAAAAGACAAAAGAGGAAAAGAAACAGAAGGACATGCATGTGAAGACAAATGCAGACTGGAGTTATGTTCCAAGAAACACGTAGAAAAACCAGAAGCCAGAAAGAAACAAGAAAATTTTTTTTAAACTCAGCTATATTGTATTGTCTTGTATGCTGTCACACATTGAGAAGGGTGACAAGAGTTTTCAAAATTATATTTCCAATAATTATCCACTTTTACCAAAGTTTATCTGAACATAAGACCAAAGAAACAAGACAAGGAAGCATTGAGCACCGAGTCTTTTCATGCCCCAGTATCCAAAAGTCAGGCTTTTTTCCCCCTCTCATTTATAGTGGCTATGAACAGAAATCTGGCTTTATAAATGATGTCATTACTGTGTTAACGCAACTGAAGAATTTGAAAGTTAAGGCATGTGAAATACAGAGCTGGAAGAAAGCATGCAACTATTCCATTTTGAAAGGAAAATGGAATGTAGGCCACAAGGGTACTTCTTTGCCTTTTCTCCTTACTTTCAGTACCTGGATACAAGTCATAGGCTCATTTGTCCAAATCCAGTATCAGCAACTAAATATATTCTCTTGTTGTAGACAGCAACTCCAATTCATTTTGACCAGTCATTAGGTTGAAATCACAAAGTGTCCATTGGTTACTGTCTATGTTAAAAGAATCTGTATGAACCACAAGGATCTGGTTGTTATTGTAGTCTAGATCATGGCCACCAAGAACGTAAAGCTTTCAGAGAGCACTGCACTGACCATACCTTAACTGCAGACTTGGGACTCCAGAACTGAGAAAATACTTTCTGTTGTTTAAGTCACCCAGCTTTCAATAATTTGCTTCAGTAGTCCTAGGAAACTAACACAGAAGGTAGCCATATATATTACATAACTTAAATGCTTTAAAAATATATAAAAATTAATGTTCATATACCTTCAGTACTACATATTAGAAATTAAAGCTTCTATTCTTCACGAGGCATTTTTCATTAGATAAATAATGGTGTTAACATTCATTCTATACTGTGCATGTATTATAGCAGGCAGCTTGAAGTGCATTCAAATATTAATTTAATTCTCACAACAACCTAAAAACAGCAAGTACTAGGTGAGTAGAGACTAGCACAGACTAGCTAAGGATTCCATACAAAGAAGATGATACCTAAAATTTGTGACTCAGGCAACTGGACTCCAGGGTCTATGTTCTAAATTATTATATTAGATGAATTGAGAAAAAACAGGTAATGGAATTCAAATACTCCAAAAAGATGCTTTCATTTTCTTTTGAATATGAATGCTAAGACACGGAATTTGAGTCTCTGAAAATCAAATGGGCCACACAGGAATATAAACAAATATACAAGTAATGAATAGTGCTGATTATGCAGGTCTGTTTTTTCTTCCCAGACCCAAACTATCTGACTTATGCTAAATAAAAAAATAGGAATAGGAATTCCAGTTATACATTTCTCTCTTTCAAGTTTAAATAGATCTGGAATCATGCAAGGAAGCTCCCCTAACTGAACCAACATGAAAAATTAAATGCTCTCCGTTATTTGAATGTGCCATTACCTTAGCAAATTAATTCACTAGGTGTTAAAAAAAATTGTGAATGTAAATTAAACTGAAAAAGTTCAGCTGATTGTAAGTTGTTATGTTTATTAACTTTTCCCTGAAAACCCATACATTTAAACTGATGTTAAAACTTTTCTTTTGAAAACAGCAATATATTTCAAGCCTGGTCCTATACATGCCTATACTCTCAAAATTCATTTTTTTTCCTTCCTTTAAAAAGTTACCTAACCATATTCTTCCTTTTAGTGCTTAATATTTTGATTTGGTTCTGTGGCCAAAATATGATAAAGTAGTCTATATATACGGAGAAGGCAATGGCAACCCACTCCAGTACTCTTGCCTGGAAAATCCCATGGATGGAGGAGCCTGGTAGGCTGCAGTCCATGGGGTCACTAAGAGTCGGACAGGACTGAGCGACTTCACTTTCACTTTTCACTTTCCTGCATTGGAGAAGGAAATGGCAACCCACTCCAGTGTTCTTGCCTGGAGAATCCCAGGGATGGCGGAGCCTGGTGGGCTGCCGTCTATGGGGTCGCACAGAGTTGGACACGACTGAAGTGACTTAGCAGCAGCAGCAGCAGTCTATGTTTGTATGGTTAGCTCACTGATACAGAAACTTAGAACATGAGAAGCCTTCCAGGAGAAATGTTGAGGATTATCTAGATAGGTCCTAAATTCAGTGACATTGCCCTTTTATGAGACATAAGGAGTTTTTGCATCATTGAGGCATGTTCAAAAACTAGACATTTTAAAGAATGTAACTTGCATGAGCATGAGTTCATTTATTTCAAAATTCATTTGCATAAGTTAATATTGATATTATATAGAATGTATACTTCTGAAATATTTATTTTTATGTCTGTCTAGCTCTGACATATGAACTTTTTTTCATCTTCCAAATTTTTCCTAATCAGTCTTCATACCATGAGTGTGACTTTTTAAAAATGTTTATCCAAAGGCAGGGACTGATTTATAAAATGTTCTCAGATTGTCATATTTTTGTGGCTTCTCTCCATGTACTGATAAGGCACTTAAATGCTTGCTACCAAGGAATATCAACACTATGTTGTTATAGTATAGTGTAGGCAAATGGTAAAGAATGAATCAGTAGGAAAATTTGATTCATTGCTCTTTTTCTAAATAGCAACTGAAGTATTTTGACTATCACAAATTAGACACATATGTATGTTTTTTCAAGTTTATATATGAAGTTTTACTTCTCCATGTTTTAAAGAAGTAAAGGTATGATTTTTTTTTCCTTTTTACTTCTCTCTTTCTTAATACAAACCTACAATATTGGTATATCAAAATCACATAGCAATTGCTACAGAAAACAATGTGGCAGCTCCTCAAAGTATTAAAAAGATGGCTACCATATAATGTAGTAATCTCACTTCTGGGTATGCAACCAAAAGAATTGAAAGCAGAATTTTGAAATGATGTTTTGAGAGCCATGCTCACTGTGTCACTAATTATAAATAGCGAAGCTACTATAAAGCCAAGAGGTAGCAACAACCCAAATGACCATTGAGGGATTAATGGGTTAACAAAAAGTGATACTACATACAATGGAATATTAGCATTAAAAAGGAAGGAAATCACATTCTGCAACATTGGTGAATAGTAAGAACATTATGCTAAGTGAAATAAGCCAGCCAAAAAACACACTATATCATTTCACTTACATGCAATTACCTAAAGTAGTCAAATTCATAGAAAGTCCATGACTGAAACGACTTGTCCTGCACACACATAGTAGTGGTTACAAGGGACTGTGTGAGGGAGAGAGAGAAGGAGGAGTTGTTTAACGGCATAGAATTTCAAATTTTCAAGATGAAATAGTTTTGTATATCTGTTTCACAGTGTGAATGCTTGTTCAACTCTAGTGAACTTTACACTTTAAATGGTTAACGGGTAAATTTTATGTTATGTGCTCTTTTCCAGAGTGGAAAAAAAAGCAAGTAGCAGAAAATATCTGAGGCAGAAAGATTATTTCCTAAAATTGAGTAGTCTTAGAATATAGTTCAACTATAACTAATAAGCTGAAGTTATAGTTTTAGAATCTGTCAAAGGGATTTCCTTCGTTTCCTTAAACAGAAGTTTCTTAAATGGAGATTACTTTAGAGAATAAACACTAACTAGAAGGCTTTGGATCTAGTACTTCAAGAGGATAGCAAAAATCCTTAAGCTTATGAAAAAGAAACTTTACAGAAAGGAAAGAAATAAGAATGGGTGAAAAAGTGTGATTTGATTTGATTGCATAATATTGAGTAGCTATCAGCAAGTATTTGTGGGTTAGCGGAGAGCCTGATGAACTATGGACGGAGGTTCCTGACATTGTACAGGAGACAGGGATCAAGACCATCCCCATGGAAAAGAAATTCAAAAAGGCAAAATGGTTGTCTGCGGAGGCCTTACAAATAGCTATGAAAAGAAGAGAAGCAAAACGCAAAGGAGAAAAGGAAAGATATTCCCATTTGAATGCAGAGTTCCAAAGAATAGCCAGGAGAGATAAGAAAGACTTCCTCAGTGATCAATGCAAAGAAATAGAGGAAGACAACAGAATGGGAAAGACTAGAGATCTCTTCAAGAAAATTAGAGATACCAAGGGAATATTTCATGCAAAGATGGGCTCCATAAAGGACAGAAATGGTATGGACCTAACAGAAGCAGCAGATATTAAGAAAAGTTGGCAAGAATACACAGAAGAACTGTACAAAAAAGATCTTCATGACCAGATAATCACAATGGTGTGATCACTCACCTAGAGCCCGACATCCTGGAATGTGAAGTCAAGTGGGCCTTAGAAAGCATCACTAGGAACAAAGCTAGTGGATGTGATGGAATTCCAGTTGAGCTATTTCAAATCCTGAAAGATGATGCTGTTACAGTGCTGCACTCAATATGCCAGCAAATTTGGAAAACTCAGCAGTGGCCACAGGACTGGAA
The DNA here is from genome assembly GCF_019320065.1 of Cervus canadensis. Classification (NCBI taxonomy): domain Eukaryota; kingdom Metazoa; phylum Chordata; class Mammalia; order Artiodactyla; family Cervidae; genus Cervus; species Cervus canadensis. The sequence continues at coordinate 32,806,747 of NC_057388.1, read as the reverse complement.
AAGGTCAGTTTTCATTCCAGTCCCTAAGAAAGGCAATCCCAAAGAATGCTCAAACTACCGCACAATTACACTCATCTCACATGCTAGTAAAGTAATGCTCAAAATTCTCCAAGCCAGGCTTCAGCAATACATGAACAGAGAACTTCCACATGTTCAAGCTGGATTTAGAAAAGGCAGAGGAACCAGAGATCAAATTGCCAATATCTGCTGGATCATCAAAAAAGCAAGAGAATTCCAGAAAAGCATCTACTTCTGCTTCATTGACTATGCTAAAAAGCCTTTGACTATGTGGATCACATCAAACTGGAAAATTCTTCAAGGAATGGGAATTCCAGACCACCTTATCTGCCTCCTGTGAAACCAGTATGCAGGTCAAGAAACAACAATTAGAACCAGACATGAAACAATTAACTGGTTCCAAATTGGGAAAGGATTTATGTCTAGGCTGTATATTGTCACCCTGTTTATTTATCTTTTATGCAGAATACATCATATGAAATACCAGGCTGGATGATTTACAAGCTGTAATCAAGACTGCTGGGGGAAAAATCAATAACCTCAACTATGCAGATGGCACCACCCTAACAGCACAAAACAAAGAGGTATTAATGAGACTCTTGATGAAAGTGAAAGAGGAGAGTGAAAAAGTTGGCTTAAAACTCAACATTTTAAAAACAAAGATCATGGTATCTGGTCCCATCACTTCATGGCAAATAGATAGGATAACAATGGAAACAGTGACAGACTATTTTCTTGGGCTCCAAAATCACTGCAGATGGTGACTGCAGCCATGAAATTAAAAGATGCTTGTTCCTTGGAACAAAAGCTATGACAAATGTAGACAGCATATTAAAAAGCAGACACATTGCTTTGACAACCAAGGTCTGTATAGTCAAAGCTATGTTTCTTCCAGTAGTCATGTACAGATGTGAGAGCTGGACAATAAAAAAGGCTGAGCACTGAAGAACTGATCCCTTTGAACTGTGGTGCTGAAGAAGACTCTTGAGAGTCCCTCGGGCAGAAAGAAGATCAAACCAGTCAATCCTAAAGGAAATCAGTCCTGAATATTCATTGGAAGGACTGATGCTGAAGCTGAAGCTCCAATATTTTGGCCACCTGATGCAAAGAGCCAACTCATTAGAAAATACCCTGATACTGGGAAAGGTTGAAGGCAGAAGTAGGGGACAACAGAGGACAAGATGGTTGGATGCCATCACCAACTCAGTGGAGATGAGTTTGAGCAAACTCCTGGAAATAGTGAAGGGTAGGGAAGCCCTGAGTGCTGCAGACCATGGGATCGCAAAGAGTCGGACATGACTGAGCAACTGAACAACAAGAATAAATTGTAAACCTATTACAACAATATATCAGAAGATGTTGAAAGTGATCTCTCTGATATATATTTATATGTATTTTATAAATTTCATTTATTTTGTCTATGGATAAGATTAGCAACTACTAAGAAATCATTTTTTTCAGTCTTTTTTATGACATAGTCAATTAGATTGTAATTGAAAAGATTTGTATGGTGGAAATCATGTGACTTTTTTTGTATGAAATGAAATTTCTGCCATCTTTCTAAAATTTGTATTGTTTATTTATTAGAAGCCAATATGAAAGACTTCTATAAAAACATTTATATTTACCTCTTTAAATGTTGTTTTCTGTATAGATATAGTTTAAAATATTAAAGCACAGTAAGAAGATGAATTTCTGAAGTTTACTTTCTACTGTATAAAAAGATAACTTTTTAAAAAGAAAGCTTAATTCTTTATAATATTCTAGATAATTTTATGTTTAAAAGTGAGCTTACCTTACAATGTTATTGATATAAACCTGCCCCCTCTTTTAAAAAGTTTTTAGTTTTAACTTAAGTAAATTATATTCATATAAAATATACTGTGGGAGAGGTTTTTAATTTTTTTTATTCTGTTGCAAATAAAGGTAAACTTTAAGTCCTTTCTCTTGTAATCACAAGACAATTCTACCTTAACAGAAAAAGAATTAATCTCATGTTGATGATGTTAAAATTGCCCTATCATCAAAGCTAAATCCTAAGAAACACTGAAAGAAATTACATGAAATTAATTAAATGCTATATAGGTCAGTAAGTTTTAGTAGGGGTAATGGTCTCAACAGAGTTTTTGAGGACTTAATGATCTCTTTTTATATCAATTGACATAATAAGAGATAGTATTAAAATTGATAACTGCTATTGTTGAAAACTTTGAAACTTGAATATCTATATACAAGCAAAAGTGAAAGTGTTAGTCACTCAGTCCTGCCGACTCTGTGATCCCATAGGCTGCAGCTCACCAGGCTCCTTTGTCTATGGGATTTTCCAGGCAAGGATTCTGGAGTGGCTTGCCATTTCCTTCTCCAGAGGATCTTTCCCACCCAGGGATGGAAACTGTGTCTCCTGCATTGCAAGCAGATTCTTTACTGACTGAGCTAGCAGGGAAATCAATGCAAGGCTGTAGTTAAAACTGAATGCTCCTGTATATTAAATTTACTTGTCCTTTATCCATTTACAAAAGTTAGCATTTGTAAACAGATTCTTCAACTTTGGCTCTCAAATTTTTTCATTAGCATAGGATTAACGCTATTTCAAAATGTTTTTTCCTGACCATGTATATTGGCAATGTGATGTGCTAGGTGAACTTCTAACACTTGGCTGATTTCAAGCCTTGGCTAATGTGCTGTTTTTGAAAGTGCAGTACTGCAAAATTTTGATCTTTGTTGATTTACCTTGTTATAATAGGTAGCTAATCTTAAAAAGGTGGCTTTTATTTACTGTTATGTTTATATTCATGTAAGATGTTCAGTGTTACATTACAATCTTCTTAAATGCACTCAGATAAACTTCAACAACAACTTCAAAAAAAAAAAAAAAAGACAAAAAACTCTGAAGTTTTCATGCAGAGTAGGGTGCAATAATCTTGGCTGTTTTTCCAGTAATGTGTTTGGCTCTAACTGCTTATAATAAACAGCTCTCTTCCTGTGCTCTGAGGGAATTTGATCTTTCACTGAGGTAAGTATTGCCGGAAGGGTTTAGAGAAGATGGAAAGAATTTAGAAAACTCAAAGTTGGCTTCCGTGAACACCTGGTCAATTATTTGAGACAATAAACGGGAAGTATGGCAACTTATAAAATACTTAATTCATTTCTAGATTACCAATGTATATGTGCTTTTGCTTGTTTTCCTGCTTTAACACTTGGAATGACTTTATGGAAGATGATCCTGCAGACTCTGGCTTGATTATCTAATTTTACATTAGAAAGAATAGGATTATTTACCAATCTTTAAACCATATACCTGAAAAGCTACCAGATAATTATGATTAAAAGTCAAAGCACTTGGAGAGTTAGGGAGAATTTGGAGAATTCCTCTTTGAAATTAATCTCATGAATTCCTTTAACTTTGCATATATTTGTGAATTTTTTAGTGCTGTGGAAATATATTTTGCTTTGAGCCTCACCTCAGTCTCTGTATTTTAGCTGTTATTGTGGTTATTTTTGTTCAGTGAGAGATTAAGATAACTATCCCTTTGTCTTTCACAGTAAAATTAATAATCATGAATAATAACTGATAAAATGTTATTTTCTTATATTAATCTTTACAAAACCATGCTGATTTTACCATCATCATCATTATTATTATTACCACAATTTTACTGGTTAGAAAGTTTAGGCTTACAGTAGTCAAGCAATTAGTTGTCCAGGGTGACCCAGTTTGCTGGTAGCAAAAATAGAATTCAAAGTCAAATGTGATGACTTCAGATTTTGAATTCTATACATTGAGCCATTTTTCTATATTAAGAGATCCAATCTCACAATTATATTTGCAATTTATGCACAGTCAAAAACAAAAACACTCCAGTGGAAAAAAATATGAGACCTCTTTTTCTATATTATGGCCTCTTTCCTTTGTGCTTGCTAAAAAAGTAAAAGGCTTCTTTTAGGAGGGTATTTCCAATAAACTGGGGGGATTTGCATATGTTACATTATTACTCACAGAGAGCTCGGTGATGTGCATGGCTTCACATATTGAGATATTTAGTTTCCACTTGGTAAATAGTTCATAGTTTGTTTCCAAATGCTCATGAGACTGTTTAAAATGGGTCTTACCCATGGGAAAAAAATAAGTAAATTCTTATATATAAAATTGATTTTAGAGGTTCCAAGAGAGAGATTCTGCACCTTCCTTCCCTCTTCAAACTCCCTACCTCCCATCATCAAATGCTGTACCCTCTCATGAAAATCTGAACTACCAAATCCCCAGTGGGGAAAATGTCGATAAATAGAGGAGACTGTAGGTTTGGAACTTGAATTGATTCTCTCTCTACCCTATCCACAGAGTATGGGAGAGGACTGTCATTCACTAAATAAATTTTATAACAAAGGAGAAAATAAAACTAATATATTCCTCTCGAAAATTATATTCTTTCATCAGTATCATTTTAGAATTTCATAATGAGCTCGATGAATATTAAAAATCTAGTCTGACCATCTGCATATTAAGAATCATATTCAATGTCCTACATTAATTTTTTGGTTTAAATTCTTAAGAAAAGTCAAACTATGTATTTTTAATACTGTCATTATAAATTCTCTACTTTTATTTTGCCTCCATTCCAAAAATCATATCCGAGTAATTCTTATGGTAAATTACAAAAGAAGCCACAATTTTTACTCTCTGTATATACTTATTTTTCAATATCACTTTTTCTTAAATTGTAGTAAGAACACCTGATATCTACCTTTTTAAGAAAAGTTTAAGTATACAATATTGTGTTGTTAACTATAGGCACTATGCTGTACATCAGATTTCCAAAACACATTTGTCTTGCAACACAGAAACTTTATATAAGTTGAAACATAGTAACTCATTTCCCCCTTCTTCTAGACCCTGGCAAGTTCCACTAATTCCTGCTTCTTTCAGTTTGACTCTTAAATATCTCATGTAAGTACAATCATGTACTTGTATTTGTTCTTCTGTGACTAGCTTATTTCACTTATGTTCTCTAGGTTCATCCATGTTGTTACATATGACAGGATTTCCTTTAATTTAAAACTGAAAGATATTCTACTGAATATGCTGCATATACAAAATATTCTTTATTCATCTGCCATTGGACATTTAGGTTGTATACATATCTTATGTATTGTGAATAATGTTTTAATAAAGACTGTAGTGGAAATTAATCTTTTAAACCTTCATTTCTTTTGGACATATACTCAAAAGTGACATTGCTCAGTGTATATCAGCTTTAAGTTTTTGAAGAACCTCCATACTGTTTTTTACAATGACTGTCAGTCAGTTCAGTCACTCAGTCATGTCCAACTCTTTGCGAACCCATTGACTGCAGCACACCAGGCTTCTCTGTCCATCACCAACTCCCAGAGCTTGCTCGAATTCATGTCTATCAAGTCGGTGATGCCATCCAACAATCTTATCCTCTCTCATCCCCTTCTCTTCCGCCTTCAATCTTCCCCAGGATCAGGTTCTTTTCCATTTAGTCAGTTCTACGCTAGCTAAAAGTATTGGAGCTTCAGCTTCAGCTTCATTCCTTCCAATGAATATTCAGGACTGATTTCCTTTAGGATTGACTGGTTGGATGTGCTTGCAGTCCAAGGGGCTCTCAAGAGTCTTCTCCAACACCACAGTTGAAAAGTATCAATTCTTTGGCACTCAGCTTTCTTTATGGTCCAACTCTCACATCCATGCATGACTACTGGAAAAAACAAAACTTTGACTACATGGAACTTTGTTGGGAAACGAATGTCTTTGTTTTTTAAAATGCTGTCCAGGTTGGTCATAGCTTTTCTTCCAAGGAGCAAGCATCGTTTAATTTTTAATTTCATGTCTGCAGTCACCATCTGCAGTGATTAAGGAGCCTAAGGAAATAAAGTTTGTTACTGTTTCCCCACCTATTTGCCATGAAATGATGGGACCAGATGCCGTGATCTTAGTTTTCTGAATGTTGAATTTTAAGCCAGCTTTTTCACTCTCCTCTTTAATTTTCATACTGCTCATACTTCAACATACTGTTGAAGCCTAGCTTGGAGAGTTTGGGGGCATTATTTTACTAGCATGTGAGATGAGTGGAATTGTGCAGTAGTTTGAGCATTCTTGATCCCTGTCTCCTGTACAATGTCACGAACCTCCATCCATAGTTCATCAGGCTTTCTGTCTATCAGATCTAGTCCCTTAAATCTATTTCTCACTTCCACTGTATATTCATAAGGGATTTGATATAGGTCATACCTGAATGGTCTAGTGGTTATCCCTACTCTCTTCAGTTTAAGTCTGAATCTGGCAATAAGGAGTTTATGATCTGAGCCACAGTCAGCTCCCAGTCTTGTTTTTGCTGACTGTATAGAGCTTCTCCATCTTTGGCTGAAAAGAATATAATCAATCTGATTTCAGTGTTGGCCACCTGGTGATGTCCATGTGTAGAGTCTTCTCTTGTGTTGTTGGAAGAGGGTGTTTGCTGTGACCAGTGCATTCTCTTGGCAAAACTCTATTAGCCTTTTCCCTGCTTCATTCCGTACTCCAAGGCCAAATTTGCCTTTTACTCCAGGTGTTTCTTGACTTCCTACTTTTGCATTCCAGTCCTCTATAATGAAAAGGACATCTTTTTTGGGTGTTAGTTCTAAAAGGTCTTGTAGGTCTTCATAGAACTGTACAACTTCGGCTTCTTCAGTGTTACTGGTTGGGGCATAGGCTTGGATTACTGTGATATTTAATGGTTTGCCTTGGAAACAAACAGAGATTATTCTGTCGTTTTTGAGACTGCATCCAAGTACTGCATTTCTGACTCTTTTGTTGACTATGATGGCTACTCCATTTCTGCTAAGGAATTCCTGCCCACAGTAGTAGAGATAATGGTCATCTGAGTTAAATTCACCCATTCCAGGCCATCTTAGTTCGCTGATTCCTAGAATATCGATGTTCATTCTGGCCATCTGCTGTCTGACCACTTCCAATTTGCCTTGATTCATGGACCTAACATTCCAGGTCCCTATGCAATATTGCTCTTTACAGCATTGGACCTTGCTTCTATCACCAGTCCCACCCACAAAAAAATGCAAAAAGGAAAAATGGTTGTCTGAGGAGGCCTTACAAATAGCTGTGAAAAGAAGAGAAGCAAAATGCAAAGGAGAAAAGGAAAGATATTCCCATTTGAATGCAGAGTTCCAAAGAATAGCCAGGAGAGATAAGAAAGACTTCCTCAGTGATCAATGCAAAGAAATAGAGGAAGACAACAGAATGGGAAAGACTAGAGATCTCTTCAAGAAAATTAGAGATACCAAGGGAACATTTCATGCAAAGATGGGCTCCATAAAGGACAGAAATGATATGGACCTAACAGAAGCAGAAGATATTAAGAAGAGGTGGCAAGAATACACAGATGAACTGTACAAAAAAAGATCTTCATGACCAGATAATCACAGTGGTGTGATCACTCATCTAGAGCCAGACATCCTGGAATGTGAAGTCAAGTGGGCCTTAGAAAGCATCACTAGGGACAAAGCTAGTGGATGTGATGGAATTCCAGTTGAGCTATTTCAAATCCTGAAAAATGATGCTGTGAAAGTGCTACACTCAATATGCCAGCAAATTTTGAAAATTCATCAGTAGCCACAGGACTGGAAAAGGTCAGTTTTCACTCCAATCCCTAAGAAAGGCAATCCCAAAGAAGGCTCAAACTACCGCACAATTGCACTCATCTCACACGTTAGTAAAGTAATGCTGAAAATTCTGCAAGCCAGGCATCAGCAATACGTGAACCGTGAACTCCCAGATGTTCAAGCTGGATTTAGAAAAGGCAGAGGAACCAGAGATCAAATTGCCAATATTTGCTGGATAATCAAAAAAGCAAGAGAGTTCCAGAAAAACATCTATTTCTGTTTTATTGACTACACCAAAGCCTTCGACTGTGTGGATCACAATAAACTGTGGAAAATTCTGAAGGAGATGGGAATACCAGGGCACCTGACCTGCCTCTTGAGAAACCTGTATGCAGGTCAGGAAGCAACAGTTAGAACTGGACATGGAACAACAGACTGGTTCCAAATAGGAAAAGGAGTACATCAAGGCTGTATACTGTCACCCTGCTTATTTAACTTATATGAAGAGTACATCATGAGAAACGCTGGGCTGGAAGAAGCACAAGCTGGAATCAAGATTGCCGGAAGAAATATCAATAACCTCAGATCTGCAGATGACACCACCCTTATGGCAGAAAGTGAAGAGGAACTAAAAAGCCTTTTGATGAAAGTGAAAGAGGAGAATGAAAAAGTTGGCTTAAAGCTCAACATTCAGAAAACTAAGATCATGGCATCTGGTCCCATTACTTCATGGGAAACAGATGGGGAGACAGTGGAAACAGTGTCAGACTTTATTTTTTGGGGCTCCAAAATCACTGCAGATGGTGACTGCAGCCATGAAATTAAAAGACGCTTACTCCTTGGGAGGAAAGTTATGACCAACCTAGACAGCATATTAAAAAGCAGAGACATTACTTTGCCAACAAAAGTCCATCTGGTCAAGGCTATGGTTTTTCCAGTGGTCATGTATGGATGTGAGAGTTGGACTGTGAAGAAAGCTGAGCACCAAAAATTTGATGCTTTTGAACTGTAGTGTTGGAGAAGACTCTTGGGAGTCCCTTGGACTGCAGGGAGATCCAACCAGTCCATCCTGAAGGAGATAAGTCCTGGGTGTTCATTGGAAGGAATGATGCTGAACCTCAAACTCCCATACTTTGGCCACCTCATGTGAAAAGTTGACACATTGGAAAAGACCCTGATGCTGGGAGGGATTGGGGGCAGGAGGAGAAGGGGATGACAGAGGATGAGATGGCTGGATGGTATCACAGACTCAATGGGCATGAGTTTGAGTAAACTCCTAGAGTTGGTGATGGACAGGGATGTATGGCATGCTTTGATTTATGGGGTTGCAAAGAGTCGGACACGACTGAGCGACTGAACTGAACTGAACTGAACTTGAGCATTCTTTGGCATTGCCTTTCTTTGGGATTGGAATGAAAACTGATCTTTTCCTGTCTGGTGGACGCTGCTGAGTTTTCCAAATTTGCTGGGGTATTGAGTGCAGCACTTTCAAGCATCATCTTTTAGCATTTGAAAGAGTTCAACTGGAATTCCATCACCTCCACTAGCTTTGCTTATAGTGATCTTTTCTAAGACACACTTGACTTTACACTCCAAGATGTCTGGCTCTAAGTGAGTGATCACACCATCGTGGTTATTTGGGTCATTAGATCTTTTTTGTATAGTTCTTCTGTGTATTATTGCCACCTCTTCTTAATCTCTTCTGCTGTTAGGTTCATACTGTTCTATCCTTTATTGTGCCCATATATGCATGAAGTATTCCTCTGCTATCTCTAATTTCCTTGAGTGGATCTCCAGTCTTTCCCATTCTGTTAATTTGTCCTTTTCTTTGCATTGATCACTTGGGAAGACTTTCTTATCTCTCCTTTGGAACTCTGCATTCAGATTGGTATATCTTTCCTTTGCCTTTTGTTTCTCTTCTCAGCTATTTTTAAGGCCTCCTTAGACACCATTTTGCCTTTTTGAATTTCTTTTTCTTGGGGATGGTTTGGGTCACAGCCTCCTGTACAGTGTTATGAACCTCCATCCTTAGTTCTTCAGGAACTCTATCAGATCTAATCTCTCGAATATATTTGTCATTTCTACTGTATTATCATAAGGGATTTGATTTAGGTCATACCTGAATGGTCTAGTGGTTTTCCCTACTTTCTTCAATTTAAGTCTAAATTTTGCAATAAGGGATTCATGATCTGAGCCACAGTCAGCTCCCAGTCTTGTTTTTGCTGACTGTATAGAGCTTCTCCATCTTTGGCTGCAAAGAATGTAATCAATCTGATTTCAGTATTGACCATCTGGTGATGTCCATGTGTAGAGTCATCTCTTGTGTTGTTGGAAGAGGGTGTTTGCTATGGCCAGTGCATTCTCTTGGCAAAACTCTGTTAGCCTTTGCCCTGCTTCATTTTGTACTCCAAGGCCAAACTTGCCTGTTATTCTAGTTATCTCTTGACTTCCTACTTTTGCATTCCAGTCCCCTATAATGAAAAGGAACATCTTTTATTTGGTGTTAGATCTAGAAAGTCTTGTATGTCTTCATAGAGACATTCAACTTCAGCTTCTTTGGCATTAGTGGTTGGGGCATAGACTTGGATTACTGTGATATTTAATGGTTAGCCTTGGAAACAAACAGAGATCATTCTGTTGTTTTTGAGATTTCACCCAAGTACTGCATTTTAGACTCTTTTGTTGACTATGAGTGCTACTCCATTTCTTCTAAGGGATTCTTGCCCATGGTAGTAGATACAATGGTCATATGAATTAAATTTGCCCATTCAAGACCATTTTAGTTCACTGCTTCCCAAAATGTCAATGTTCATTGTTGCCATCTTCTGTTTGACCACTTCCAATTTACCTTGATACATGGACCTAATATTCCAGGTTGTTATGCAATATTGTTCTTTACAGTATTGGACTTTACTTCCATCACCAGTCACATCCATAACTGGTTGTTGTCTTTACTTAGACTCAATCTCTTCATTCTTTCCTGAGCTATTTCTCCTCTCTTCTCCAGTAGTATATTGGGCACCTACCAACTGGGGAGTTCATCTTTCAGTGGCATATCATTTTGCCTTTTTAATGTTCATGGGGTTCTCAAGGCAAGAATCCTGAAGTGGCATGCCATTCTCTTCCTCAATGGACCATGTTTTGTCAGAACTCTCCACTATGTCTCATCCATCCTGGTGGCCTTACAGGGCATGTCTCATAGTTTCATTGAGTTAGACAAGGCTATGTTCCATGTGATCAGTTTGGTACATAATTAGTGTATCAATTTGCATTCTCACCAGAAGCATACAAACATTTAATTTCTCCACACACTTCACCTATATTTACCTGTTTTGTGCTTTTTTGATAATCACCATTCTAACAAGTATAAGATGATATTTGATATTGGGCACCTTTTCCTATTTCTGTTGGCTTTTTGTATGTCATCTTTTGAGATATGTCTGTTAAATTCCTTTGCCCATTTTAATATCTTGTTGTTCTTATTTTATTATTATTAAATTGCAGATGTTCTTTATATATTTTGGAGATTAACCTTCCATCAAATTTAGGGCTTGCAAATATTTTCTCCCATTCTAGTTAGTTTCTTCATTCTGTGGTTTCCTTTGCTGTATGGAAGCTTTTTAGTAAGATGTAGTCCAGTGTCTGTTGTTGGGTTTGAGGCCTGTGCTTCTGTGTGGTAGCCAAGATATCATTGCCAAGATCTGCATCAAAAAGCTTTTCCCTTCTATTTTATTCCAAGACTTTTACACTGTCAGGAGGGGTGATAGACTTGTACACTTAAAACTATAAACCATTGATTAAAAGAAATAAAGAAGACAAATAAATAGAAAAATATCCTATATAGATCTTAATACTTCATATTGTTAAAATGTGTATACTAGCCAAAGTGATATTTAAATTCAATGCTCTCCCTATCAAAACCCTGATGGTATATTTTATAGAAATAGGAAACAATCCTAAAATTAATATGAAACCACAAAAGATTCCAAATAGTTAAAGCAATCTTGAGAATGCTTTAACTAATGACAATGGTTTCAAAATCTATTACAAAACCACAGTAATCAAAGCAGAGTGGTACAGACATAAAGACAGACATAAAGACAGACATACAGAAAAATGAAACAAAATAGAAAGTCCGGGAATAAACTCACATATATTCCATCAACTGATCTTCAAAAAGGGTGACAGGAATACACATTGAGAAAAGGGTAGTCTATTCAACAAATGATATTGGAAAAACTGGATCCACATGCAAAAAATGAAATTGGACCTTACTTTACACATTAAAAATCTACTCAAAATGCAATGTTAAATCTCTTCTAACTTGCAATTCTTCCATTAAGGGAATCAGTTTTCCATCCTTTGATTCTTGCTTTGTTCATATGACTTGCTTTGGGCAATGGGATATTAGCAAATGTGATACAAATAAAAACTTGGAAACTATTTAGGCACTGGATCTTGCTCTCTTGTTGTTCTTTGGAACCCTGTTACCACCGTGTGCTAGAAGCTGAAGGTAGCCCAAATCTTCCCTGAATAAGGACTCAGTAGATCAACCAACTCCGTAACTGTCAGACATGTGAGTGAGACTATTCTAAATCCTCAAGCTTTGCTTAAATATGCCTAGAGAGGAAGAACTACCTAAGCAATACAAAGAACTGTGAGAAGTAATAAATGCTTATTGTTTTAAGCCAAGAAATTTTAGGATATCTTGTTATACTACAAACACTACTTGGTATATTATTTAGTTTTCTTTGGTTGTTGTTGTAGATATAGATCTTATAGAAAACCTGGCTGGTACTTCCTGGTATGAAGAAAATATCTGGGAATTTAAAAATATTCACACTATTCCGTTATTCTAGGAAAGAATCTAATAGCTCTGTTCAGAAACACAACGAATGTCACTACTGTGTTCACAGTGGAAAGCTAGTTTTCATTGTGTTGCCAATACTGTACTTGAGGAAAATGAGAAGTACAGTTATGTTTATGTTGACATGTCTTCCTTTCAAGGTTAAGCATTTGATTTGTTTATACTTTACCCCATTTCCCTGGTTCAGCCGCACTGTCTGGGTTTTAACAAGCTTCAGTATCCCCTCATTTGGTGAGACAGTGTCTGAGTTAAGGATTAACATTTGTATAATGAAACATAAATGCTTGTGAATTGTATATAATATTTTAGCAAAAGCTTATTTAGTTTTACCACTTTCACAAATTTTTGGTTTAGCAAGCAGCCTTTCCTTATTGCCTTAGAAGTCCAATCTGATGGATGCTGGGAATGCAATAAGAGAAGTGGAGGCTGTGTTTTTTTTTATGCCTTGGTGAGTAAATATAATAGATAGCTGCTCTGTGCTATAATTGAAGAAAACAACTTTCCAATTTTACTTTATTTTTTCCTACTTCCCCCATCCTCCTTTCCAACTGCTGCCTTAACAAATGAATCTAAAAAACATCTTTAATACTGTTTTGAAATAAGTGTATAACCTGACCAGATTAAGTTTAAAAAGTGCTTGAAAAGTTTTTTTAAAGAAAGACACATAAAATTCTATATGACTATAACACTATTTTGATACCTTGTATGTGTAAGTTAGATTTTTTTTCCCATTTATTTTTTATTAGTTGGAGGCTAATTACTTTACAATATTGTAGTGGTTTTCGCCATACATTGACATGAATCAGCCATGGATTTTAAAATCATGTGTTTTTCTATTTTTTCCCTTCTCCTAGTCTCCTGAAGATCTCCCCAGCCCCAGGATTCCAATGATTTTTAAGATATTTACATGTCAAATATATACATTAACTATATTAATATATTTAAGATATTTATCTTAGAGCTGGAAGAAAACTTGAAGTAACCTAGAATCTTTGTTTTGAATATATTTTACTCCTATTCAGAGTTAGACATACATATAAATGTATGTTCATCTCTAGACATATAAAATTAAAGCAAATTTCTTAAATTATTTATTCTTAATATACCTATACCTTCAATTCTATTTTACTCCATTTCCATTCTCTTCTATTACAGTCTCTTCACGTTTTGATTTTCTTTTTATTTTTTTTTTAATCTTGGTCATTGCTTACTAAATTAATTTCACCTTTGATGCTTGGATTTTAACCTACTAATGGGAAAACTCCACTCTAAACTAGAAGGGAGAAAACATCTTACAGCTTACAATGCCCGTTATTGTTGTAATTCTTTCTTCTCATTTTTCTCTGCTTTCTCCTTGCAAAGCAGAACTCTCTTCTAACCCCTCCTGGAGCCAAAGGAGTATCTGTCTCTGCAGACCAAGGCCAGAGGCATCCCCTGAGTCTTCTGTCCTAGATCTTCTTTTCTTTGATCTCATGTTTATCACTTTTGACTTCTGAATTGATTTACAGGTTATTTCATCTTTTCCAAAGTACTATCTCTGTCATTCCTTAACTCCCCTGAGAACATGCACCATTCTTCCACCTACTTTTCAGTTTTCTTTCCTAGATTCATTTTTCTATTTCAGGTGACCCTGCCTCATTCACTTGCTCTTGGACATGACTCCTCATGATCAAAGACCTTATCATTGTAATTTTGTGGGACCCCAAACTCTAAAAGCAATGATGAGAATTCCTGGGATCTTGTAAGAACAGCAAAAATGACTTTCAAAGAGGAAGAAGTTTAAAAAAATAAATAAATAAGTCGTGAGAAATGGGTCCCTCTACTGGTCTAAGAAAATAATGAAGATTTTACTAACTAACTTCTTCCCTTAAATGGTTTCATCACTTTTAGATAAATATTGGAAATTAAGTTTCGCTTTCACTTCAAGTAAATAATTTAAAGTTTGAGAACATTTCTTCATTGAGAAACAAGTCATTATTCTCATATTTAACCTGGAGACCACTCACTCACCCATGCTTCCCAGAGCCATGGTTCTAAAGGGAGGCGCTTTACTTTCTGCTTCTAGTGTCTGCTCACTTAGACACCCTTATGGTTATGAACTTTCCTAGCTTCTACTCTCTGTTGTGTTTCCCACACCAGATTTTTCAATTAATTATTCCCCTCACTTATCTCTTCCACTACTTTATGAAGACTGATTATTGATACTTTCACACCAAAAAGTAACCATCCTTGCCAGACATATCAATTTAAAGTAGGGTATAGGTGCTTTCCACCGTGACTTACAGGACTAGTTGTAAGATGGGGATATATTCATACTACACAAAGACCATCACTGGGGTATTTGATCTGTCTCTGTCCTCCTCTGAGGATCCAAATCATCTCCTGTCACTTTTTCTTTTCCTCCTCACAGCCTGAATCTCCAGTGCTCAGTGTATGTTGGTCTCAACTAGGTGTACATAGGAAGCAAAGATCTGTGTTGGAGATTTTAAAGGAGTATACAGCTACTTATATTTCTAATTGGTGGATTTCAATGGGAAGGCAAGAAATCCAACCTGTTCTGAAAAAATATGTAAGGGACAATAATCTTACCTGACATTTGATAGTCACCACATGTTCTCTATATATTACCTTTGTTAGGCTGATTGAGCTTTGATTTATTTATCACTTTGTTTTATATCAGAATGAATCACTTGGTAATCTGTTATTTCTCACTAATATATGAGTGTTTTTTGTGTTTTTTTTTTAAATCTTCTTATCCAGGGAACTAGCTGAAAATTTTAATGTGGCGGGGGGGAGCACAAAGTAGAATCTGCTCTTGAATAGAAGAGTAACTGAATATTCTTAAATCTGTAAGATCACAACCAATGGAAATAGACATAAAAGATGACAAAAGCAGTCTAAATACAAATGTTGCCAGATAATGTTTTCTAGACATGATTTGTAAGGACCAGTACATCCAGTGCAAAATTAAAGAGAGGATCCATGTTTACAAAGTATTAGAAATTTCAATATGGCAATAGGAGAGCATTAAATTAAGTTCACACACACACACACACACACACACACACATATATGGCTTCCCTGGTGACTCAGGGAAAGACTCCTGGTAAAGAATTCATGTGCCAATGCAGGAGATGCAGGTTCGATCCCTGGGTCAGGAAGATCCCCTGGAGAAAGAGATGGCAACCCACTCTGATATTCTTGCTTGGGAAATCCCATTGACAGGGTCTACAGTCCATGGAGTCACAAAAGAGTCAGACACAACTTAGCAACTAAACAGCAATAACAATGTATGTATTCCACATTTTCTTGTCCATTTTTTCTATCGACGAACACTTAGATTGCTTCCATGTCTTGGCTATCGTAAATAATGCTCCTATGAACATAGACTGCATAAATCTTTGAATTAACATCTTCATAGTCTTTGGATAAACACCCAGAAGTGGGACAGCTAGACTGTATGATAGTTCTATTCTTAAGATTTTAAGGAATTTCTGTACTGTTTTCCAGTCCCTGCACCAATTTACATTCTTGTCAACAATGTACTAGGATCCTCTTTTTTTCCTCCATCTTTGCTGACACATTATTTCTTACCTTTTTGATAACAGTCATTCTAACAGATGTGAGGAGATATCTCATTGCAGTTTCGACTTGCATTTTCCTAATAATTAGTGATGTTGGACTTTTTTTCATGTGCCTGTTGGCCATCTGTTTGTCTTCTTTGAAAGAATGTATATTCTGGTCCTTTACCCATTGTTTTATTTGCAACATAGTTGATGTATAATACTATATAAGTTATAGATATACAATATAGTGATATTCTGGTCCTTTATCCATTTTTTAATATGCAGTATAATTGATGTATAATATTATATAAGTTACAGGTATACAATATAGTGATTTATCATTTTTAAAAGTTATAGTTTGTAATTATTTAAATTTATTATACAATGTTGGCTATATCCCCCATGTTGTACAAGATATCCTTGTGTCTTATGTTGTATATTTTCACGCTGTTAATACTGTTCATGAGGTTCTCAAGGCAAGAATACTGCAGTGATTTGCCATTCCTTTCTCCAGTGAACCACATTTTGTCAGAACTCTCCAACATGGCCCGGCCATTGTGGTTGGTCCTAGATGGCATGGCTCATATCTTCATTGAGCTAGACAAGACTGTGATCAGTGATCAGTTTGGTTAGCTTTCTGTAATTGTGATTTCCATTCTGTCTGCCCTCTTGGATTAGGATGGATAAGGATAAGAGGCTAGTGGGAGCTTCCTGATGGAAGGGAGTGACTGTGGGGGAATCTGGATCTTGTGCTGAGGGGCGGGGCCATGCTCAGTAAATCTTTAATCCCATTTTCTGTTGATGGATGGGGCTTTGTTCCCTCTCTGTAGTTTGGCCTGAGGTGACCTCCTTCAAAAGGACTTATGCAGGATTGTGTATTCAAGGCCCCTGATCCCACAGCAGGCCACTGTTGACCCACACCTCTGCCAGAGACTCCTGGATACTCACAGGCAGGTTTGGCTCAGTCTATTGTAGGATCACGTCTCCTTTCTCCTGCGTCCTGGTGCACACAAGGTCTTGTTTGTGCCCTTCAAGAGTCTGTTTCCCCACTCCTGTGGAAGTTCTGTAATCAAATCCCACTGGCCTTCAAAGTCAAATTCGCTGGGGGTTCTCAGTCCCTTTGACAGATCCCCAGGTTGTGAAATATGTTGTGAGCCCTAGACCTTTCACAACAGTGTGAGAACTTCTTTGGTATAATTATTCTCTGATTTGTGGTTGTCTGCTCTCTGGCTCTACAGTGGGACTCACATGCCGTGCTTCCCCGGTCTGCTTCAGCCAGAGTCCCTGGCCCCACTGGAGCCCCTGGCCCCATGCAGGCCAGTGCTGACCCATACCTTCACAGAAGACACTCAAAAACTCAAAGGCAGGTCTGGCTCAGTCTCTTGTGGGGTCCCTGGGTCCTGGTATGCACAAAGTTTTGTTTGAGCCCTCCAAACATCTCTGATGGGTATGGGATTTGATTCTAAATGTGATTTTGTCCCTCCTACCATCTTGTTGGGGCTTCTCCTTTGCCCTTGGACATAGGATATCTTTTTATGGTGGGATCTAACATTTTCCTGTTGATGGTTGTTCAGCAGTTAAATGCAATTTTGGAGTACTCACAGGAGATGAGCATATGTCTTTCTACTCTGCAACCTTGTGGGAACCCCAAGAACAGTATGAAAAGGCAAAATGGTATGACACTGAAAGATGAACTCCCCAGGTTGATAGATGCCTAATATGCTACTGGAGAAAAGTGGAGAAATAGCTCAGGAAAGAAGAAGGCTGAGCCAAAGCAAATACAGCACCCAGTTGTATATGTGACTGGTGATGGAAGTAAAGTCTGATGCTGTAAAGAACAATATAGCATAGGAACCTGGAATGATAGGTCCATGAATCAAAGTAAATTGGAAATGATCAAACAGAAGATGGCAAGAGTGAACATCAACGTTTTAGGAATCAGTGAACTAAAATGAACCTGAATGGGCAAATTTAATTTGGATGACCATTATATCAACTACTGTGGGCAAGAATCCCTTAGAAAAAATGGAGTAGCCCTCATAGTCAACAAAAGAGTCCAAAATGAAGTACTTAGGTGCAATCTCAAAAACAATAGAATGACCTTTGTTTCCAAGGTAAACCATTCAATATCACAATAATCCAAGTCTATGCCCCAACCACTAATGCCAAAGATGCTCAAGTTGAATGGCTCTCTGAAGACCTACAAGACCTTCTAGAACTAACACCAAAAAAAGATGTCCTTTTCATCATAGGGAATTGGAATGCAAAAGTAGGAAGTCAAGAGATATCTGGAATAACAGGCAAGCTTGGCCTTGGAGTCCAAAATGAAGCAGGGCAAAGGCTAGCAGAGTTTTGCCAAGAGAATGCACTGGCCATAGCAAACACCCTCTTCCAACAACACAAGAGATGACTCTACAAATGGACATCACCAGATGGTCAATACTGAAATCAGATTGATTATATTATTTGCAGCTGAAGATGGAGAATCTCTATAAAGTCAGCAAAAGCAAGACTGGGAGCTGCCTGTGGCTCAGATTGCCAACTCCTTATTGCCAAATTGAGACTTAAATTGAATAAAGTTGGTAAAACCAGTAGACCATTCAGGTATGGCCTAAATCAAATCCCTGATGATTATACAGTGGAAGTGGCAAATAGATTCAAGGAATTAGATCTGATAGATGAAGTGCCTGAAGAACTATGGAGAAAGGTTTGTAAAACTGTACAAGAGGCAGCGTTCAAAACCATCTCCCAAAAGAAGAAATGCAAAAAGGCAAAATGGTTGTCTGAGGAGGCCTTACAAATTACTGAGAAAAGAAGAGAAACAAAAGGCAAGGGAGAAAAGGAAATATAGACCCATCTGAATGCAGAGTTCCAAAGAAGAACAAGGAGAGATAAGAAAGCCTTCCTAAGTGACCAATACAAAAGATAAATGAAAACAATACAACGGGAAAGACTAGGAATCTCTTCAAAGAAATTAGTGAAGCAAAAGGAACATTTCATGCAAAGATGGGCACAATAAAGGACAGAAATGATATGGACTTAACAGAAGCAGAAGATATTAAGAATAGGTGGCAAGAATACATAGAACAACACAAAAAAGATCTTAATGACCCAGATAACCATGATGATCACTCAGCTAGAGCCAGACATCCTGGAATGCAAAGTCAATTGGGCCTTAGGAAACATCACCATGAACAAAGCTAGTGGAGGTGATGGAATTCCAGCTGAGATATTTCAAATCCTGAAAGATGATGCTGTGAAAGTGCTGCACTCAATATGCCAGCAAATTTGGAAAGCTCAGCAGTGGCCACCAGACTGGAAAAGGTCAGTTTTCATTCCAATCCCAAAAATGGCAATGCCAAAGAATGTGAAAACTACCACACAGTTGCACTCATCTCACATGCTAGCAAAGTAATGCTCAAAATTCTCCAAGCTAGGCTTCTATAGTACATGAGCTAAGAACTTCCAGATGTTCAAGCTGGATTTCAAAAAAGCAGAGGGATCAGAGATCAAATAGCCAACATCCATTGCATTATAGAAAAAGCAAGAGAGTTTCAGAAAAAACATCTACTTTTTCTTCATTGACTACACTAAGGCCTTGGACTGTGTGAATCACAATAAACTGTGGAAAATTCTTAAAGTGATGGGAACACCAGACCACCTTACTGGCCTCCTGAGAAACCTGTATGCAGGTCAAGAAGCAACAGTAAGAGCCAGAGATGGAACAATGGACTGGTTCCAAATTGGTAGAGGAGAAACAATGGCAACAATGACGGACTTTATTTTCTTGGCCTCCAAAATCACTGCAGAAGGTGACTGCAGCCATGAAGTTACAGGACACTTGTTCCTTGAAAGAAAGGCTATGACAAACCTAAACAGCATGTTAAAAAGCAGAGACATACTTTGTCTGCTAACAAATGTCCCTGTAGTCAAAGCTATGGTTTTTCCAGTAGTTATCTATGGATGTAAGAGTTGGACCATAAATAAAGCTGAGCACCAAAGAATTGATGCTTTTGAACTGTGGTGTTGGCGAAGTCTCTTGAGAGTCCCTTGGATGGCAAGGAGATCAAACCAGTCTATCCTAAAGGAAATCAGCCCTGAATTTTCACTGGACAGACTGCTGCTGAAGCTGAAGCTCCAATACCTTGGCCACCTGATGCGAAGAAGTGACTCATTTGAAAAGACCCTCATGCTGGGGAAGATTGACAGCAGGAGGAGAATGGGATGACAGAGGATGAGATGGTTGGATGGCATCCCTGACTCGATGGATATGAGTTTGACCAATCTCCAGGAGTTGTTGATGGACAGGGTAGCCTGGCATCCATGGGGTCACAAAGAGTCGGACATGACTGAGCAACTGATCTGAACTATTTTATACCTAATAGTGTGTACCTTTATCTTGCCCTCCCCTCTTTCCTCACTCTACTTGTAGCTACTAGTTTTTTTTTTTTTTTTCTGTGCCTGTGAGTCTTCTTTTTTTTACATTCACTAGTTTGCTGTTTATTAGATTTTCATGTAGGTGATAGAGTGTTTGTCTTTCTCTGACTTAGTTCACTTATCACAATGTCCTATAAATCCATTCATGTTACTGAAAATGACAGAATTTCATTATTTTTTATGACTGAGTTGCTTTCCATTGTGTGTATATATACGTATATATGTATATATATATATACCACATCTTCTTAATCCATTCATCTGTTGATGAACACTTTGGTTGCTTCCATGTCTTAACAGTTGTAAATAATGTTGCTATGAACACTGGGGTGCCTGTGTCTTGTCACATTAGTGTTTTGTTTTTTCCAGACTTATGCCCATTAGTGAAACTGCTTGCCATTTGTGACGATATGGATGACTCTAGAGGGTATTATGCTAAGTGAAATAAGTCAGGTGGAGAAAAACAAATACTGTATATTGTCTCTTATATGTGGAATGTAAAAACAGCAATCAAGTACACAAAAATAAATAAATTTACATGTGGAATGAAACAGAAATGAATATGTAGAAACAGAGAACAGAGCAGTGGTTACCAGGTAGGAAAGGGTGGGGAGGAGGGAGAAATGAGTAAAAGGGATCAACGTGGATCGTGACAGATGGAAACTAAATTTTGGGTGGTGAACACATCGTAGGGTATACAGATATAAAAACATAATGTTGTACACATGAACCTTGTATACTGTTATGAACCTTATATACTATTATAAACCAATGTCACATGTGCATGCTTGCCAAGTCGCTTCAGTCGTGTCTGACTCTGTGTATCCCCGTGGACTGTAGCTAGCTGGGTTCCTCTGTCCATGGGATTCACCAGGTAAGAATACTGGAGTGGGTTGCCATGCCCTCCTCCAGGGGATCTTTCTGACCCAATAATCGAACCTCTGTTTCCTGTGTCTTTTACTTTGCAGGCAGATTATCACTAAACCATCAGGTAAGCCCCATATATATGCACTCACACACATAAAATAGTAAAATGAACTTTCTACTTCACATTGTTTAACACTTCACACTGTTAAATAAATGGTTCTAAGTGGATTCAAGACTGAGTTTGAAAGGCAAACTATAAAAGTTTTAAAAACTTTTAGAAAAACAATAGAGATTTTGACTTCAGATCAGGAAAATATGGTTTGAAGAAGATATCTAGAATAAACAAAAAGTAAAGATTCATCCATTATCTATATTAAATTTTTTAAAATGCTACTTTAAATTCAAAGATGCCTTAATCAAAATGCAAAGATAAGCTGTAACCTGAGAAAGTTATGTCATGTGTATAGCTTATGAAAGATTATCATCAGGATATCCAAAAAATCCTTTAAAAAAGGCAATAATAAATTTTTAAAATACTAAACCTATATGAAAGTTGCTTATTATCAGCACATGTAGAGGTCTCATTTCACACCTCATACTCAACATCCTCATCTTTCCACAAGTGCATATATGCCAGCAGCCTTGGACACAGTCACAAAGCTTCTGATTCATTAGGGATGGGGTGTGGTCTTGGAAAATTACCTTTGAAAAAGCCCTCTGAGGGTTTCTGATGTGTACCATGGTTGAGACATAATTTCCTGCATTTTTACAAATCCTTGTCCAAAGCAATCAATCATCATATCCTAAAATTGTTACTTCTAAACAGTTTTTCAACTTGTCATTTCCTCTGTTACCTTGTTTCAGACAGGTTTAGAAATGGACTTTGGTATGTGCAAAAAATGTAGTCTTGAAGGCCATTCAGCAATGTATTCCAGTGGTATAGGTGGTGCAAAGTCCATGAGCCAGATTCCATAACCATATGGAAAATGACTAGGATGGTGCTGATGAATCTTCATCCACTTTTATCTTTCTTACATGTCAATCATTTCCTCCACAACATTTCACTCTAATTGTACATTTTATCAGAGAGATCTGTATCTCCAAATCTTCCCCAGTACTCTGTCTCAGTTCCTCTTTTGTTCCCAATTGATGGAGGGAAGGAAATGCTGTTCATGTCTCAGGGGAAAAGCAGGGAGGGATAACTCCAGAAAGGCTTCATCTAGGACACTGATCTATGTTAAATCTGAAAAGATGATTAGTTGTTCTTTAATGGTACCAGTAAAAAGCAAGAACTTTTGTATCACTTGGGTCAGAAACAACAAAAACTCTACATGGTGTTTCACAGAAGTACACATTGGCTAATCTCTCTAATATTAACATATTTAAATATTTAGAAATATACTTTAAAGATTAAAAAATAAAGATAAAAAGCATATAGAAAGTGGGCAAAGCACATGAATAGAATTTAACCAAGGAAAATATTCATAAAACATTTGAAAATATGCATCATTTTAGTCAATAAAAATGCAAACTAAAGCTATACTGAGATTACCATTTCTCACTTTAGACTGGACAACTTCAAAAACTTGATAACATACTCTGCACATGGAGCTTTTGGGAATAGGGCACTCTCACTTTTTGCAAAATGGTTAAGCTTTTTGGAGGGAATTTTGGCAGTATTCAATAAAATCCTTGTATACATTTTTCCCTTTGATCTGAAAATCTCACTTTTGGGAAATCACCCTGCAGATGGGCCTTCCAAAAATACAAAACAATATATGCAAAAGGTTACTTGTTATGGCCAAAATTTGGGAACCTAAATGCCATCCATTAGAGACTGGTTAAATAAGCTATAGCATATCTGCAAAAAGAAGTGCTAAGTAGTAATTAGAAAAAATGAGAAAATTTTGCATAAATTGGTAGGGACATGATATCCAGCACCTATTTTTATGGGTAAAAAAGCAAGGTGCAAAAATTTTAATAGGTTAATAAGCTTTCGTTTGTGCAAAAAGATAATACATTTTTTTTCTTTAAAGGAGCCAGAAACTTATGACTTCTGAGACAATTGGGATTATATAGACAATCACAATTTTTTGTGGCTTAAAAGATAATGAATCTGCCTGCAATGCAGGAGACCTGGGTTTGAGTCCTTGGGTCAGGAAGATTTCCTGGAGAAGGAAGTGGGTGGCAACCTACGCTAGTATTTTTGCCTGGAGAATTTCATGGAAAGAGGAGCCTGGGCTGCAGTCCATAGGGTCACAAAGAGTCTGATTCGACTGAGCAACTAGCATATGAGATAATAATTTTAGATCTGATAATTATATTTTGATTGTGTAGAATGTCTTTATTTTTAGAAAGTGTATGCTGACATATTAATGGAGTATCTTTATACTTTCAGTGTACTTTTCAAATGGTTAAAGTATATGTGTAAATATATAGAGAGATAAAGCAATGACAGAAGATATAAACATTTGGTGACTCTAAGTGAAGGGTTTACAGTTATTCATTATGGTACTTTTTTTCAGTTCTCTATAAAATAGAAATTTTAAAAAACAAAGTCAGTAGTGGTGGGTAAAGCAATTTCTTCTATTTTTACTTTTTTCAAGCCATGTTCTGCAAGCAATCCTGTTCTCCACAAACTGCATCAAAACTCCCTCATTAAGCAATCAAGCTAGGGCAACGACAACCACACCACTGCACCCTAAAAGCATATGAGTTTTGCACGTTGCCCTCTCCTTTAAGAAGGCCAAGAGATATTTCTTGTTCTTCCTAACTTTCCCTGCACTGTCTATACAAGAAAGAAGTCCAGCTAAACAATTCACAAAATTTACATTAACACACCATGATACTTAATTCTGGTTTCAGGGTAAGACAGTTTCATTATTGCTGTTGCTGTTATTTTTGCCCATTCATGTGTGTGTTTTTTCCCCCCAGAACAAAGGAACCCTATAACAATTGAGATTAAATTTTCCAGATTTAGCAACATTACCATTACCTAAAATCCTTAAATGACTCCCATGTATTAACATGCTACATTACATAAGGTTGGAAGATGTAATTGCAAAAATTTCCCTTAGGTAGATATTCTCCTCTTGCAATAGTCATCACACTTGTAATTCTTTCCTCAAAGTCAGTCTTATCTCTTGAATTACATCTGATGGTGCCTAGAACTACTAATTGCCTGGTGAATATATGATGAATAAATCAGTGCATGTATAGGTGACCTGGAAACTTGGAGATCAATAGCAATAATAGATCAATCTTTGTATACAAAGGAGATCTTCAAAGGAGGTGAATTGAGAGAACAGAAAATAAATCAAAGAGGAAAACAGGAAAAGACAAGGAGAAAGAGTAAAGGAATAGATAAAAAGAGATTGCAGTGACATTGGGTAGCATAATTAGAGGAGAACATTTCTTTTATATTCTTTAATATTCTCTTGGCTACATTTCAATTGACTAATCACTAGCCAAGCTTGGCACATGGACAGTGAAGATTATAGAAAATTTCCACTATTATAGAAATTTTCATGGGATATCATTGGTAAAGAAAATATTGAGAAGGGCCAAGAAGTAAAATCTGAAGAAGCCCAGTATTTATTAGTTAGAAAAAAAGTGAAAGAAGGGTTAAGTGAAAATAAGCAACCAGCAAAATAGTCTGGGAAAATATGATAACAAGGGAATCTAGGAAAGGAATATAATCAAGAGTGTTTTTAACTTGTCAGCCTCCCTGATTATTTTTGACTTGCTGCTCTAAAGAGATAACTGAGTAGGTCACAGAAGTCTGTCACAAAAGTAACTCTTTCAATGAATATTCACATATTTAAAAGGTCTGAAAATATTTATGCTTCTGATTTTATATTCTGCTAACACACTATTAGGTTGGTTTCCAATGAATCCTTGCTTTAATATCTCCAATTGTTGTTACAGTAAATAATCCACATTAACTTATAAAGACCCTTAAAACTAGACCTTCCAAAAGAGTGTGCGCTACATATAAAATCATCATTGTTGTAGCAAATGTTTTAAAAGCTAAATTCAAGGCAATGCAACGATGTGTGATGGAAAATAGAGGGGGAGTTAACTCAAGAAGCGACAGTTAAGGAAATGCCCTAAACACAAACTCTATTTTGGTTTTCTCGAGCCTTTCCACTCTTCCCACTTGTGTTAGTCACCATCCCACAGTTTCCTTTCATGTCGCTGAAAGTAAGTTAACATAGAAAATAAAGAGTCATCTGTCTCTATGCTTTCACTGCTCTAAAAACAACTCCCACTGCCCACTACTAAAGCATTCAAGTCTTGCCAGGCTTACTTTACTCAAGTACTTCCACTGTCTGCTCAGAATAAACACTATTGGAAAAATTTACTATAGTAATCTTATGTGAGTTGTTTCCCCTTCCTTGAACACAAGACATTTCTTAAATATGTGAGAAGGGAAAACCCAATCCTTACACTCAACAGGAGTTCACTGAATCCTCTGACAATTCAGATAAACTACTAAATGAATGTTTATTATAAGCATGCATGCAAACTGTTCATTATAGGGAGAAACCTACTTGAAAAAATTATTCTACCTGTAAACATAGCTTGCCTAG
The DNA here is from genome assembly GCF_019320065.1 of Cervus canadensis. Classification (NCBI taxonomy): domain Eukaryota; kingdom Metazoa; phylum Chordata; class Mammalia; order Artiodactyla; family Cervidae; genus Cervus; species Cervus canadensis. Next base: position 32,780,783 of record NC_057388.1, on the reverse strand, counting down.
ATGGATTTTATTTTATTCCTAGAAAAATGTCTTGGGTTAGGTGGAAAATTAAAGGATATGTCATCATGATTTGGTTTGGCTGACTCTGCATCTTGTGTAACCAGGAATGTCTGTTCCCATAGATTTTGATTTTGGTCCAAGTGAAAATTTGACAACAGACTATGCATTCTGCTGTTTCTAAACATCATAACCCGTGAAAAACCCACCCCATCAGCTTCAGTGGTTACAGGAGATGAGGGAAGATGATATATACTATCATTCATATTATATTATGTTACATTATGTTATGTTATATTGTATAGCAGACCTAAAAGCTCCCATAAATACTGTGCCTCCCATGAATGGGTCTCAAGATTTATTAATGTCATTGTTGTTAAATGAAAAGATAGCCATAACTCATCTATATTTTCAACAGTAGTTTTAGTAAAAAGTATAACACTATGGATAATTCCATGGACAGAAAGAAGAGCCTGGTGGGTTGCAGTCCATGGGGTTGCAAAGAATTGGATGCAATGAGTGACTGAGCATGTATCACTATCACCATCTATATTATACCTTTGACTACTTTGAAATTTATTATATTTTTATTATCCATATTCTACTCAATAGAATAGTAGAATAAGTTCTATTAAAAATCTGAATGATTCAAAAATCTTATTTTCTAATCATCTCAAAAAATAGCATAGCTAAGTTGAAAACCATGGCCATAGAATAATATGGAGTCAAAGTGGAATTTATAAGATGTTATACTTGAACTTTGGACATTCTCAGATGATTCAAGACCTGAAGTATTTATCATAATATTATATCAATGTCATGTGTACATTTGAAATTTATGACTTCTTTTGTTAAAGTTTTATCTCTAAAAAATGCACTATGTGCAAAATAGTGCATTTTTTCAGGTAGCATGAAGTATTTGAATTAAACAAAAATTTCCTTTGTATCAATATCCAAAAGAAAAAGTCAAAGTGATTCATGTCACCAAAATGAACAGGAAAGAAGTATTTTTTAAACGCCTACTAACAGTTGTTACCATAAATTGTTGTAGCCTTATGAACACATAAGATGGAAAAACGACCATCAGATACCTTTATTACCTTCATTTTATTTTCCTTTCCCCTGGGAATGTGACCCCTGTCCAGTGAGTTTTTTGTTTTTGTTTGTTTTTTTTAGTGTATGTGATAAGAAAAGTAGGTTTTGGTGTTTTAGTTGAGTTACTGTCCTTCTGTAAAGATCCTCTAAAATATATGATATTTTCATATATTACTTTCAGAAACTAAATTATTATAATTTCAATAAAGATAAAATGAAATAATTTTGAAATCATAGAGAGTGAAATAAACCTTTATGTCTGGAATATATATGTAAATATGTATATATACACACACATATATATACATACATGTATATACACATATACAGATCCATCCCCCATTGGTTCCATTTCTCTGGAGAAATCTAATTAATATAGTAGTCGCACATTACATATATAGGACTTTGTTTGGTACTTAATAGCTATTATATAAATAAATGAGCAACAATCAGTCTTCTAAATCGTGTTAAGTTTTATTCAGCACAATGCTGCAGCAGAGTGCAAGGATATAATTAAGACATTAATAATAAAGTTCAGAATACAAAATTTGATTCCATTGCACTTGAATAGTTTGCTTACTATATATTAACTTATGAAGCAGACTTTATGACAAAATACTCAAAAATTAAATGGTGATATTATACACTAACCTAAAACAGTAGCACAGCAGCTTGTACATATTATACAAAATAAATATTTGGTTCAGATTGATGTACTTTGAGTAAAAATGTTCAGTTTAAGTGAAAAGTTCTGTTTCATAAAGGTAATTTATTTTTTTCAGCTAAGGGGCATCAGTGACAGCTTAATGCTACCATGCTAAGGCTGTGTTTTCACAGTGGTCCCGGTTAGAGTGCTAGTTTTTTCCTTTTCTGAAAGCTGCAGCATGGGATCTACTACACTTCCCAAATAGGGTGCTCTTCTCTGATTGGCAATGCTGAGTTGGAAGGTGGTCCTGCTTAGACCACGACCACACTGATTGCATTCTCCAGACTTGTGGTCATGAAATTGGAAGCCACCTTTCGTGAAGCAAAAAGCCTCAAGGTAATTGCTATGTGCTGTAACCTTCTCTCTCGTTTGGAAAACAGAAATAAACAGTACATTTTCCTTATGAACCTACTGTATTTGCCAATATCATTCACGGGGTATATTTTGCCAGTGGACATCCTTTAGTAAACTTACTATTATATGGTCAACACCTGCCCCATAAATATAGAATAGAGAAGTTATATTATATTTGTGTTTGGTGAAATGAAGTGTTACCCAAACTCTGATGTGGTGAAGACCTTTGGTGCTCTCTATATTTATGGGAGCTACATGCCACTTAACATATACCAAATTGGGTAAGCAAACATGTTTGACTCAAAGTTCAACTTTACATGATCTCTGTGACCGGAGGTTGGGTCATTTGGTTTCTAATGTATAGTTTCAACTAAGAATTCTAAAATTGTTTTGAATTTTTAGATTAGCATTTAAGATTTTCTTATTAAATAGCTGCACATTGGCTAATAGAAAGACTTATCCACTATGTCGATGGATTTTTCTCTTATTAGCATACAAAACCATCAGAAGTTTACTTCAAGATTAGATATTACTTAAGAGCATATAATTAGAAAGTACAGAGCCTTATCTTTTTCTGAAGCAGCATGATGTAATGACGCAGTGGTGAGAGAAACTAAAGCCAGAGGAATCTGGACTTCTATCTCGGCTGCTCTCCATAGCTGTGTGTTCTTAGATAACTCACTTTAACTCTATGAATCCTAATTTCATTATTTAAATATATGGGCCCTATCCTATGATGTCTATTTATATGTTTAGAGATATATGACCTTTTATGTAAAAGGTCAAACTGTCTCTGGTATAGAAAATATTTTTTTAATTGTTATTGCCATTTTTACTAATACCATTGCACTTATAGTAAAGTATTTTTATAGTTATTATGACAGTAAACTGTCTTATTGCAAAGACAGCAGTAAAAATACTGTCATCACCACCAACAACAAAGACATATTAAGTGTCTGCTGTATCTACTTGTTCGACAACAGAGTTATAAAAAATACAAGATAAATACAGCCTCCCAACCTCTTTCTTCAAGTCAGTTTTCATTGCTATTGAAAAAAAATTTAGTTAGGACCTTCTACAAGGAGTTATGGCCATAGAACTGGTGGGCAGATCTCTTGAATTAGTTAAAAGTAATTTCCTTATCTTGCAGATGAACATTTGAGGCCTATGGAAATGAAGTTACTAGGAAATAACTTGATATATATATTTAAAATGTATAGCCCATGTTTTTGTGGTTGTTCAGTCCCTCAGTTGTGTCTGACACTTTGTGACTCCATGGACTGCAGCACACCAGGCTGCCCTGTCCTTCACCATCTCCCAGAGCTCACTTATCTCCATTGAGTCAGTGATGCCACCCATCATTTCATCCTCTGTCATCCCCTTCTCATGCCTTCAATCTTTCCCAGCATCAGGGTCTTTTCCAATGAGTTGGCTCTTTGTGTCAGGTGGCCAAAGTATTGGACCTTCAGCTTCAGCATTAGTCCTTCCAATGAATATTCAGGGTTGATTTCCTTTAGGATTGACTGGTTTGATCTCCTTGCAGTCCAAGGGACTCTTAAGAGTTTTCTCAAGCACTGCAGTTCAAAAGCATCAATTCTTCGGCAGTTAGTCTTTATGATCCAACTCTCATATCCATACATGACTACTGGAAAAACCATAGCTTTGATTAGACAGACCTTTGTCAGTAAAGTAATGTCTCTGTTTTTTAATATACTGTCTAGGTTAGTCATAGCTTTTCTTCAAAGGAGCAAGCATCTTTTAATTTCATGGCTGCAGTCACCATCTACAGTGATTTTGGAGCCTGAGAAAATAAAGTCTGTCACTGTTTTCATTGTTTTCCCATCTATTTGCCATGAATTGATGGTACCAGATGCCATGATCTTCATTTTTTGAATGTTGAGTTTTAAGCCAGGTTTTTCACTCTCCTCTTTTACCTTCATTGAGAGGTTCTTTAGTTCCTCTTCGCTTTCTGCATAAGGGTGGTGTCATCTGCATATCTGAGGCTATTGGTATTTCTCCTGGCAGTCTTGATTCCAGCTTGTGCTTCATCCAGCTTGGCATTTCACATGGTGTATGCTATATCACCAAGTTCCAAAACACAAAGAAAATACTCAACCTAGAGTTCCAATAAGTAAAGCATAGCTATTGTCCTCTGTTCTTAGAGTGGAAGAAATAATGTTACCAGAAAAAAAAATGCAGAAAATGCCTATCCCATCAAGGAAACTGAAGACTGTGAGTTGGAAGATAAAGCAGAATAATACCCTTTCAGGAATTTATTCTGCAGTGAGAAATATGATCAGGTTACTCATTTCTGCAATTGAATTCAATGTTCATGGTCCTCCTTCTTTTACTTGGAAGCAAAACTTCCTGTTATAAAGAAGCTGCAGTCAATTTCCTTGAATGGACATGTTAACACATGTGTGGAGATGTGTTGTAGCATACATTCATGGAAACTGAATAACTGGATCTGAGAAAATACAATTTCTAAAAAATTTTGATAGAGAGTAAAAAATTGTTTTCTATTGGATTTTTTCACTATTTACACAGCTGCTAATCTTGCTTGTAAGTCTGTTCATCAGTATAAGAGTTAACATAGTCATACTTCTATACAATGGAATGTGCTGCAGCCATTTGAAAAATTGAGGCGACTCTATATAAACTAAAGTGAATTAAGACATGTTGTTAGGGATTGGAGCAAAGTTTAGAATTAATATATAATTTTACCATTGTCTTATTCTGTTAGTTTAATTACATTTTTTATTGTGGTAGAAAACACATTATCATGAAATTTACCATATCAACTATTTTAAAGTTTATAATTTGAAAGTGTTAACTATATTCATGTTGTTGTGAAACGGATCAACAGAACTTTTTACCTTGAAAATATGAAAGTCGGTAATCAACAACTCCCTTTTCAACTTTTCCTTACTCCAGCCATTGGAAATCATGATTCTAACTTTCTATAAATTTGACTACTTTAGATATTCATATAAGTGGAGTCATGCAGTGCTTATCTTTTTTGGGAACTAGTTTCATTTATATAATGGTCTCAAGTTTCATCAGTGTTGTATCTTATGATGGAATTTCCTTCCTTTTTAAGGTTGAATAATAGTCCATCATTTGTATATACCACATTTTATTTATTCATTTATTAATGGACGTTGAGTTACTTCCACACCTTGGCTAATTTATTTTTTACTTGAATATATATATTATTAATATATGTATTTGTGTGTGTGTGTGTGTATGGGCTTCCCAGGTGGCACCAGTGGTAAAGAATCCACCTGTCAATGCAGGAGACACAAGAGACATGGGTTCAATCCCTGGGTAGGGGAGATCCCCTGGAGTAGGAAATAGCAACCAGCAACCCACTTCAGTATTCTTGCCTGGAAAATTCTATGAACAGAGGAACCTGGTGGGCTAGAGTCCATGGGTTGCAAAGAGTCGGACACAACTGAGTGCGCATACATACATGTATGTATACATATATATGTATATAATGATGCATACATATATAATTGAGTGTTTATGATATTATAATGCATATAGGAGAATATTATTTCTCACAAGATATAACCACTTACCAGTTGAGTATATATCCCAATGATATTTTAAATAATCTTACAAATGTATCAGTTCAGTTCAGTTTCTCAGTCGTGTCCAGTTCTTTGTGGCCCCATGAACCGCAGCACACCAGGCCTCCCTGTCCATCACCAACTGCCGGAGTCTACCCAAACCCATGTCCATTGAGTCAGTGATGCCATCCAACCATCTCATCTTCTGTTGTCCCGTTCTCCTCTGACCCTCAATCTTTCCCAGCATCAGGGTCTTTTCAAATGAGTCAACTCTTCGCATCAGGTGGCCAAAGTATTGGAGTCTCAGCTTCAACATCAGTCCTTCCAATGAACACCCAGGACTGATCTCCTTTAGGATGGACTGGTTGGATCTCCTTGCAGTCCAAGGGACTCTCAAGAGTCTTCTCCAACACCACAGTTCAAAAGCATCAATTCTTCAGCACTCAGCTTTCTTTATAGTCCAACTCTCACATCCATACATGACTGCTGGAAAAACCATAGCCTTCACTAGACAGACCTTTGTGGACAAAGTAATGTCTCTGCTTTTTAATATGCTATCTAGGTTGGTCATAATGTTCCTTCCAAGGAGTAAGCATCTTTTAATTTCATGGCTGCAATCACCATCTGCTGTGATTTTAGAGCCCCCAAAATAAAGTCAGCCACTGTTTCCACAATCTGCCATGAAGTGATGGGACCGGATGCCATGATCTTAGTTTTCTGAAAGTTGAGCTTTACAAATGTATATGTATATATAAAAGTAGAGCTATGTTTTGTGATATTATATTATTCTACTATTTTCTTTTTAAGTGTGGCTCTATTTGGTGTTATATTTGTGTCAGTAAGTAGAACTCTACCTCATTCATTTTATTTGTGGATTAAATATATGACTATATATGATTATGTAGAATACGTCCAGTAACAGCATGGATTTTAGCAAATTTTGAGTTTTAATACACATACCAATCAGCCTTTCCAGTCAATCCCCAGGAGTAACCACTTTTCTAACTTCTAAGAGCACAGGTTTGCTTTGCTTCTTTTTGTAGTTTATGTAAATAGAATCATACAGGACAGTCTTTTTATGTGTCTGGTTTCTTTCATTCAATGTTACTTTTGTAATCTTTATCCAAACTTCTGTCCATAGTGGCGGTTTTTTCATTTTCATTGCCATACATGACACTGTAAGAATATAACACAATTTAGTCTACTTTTTACAGGCTTTTTTTTTTTTTTTTAACAAACAGTGCTGCTATGAGCAATATCATTTGTGTCTTTTGGTGTTTGTGTATACACATTTCTGTTGGCTCTCTATACCTGCAAGTGGAATTGTTGATTCATAGAGTATCTATGGGCTTCCCTGGTGGCTCAATAGTGAAGAATTTGCTTGCCAATGCAGGGTGTATACATTCAATCCCTGGGTCAGAATGATACCCTGGAGAAGGAAATGGCATCCACTCCAGTATTCTTGCCTGGGAAATCCCATGGACAGAGGATCCTGGTGGGCTACAGGCCATGGGGTTGCTAAAGAGTCGGACATTACTCAGTGACTAAACAACAAGAGTATACATAGATTTACTTTAGCTGATCCTGACAAGTCTTTTTTCCAAGGCACCTCTACTAATTTACATATCATTCAGTAGTGTATAAATAAACTGTTTCTTCACTTTATTGTCACATTTGGAATTTTCAATTATTTTCATTATAGTTCCTCTGATGGGTAGGCAGTGGTATCACATTGTGACAGACATGAATGTACTATTACTTATATAGATCATTTCTGGAAATATATGTAGAACTTTAATGATTGTCCCTGGTCAAAGAACTAGAATTTGAGTGTCAAGAAAATAGAGAGAAACAAACAATACCTCTCACTGCATTGTTTGATTTTTTTTTTTTTTTGCCATATGCCTCTATTACCTCTTCAAAGCAGTATTTTCTTTCATTTCTTTTTTTTTAATTTTTAAGAGAAAACCCTTTTAGCCTAGAGTCTTAAAGCTTATCATCTTAGTCTGCAAAACAATTCAGTTTTGATACCAGTTTTGATACTGGGAGTAGGTCAATCATGTACCTCGTGAATATTTTTGCCAGCCCTTAAGAAGAGAACAGATCAGGGCGATGAGAAACAGATCCAGAAATAAGTTTGAAACCCTGAAGGAATATCCAGAATCCTCTGAAATAATACAATAATACTTGTTATTCTCTCTTTCACCTGATTATATGTGTGTGTATATGTAAACGTATGTGTGTGTATATATATATACACTATATAATGGCATGCACCATCCATCCATTCACCATCCCCAGGGCTCCAGCCTAGAAGTGCGGAGAGGAATGGACTAATAGGTTTCCACTTCTCCATCCTGGAGTATAAATTAATACTGACCTGAGAGGGATGCCAAGAGGAAAGCCATTAAACTGAATATAGGGATGTGCCTAGAATCCACAGCGTTGGTGAAAGACAGAAAATGCAAGGGCATGGTAGATATTTAAGAAGCATAACATGGCAAGATTTTATTTTTGATTACTAATGAATAGAATTACCCTGAATGACAACTGATCGATGACTAGGATTTTAAGATAATTGTATTGTTAGGAAAACCCATGCTTTGTAATTAGCCACCTGTGATTGCCCTCAAAGCCTGCAGGACCAAGGCTAATACCATTCTTAAGTACTGTTTATGTTGCAGAGCCTTGCGTGAAGGCACAGTGTGTTCCCTTGTGCCCTCAGGAGCGTGGTAATGGAGACAGATGGAAAAGCAATAGCCCAACAATGGGTCAAAGCAATTAATTTACACCAGTAACAGACAAGCATGAGCTTGTGATCGTTCCTTTCTTGCTTTTCAAATAGGAGTATTTTTTGTACTGTTTCTCTTTTTCCTAACTTTGTCTGTTGAGTAAGACGGGAATGGTTCTATTTATAGTTAGAATTGTGTTGTGGTACTGTGAGGACTCACATCTGGACTTGATTTAGAAAAATGCATTTTACCCAAAAAGACCAGCTTTGGAACAGGATGACTTAATATTTCTATGGGTTGTGCCCTTTGGAGAGAGGAGAAGTACATTTTAAGTGAGATAATTATACTGTTATAGGTGAAGTCATTCATTGAATTGGATATAGGTGTGCTAACTGAGCAGCTAAAGGTTGAAATAAGGTGAACCGAATTTTGATACCCTTGTTCACCTGCATTTCACGTATTAACAGCCAACTCCATCCTTTTGGGGGAATCAAGTCTTATCTACTGCTTGTTGTTCTGGTGGAACCAGTGTCATGCCTGCCCTCCTATCTCTCTTTTCTCTCTGTAGCCAGAGGAGTGGCTGATCAAGGTCTGGCTTACATTACCCATCACTTTAATCATAATCATTAGCCCAGTGATGGGATTTAACATGTAGATACTAGAGTGGAGAAATATTGTCCTGTGAGATCACTAAGCTTTGTTAAAAGACTAGGGCCTTGTGTGGACCTAGTATTACTGTATCCTCTCACATGGAGAAATTTTACCTATGGGAAAACCAAATGACCAACACAGAGAAAAAAGGGTAGAGCTGAGAAAGACAGGGAACAGAGTGACTCCCAAGGTCATTGAAGTTATGGAGCTTCTAAGTACCTTCATGGTGGAGAGTTTTGACAAAAGGTAATCCACTGGAGAAGGGAATGGCAAATCAGTTCAGTATTCTTGCCTTGAGAACCCCATGGACTGTATGAGAAGACTATAAGATATGACACTGGAAGATGGACCCCTCCAGGTTGTTAGGTGTCCAATATGCTACTGGAGAAGAGCAGAGAATAGCTCCAGAAAAAAATGAAGAGGCTGACCCAAAATGAAAACAATTCCCAGTTGTGGATGTGTCTGGTGATGAAAGTAAAGTCTGATACTGTAAAGAACAATATTGCATAGGAACCTGGAATGTTAGGTCCATGAATCAAGATAAATTGCATGTGGTCAAATGTGAGATGGCAAGAGTAAACATCGGCATTTTAGGAATCAGTGAACTAAAATTGATGGTTACAGTTGAATTTAAATCAGATGTAGCCCTCATGGTCAACAAGAGTCTGAAATGCCATATTTGGGTGCAATCTCAAAAATTACAGAATATCCTCAGTTCATTTTCTATGCAAAGCATGGTCAACAAAAGAGTCTGAAATGCCATACTTGGGTGCAATCTCAAAAATTACAGAATATCCTCAGTTCATTTTCTATGCAAAGCATTCAACATCTCAGTAATCCAAGTCTGTGCCCCAACCACTAATGCCAAAGAAGCTGAAGTCAAATGGTTCTATGAAGACCTCCAAGACCTAGAGTGAACACCAAAAAAGGATGTCCTTTTCATCATAGGGAATTGGAATGCAAAAGTAGGAAGTCAAGAAAATACCTGGAGTAACAGGCAAGTTTGGCCTTGGAGTACAAAATGAAACAGGACAAAGGTTAATAGAGTTTGGCCAGGATAAGACACTGGTCATAGAAAACACCCTGTTCCAACAACACAAGAGATGACTCTTCACATGGACATCACTAGATGGTCAATACCAAAAATAGATTAATTATGTTTGTAGCTGAAGATGCAGAAGCTCTATACAGTCAACAAAAACATGACCTGGAGATTACTGTGGCTCAGAGTATGAACTCCTTACTGCAAATATTGAAGAAAGTAGGGAAAACCTCTAAGCTATTCTGGTATGATGTAAATCAAGTCCCTTTTGATTATATAGTGGAAGTGACAAATAAATTCAAGGGATTAGATCTGATAGAGTGCCTGAAGAACTATGGACAGAGGTTTGTAACATTGTGCAGGAGGCAGTGACCAAAACCATTCAAAGAAAAAGAAATGCAAGAAGGCAAAATGGTTGTCTGAGGAGGCCTTACAAATAGCTGGGAAAATAAGAGAAGGGAAAGGCAAAGGAGAAAGGGAACTGAATGTAGAGTTTCAAAGAATAGCAAGGAGAGATAAGAAAACCCTCTTAAATGAACAATGCAAAGAAATAGAGGAAAACAATAGAATGGGAAAGACTAGAGATCTCTTCAAGAAAATTAGAGATACCAAGGGAACATTTCATGCAAAGATGGGCACAATAAAGGACAGAAAAGGCAAGGACCTAACAGAAGCAGAAGAGATTAAGAAGAGCTGGCAAGAATACACAAAACACCTGTACAAAAAAGGTCTTAATGACCAGATAACTACAATGGTATGGTCACTCACCTAGAGCCAGACATCCTGGAGTGTGAAATCAAGTGGGACTTAAGAAGCATTAACACAGGCAAAGCTAGTGGAGGTGATGGAATTCCAGCTGAGCTATTTCAAATCCTAAAAGATGATGTTAAAATGCTGCATTCAATATGCCAGCAAATTTGGACTTAGCAATGGCCAAAGGACTGGAAAAGTGTCAGGGGACGTTCAACTTCAAGGGATCCAGTATGTCATTCTCTTCTTTTGTGTGCCATTTCTCAAGGACTCTCTATTCCTTATCAGTTCCTGGAAAACAGGAATGAGCAGAGCTGTGCGCAGTTCTCAGGACTGAGATTATGAGAAAGGGCACCTGCTTGGATTCCTTTCAGTGACTCCCTTCAGTGACCTGTCACTTAAAGGTAATCTATTCAGTTACGCCCCTCTTACTCAGGATATGGAATGCTTTCTGGCCCTTTAAAGATTGTTATTTTCTTGGCTTTGTTTTTGCTCAATTTTTTTTACTGCCTAAAGCTACCTTGTATGAAGATATATAAACGTGCATTTCTGCAAATAAATCACCCTTGTTTCACTAAAGATTTGGGTCCCCTGCATCCCTCTTCTCATCGACTTGAGTCCCCAGACCCCGGTCTACAAAGACCATGACAGAAAAGATCAGTTTTCATTCCAATCCCAAAGAAGGGTGATGACAAAGAATGTTCAATCATATAAATGTGCTTGTTTCACATGCTAGGAGGGTAATGCTCAAAATCCTTCAAGCCAGGCTTCAACAGTACATGAACCGAGGGCTTCCAGATGTACAAGCAGGATTTAGAAAAGGCAGAGGAACCAGAGATCAAATTGCTAATATCAGTGGATCATAGAAAAAGCAAGAGAATTCCAGAAAAACATCTACTTCTGCTTCATTGACTACACTAATACCTTTAACTGTGTGGGTCACAACAAACTGTGGAAAATTCTTAAAGAGATGGGAATACCAGATCACCTGACCTGCTGACCTGATCCTGATAAACCTGTATGCCGGTCAAGAAGCAACAGTTAGAACTGGATATGGGACAACAGACTGGTTCAAAATTGGGGAAGGAGTACATCAAGTCTGTATATTGTCATCCTCCTTATTTAATGTAAATGCAGAGTAATCATGAGAAATGCCAGGCTGGATGAAGCACAAGCTGGAATCAAGATTCCCAGGAGAAATGTCAACAACCTCAGATAGGCAGATGATACGACCTTAATGGTAGAAAGCTAAGAGGAACTAAAGAGCCTCTCAATGAAGGTGAAAGAGGAGAGTGGAAAAGCTGGCTTAAAACTCAACATTAAAAAATTAAGATCATGGCATCCGGTCACATCACTTCATGTCATAAAGATGGGGGGAAAATAGAAACAGTGGCAGATTTTATTTTCTTGGGCTCCCAAATCACTGCAGATGGTGACTACAGCCATGGAAGTAAAAATACCCTTGCTACTTGGAAGAAAAGCTATAATATACCTAGACAGCATATTAATAAGTACAGACATCGCTTTGCCAACAAAGATAAAGACTATATGGATAGTCAAAGCTCTGTTTTTTCCTGTAGTCATGTGTGAATGTAAGAGTTGGACCATAAAGAAAGTTGAGCACTGAAGAATTGATGATTTTGAACTGTGGTGTTGGAGAAGACGCTTGGGAATCCCTTGGATTGCAAGGAAATCAAACCAGTCATTCCTAAAGGAAATCAACCCTGAATTTTCATTGGAAGAACTCATGGTAAAACTAAAGATCTAGTACTTGGGCCACCTGATGCAAAGAGCTCACTCATTGGAAGAGACCTTGATGCTGGGAAAAATTGGAGGCAGGAGGAGAAGTTGGTGACAGAGGATAGGATGGTTGGATGGCATCACTGACTCAGTGGATATGCGTCTGAGCAAAACTCCAGGAGATAGTGAAAGTCAGGGAAGCCTGGCGTCCTGTAGTCCACAGGGTCACAAAGAATTGGACACAACTTAGCAACTAAATAACAACATGCACCTTCTTAGTACTTAGAAGAACCTTCTACAATTCCACAGCAATGGAAGAACTAATCAAATAAAGAAATCAAGGGTAAGATGCAAGGTTATTACGTGATAGAAACCTAATTCAATCAACTTGAGTCATTTGCATTTTAGCAGTTTGTCATGGGTCTTTGTAAAACCATGTCACAATTGATCTGCAAAGTTTTTTTGTGTGTAAGGAAGAATGTTTTAGCTTGTCACTCTAAAATTCATGTTTCCTTTTATGAAGATGAATATTTATATAGGCACATATGCAACTTTATATATTGTTTGCTTGATATATGGTTTTCTACCCAGTTTGCCCTTGGCTTAGAAATCAAACATATTTTGAGAGAATATTGAATAGTTGAATAATTGATAAATATTTGAAATTAATAAGAAAGTGTATTAAACATATTATTGCTTCTTCATCAAAAGAGTTATTTATATTTAGGGAATAGAATATCCATAATATACAAAATATGATTATGACTGTTATAGGTAAAGCAGAAATATGTTCTCTTGCGAGGCACTTAGCATTACCTAAACATACATAGAAAGATAAATACACAGGAGGAAAACGAGATTTATGTTCCATGGCTATAAAAACAGAAATTTGTATTTTATTTAAGATTGAATCTTACACTGATATTAAAAATGTGCTTAGTAGTAAGAGTATGAATTGAATTCTTACTGTATAAAGCCAGTTTCATGAGTAAAAATAATTCAGTACCTTATCACTTTTCTGAGGAACAGAAATCAGACTGCTGTAATAATGGTGTGGAACATGAAGTCCACTAAAAATCATACACCTTCCCTATATCGCTTTTTCCATTTTCTCAGCTGAAATGACAGCAGCAGTGTTTCTGGTCTATGTTTTGAGTGAGTTACAATCAACAGCCTTCTGTGCTCAGCTAACAGACTGTGCCCAGAGCAAATAGGTGTGAGAGGAAACTGAATGTGACTCAATATTTACCTAGACTTCAAAAGACTGTCTTTTCTCTCACATGCATTCGGAATCGGATGTGTTATGTCATAAAGCTGTATTTTTCATTACAACCTGTTTTAATGTTGACCTGTGACATAGTGGCAGAAAGGAACAACTATGCATTGAATACTTTTTGTCCATTGCTAATGGGAAGGAAGAAACTACTTGCATAAACACTGTCATTTGCAGTTTTTAGGATTATTTGCTAAAGGATAAGTCACAATGGGCTTCAAAGATTGTATTATTTTGAATACAATATGCATATTTTCATTGCTTGGCTCATAAGCTGCTTAAGGCTATTTACCTATAACCTCACTAAACTGTCCATGATAAGGGGCCTATTACATTTATTATAATATATATATTTAAATAAATATTCTTTAAGAAATGTCCTTTAATTCCCTTCTTTCAAATGCTGAGTGATTAAGTAATTGATACAATTATAAATTGCTCAAGCACAGTAAAATATGTATTAACCAAACCTGGGTTTTATAAATTTTTAGACTGTTACTTTTATCAAGAACTTAGACTCTCAAGTTTTATTATCATGAAGAAGGCAAAGTTTGAGCTCTCTGTATGTTGAAAATAATGTAGGGTGGGGTATTATTCAAGACAGTTAAAATTAGTGTTGCTTTACCTAATCACAGACCAGAAATTAATGGGCTAAGATTGTACTGAGGGAATTTTAGTAAAATAGAATATTGAAGGTTTTTTGTTGTTTTTTACTAAAAAGTTATACAAATTAATGATGCAAGTCATCTCAAAATTTTTTTTAAATGTGAATCTGTAGTGAGATATTAGATAGCCTCTCCGCAAGATATTTAAATTAAAACTCTGCTTGGAAAGAGGTTAGATAAACTTTGGAGGACCCTTCGGTTCTTGAGTCAATCATTCTGTGATGTAAGCAAATAAGACAGTATGGATTTGAAGTGGATATGTTCTAGCCAAGTCTTTCTAGAAGCCAAACTAGTCATCTGGTTTTAATGAGGCCTTTTGGAATGTAAAAATTTTAATGTTTTGCTTGGGGGCACCTCAGTTTTAATTACTTGAATTTGACATGTGTGGAGCAACAACTAGCAATTAACCAAAGACAGCATTTTGTGCAGTGCTAGCCTGATTTAGGCTGAAGTGTAAAACAGTTGCATCTTTCGGGTAAAACAGGATAAAGAATTAAAATGATAGGGCATTGGTATTCCCAATAAAACTTCAAAATAACCTAAGGTTAGCATGACCTTCTGTCCAGTTTTTTGATAAGTATTTAGTTCTTTCCAAATACATTAAAAAAAAGTCTAGATTATGTAATTTTACATGAGAGGATTATGAATATTTGATCCTAACCAGATGTTTCTAATCTCCACTAACTACAGACAAAAGGGCAGAAGATTAGATTTCATCAGTTAAGGACAGTTACTTCATTAAGATGGAGTAAATTAGTATCTAAACTTTTTCAAGTCTGATGACCTGGTTTTTAATGTCAAAATGTTTTGCAGATATTCATAAGGAAACAGTGATACAACAGTAACCTCTGATCAGGAAAATGTGTAATAGTCAAAAACTATGATAAGGTCAATGATATTTTAGGGTAAATTTATATTTTGTAAATTATAATAATATGTATAGGCATTTGAAAAAATAAGTATGAATATGAAAAGTACTATTTAGTGAATCTACAAAAATGTTTATAAAGGATTTTGAGGTCCCTTATTTTTACTCTAAAAATTCACTGAAGTTTCCTTTGTCTTAAGAGTCTCAGTCTAATTATTATGTTAGAAATTAACTTTTAATACAAATTTAATATTTAAAAAGAAATCCTCAGCATCTAAACTTATTTTAAGAACACATATAAAACTACATTAATATAAACAAGCAAATAAATTGATAAGTCAGAAACAGTGAATATATTTCAAAACATATTGGGGATATATCATTGAGTTGGTTTAACCTTTATATTATGATAATACAGAATATGAACTGCTAACCTATATTGGAAGAAATTTTAGACTCTGTTATATGTAGAGAGAGTTCTAAAGCTTGATTTCTTAGATGCAAAAATGTCTTTCACAATTTTTATTAGCTATAAAGTCTTTTTTTTTAAATGTTAGTTTCACTTTTTCTCTGTCTACAGCACTGATGAGAAACGCTTAGACCAGATAACTATGCTCTTAAGAGGTTGAGTTAAATTGATTTACTTATGAATGATTTTATTTTTCAGTGATACTAATATTTTAAACAGGTAAACTGTACCTTTTATTGGTTTTATTCATACACATAAGCAAAAAAGAATGAACAGAATTATCAGGTGTAAATCTATCATTGAAAAGTGAAAGTGTTAGTCACTCTGTTGTGTCCAGCTCTTTGCGACTCCTTGGATTGTAGCTCACCAGACTCCTCTGTCTGTGGAATCGTCTAGTCTAGAATAAAGGATTGAGTAGCCATTCCTTTCTCCAGGGAATCTTCCCAAGGGATCAAACCTGGGTTCCCTGCATTGCAGTCAGATGCTTTACCACCAGAGAAGAAAGAAGTTGCTTCTTACACAAAGTTAGGTTCTGATTTCAACATCTAAAACAGAGAGGAAACCAGTAATATGAAGCATAGTACTGTTTTTCAAAACCAAGAGGAACAGCATTCAGATTTATAATATTCTCACCTATAGCCACCAGTGTTCTCAGTCCTGATATGGGGGCTACAAGAGAGAAAATGTGAAAGGTCGTTGAATGTGTGTAAGTTAAAGTCTATGTAGTGAGACTGTTCTATGTTGTTTTCTAGCAGGAAAGGAACAGTTTTGTTATGCTATTGTATAGGCACTGCCACAGCTTTCGTATATTCAATTGCATTAACATCACAAACTAGATCATACTTCATACATCACATGTGAGATTGTACATCACTGTATGAACACAGACTGGCAGGTTTTACATTGAACATTTTCTTTTTCTCTTATTGTTCAACCAACTCAGTTTCTTAAAACACTCTGTGAAACACCATTAGCAGCAAAAGTAATAAATGTTAGACTTCATGCTCACAGGTGTTGATCAATTGAATAGAGTGAATATTTAGTGTTGGCTGATTCTTCTTTGGCCGTATAGGCAAAACATAACTTGATTACTGCTAGATGATTCAGTGTTGAATAGGAGAATCTGAATTGTTATAATATGCTTCAGTCTGTTTCTTAGGATTTCTTGGGATTACAGAGAGTGAATAGAAAGAAAAAAAAAAATCACCATGGGCAGTATGTTCATAAATTGTCTAGGCAGAATTAAGTATCTGTTTTCCGGTCACCCTTCACTTAGTAAATGATGACCTCATTCTACCAAAACTTTGATGTTCTCTCTGACAATTGTCCGCTTACACCATATATCAAATTCATCAGCAAATTTTATCTCTAGATAAAAAATGTGTACAAAATCTATATCTTCTCATTATCTGTACATTTATTATCTTGTTAATGTGCCACAATATTTCACTGGAAGTAGAGCAGTAACTTCCTAATTGATAGAGGAAATGTTGAACATAGTATATTCCCAGCCTGTAAGAAAATCACAATGTAGTGTTTGAGACAGGAAAAAAAAATGATTAAAGTGGTAAAAGACTATATAAGTGTGTGCATGCTAAGTTGCTTCAGGCTTGTCTGATTCTTTGCGACTCTGGACTGTAGCCTGCCAGGCTCCTCTGTCCATGGGATTCTCCAGGCAAGAATACTGGAGTGGGTTGTCATTTTCTACTCCAGGGGATCTTCCCGATCCAGGAATTGAACCCACAACTCTTATGTCTCCTGCATTGGCAGGCAGATTCTTTACCACCAGCACCATCTGGGAAGCCCAAATAAGTATGTATAAATATATGAATTTATGTATTTATAGATATGTATGTTTGTCAGGTATGCATTTATTTTAAATACACCTAACCTTAAAAAATAGAGAATAAAACAAAAAACTCTAATATCATGCAAATCATACATATGATGAAATTGCTCTTAAAAATACATATATATGTGCGCGTGTGTGTGTATATATATGTGTGTGTGTGTGTGTGTGTGTAATCAACAGTGATTCTCAGTGCTGCTATCTTTCTCATGATCTGCAGTGATTCAGTGTTTTCTTCCAAATCCACGAAATTTGATTATCAGAGCTTCTTAAGTCCAAGTGCTTATTTAGCTGGTTTAGGTCTCAATCTCTAATCCTGTCTATGGTGATTCATAAATGCTGCATCTCTTTCTTTGGAACAGAGTATATTATTTAATCTCACTAAAATAAAATCATTAATTTTATCAAAAAATGAATACCCCAGACAATTTTATATTTTTAATTTCTAATTTAAAAAGTTGAAGAAAATTGTTTTACTGGACTAATAATTACAGTCAACTAAGAAATCCATCACTGTTACACATTCAAATATGGTGGATGGGATTTTCATTCATTTGTTAGGTATCTCCTGGTTTCCTGGCACTGTGCTCAGTCCAGGAATTCAGTGGTAAATAAGACCCCTAACTCACAATTCACACACCACTGTCCATGAGATAATAAGAAAAATGGTCCTTGCTGTGTATCTGTGATGGTTTGGGTCTGTTTGGAAGAATGTAAGTAACATCTGCCTTATTACTAATATCTTCACTTAAAATGATATAAAACTTTGATGTGCTTCATGTAGTTTCTTTGTAAACTATTTATAAATATAAAATGAAAAGCTATTTGATAAAATCAGCTTATGGAAATTGTTAATTGTGTGCCACATGTTACAATTTGTAATATCTGCTGAATGCTTATAAGTCTATTAGTGCTGTTAAATATAATCAGTGTCTGTTTTACCTAACACAGTTCAATATAATTCTTGATATATTTTATAATAACCTAACTATGGTTTACCATTGATTTTTCCCTTCATATTATTTTAAAATAAGTTTTACAAAGTAAGACAAATGACATTTATTGTGATATATGTATTATTAGCAATTGCTTATTGTCATCTTATAGACAATCTACTAGGTACTAAGTTTATATTTACCAGGACAATAACTAGTTTGGTGACTTAAGTCATGTCTTCCTCATTTTCTGCTTATGGTTGGCAGTAAGTGTGGGCGTCTGTCTGGGCCACTTGCCCAGCTGGACCAGTGCTTCCCTTTCACTTCCTTTCCCTGACTCAGCAGCAGGCCTGAGTGACAGGATGGTCACCAGTCTTCTAGACAAAAAATAGCTTGACAAGGGTAAATGTTTCCACTACTTGAGTCATCTGGGACTCCTCTCTGTGGTCAGTACCTGTACAGAAAAAGAATGGAAATTGTGTTTTCACTGATAACATCCCTTCAAATATATTATATTTTGTTTCAGAGAACACCAAACCACAAGGATGGTTCCAGTCAGACATCCAATGTTTACTCTGAGTCATATGTAGTTAACACAATGGAATGAGGGATTCCCTAAGTAGGTGTCTGGGTTTTCTCTAGTCACTAGAGGCTCTCAGATATATGGATTTAAGTGGCTAAGTTTATTTACTTTGCTGACTTTTAAATTTTATGCAGTGACTTTTTTTTTTGTCTCTTTTGTGTAAGAATCAGAGAAATGTCCTATAATAGAAAGTGGAATAGAGAAGAATTCCCAGCACAATGAGATAAAGCATAGATATGTCAGAGGAGTGTTAAGAAAATACAAAAATAGTTACACCACCAGATAGATGATGATTAGATCTGAAGAGAGGGTTTAGGGGGTTTAGAGGAAAAGGGGATCATATCTGTTTGGTAGTATCAAGGCTTCACACAGATAGTAATGTTGATATCATGTTTTGTGAAACTGCAGAATTGTAATGTTGAGGAAGAAGGGGACTTTTTTAGGGAGAAGGAGCAAGATGACCCCTTGTTTTAGAAGAAGAGTGATCCACCTGGATTGGTCTACTGGATCCATGTAGGGAATTATTAAGATTAACAGCTGAAAACTAAATCAGGCTTTGAATTTGAGTGACAATTTAAGAAAACTGTATCTAGTTTGGTAGACATTATTTTTCAGAGTAATAACGTGATTGAAGTATAATTTAGAAAATTAACCTGAAGTCTTAATCATAATAAATGGCTTCAGGAAAGACTAAAGAAATGAGATCAGTGAAGAAATAGGAGAAAAAAGGATACAATATGAGGTAGACAAAAGGAACCAGGAAGGAAGAGAGAAATGTGTGGACAAAGTAGAAATGATATGATTAACTGATCATATAAAAAAATTGATAGAGGGCCCTAAAAAATTCTATTATTTTGGCATTAGCCTAATATAACCCCAGTATTTTTCACAGGTAGAGAGATTTGTAAATGGATTTAGTTTCTCACCTTATTGATTTTTGAATTCCCAGGTATTTCTATAATAGAAATTTGAAAGTGGGGAGCAAGAAGTCCAGAGTAGATTAGAAATCATTCAATTAGAAGTAGTTACAAAGGTTATTAAATGCCAGATGTGAGATCTTTATTTTCTTGGAGGTGCTATTGATGCCTTCATGTGTAGCATGATTAGTTTTGTGTCACAGTCATTTCCTGAATTTGCTGTGTGCATTGACTCTAGCTGGACATGGGTTGTGCAATGGCTGGGGGAGATGGTCCCATTGTCCCTGCCCATTTATTCTTTCTCTTCTACCTTCAATGTGATATAAAGTTTAATGAAAAAGATTTCTTGCCCTCAAGAGACTAAGTTTGGTCGAAGAGTAGGAAGCCATTGCTAGCAAGTCTGATTTTAGAATCATCAGTTCAAAATTTCCATTATGTTGATAATGTTGTGGTCAAGGCTCACTTGGACATCAGAAACAATCAGCAAAATTATTTGTTAGGAAACCATTTAGCAAGTGGACATTACCAGAGAAAATTATTTAGGAGTCTGTATTCATAAGAAATCATATTTTGGCAATAATTGCCCTTCTTCAAAAAATCATCTTCCTTTTCAGTTTGGCACAAAAAATATTTGGACTGTGTGATTGTTTATAATAAAAGTGAAGTTTATACTGTTTAAATCATATTTCTGATTCTTGAACTTCATGTGCTACTGTCTAGATTTGTTTCTTATGTCAAGTTAGATTTATTTCATTTGGCCTGTGGAAGCTGACTGTCATGTTGCCAGATATTTACTTGTACCCCTTTCTTTTGCCTTTTCCCTTTCTTTTTAAATTTTTTTCCTTTTCTTCAGTTTATTTTGCTTTTGTTCTATTTGCTTTATTTCTTCTTTTATTTCTAATTTTTAAGTGAGTCAGGAGGCTGAGACTCTGCCTGCATGTATCAAGTGGCATATAGTCCCTATGACACTTACAGTACAATTTACGTTTCACTGAATTCAGCATAGTCTTGGTTGTTGTTCTGGTTCAGTTGCTCGGTTGTGTCTGATTCTTTGTGATCCCATGGACTGCAGCACACCAGTCTTCCTACCCCTTCACCATCTCCCGGAGCTTGCTCAAACTCATGTCCATTGAGTCAATGATGCCATCTAACCATCTCATCCTCTGTTGTCCCCTTCTCCTCTTGTCTTCAATCTTTCCCAGCATCAGGGTCTTTCCTAACGAGTTGGCTCTTCGCATCAGCTGGCCAAAGTATTGGAGCTTCAGCTTCATCATCAGTCCTTCCAATGAGTATTTAGGGTTGATTTCCTTTAGGATTGACTGGTTTGATCTCCTTGCTGTCCTTGCTGTCCTCGAGTCTTCTTCTGTGCTGTAGTTCAAAGGCATCAATTCTTCAATGCTCAGCCTTTTTTTATTGTCCAGCTCTCACATCTGTAATTGACTACTGGAAGAAACATAGCTTTGCCTGTACTGACTTTGGTTGGCAAAGTAATGTCTCTGCTTTTTAATATACTGTCTAGGTTTGTCATAGCTTTTCTTTCAAGAAGCAATCTTTTAATTTCATGGCTGCAGTCACAATCTGAAGGTATTTTGGAGCCCAAGAAAATAAAGTCCGTCACTGTTTCAATTGTTTCCCCATCTATTTGCCATGAAGTGATGGGACCAGATACCATAATCTCAGTTTTTTGAATGTTGAATTTTAAGCCAGCTTTCACCTTCATCAAGAGGTTCTTTAGTTCTCTTCACTTTCTGCCATAAAGGTGGTGTCATCTGCATATCTGAGGTTATTGATATTTCTCCTGGCAATCTTGATTCCAGATTGTGCTTCATCCAGCCTGGCATTTCACATGATTTACTCTACATATAAGTTAAATAAGCAAGGTGAAAATAAACAGCCTTGACATACTCCTTTCCCAATTTGGAACAGTTCATTGTTCCATGTCTGGTTCTAACTGTTGCTTCTTGACCTTCATACAGATATCTCAGGAGGCAGGTAAGGTGGTCTGGTATTCCCATTTCTTAAAGAATTGTCCACAGTTTGTTGTGATCCACACAGTCAAAGGCTTTAGCATAGTCCATGAAGCAGAAGCATGTTTTTCTGGAAGCGTCTTGCTTTTTCTATTATCCAACAGATGTTAGCAATTTGGTCCCTGGTTCCTCCGCCTTTCCTAAATCCAGCTTGAATATCTGGGCGTTCTCAGTTCATGTACTGTTGAAGCCTAGCTTGGAGAATTTTGAGCATTACTTTGCTACCATGTGAAATGCGTGCAAATTGTGCAGTAGTTTAAACATTCTTTGGCATGTCCTTCTTTGGGACTGGAGTGAAAAGACTTTTCCAGTCCTGTGGCTGCTGCTGAGTTTTCCAAATTTGCTGGACATTGAGTGCAGCACTTTAACAGCATTATCTCTTAGGATTTGAAATAGCTCAGCTGAAATTACATCACCTCCACTAGCTTTGTTCACAGTGATGCTTCCTAAGGCCCACTTGACTTCGCACTCCAGGATGTCTGGCTCTAGGTGACTGATCACACTATCGTGGTTTTCTGGGTCATTAAGATCTTTTTTTTTTGTATAATTCTCTGTATTCTTGCCACCTTTTCTTAATATCTTCTGCTTCTGTTAGATTCATACCATTTCTGTCCTTTATTGTGCCCATCTTTGCATGAAATGTTCTTGTTAGACTACAGTATTTTGATAGAATTCTGCACTTCTTGGCAATTTAGTTATACTTCATCAAATATGGCTAGGTCTATCAAGTTTGTTACCTGAAATGCTCATGTTACTCAAGCAACATGAGCAATGTTGCAAGCCGCCAGAAATAAGATGTGCTTTCTGTAGTCTTAAGAATACAGAAACTTTTAGAAATATTTTTGAGCTTTGAAAAACCTTTTCTTAATTCCCGAGTTTCATTTCAATTTATATAATGTTTACCTGAGCACAGTATTTGTTACTGTTAAAGTTTAATTTCTTTTCCACTGTAGTTTAGGAAAAAAAAAGAAAAATCACCAAATAATGTGATAAATTATTTTCTGAACATGCCATCTCTACCTGAAAAATAATACATTTGGCATAAACAGGTCATTACATTTTATCTTGTACTTGGTCAGCTTTACCTTTCTGGATTACCTATGATTATGTGCATGTAAGAAAAACTGGAATTTTAAGAAAAGGCACTACTGACAACATTGAGAAAAAAATATATATACAGATCCTGCCATTACATGACTTTTAATAAAGGCTTCTTTGAGGGTTAGGACATACCAGTATCTCTCTATCTCCTTCATTCACAATCCTCACTAATTAGGTTGTTTAGGAGCCATCACTAAGTTGTTGGTATTTTTATTAGTTGTAGTGTCAAAACAAGCAAAAAAACAAACAAAAAACCTCTGAGGAGGAATCACATCACAGAAATTGAAATAGTAGAGAATATTTCCATTGACTTTGACTATTTGGAGTAATCTGGAGTAGGTGTGCAGAGTATTATTTCTCTGTAAATGTCTTGAGTAATATCTGTAATTAAGCATCTCCAAGTATTTTCTGTACACACAGCATTGCATAATTGCATACTCTAACTACTTCCTCATGTATAGATCAAAGTTTTTGAAAATACAATGCTTACTTTTTACTGGACTTACTTTTATCATCCTCTTTTCCCACTTTGTCCACTGGGGATACAGTCTCCAAAGTTGTTTAAAAAGAAAAAGAAAACACCTTTAGATCTTTGGATTTCATTATTTAGCCAAGGAAAACATTGAATATGAATCAAATACTCCAGTAACATTTCCATGATGTGTCATTAAACTATTTTCTTTTGAATTTCCTTTTAAAAATTGTTAAAATCTGTGAAAGACCATGGTCCCCCCAAAGTTAACAATTTGCTTTAAACTAAAATTTTGATTAATTGAATTCAAATACATTTTTTTTTCAAAATTGGTAAAGAAACTAATAATTATTCAGTTCAGTTCAGTCTCTCAGTCGTGTCTGATTCTTTGCAACCCCATGAATCGCAGCACGCCAGGCCTCCCTGTCCATCACAAACTCCCGGATTTCACTCAGACTCATGTCCATCGAGTCAGTGATGCCATCTAACCATCTCATCCTCTGTTGTCCCCTTCTCCTCCTGCCCCCAATCCCTCCCAGCATCAGGGTCTTTTCAAATGAGTCAGCTCTTAGCATCAGGTGGCCAAAGTATTGGAGTCTCAGCTTCAGCATCAGTCCTTCCAATGAACACCCAGGACTGATCTCCTTTAGGATGGACTGGTTGGATCTCCTTGCAGTCCAAGGGACTCTCAAGAGTCTTCTCCAACACCACAGTTCAAAAGCATCAGTTCTTCGGCGCTATCCAATATAATAGTGTTCATTTGTTGTGAAAGTGCCAAAAGTTATGAAGGTAAATGGTACTAAAGATTTTGATAGAAATTTCAGACTTTTATCAACATAAACATGTATAATGGGATAAACATATGGCTGAAAATAGTTTTCATACCTTATTAAAACATTTTCCATGGAAATGAATGTTTTCTACCCTTTTAAAGAATTTATTAAGATTAAAATACTACATTATAATACTTTCCTTGTACTCTGTTTTAAAATTAACTACAAGTTAAATTGGAAGCTTTTTCATTATATATATAAAACCAAAAGGATAAAAATCTTTCAGAAACTAAGCCTGTTTTCTTGTTTAATTGACATATTCAGGATTTTTTAGCAGGAACTCTTTATTTAACTAGTATATTTAGCATCTAATATGCTAAATCTATTAGTAGGCTTGAGGAAGACAAAGGTGAATAGTATAATTGGTTCTGCCTTGGAAAGTTTCACTCAAGTTTTGAGGGGAAAGTATATTATTTCAAGAATGAAATAGCAGTATTCCCTGAACAAATGTTCACAGACATGAATAATTTTCTTTCTTAGTAATCTATTCTAATCATTATGATATCACTAACACTACTGAATTGAGTTAATGCTTTAATTATACATAAGTTAAATACTTAGTATTTTAAAATATTCTGTATTTTTGTTCAGATTCACTTCTTTTCTTATATGGTACTATGTGCCTTTAACTGGTAACCATGTGTCAAACTCTGACTCTTATACTTGAGTATAAAACTAAAAATTATATAACATTTGCTCTGTACTTATCCTTAAACTGTATTTCGGTATAATGTATCAAAATTTGCTCAGCTGAATGTACCTACTAGAAAGAGTAAATGTTTAATTTAAATACCATTGTGAAAGAACAATTGCCCACTTCTGAAGGGTAAAAAGTTTCAAAAGAATAAATTGCTTAGCCTATTCTTTTGGTGTTTTTAACTTTGCCATCATTTTGCCTTTATTCTTGGCATAGAATATCATGAAGATTAAAGATGATTTTCTTTCCTTTACATTTAGCAGTTCTTTAGCTAGTTTGCTCTCTCTCTCTCCTTTGAGAACTGACCATGTTGGAACATTACATAAATTATCTTAGATTTTGTATTTCTTAACTCTAAAATTTCCATCTGGTTCTTTCTAAATGTCTTCCTTTCTTTTTGAGATTTCTTAATTTTTATTATAAGCATATTTTCCTTTGTGTCCACAAACACAAATGCTGCTTTACAATCCGTG
The DNA here is from genome assembly GCF_019320065.1 of Cervus canadensis. Taxonomy (NCBI): domain Eukaryota; kingdom Metazoa; phylum Chordata; class Mammalia; order Artiodactyla; family Cervidae; genus Cervus; species Cervus canadensis. The sequence goes on along the minus strand of NC_057388.1, from coordinate 32,754,979 downwards.
TCTGCTGATTCTAACATCTGGGTCATCTCAATTGGTTTCTTGAATATGGGTCAAATTTTCAATCATGTCCTGGTCATTGTGAATGAGGGTATTATAGAGATTTCAGTTTTGCTTACAATATATTCCTCAAAAGATTACTGCTTTTTGTTTGTGTTAGTACACAGTTAGCCAGGTTAAACTCAAAAGCTACCTTTGCTGATGTGGGCAGCTTCAGAAAGCTGTTTCATTCTTTTAGCCTTGCCTGGGCTGTTTGGAGTTTACCATCTGCATACGTAAATCATGTGTTAGCCAGAGATGCGGACAGAATTTATATGCAGAATTTGAGGCTTTCTAAATGAGTATCTCTCCTTTCTTGTATTTCCTCTTACATTTCCACTGGCTGCAGTAGCTCCAAACTCTTTCCTGTGGTTCTTCAAAGCAGTAAAGCTCTAAATTTCCATCTGAGTTTTTGCCACTTCACATGTCACAGACTGGAGTTTAATATCAGGTAAAAACTATTTTTAAAAAGGAAACTTCATCCAATGCTGTTTCTGCTTCCAAAGAGTGATTCCTCCTCAGTATATTCTGCCTGCTTTTGGTGATTCTCCAATGCCTCTAGATAACTGTTCAATTTATTTTTCTTATACCCCAGAAACCATAATTGTCATCTATAGGGGAATTAAAAGACACTTGCTCCTTGAAAGGAAAGCTATGACAAACCTAGACAGTGTATTAAAAGGCAGAGACATCACTTTGCTGACAAAGGTCCATATAAGTCAAAGCTATGGTTATTCCAGTAGTCATGTACAGATGTGAGAGTTGGGCCATAAAGAAGGCTGAGCACTGAAGAATTGATGCTTTGAATTGTGGTGCTGGAGAAGACCCCTGAAAGTCCCTTGGACAGCAAAGATATCAAGCCAGTCAATCCTAAAGGAAATCAATCCTGAATATTCACTGGAAGGACTGATGCTGAAGCTGAAATTCCAGTACTTTGGCCAGCTGATGCGTAGAGCCTACTCATTAGAAAAGACCCCGATGTGGGAAAGATTGAAGGCAAGAGGAGAAAGGGACAATGGAGGATGAGATGGTTGGATGGCATCACTGACTCAATGAATATGAGTTTGAGCAAACTCTGGGAGATAGTGAAGGACAGGGAAGCCTGGCATTCTGCAGTACATGTGGTTGAAAAAGTAGGATACTACTTAGTGACTGAACAACAACAAACAACAAAGAGGACAGGCCCTCATGTTATTAGTAGAAGCAGAATTTTCTCCAGAAATTTTCATATCTAACTTTCTGACAAAATTATCTCTAGCAAAGAATAATTGTTTCATTAATTTTCATGATATATGTATCTCTTTTAAGAATGGTTTTATTCAAAACATCTTCCTAATTACTGCCTAGTAACTAAAGCTATCATAAAGAAGAAATATATTTTATTGATTATAATTACTGTTAAAATGTCTGCATCCTATAAGAATATGCAATTGCTATTAATATTTGCTGGATTTCATATCACTTCCACATAAAACTGTGCAGATATGACCATTTTAACACTAAAATCTAAAGTACATATCATATCAAAATATATATAATCTATCAATACATAGTTAAAAAATTATTTAGCAGATAGACTATATGTTACATTTTAACACATTTTCTTATGATTCATGCTTTTTTATTATAATAATTGGCAGCATTTTTGAATATTTTTGTAGCAACATACAATAATGAAGCCTATATCTGATATTTTGATTTGCAGAAATGATGTAAAATACATTTCCACATATTGAAGAAATTATAAACTGATGTTGTAGAAAATACACCTTTTGTATTTTTAGACTTATTAATAAAATATATACTTTAATAAAAATGAACCATAGTATACTTTTATTTACCTAACTGCCATCTTCTTAAAATATGTTATATAATGAAAATTACTGATTAAAAAGCTATTTTCTATGGTTGCTATCATGAGTATGTCTCTGTGTATGAAAGCAGAACAACAAACCTAAGATTAACAGTAAAATAGCATCTTCTACAATGACAGAAATTAACACTATGCTATAAAATCAAGGTCTCAACTCTAGGAGAAAACCACCCCCCCCAAAAAAAGATATGATTTTTATGTAGGTTATAAAATAAGGTATAAGTATCATCATATTTCCTGACTAATATAAAAACTTTCAGTTGCAAAAATTAATGACAAAGCAAAAAACTTTCTAAAATAGATTTTTTAAAATGTGTTTTAAAACTAGGCATTTGGCCACTTGTGATTATTGTCTAATTCTACAAATATGTTTTAAAGCCAAGCATGTCAAGTGAACTTAAACAGAATTACCAGAATTATGAAATCTTCTGTAGAGATAACCATCCCTGGATCTCTGGAGATTTTCTCGTATTAAGTCCTGTATGGTAGCCAAAGAAAGTCGAAAGAGTCTCTATTTAGATTTCCTTCATTTGGTCTTCTCACCACAATTTTAACATTAGAAGGATATTAACTCTGGATGCCACAGAGCCAATGTATTTAACTTATTTATTTACATTTTCCAGTTGTGTGGAAGAGGAGGAGATTGAACTATTGATGTGTTTTTGGAAGAATGCTGCTGCTGCTGCTAAGTCGCTTCAGTCGTGCCCGACTCTGTGCGACCCCATAGACGGCAGCCCACCAGGCTCCCCCATCTCTGGGATTCTCAATAGGTGGACCTATAAAACAGGGCTTTGAGAAAGAGAAGAAATATGTGAGATTAAAGATTAAAAATAAGTAAAGAAGCATATAGATACTTCAGTAACATTGATAAAAATTAGATTTGGGTACCAAGGAATATCTTTCCTTTTCTCCTTTGCTTTTCACTTCTCTTCTTTTCACAGCTTATTTGTAAGGCCTCCTCAGACAGCCATTTTGCTTTTTTGCATTTCCTTTTCTTGGGGATAGTCTTGATTCCTGTCTCCTGTACAATGTCACAAACCTCTGTCCGTAGTTCATCAGGCACTCCGTCTATCAGATCTAGTCCCTTAAGTCTATATCTCACTTCCACTGTATAGTCATAAGGGATTTGATTTAGGTCATACCTGAATGGTCTAGTGGTTTTCCCTACTTTCTTCAATTTAAGTCTGAATTTGGCAATAAGGAGTTCTTTTTTTTTTTTTTTTTTAATTTTTTTATTAGTTGGAGGCTAATTGCTTCACAACATTTCAGTGGGTTTTGTCATACATTGATATGAATCAGCCATAGATTTACACTTATTCCCCATCCCGATCCCCCCTCCCATCTCCCTCTCCACCCGATTCCTCTGGGTCTTCCCAGTGCACCAGGCCAGAGCACTTGTCTCATGCATCCCACCTGGGCTGGTGATCTGTTTCACCATAGATAGTATACATGCTGTTCTTTTGAAACATCCCACCCTCACCTTCTCCCACAGAGTTCAAAAGTCTGTTCTGTATTTCTGTGTCTCTTTTTCTGTTTTCTTGATCTTATCCACAGTCAGCTCCTGGTCTTGTTTTTGCTGACTGTATAGAGCTTCTCCATCTTTGGCTGCAAAGAATATAATCAATCTGATTTTGATGTTGACCATCTGGTGATGTCCATGTGTAGAGTCTTCTCTTGTGTTGTTGGAAGAGGGTGTTTGCTGTGACCAGTGCGTTCTCTTGGCAGAACTCTATTAGCCTTTGCCCTGCTTCATTCTGTACTCCAAGGCCAAATTTGCCTGTTACTCCAGGTGTTTCTTGACTTCCTATTTTTGCACTCCAGTCCCCTATAATGAAAAGGACATCTCTTTTGGGTGTTAGTTCTAGAAGGTCTTGTGGGTCTTCATAGAACTGTTCAACTTCAGCTTCTTCAGAATTACTGGTCGGGGCATAGACTTGGATTACCGTGATATTGAATGGTTTGCCTTGGAAACGAACAGAGATCATTCTGTCATTTTGAGACTGCATCCAAGTACTGCATTTCGGACTTTTTTGTTGACTACTATGGCTACTCCATTTCTTCTAACGGATTCCTGCCCACAGTAGTAGATGTAATGGTCATCTGAGTTAAATTCACCCATTCCAGTCCATCTTAGTTCGCGGATTCCTAGAATATCGATGTTCATTCTGGCCATCTGCTGTCTGACCACTTCCAATTTGCCTTGATTCATGGACCTAACATTCCAGGTTCCTAGGCAATATTGCTCTTTACAGCATTGAACCTTGCTTCTATCACCAGTCCCATCCACAACTGGATGATGTTTTTCCTTTGGCTCCATCCCTTCATTCTTTCTGGAGTTATTTCTCCACTGATCTCCAGTAGCATATTGGGCACCTACCGACCTGGGGAATCCATCTTATTTAACTTACATGCAGAGTACATCATGAGAAACACTGGGCTGGAAGAAGAACAAGCTGGAATCAAGATTGCCGGGAGAAATATCAATAACCTCAGATATGCAGATGACACCACCCTTATGGCAGAAAGTGAAGAAGAACTAAAGAGCCTCTTGATGAAAGTGAAAGAGGAGAGTGAAAAAGTTGGCTTAAAGCTCAACATTCAGAAAACTAAGATCATGGCATCCAGTCCCATCACTTCATGGCAAATAGATGGGGAAACAGTGAAAACAGTGGCTGACTTGATTTTTTGGGGCTCCAAAATCACTGCAGATGGTGACTGCAGCCAGCCATGAAATGAAAAGACACTTACTCCTTGGAAGGAAAGTTATGACTAACCTGGACAGCATATTAAAAACCAGAGACACTTTGCCAACAAAGGTCCATCTAGTCAAGGCTATGGTTTTTCCAGTGGTCATGTATGGATGTGAGAGTTGGACTATAAAGAAAGCTGAGCACCGAAGAATTGATGCTTTTGAAGTGTGGTGTTGGAGAAGACTCTTGAGAGTTCCTTGGACTGCAAGGAGGTGCAACCAGTCCATCCTAAAGAAGATGAGTCCTGGGTGTTCACTGGAAGGACTGATGTTGAAGCTGAAACTCCAATACTTTGGCCCCCTGATGCGAAGAGCTGACTCATTTGAACAGCCCCTGATGCTGGGAAAGACTGAGGGCAGGAGGAGAAGGGGATGGCAGAGGATGAGATGGTTGGATGGCATCACTCAGTGGACATGGGTTTGGGTGGACTCTGGGAGTTGGTGATGGACAGGGAAGCCTGGCGTGCTACGGTTCATGGAGTCTCAAGGAGTCGGACCCCACTGAGTGACTGAACTGACTGACTGACCAAGGAATAATCAGCGTTGCGAAATAGCTAATTGGTAAATTCTAGTCTGGAGTTCCATGTTTTAGCAGACTATTTCCTTAAAAGAAATATTTGAATCCTTTTGTACTTCTAGAAAGTGAAAGTGTTAGTCACTCAGTTGTGCTCAACTCTTTGCTACCCCGTATGGACTGTGGCCCGCCTGGCTACTCTGTCCATGGAATCCTCCAAGCAAAAATACTGGAGGGGGTAACTATTCCCTTCTTCAGGGGGTCTTACCTGCTCAGGGATTGAACCCGTCTCCTGCATTGCATGTAGATTCTTTACAGTCTGAGCCACTAGATGGCACTAGTGGCAAAGAGCCTGCCTGCCAAATCAGGGCCACGGAAGAGAGGCAGGTTCCATCCCTAATTGGGAAGATTCCCCTGGAGTTTGAAATAGCTATCCACTCCAGTATTCTTGCCGAAAATTCCATGGGCAGAGGACCCTGGTGGGCTACAGTCCTTGGGGCTGCAAAGAATTGGATGCGACTGATCACAGCACAGCCGGTCTAGAATCTGAAGAGTGTTTTTCTCAGTTTGAGACAGATACATGGCTACGTGCTAGATACACACTTGATATGCCCTTGTTTTCCAGTGTAACGTTACACTTTGATTAAGAAAAATACACTTTAATCAATAAAGGTAGAGAAATGACTACTTGTTTTGATTTACATAAATATTTTTTTCTGGTAATGATTTCTCTCACACTAGGTCATAAATTCCGAAAGATGAGGCACTTTGATGTGTTCCCTACTATAAAGCCTGCATTTAAAACTGAGCTCCACCTGGAAGTCCTCAGGTGTCAGATGACAACACATTGTGTCTCACGCTGGACATATTACATATACATACATATATGTATACACACATATCAACTTTACTAACTAATTTCCAACACATTTTCCTGCTTGTCATTTCTCAAATTTGAATTCCTGTGGGAAAATTTTTACCTTAATCTTTTTTTTTTTTTTAATGCTGCAAAAAGCTTTATTGTTTCCATTTGGTCCAAGGCTTGAGAGAGGGCTCCAGGATGTTAAAAAGCTGCCTAGTAGCTGCAGAGAGGGGCTTCAGGCAGCCCTGATGTTAGGTGGGTTCTTCAAAGGCCACTGGTCTCCAGAAGCTCCTAGTCGTGCTTGAGGGTGAGCCTCTCGAAGAGATACTCGCCCAACCCAGCCTGGGGACCAGCCAGCCTGCGGAGGTTGGTCAGGTGGTCACCCATCTTCTTGATGAGTTTCACTTCCTCATCTAGGGCGTAGTTCTCCAGCAAATCACAGATGTGGGGGTCTCCGCGGGCAGAAGCCAGGCCATGCAGATCCAACAGGGCTTGATTCAGGTTCTTCTCTAGGAGAAGGGTGGCTTCCATAGCGTCCTGGGTTTCACCCCACTCATCTTGAGATGGCTGCTGCACGTCCAGGAAGAGGGCGCGGCCGCCACGCTGGTTTTGCAGTTTCAAGAGACGCTCTGCCCCGTCGCGCTTCTCCTTGGCCAATTCGCGACAAAAGTGACCCACACCCTCCAGAGCCACATCGTCGCGGTCGAAATAGAAGCCCGGAGAGAGGTAGGTGTAGGAGGCCCGCAGTTGCATGTTAACCAGGCGGTTGACGGCGGCCTCCACCTCGGTAGAATAATTCTGACGAATCTGGGAGCTCATGATTGGTCGGTAATAAGGAGTTAAAAAATGGTGGCTGGTTCCGGTGATCGCGGACAGCTGAGTGGCTGACTCCGGAGGTTGCGACTGGATAAAAGGTTGGAGGGTAGTCGGAGGCTGGAGCAAGGGGCGTCCCTGGGTCTGTTCCGTCGTCCAAGCACTGTTGAAGCAAGAGACAGATCCACGGGCAGCCGAGCGCACTTCCTACCTTAATCTTTTTACCCTCTCTACTTGGTTTAGCTGTGTCCATCACAGTCCAATTTCTAGTCTTTTCATTCAATCAGCAGATATTTATTGAATATACTTTATGTGTCACACACTGTTCTGAGTGCTTGATCACTTAGTTCCTGAAGGAAATACTGATCACTTCCTTTATACAATTTACATTCAAGCAGTGAATGGGGAGGCAGACCATTAATAGTAAATGGCAAAAAAGAGGGGGGGAGGGGGAGAAGCATTAAATAATATGGTAGCAGAAGATAGGTGTAAAGAAAAGGGGAAAAATACCAACAAAATGCCAGGGTAAGGAATATCTGGGATAGGGAAAATTGGGAGAGTTGTGAGATGCATTTTAAAGAGGGTGTTCATTAAGAAGGTGATGTTTAGGTAAAGAAAGTAAGTAATCTTCAAGAAGGTCATTCTTGAGGGAACAGCTGGTGTGGTACTATGACTTACATTTTCAGAGTGAAAAGGCCAGGAACTGGAGTAATCTGAAGGAAACGGGAACATGAGCAGGTAGCTGTATGAAAGAGGTCAGAGAGGATGTAGAGTAGTGGGTGCAAACAGGGTCTGGGCAATTACAAAGGTATGTTTTCATTCAGAATGAAAATAGAAGCCAAGGAAAAGTTCTGTTCAAATCGTCCATGTGTTTACTAGTCTCTTTCAATCTTTGCTTCTCTATTTATGATAGAGAAATGTGTACTGTAATATCCCCTTTTAACAGCAAATTTATCTGTTTTCCCTGTGGTCTTATAAGTTTTTCTTTAAATGTTTTATTAGGTGACTGCCACTTGTCTTGTCTCTCTGGTGAATTCAACATTAAAAATTATTATCTGATTTCTAATAAAGATGTTTTGTGTTCTAAAATCTATTTTGTCTGAAAGTAATATATAGCTACTACAGTTTCATTTGGCTACTGTTTTCTAGTATTCTTTTTTCATTTTATTACTTTCAACATCTCCCAGCTGTTTATGGATATATTTCTTCTTAGAAGAAACATAGCTGGATGTTGATATTTTTAGCTTGTTTGCTTGTTTTGTTTATTCATCTTACAACCCATTCTGATAATCTTTGTCTTTACACTGACACTTTTTTCTTTTTAATTATAATTATTGTGCCTTCTATATCTTCTATATTTTGATACTCTTTCATTATTACCTATTTTTTCTCTTATTTTATGAGTTGATTTAAATTTTTCCATTCTTAGCTTTATTCTATTAATTACATGTACTGGTCTGAAAACTAAAAGCATAATTTCTATGTTTAAAGTTTATTCTTGAAAATTTATTATGTATGTTAAATTAATCAATAATATTAAGTTAATTAGAAACAGTTTCCACCAGGAAACATCAAGACTCTAGGAAATTGTACTTTGATACCTTCAATGCTAATACTATCAAGTATTCTAGTTTTGTTGTTTTTACTAAAGTAAATCTAAATGAACACATTATTATTATAAAATTATTCTTGTTTCACTATAACGTTATTTTATACAGACAATATTTTTAGAATTTTGTCCACTTGTTTAACAAATACTTTACTCATCTTTTCATTTTGCAATACCGAATGAAGCACAAACTGGAATCAAGGTGCCAGGAGAAATATCAATAACCTCAGATATGCAGATGACATACCCTTATGGCAGAGAGTGAAGAGGAACTGAAGAACCTCTTGATGAAAGTGAAAGAGGAGAGTGAAAAAGTTGGCTTAAAACTTAGTATTCAGAAAACTAAGATCATGGCATCCAGTCCCATCACTTCAAGAGAAATAGATGGGGAAACAAGGGAAACAGTGACAGACTTTATTTTGGAGGGCTCCAAATCACTGCAGATGGTGACTGCAGCCATGAAATTAAGAGATGCTTGCTCCTTGGAGGAAAAGCTATGACCAACCTAGACAGCATATTAAAAAGCAGAGACATTACTAGACATTACTAGATGGACCAACAAAGGTCCATCTAGTCAAAGCTGTTATTTTTCCAGTAGTCATGTATGGATGTGAAAGTTGGACCATAAAGAAAGCTGAGCACTGAAGAACTGATGCTTTTGAACTGTGGTGTTGGAGAAGACTTTTGAGAGTCCCTTCGACTGCAAGGAGATCCAACCAGTTCATCCTAAAGGAGATCAGTCCTGAATATTCATTGGAAGGACTGATGCTGAAGCTGAAATTCCAATACTTTGGCCACCTGATGGGCAGAACCAACTCATTGGAAAAGACCCTGATGCTGAGAAACATTGAAGGTGGGAGGAGAAAGGGATGACAGAGGATGAGATGGTTGGATGGCATCACTTATGTGATGGACATGAGTTTGGGTAGGCTCTGAGAGTTGGTGATGGACAGGAAACCTGGTGTGCTGCAGTCCATGGGGTCACAAATAGTCAGACACAACTGAGCGACTAAACTGAACTGACTGATCTTTCTTGTGGTAATTTTTTTTTTCTTCTTGTAGTTTGTCCTTTGGAAATTTCTTTCATGACAGGCTTGAAGTTGTAAACTGTTTTACTTTTAAATGGTCTTTATTGCTCTCTCATTCTTAGTAGTTCAGATGGAAATATAATTCTAGTTTGTTAGTCATCAGTAATTTTTCTTATGTCAGTGGATATCTTTTTCTTATACCAGTTGGTATATGTTATACTTCCTTTAAAAAAAATATTTCTTTGACTATGCCAGGTCTTAGTTGTGGCACATGGGATCTTTAGTTTCAGTATGTAGGATCTTGTACCATGGCGGGGGATTAAATCTAGGCCCCCTGCATTGGGAACATGGCATCTTAGCCATGGGATCACAGGGAAATCCCTGTTATGCTTTCTTTATCTATAAATTTGTGAGTTTTTTTTTAAATCAGTTTTTGAAAATTTCAGTCATGTTTCTTTTATATTGCTTCACCTTCATTTTGCTTTATTACCTACCTGTTTAGATGTAGGCAGGTCCTTGCTTAGGTTTAGCTCATAATATGCTCAAAATAAGTATACACACACAGCATTGCACATATGTTTGTGTGTGTGTGCATTTTCTTCTTATAATTATTAAAAAATTGATTTAGCCCTCTGTTTTGGTTACAGTTAGCCATAACATTTATTTTAGGAAGAAGAGATTACTTACTTGTATAGTTTTGAGATTATGTATGACTGGCTCTAACATATTCAGTTCAGTTCAGTTCAGTTGCTCAGTCGTGTCCGCCTCTTTGCAACCCCATGAATCGCAGCACACCAGGCCTCCCTGTCCATCACCAACTCCCGGAGTTTACTCAAACTCATGTCCATCAAGTCAGTGATGCCACCCAGCCATCTCATCCTCTGTCATCCCCTTCTCCTCCTGCCCCCAATCCCTGCCAGCATCAGGGTCTTTTCCAATGAGTCAACTCTTCGCATGAGATGGCCAAAGTATTGGAGTCTCAGCTTCAACATCAGTCCTTCCAATGAACACCCAGGACTGATCTCCTTTAGGATGGACTGGTTGGATCTCCTTGCAGTCCAAGGGACTCTCACATATTAACCAGATGTTAATCTACATGCAGCAAAATTACCATATTATTAAAAACAATAGGCATTTAAATTATTTCTTTTTCAATCCAACTTGGGCGGTTGTGTTAATTTATTAAATTTGTCTCTAGAATTATTCAGAACAAATGGTACTTTGCATTTTTTTAATTATTCAGCATAATGTGGGAAAATTAATGCTTCTTTGTTGTGGAATTTTTAGATCTATTTCATTGTGAGGATTACTAGGTTGAGACAGAAAAATTAAATAATGTTTTAAGAAAGCAGCATTTATACAAATGTGCAACTTTCTCTTTTCCTTATAACATATTAAATTTTTGTTTTATCTGTGTTTTAAAATTTATAGCCTAAATTATTCAGTCTTTCAAGTTAGCTTTTTCTCAGAATATTATGCATCTTTTGAATTATTTACTTATCTGGGCTTTTAGATTCTAGGATGATGTGAGTTTGTCTATCAATTTTTGCACCAGCTATTTGGACACTTTTTTAGATGCCTACATGTCCAGATGTGTTGTGTCTTCTTGAAGAATTCACCACTTTATTATTATCAAGATTTCTCTTCATGACTGATAATCTTTCTCATTCTGAGTTACATTTTGCCTGAAATTAGTATAGATACTCCAGCTTTGTTTTAATTTATGTTAGCATGGTGTATCTTTCTCTATTCCTTTCCTTTCCTATCTTTGTCTTTATATTTAAAGTGAATTTCTTAATACAATTGGGCTATTTTTCTTTCTTATCATAAATCTCTATATTTTAATTGATGTTATTTATATCACTCTTACTTAAAGTAATTATTGATAGAGTTGAATTCATATTTACCATATTTGCAACTGCTCCTGTTCATTCCAATTTTCTCTTTTTCCCGTCCTCTAGTTTTGAGTATTTTATTAATTTACAGTTCCATTTTATCTCTTTTCTTCTTTTATCTCCCTTCTTATACTTCTTTAAATTTTTCTTCAGTAGTTGCCCTAGAGTTTACTATTTTCTGTACATTTTAAAGTAGCCTGGATTCAACTTCAAATAACATTATGCCGTTCCATAAGTAGTACAGACACAATGACAGTATTTTTGTTTCTTCCTCCCATCCTCTGTGACACTGCTGTAACTCATTTCACTAGCCATATGCTATAACCACCCAGTATATGAGCTACAGCTATTTCTTTGAACAGTTATTTTTAACAGCAGTTAAAAATAAAGAAAAAAAGGAAGAGATTTAATCTTCATTTTTCTGTTCTCCAATGCTGTTTTTCTTTAACAGGTCCAGTTTTCTGACATACACTGTCTTTCTTTTGTCTGGAGAATTTCTTTTAATTTCTTAATTTCTTTTTTGCAGGTGTAGGTCTGCTGGTAATTAACTCCTTCAGTTTTAGTTTGGCTGAGAAAGTCATTGCTCTTTCAATTTTGAAGGGTCATTTCTCTGAACATCAAATTCCAGGCAAAGATCTTTCAAAGCTTTAAATATTTCACTTCACTTTCTTCTTGATTCATGGTTTCTGAAAAGATTCCAATGTAATTTAAATTACTGTTCCTAGATAGATAAAGTGTTTCTATTTCTCTGGATTCTTTCAATTTTTTCTCTTTGCTTTTTTATTTTAAATATTACATGTGGAGGTTGTGTTTCTTTTTTTCTTTTTTTCCTGCTTCATGTTCTCCAAACTGGTTTGTAGATCTATGGTTTTGTATCTGTTATGATTTTGGAAAATTCTTCATTTTTATTTCTACAACTATCTCTCTTTTGTTCTCTCTTTTCGTTACAGTACTCCAATTACACACATATTACACTTTTTGAAAATTTCCCACATTACTCCAATGTTATATTCTGGGGTGTTTTTTTTTTTTTTTTCATACTTTTTTCTTCTTGCATTTCGGTTTGGGACATTTTTATTGATCTTTCTTTATGTTCACTGAATTCAGCTGTGTCACATTTACTGATGAGCCCATCAAAGGCATTCTTCATTTATGTCATTGTATTTTTTTACTTCTAGAAGTTCCTTTTGATTCTTTCCATCTTTCTGCTTACATTATCCATATGTACTTTCATTGTATCTATTTATTCCATTATAATTCATAATGTTTTAATCACAATTAGTTTACATTCTCAGATTAATCCAACATCTGTGTCACATGTGAGTCTGGTTCTGATGATTGCTTTTCCAATGCGATTGCTTCTTCAGATTCTGTTTTGTTTTTTGATGGGGGCACTATTGATGTGTTTTGTTTATATTTGTTGAAAGCTGGGACGTGATTTGTCAGGTAATAGAAACTGGGGTAAATAGGCTCTTAATATGATGATTTATGTTAATCAGGCTAGGAACTGGGATGTGTTTACTGTTTGTTGTAGCTGTAGATACCATCAACTTCCAATTCTTCTAGTGCCTTATTTTTGACCTTAGGCTTCCCTACTTCAGAGAGAGTCTGTGTCTTATAGCGCTTTACCTGTATCTACTGTTATTATGCTGGAGCCTTTGTGGTCATATGTGGAGGAAAGTGGTTTTTCTACACTTTTATTAAGCTCCATCCTTTTAGTGCCTGTGTCTCAGGACTGTGACACCACTTCCTGCCCCTCTCCCCTTGCTCACCCACACATACCTATTATGTGTATGTGTGTGTTTGTGTCTTTGTGTGTGTGTTTTCATTTTAGATGAGGCACAGAGGTAGAGGGGCCTAAAATGGGGAGGGTTTACCTCCCCTAACTGGAATAGGAATCCAGGATTATGCTATGGCAAAGTCCTTTCCCCTGAAGAGAAGGTCTCTTTCTGGGGAAGGCTCTGGATGTATTTTCTAATGTTCTTGGCATCTTCAGCCCCATATCCTCACATGAGGAGATCCTTCAGAGACCTTCACCTTGAGAACCTGGTAGCATTTCTGGAGGGAAAGATAAAAATATGCATGAGTGGGGGAATCCTAAGACTGTGATCCCAGGAATTTGTCACTCTCTTGCTACTCGTACTCAGCCATTGGAGTGGTGGTTGTTGTTCAGTTGCTAAGTCTGTATTGTGCTCAAGATCACACAATTCATAGCGTGCATGGGGCTCTTCAAGTATTACTGAACCCTTCAGAAAGAATCAAAATGATATCACTGAATCGCTCAAAGGTTGTCAAAATACTAATGACAATGATATAGTTCAGTTCAGTCACTCAGTTGTGTCTGACTCTTTGCGACCCCATGAACTGTAGCACACCAGGCCTCTTTGTCCCTCACCATCTCCTGGAGTTTGCCCAAGTTCATGTCCATTGCATCAGTGATGCCATCTAATGGTCTCATCCTCTGCCGCCTCTGGTAGTTCTTCAAAAATAGCATCTATATGTTCTTATCAGGTATGGTTCCAATGGCTTTGCTCCATGGAAGGTAAAACTTGGGTGCTGTATCTCTCTGGATGTGGCTGTCTTATCAGATTCTTACGTGTTGCTTTGTTCTTAAACCTCAGTTTTCTGATATGTTAAAGAAAAGTAATTGAGTTTGCTTGTCCAACTTTTTCTTGTTTAAAGAATAGGAGTGACACCTCCCAAGAGCTTTCATGATGAAGCTGAAACCAGAAGTCCCCAAGTGGTCTTATTTAAGACAGTATAATCATGTATCTGTCATTATCTGTCAAGTGATATACAGTCCATCTTCGTCTTGACCTTTTCTGTGCTCTCTGAGTACTAACACCTAACCCATGTTCTTTTGTAGCATTGGCATGAATTATAAACATCAGTCCCTAATTCACCTTTCTGATTATACTTCTGACAACTAAAACTCTGTGTTAAGAATACCCTCTCTTAAAAAAAAAATATACCCTCTCCACTTTCTGCTGTCATTCATCTAAACCCTCTAGTCACTCTGTACCAAAAGTAATTTCTTCTTAAATATCAAGCAATCTGATATCACAGTTGCTGCACTCAGGTACAGTTTTGGGAACTTTTCCCTTTTTTAATGTATTTTTTCCTAAACTTCTAATTTTCTTTTATTTGTTCAACAAAAGTATATACTCAAAAACATACTGTTGATTGTGCCTTCACCATTTTCCCTCATTCAAAATTCTGTACTACCAAAGTACATACTCTAAGTTTAAAATTCTTGACCTCTTTTGGAATAGATTTCAAGTACTATGCTTTTTTCTTTTTTTTTTTTTTTTCAGTTTTCAGAATAATGCCTTTCGTGATACTGTTCTGGATTCTCTACTGTAACCCCTATATAGTCATATAACTTTTATCACAGCAAAGACATTCTGAAAAATTCCTATAGAATATTGATTTCATATTGATCTCTTTGTTTTGGTATATCCAGAGGTTTAGTGAGATTATGTCACACCTTAGAGACAAATCCCTTCACGTGTCCAACCTCTAAAAACTAATTAATATAATCCACTCTATCTGAAGAATAAAAAATAAAATCACATGATAATATCAATATGTACAAAAAAACTATTTGGTAGAATACAGCACCTATTCATGATTAAAAAAAAAAAAACTCTCAGGAAACTAGGAATAGACAGAAACATTTTCAACTTGATAAAGACTACCTACACAAACTTTTATAGCTAACACCATATTTAATAGTGATCAATTCAAAGCCTTCCCACAAATATCAGATAAAACGTGAGGATGCCCCCTCTTGCCACTCCTCTTCAACATCATACTGAAAGTCCTTGCTAAAGCAACAAATAAGAAAAGAAAACAAAAGGAATAGATTGGACAAAAAGGCATAAAACTGTTCACAAATGACATGATTTTCTATGTGGAAAATCCAAAAGAATCAATAAATCCTCCTGGATCTAATAAATGATTATAAGAAAATTGCAGGATACAAGATTCTATACAGAAGTCTATTGTTTTCCTACATACCAACTACGAACAAGTGGATGTTGAAATTAAAAACACAATACCACTAGCTATAACACTGAAATAAATAACATATTTAGGTATAAATCTAACAAAATATGTACAGAATCTAAACTAGGAACAGGTATAAAACTCTAATGAATGAAGTAAAAAAAAAAAAAAAGAGCTAAATAAATGAGAAAAGTGTTCCATATTCTAGTAAAGAAGATTCAATATAATCAAGATGTCATTTCTCACCAAATTAATCTGTAGATTCAATGCCATTCCAATCTAAATCCCAACTGGTTATTCTATAGATATCAACAGTTTGATTCTAAATTTTACAGGGAGAGGCATAAGGCCCCAATAACCAGCATGATATTTAAGGAAAAGAACAAAGATAGAGGACTGGCACTATTTAACTTCAAAAAAAAGTCTTAATGACATGGATAACCAAGGTGGCATCTAGGAGTGTGAAATCAAGTGGGTCTTAGGAAGCATCACTGCAAATAAAGCTAGTGGAGGTGATGGAATTCCAGCTGAGCTATTTTAAATCTAAAAGATGGTGCTGTTAAAGTGCTGCTCTCAATATATCAGCAAATTTAGAAAACTCAACATGGGCCACAGAACTGGAAAATGTCAGTTTTCATTTCAGTCCCAAAGAAGGGCAATGCCAAAGAATGTTCAAGCTATCACACAATTTTCTGGGGAAGGAAATGGCAACCTACTCCAGTATTCTTGCCTGGAAAATCGCATGGACAGAGAAGCCTGGTGGGCTACAGTTCATGGGGTCGCAAAGAGATGGAGACGACTGAGCGACTGAGCACAAGGCACCAGTGCACTCATCTCACACGCAGCAAGGTGGTGCTCAAAATCCTCCAGGCGAGGCTCTACCAGCACATGACTGAGAACTTCCAGAGGTACAAGCTGGGTTTAGAAAAGGCAGAGGAACCAGAGATCAAACTGCCAACATCGGTTGGATCAAGAAAAAGAGAATTCCAGAAAAATATCTACTTCTGTGTCATCGACTGTGCTAAATCCGTTAACTGTGTGGGTCAAAACAAACTATGGAAAATTCTTCAAGAGATGGGAATACCAGACTACTTTACCTGAATCCTGTGAAACCTGTATGCAGGTCAAGAAGCAACAGTTAGAACCGAACATGGAACAATAGTGAAAGTGAAAAGTGAAAGTCACTCAGTTGTGTCAGACTCTGCGACCCCATGGACTATACAGTCCATAGAATTCTCCAGGTCAGAATACTGGAGTGGGTAGCTTTTCCCTTCTCCAGGGGATCTTCCCAACCCAGGATCGAACCCAGGTTTCCCGGGTTGCAGGCGGATTCTTCACCAGCTGAGCTATCAGGGAAGCCCATAAAGTGAAAGTCACTCAGTTGTGTCCGACTCTTTGTGACCAGTCTATGGAATTCTCCAGGTCAGAATACTGGAGTGGGTAGCCTTTCCCTTCTCCAGGGGATATTCCCAACCCAGGGATCAGACCCAGGTCTCCCACATTGCAGGCGGATTCTTTACCAGCTGAGTCACAAGGGAAGCATGGAACAATAGACTGGTTCCTAATGGGGAAAGAAGTACATCAAGCCTGTATATTGTCATCCTACTTATTTAACTTATAAGCAGACTGTATCTTGTGAAATGACAGACTGGATGAAACACAAGCTGGAATCAAGATTGCTGGGAGAAATATCAATAACCTCAGAGATTCAGGTGATACAACCCTAATGGAAGAAAAGGAAGAGGAACTAAAGAACCTGTTGATGAAGGTGAAAAAGGAGAGTGAAAAAGCTGGTTTAAAAATCAGCATTTAAAAAACTAAGATCATGGCATCTTGTCCCATCACTTCATGGCAAATAGATGTGGAAACAATGGAAATGGTGACAGATTTTATTTTCTTGGGCTCAAAATCACTATGGACAGTGATTGCAGCTATGAAATTTAAAGACATTTACTCCTGTGAAAGAAAGCTATGACAAACCTAGACAATGTGTTAAACAGCAAAGACATTACTTTGCCCACAATACATATAGTCAAAGCTTTGTTTTTCCCAGTAGTAATGTGCAGGTGTAAGAGTTAGACCATTAAGAAGGCTGAGTGCCAAAGAATTGATATTTTCAAACTGTGTTGCTGGAGAAAACTCTTGAGAGTCCCTTGGACTGCGAGGAGATCAAACCAGTCAATCCTAAAGAAAATCAGTTCTGAATATTCATTGGAAGGACTGATGCTGAAGCTGAAGCTCCAGTACTTTGGCCACCAAATGCAAAGAGCCAACTAGTTGGAAAAGACCCTGATGCTGGGAAAGATTGAGGGTAGGAGAAGGGGGCTACAGAAGATTATATGGTTGGATGGCATCATCAACTCAGTGCACAAGAGTTTGAGCAAAACTCCAAAAGAGTGAATGAAACGGAAGCCTGGCATGCTGCAGTCTACGGGTTCACAATGAGTCGGACACTACTGAGAGACTGAATAACAGCAATTTAACATCAAGACTTACCGTAAAGCTACTGTAATCAAGCCTTGTGGTAAAGGCAAGAGAACAGTGAAACTGATGAAACAGAATAGAGAGCCCAGAAATAGATTTCTGTAAATAATGTCAACTGATCATTGACAAACGAGAAAAGCTAGTACAATGGAATAAAGATAGCCTAACAAATGGGGCTAGAACAAGTGAACATTTACTTCAGATAAATAAATCTAGACACAGACTTTACACCCTTTATAAAAATGAGCACAGAATATATCACAGATATAAATGTAAAATTCAAAATTATAAACATCCTAGAATGATTACATAGAAGAAACCCTATGGTAGTGCCTTTTTAGATATAACATCAAAGACATGATCCATGAAAGAAATAATTGATCAGTTGTAGATCATTAAAATTGAAAACTTCATCTCTATGAGAGATAATATCAAGAAAATTATAAGACAAGCCACAGACTGATAGAAAATACTTGCAAAAGAGACGTGATAAAAGACTGTTAATGCAAAATAAAATGCAAACTGCTATTAAAACTGAAAAGAAAACAAACAACCTGATTAAAAAAATGAGTCGAAGTAGTTAATAGACACCTGAGCAAAGAAGATGTATAGGTGACAGATAAACATATGAAAAGATGTTCCACATCATATGTCATAAGAGAAATATAAAAAAAAACAATGAGACACCTCTACACACATTTTAGAATCACCCAATGAGCACTGACAATAGCAAATTTGGCAAGGATGTGGAAAATAGGAAATTTCATACATTGCTGATGGGAATGCAACATGTTGCAACCATTTTGTAACACAGCTTGTTGTTTCATACAAATTAAACATACTTTTTGCTGTAAGATCTAGCAGTCACACTTCTTGGTGTTTTAGTGGAAGGATTTGAAAACATGCCCACACAGAAACCTGCATATGGATGTTTATAATGGCTTTATCTGTAGTTGCCAAAACTTGAAAGCAACCAGGATGTCTTTCAGTAGGTGATGGATAGATAATCCAGGGTATAAATAATTCAGAGTCCCTTGGATAGCAAGGAGATCCAACCAGTCCATCCTAAAGGAAATCAGTCCTGCATATTCATTGGAAGGACTGACACTGAAACTGAAACTCCAATACTTTGGCTACCTGATGTGAAGAACTGACTCATTTGAAAAGACCCTGATGCTGGGAAAGATTGAAGGTGGGAGAAGGGGACTACCAAGTATGAGGTGTTGGATGGCATCACCAACTCAAAGGACATGAGTTTGAGTAAACTCTTAGAGTTTACAGGGAGGCCTGGCATGCTGTAGTCCATATCTGACAAAGAGTCAGACATAACTGAGCAACTGAACTGAAGTGATATACAAATAATGGAGTATAATTTAGCAATAAAAGGAAATGGGCTTTCAAGCCATGAAGATGTGAAATAACTTTAAATGTATATTACTAAGCAAAAGAAGCCAATCTGAAAAGGCTACACACTATATGATTTCAACTATATGACATTCTGGAAAAGGCAAAACTCTGAAGACAATAAAAGGACTAATGGTTAGCTGAGATTGGGAAGTGGAGGGAGAGATGAATTCGTAGAGCACAAATTATTTTTAGGGCACTGAAAATAAACTTTGTATGGAATAATAATGGGTATATGTCATTGTGCATTTGTCCAAACCTGTACAGTATACAACACCAAAAGTGAACCCTTGGGTAAATTTTGAATTTTGGGTGATTATTATGTATCAGTATAGTTTCATCCTTGGTTTTAAAAAAAAAAATGTACCATTCTGGTGAGTGATGTTGATAATGGGGTAATATATTAATATAAAGTATTGGGTTGGCAAAGGGTTTTGTTTGAGTTTTTCCAAAAGGTATTATGGAAAGACCCAAACAAACTTGTTGGCCAACCCAATATATGGTAAATATCTGTACCTTCATCTGAATTTTGGTGTAAACTTAAAACTTCTAAAAAAAAAAAAAAATGAAGCCTTTAAAAGATGTAAAAAAGAAACTCAAGAAGTGAGTTAATTGAATGTTTTGTACTTGTCAATATCATAAGTGCTGAAAACATATTAAAAAAGTATGACAAACACTATTCAAAAGTAACTTGCATTCAGTTGCCAGAGAAAAATATGTATTAAAATAAATTTATAAATATATAATTTAATAAACAATGTAAGGATATATAGTTTAATAAAATGTTTTAGGTGATAAGATACTTTCTTTTACAAAGTTAATTAGTTACAGAGGAACAATCAATAAAAATATAAGAATGGTCTGACACTAAAATCTGAAAATTCCATGTGAATACTCTTGTAATCAGACTTGTGACCTGGGAAAAGCAACTAAAGTTTTTATATAGAAAATGTTTGCTTTTTCTTTCTTATGTGCTTTTGCTGTATTTTTTATACAGACTTCTCCATTAAACAGAAGATCCAAAGTTTCCTATAAAATTTTCTTTATTTTTTTAAAGATGTTTATAAAAGTTAATTTTTCATGTAATGACATTTTAAGAGTTTACTATTAATTAAATTGAAATATAGAAAATATAAACTTACATATACTCATAATGTAAAAAAAAATCTGTATTAAATCAACAGTAAATATACTTCTTTTTAGAAAGTAAAATAAATATAGAGTCCAAATCTCAAACTCAATTACTAGAAAGAACAAAACTAATTCTAATTGTCTTTAGAACACATAAGATACTTTATACTTTAAAAATGAACAAATAAGCTAGCTTGCCAACCCCTGCAGGACTCACATATCTAAATTATTCATAGAATATTAAATACGTATTCTAAGCAAAAGAATTCCTCCTTCCACAAGGGATGGCACACAAATAATTAACCTTTATATGGGACTTTTACTTGAATTTTTGAATTTATAATTTGTTCTATTTGGAACAGAAACATTTAGATGGACCGCTTTGGCAGCAAGAAAACAATTGCATTCATTCCCTTTTGGAAAAACCACAAATGGAATAATTTTCTTTAAAGAAAAACAAAACTGCAAACTTTCATAAGAAAATATAAGGTTATTTCAAAATTCATAGTAGCTTGTCATTTTCCTGTACCATATATGTGATATTTAAGATTGGGATATGAAGAATGATAAAGAGTGTTGTGGGTTATAAAAGGTATGATTCTTGAAAGTGATTATCTTTAATAATGTTGTATAGCATAGTTCAAAGATAGTAAGTTAGGATCCTGGAGCATGTGATGTGTCTGACTATACAACTAGTTAGCTACTAAGCAGATGTGGTCAGTTTCTTAATATCTCTAGACCTCATTTTCTTCATCTATCACTCAAGTTATAAGTCAAAACATATAACAAAACACTGCTAAGACTTTAAAGGCAGCTATCAAGTAACTGATAATTTTTATTCAAAGTGTTGAAAAGGGATGTACGTTTTTCAATTATGTCAGACATATTTGTGTTTTTAAATTCATCCAGTTAATAGAAACACAGGCATAGGGTTCCACTTAAGTAAATATATTAGACTTAGATTCAATCAAAGTTTTACGGCAACATTTGCTAAAGGAATCCAGAATGGCACGTGCCTCAGAACACTGGTGTTAAAGTTTTGGCATCATTATTGGAAAATCATTCCGAAAACTAAGCTGATTTTTAAGTTGATTTGTTAAAATAATACACACATGACTTAGAAGGATTTAGAAATAATGCAGTTATCTTTTAATTATTTTATCATACATAGCAACAAAATCTAAATAAGCCCAAACAAATTTGCAGAGCTACCATTTGATATATACAAGCTATATATAACTCCTATGATCTTTAATGATTAATTTGCTGAAGTCAAGGAAATTTAGTAGTCAGAGTTTACTGGAACTCAAATTCAGTAAATACATTGACTTGCAATGTATTAAACTGCGCAATTTTGAAGCTCAAACATTTGTGCGACACATTACTGGATTTATTTAGAAAAACTAATAAATAATACCTTATAATAATGGCATTTTAGTTGTTTTTTTAAATGGATCTACTTCCAGAATGTATAACCTTGTACATTTGACTCTTTGCTACTACCTTATACTACTAGATCATGTTGGCAGAAAAAGCAGCATGCAGACATGGGGTGGGCTTAAATACTATCAGTGTAGAAAAGTCTATTGTAGTTACTAGTACATGCACTATACTAAAAAGTCCTACATTTTCATAAACATAAGATGTCAATTTATGATTTTATAACTCATAATAAAACTGAGAGAGCTAGATTTTTAATTTATAAAGAAACATGATATTTCCCAATAGACAAATATACCTAAGAAGCTAAATTTTAATTGTAATAGAATGTGAAGTGTTTGAAATAAGAGAAAGGGTAGTTATTACAATGTGGAACCAAATTGCGTATGCTTTTCCATCATAGCGGTCATTATAAGTGCATGCTCAGTTGCTCAGTTGCGTCTGACTGTTTGCAGCCCCATGGACTGCAGCCCGCCAGGCTCTTCTGTCCATGGGATTCTTCAGGTAAGAATACTGGAGTGGGTTGCCATTTCCTTCTCCAGGGGATCTTACCAACCCAGAAATTGAACCCATGTTTTCTGCATTGGCAGGCAGATTCTTTACCACTGAGCCACCTAGGGAGCCCTTTATATAATTACATGTGTATTTGTGTCTGTCTACTTAATAACTTTTTATTTACTAAATCATACATTTTGCAAGGGCCATGTCTCTATTTCTACTCAGACTTTAAAGTGTTCAACATGTGGAATGACCAGATAAATAAATGACTGACCAGTAATACCTAGGTGTGCCTTTAGAGACTTTTTAAAGTTGTATTTGAAACTTTAGCTACCAAATGAAAACAACTTCATTCTTAAGAGTATTTTCATGTTAGTAGAAAAAAAGGAAACAGATTTCACTCTCAGCCTCTCATTTCTCCAAAATCAGCTAAATGTATATTATCTCTTTCTTTTAAGATTGAATCTGGCTATAATTCTAGTTTATTTATATTAATGTACTATGCTATATATGTTATACTATATTATACTATATATGATAATATAATTATGCTTATATACATATATAGAAAATTTCAAGACAAAATGCAACCAAGTAAGAAGAAAAATAGCAAATACAAAGCACTAAGAATAGAAATATTCTAAAATGTTTATGCACAACTATCTTCAACATAAATATTATACATACTAAAATAATTATAAACATACCAATAAAAATAATTATATGTATATATATATTTATTTATATGGGCTTCCCAGGTGGCGCTAGTGGTAAAAAACCTGCCTGCCAACACAGGAGATATAAGAGATGCAGGTTCGATCCCGGGATTGAAAAGATCTCCTAAAGGAGGACATGGCTCCCTACTCCACTATTCTTGCCTGGATAATCCCCAGGGACAGAGGAACCTAGTGGGCCACAGTCCGCAGGGTCACAAAGAATTGGACACAATTGAAGTGACTTAGCGCACACACACACACACACACACACACACGCACATATATAATTTCAAGAAAATTGCAAACAAGTAAAAGGAAAAAGTAAAAACCTCAGCCACTGAGAACAGAAATATTTTTTGAATGTTTATTTATGACAGTCTTCAATAAAAGACCTCATTATTCCCATACACAAGTATGTACAGTTTTCTGTCAAGGAAAAAGAGAAATATGGGTTGTCTTTTCTGTAAAGAAAAGGTGAATTTAGCCATCAACAGTTGGTCTGAAATTTACTTATCTGTGCTCTGCGTGGTTGGAATGCCTTGCCAACTTATAGTGGACAGAGTTGCATGGGTTTTTACAAGCAAACGAATGTAATCTTACACTAAGGGAAGAGGGAAGGTCGGAAAGAATTCTGTTCTATAAGCACCAAGTCTTTTTGCCATGTGGCATGTTTCCAGTGTGATAAAGAATACTGAATTCTAGGCTGATATAAATGTTTTGTGTATATATATATGTGGCATATTTCTGTGCCAGCACTCAGGAGTACAGTTAGATCTGAAGGAGGAAGGCCAAGTGAGAGTGAGGGTGTGAAATCCCAAAGCACCATTTTCAGGAGCATTATTGCACTGTCAGCAGTATTCTCTTCAGCTGGAAGGACTACTTTCTGCGCATTTGTGCATGTTCGTGATTATGTGGCCACACATATATAATGTATATATGCCACTAGGGCTAAACAGACATGTGGATGCCCCAGGCAAGCTAATAAATTGTCAGTCCTTTAAATCAATATGCTTTTGGTGTTTATTATATTCTACTTTTATGTAGAAGGTTGACTACTTTGTTGCAGAAAAGGAGGAAGGTGGTTAATTGGAGGGTGTGATCAGTCTCTTCCCATTTTCTCAAACAAGTCTCCCCTACTCCCACATGTACTTGGCAAAGCAAATAATCCTGTAGTTAATGGGGTCCATTTCTTAGAAGGCAGTTTAATGATGCTCAATTGATACTTGGTGCATTCCCAGTTCTTTACTCACATGTTTTAATAAATTATCAAAGAATTCCCCAACCTCGTATAATTCTTCTACCTAAAAAGGATCTGGTAAGCATAGTCTCTCTTCGTTTACATTTGAGTGATTTTAAGGCCCCTTTTTGGATTTGGATCCTGAGCAATGGCCTGAATGGTCTGACACTTAAAACAATTTATTAAACCACAAATCTGTACCACCTGGTTCAACCACAGGGAGATGGAAGCAGTACTTAAGCTTCCATCAAAAAAGCCTCTGTCAGCACCAACTGTCTCTACCACTTTTCACTTCCTTACCTTTCCTGGAGCCTCTTGTTCTTTTCTGATTCCTCTCACTTCAATTCTGTTCTCAGAAAAAAAGCTCATACCAGCAACTTGTATACATTGGACTGTGTGATTAGTAGTTTCTCCTCACCCTCCTGGTTCATATATTCTAAATGAATAAAAAACTTTGTTTCTTTGCAAATATAATGTAAAAAATCAAAAGACAATTAAGGAAATAATTTTGTGAGTGGTACAGAACACCCTACTATAGTCATATCACCTATATACTTTTAAGAGTGAGTTCAGTGACCAAGGCATAATTTAGAGTAATGTGGGTAGCTTAATTTTTAAACACAAATAAATGGATGCCAGCTTTCATATATTTCTGGTAGAGAAATTGTTGGATTGTAAGTGTATATAAATGGACACACAAGAATACACATACTATCAACAATCTATATTGGCTACTAGGGGACAAAAACATTTTGTAAATAGTATATGTTGATTGCTTTCCCTGAGACACACACATACACATGCACACAAAATTAAAAATCACGCCAGAATAAAAAAATTGTATTCTT
Organism: Cervus canadensis; assembly: GCF_019320065.1. NCBI lineage: Eukaryota > Metazoa > Chordata > Mammalia > Artiodactyla > Cervidae > Cervus > Cervus canadensis. The sequence continues at coordinate 32,729,834 of NC_057388.1, read as the reverse complement.
TAGTTAACTATGCTAGGCATAAAGTCTTTTTATTTTGAAGCATAGACTCAAAGAAAGTTGCATAAATAGTGCAGATTTTCATATACTCCTTACCCACCTTTCCCCAGTAGAGGCATATTACACAGCTGTTGTATAATATCAAAACCAATAAATGGCACATCACTGCTAACCAGAATATAGTCTTTTCACCATTTTAAAATCTGCATTAATTTATGTGAATATACAATTCTGTGAAGTTTTATCACAAGTATAGATTTATATAACCACCACCCAAATCAAGGTGCCAAATGGTCCTGTCACTACAAAACAGCTCTAGCATGCTATTGTTTGTACTTGTATCTGTAACCCCACTACACACACATACACACTTTACCTGGCCCCTGGCAATCATGAATACATTATCCATCTTTCTCCATTTCAAGAATGTTATATAATGGGACAGTACAACATGAAACATTTTGACTGACATTTTTCTCTAAGAATAATTTTCCGGGTCCATTCAGGTTGTTAGACTTATTTGATAGTCTATTGTTTTTCAGTGGTGTGTGGTGTTCCATGTATAGAATATATGGATTCCACTTATGGATGTATCAGAGTTTATCCATACATTCACCAAAGGAAGGACATTTGGGCTATTGTTAGAGTTTTTCTATTATAAATAAAGTTGCTAATGCATTCATGTGTTGGTGTTTTCCTATGTACTGTGCCAATGTAAGTTTTCATATCTCTGTAATAAATTCCCATGTGTGTGATTGCTGATTTGTATAGTAAGAGCTGAGAAAGTGCTGTATACAGCTTGTAAGTGTCTGGACCATTTTAGGGGCTTCCCTGGTAGCTCAGACAGTAAAGAATCTGCCTGCAATGAGGGAGAGTTGGGTTCAATCCCTGGGTTGGGAAGATCCCCTGGAAAAGGGAATGGTTACCCACTCCAGTATTCTTGCCTGGAGAATTCCATGGATGGAGGAGCCTGGCACGCTACAGTCCATGGGGTTGCAAAGAGTCAGCAATAGAGAGAAAGAAATTTAACTGCTCTCTATGTTAATAGTGCACCTTATTCATTTGATAAGTGGACAAATCAAATTTAAATTTTTACTTCTCCCATAGGAAAATAAACCCAGAGAAACATTTAACTTAAAGATATAACTCAATCAAACCTTATTTTATTAATAAGTTCCTTAAAGAAATAACTTTAAATTTATAAGTATGGGCACTTAAAATGGCAATATATTAAAGATATAGGTATAAATATATAGATAGATATAGGCAAAATATGTATAGATATAGGCAATACATTGAAAATATAAGTGTAAATACTAATCCAGTATGTGCAACAATATATTAAACAAACATTAAATATTTTTAAGTTTAACCTGTTAGAAAATTAAGCAGTATTTTTCACACAAAATTAGACTTTTAAGTTATTAGTAAGAGCCCTTCTTTTATGTAGAGATACAATCAGCTGGGTGGTTTTACTTATACAAGTCATCTTTATGTCTCCATATGCTCATATTATTGTAACTGGTATGAACCACTTAATCAAATTCTGAAAACACCCAGGCATTTTTTCAAGATAAAAATATGTTCTGCTTTCTTTTTAAGAATTGGATTTCTTTTTCTAATCATGAATTAACATCTTCCCTTGTAATTCATTGATTTCAATATAACTCTCCCTGGGTTGGGTCCCAAATAATCCTAAATCTCTCACTCAGACTTAATTGGTATTACGGTCAGTTGAACATGTCCTAGAATATTGCCAAAGTTAATATCCATTCAATCAGTCATGTACTTGATGACCATAGAAAAGCGCTTATATATTTGATTTCAAGGACGATCAGAATAACAACAGTAACATTTGTTTGGAGTACTTTGTAGTTCACAATGTGATTTAAAATACATTATTATAGTTCATCCTTTGACAAATAAATGTCTGGTACTACTGTTTTACAGATTACCAAGCTCAGAAGGATTAAGTGATAAACTAAAGCTCCACAACTAGTGAGTTTGTGTGATGGTTCTTTATGATATTGTCAGTTTTGTTTGGCTTGCAAGTCAAGGCCCTAACTGCCTTTTGCCTCTGGACCATTGTTTGAAGAACATTTGTATGTAGAATAACTTGAAGAAATTGAGTGCCTCCTCCAGAGTAAATGTCAGGCAAATTTGTTTGCAATTCATAATAAAACTTTTTGAGTTCCTTGAATTTAATACTTCTTAGCTGTGTGGCAACCCACTCCAGTGTTCTTGCCTGGAGAATCCCAGGGATGGGGTCGCACAGAGTTGGACACGACTGAAGTGACTTCAGTTCAGTTCAGTTCAGTCGCTCAGTCGTGTCCGACTCTTTGCAACCCCATGAATCACAGCATGCCAGGCCTCCCTGTCCATCACCAGCTCCCGAAGTCTACTCAAACTCATGCCCATCGAGTCGGTGATGCCATCCAGCCATCTCATCCTCTGTCGTCCCCTTCTCCTCCTGCCCCCAATCCCTCCCAGCGTCAGGGTCTTTTCCAATGAGTCAACTCTTCGCATGAGGTAGCCAAAGTACTGGAGTCTCAGCTTCAGCATCAGTCCTTCCAATGAACACCCAGGACTGATTTGCTTTAGGATGGACTGGTTGGATCTCCTTGCTGTCCAAGGGACTCTCAAGAGTCTTCTCCAACAACACAGTTCAAAAGCATCAATTATTCGGCGCTCAGCTTTCCTTACAGTCCACTGTCACATCCATACATGACCACTGCCAAAACCATAGCCTTGACCAGATGGACTTTTGTTGGCAAAGTAATGTCTCTGCTTTTTAATATGCTGTCTAGGTTGATCATAACTTTCCTTCCAAGGAGTAAGCATCTTTTAGTTTCATGGCTGCAGTCACCATCTGCAGTGATTTTGGAGCCCAAAAAAATAAAGTCTGATACTGTTTCCACTGTCTCCGCATCTATTTCCCATGAAGTGATGGGACCAGATGCCATGATCTTAGTTTTCTGACTGTTAAGCTTTAAGCCAACTTTTTCACTCTCCTCTTTCACTTTCATCAAGAGGCTTTTTAGTTCCTCTTCACTCTCTGCCATAAGGGTGGTGTCGTCTGCATATCTGAGGTTATTGATATTTCTTCAGGCAATCATGATTCCAGCTTGTGCTTCTTCCAGCCCAGTGACTTAGCAGTAGCAGTAGCAGCTGTGAGGCAAAGCTACTTTGTTGCCACTTCCACCTAGGTCTTTGTACATTGGCCCCTTGGGAACCGGGAACAATGGGAACTGACATAAAAATTAAGTTGTCTCTGATCCAAGAGGCTCATGTCTTCTGGCAGCACCCATAAAACTGGCCAACTGCTTGGTTTGCATATATGGTAAAGCCTGAGACTTATCACAACCTTGGAAGCCAGTTGTGAAGCAGAGGAGACAGTGATTTCTCTAGTATCATGGTTTAGTATGCATTTTGTATGCTACAATGGGTCCCCAAACACCAAATTAATATATTCAGATCTCCAGTATTATTTTACACATGAAAAAAAGAAGATGCATGTTATTGCCTCCTAATTGTGTTAATATCTCATGCACAGTCATTTTAATTTTATATATGCTTGCATGTATAGGATATACATATGCCTGAAAGAGGGGAAAACCACTGATCACAGGGGCAGCATCTGGCCAAGGGAACTGATACTTCAGGAGGGAAATTTTCCTTTTACCCTTATACATATTCATACTTACTGAATGGTGTCTTTTGTGGAAGGCAGTTATTATGGCAATCAATAAAATCAAGTTATCTAGGTTTATATTCTTAACTGACTGTATTATATTGATGTTTGCTTAAAATTTATTTCTATATACTTCAATTTTCTTGTTGGTAAAATTGTGCAGTTATAATAACCACCTTATACATTGTGAGGATTAAAATAATGTGACAGTGTGCTCAATCTCTCCATTGTGTCTTGACTGTTTGCAACCCCATGGACTGTAGCCCACCAGGTTCCTCTGTCATGGGATTGTCCCAGCCAGAATGCTGGGGAAGGTAGACATTTCCTCATCCAGGGGAGCTTCCCAACCCAGAGATCCAACCTGTGTTTCCTGAATCTCCTGCATTGCAAGCAGATTCTTTACCTCTGAACCACAGGGGAAGCTTGAGGATTAAACAAGTTGCTAGCTTAAAGGTTTTAATACAGTGCCTTAGAATAGGTGTTCAATGTGTTAGTAATAATGATTCAAAATAATTTGCAAGTGATTTTCATATGTTAATAACCTATCAGTAAATTAATTTTAAATGACATACTATTTCATTATATGAATACAAGGTACAATATAAAGTTAAAATACTGTATATCTATATCTATGTAGCTTTTAGTTGAGACTGAGATGCAAATTACTTTGCATATACTTTGAATCTGTTTTGATAGGGAAGAGGTAAGAGAAGAAAACTGGATGCCTTAGCAAAGGTCTTATGATGCCATAAATATGGTAAGGAAATCGCAGGAGGAAATTTCAGTGGTGAAAACACAGTCTCTTTACTAGACAAATTCATCCCTTAAAGGAGCACAGCTTCAGTAAAGGGTTACTGAATCACACTTTAGATCATCCCTAGATTGCTTATAATATTGATACCTGTGTTGTGTGCTGTGCTAAGATGGTTCAGTCATGTCTGACTCTTTGTGATCCCATGGACAGCAGCCCACCAGGCTCTTCAGTCCATGGGATTCTCCAGGCACGAATACTGGAGTGGGTTGTCATGCCCTCCTCCAAGGCATCGTCCCAACCCCCCAGGGATAGAGCCCATGTCTCATGTCTCCTGCATTGGCAAGTGGGTTGTTTTGTTTTTTTTTTTTTTTACCACTAATGACACCTGGGAAGCCATGTTAGTAGCTAATACTATGTAAATGCTATCTATAATAAGTTGTTGTAAATACAATGTAAATGTTATGTAAATAGTTGCCATGAATGACAGATTCAAATTTTAATTTTTGGAACTTTCTGAAATTATTTTTTCATAATATTTTCAGTTTGCAGTTGGTTGAATCTGCAAATGCAGAACCAATGGATACAGAGGGCTGACTGTATCAGAAACTTAACTATGATTATAGCAATTCTTTGAACACAGACAAGATCAGTGATGTTCTATGTCAGGCTGGGTGTTACTGGTTAAGTCCCATTCTTGATTAACTGAGTACTCTTATGTTAACAAGCTATACCTACCAGATACCCATTATATTTGAGAAAGATACAAGTTCATCAAGACCTACTCCAAGTTAAAAATGGAAGGAAACATCATTGAAGGGTGAGAGGTGAAATCTGCCAAGACATTTCTAGTAAAGGGGAAGAGCTCAGAAATTCCCAATCTGCATCCTTTTTAGGTTCAGTTCAGTGTAGTTCAGTTCAGTTGCTCAGTTGTGTTTGACTCTTTGTGACCCCATAGACTGCAGCATGCCAGGTTTCCCTGTCTATCACCAACTCCTGGAGCCTACTCAAACTCATGGCCATTGAGTCAGTGATACCATTCAACCATCTTATCCTCTGTTGTCCCCTTCTCCTCCCGCCTTCAATCTTTCCCAGCATCAAGGTCTTTTCAAATGAGTCAGTTCTTCACATCAGGTGGCCAGAGTATTGGAGTTTCAGCTTCAGCATCAGTCCTTCCAGTGAATATTCAGGATTGATTTCCTTTAGGATGGACTGGTTGGATCTCCTTGCAGTCCAAGGGACTCTCAAGAGTCTTCTCCAACACCACAGTTCAAAAGCATCAATTCTTTGGCACTCAGCTTTCTTTATAGTCCAACTCTCACATCCTATACATGACTACTGGAAGGAGCAAGCGTCTTTTAATTTCATGGTGCTTTTTAGGTAATTCACTGCATTTCCAAATGCCTAAATGTCACTATATCTGCTTGTCTGTCTTAGACAGAATTACGACCTAAGATTCCCATTCTCTAGAAAATACACATCTTCTCCCAGTCAATCTAACTCCAGTAAGAGTGTTACTGTGTTGAGACTTTTCAGAATATAATTAAGGTCCCAAATCAATTGACCTATAAAGGGAGAATGTCCTGCCTGTGATCCAATCATGTGAGCCCTTGAAAGGATCTTGGCTTTTACCAGCTACAAAGATTTGAAGCATGAGAGGAGATTCTCCATTGCTGATTTTGAAGATGGAGAGGGCATGTTAACTCTCGGAGAGGAAAGTGACCTCCATCTGACAACAAGCAATGCAATAGGGACCTGACTCTGACAACCATAAGGAACTAATTTGTGCCATCAAACTGAAAGAAGACTGCAAGGTTCTACTGAGAATGTGACTCCTTGACATCTTGATTTTCAACCTGTAAGACCTTGAGCAGGGACTCCAGTAACACTGTGTCCACACTTCTGACCTACAGAACTGTGAGCTAATAAGCAGGTGTTGCTTTAAAGCCACTAAATGTGTTGTGGTTTCTTAGACAGCAATAGAAAACTAATATACAATGTGACCGTGCTTTGAATGCATTTTATTGCATTATTTGCTTTTTAGAATTTTGTCTTACAATTTTCACACTATTACCTGGATAATTGTATCAGCATAAATATTCCAATAAGCAATGTGTTATATCACGAAAGTGAAAGAGTTTGAATGCAAAAATACTAATGTGATAAATATTTCCTGCCAACATTCAGAATTGTTTCTGAATCTAAGTACACATATTTCCATGACATTGAACAGATATTTACCTAATTGCAACAGAAAAAAAAAAGGCTTTTTATCCTCCTTCTATTAGGATCCCAGGAACTATGCTTGGTTTTCCTTTGCACTTTTTAACTATGCGAAAGACTTAAGGGTCCAAAACCACAGATACACCAAGGTTGAGCTACTTTAATCTTTTAACCCATCTACCACTTCAAGGGAAGTTTCCATCAAGCTTTCCATGACATTCTTTCATTGATTTCTCAGTTTTCAAGACATTTTATGTATGTATATTTCCTTAATGCATTTAAACCACACTTTAAAACCCTCCCTACCCTGGCAACAGCTCTGCTTCCTGGTAAACATTCACTTGTTTTAAAGTCAACTCTGGGTTGTATAGCCTGCATTATACCCTGAAAACGTCATGGTCTGAAGTTGTTCCAGAGGTCTGAAGGCTTGCCTTTGCTCTGCTGGAGCAATTTAGTGTCATTTAGATCCTCAGAGAAGGATAATGGAAACTTGTATGCCTTGGGAATCAGGACTCTCTCCCCGCCCCGCACCCCCACTCCCTCCCTTTCCTGCTCATCCTTTCACCTTTCTCTCTCCTTCCTCTGCTGGGAGATCATACAGGCAGATCCTCAGAGTACATGTGGTCAGTTTACTTTCAAAAATCACAGTTAATCATTCCAGGTTTCAGAGTCTAAATGGTGGCTGGTGAGGATTAGTTGAGCCATCTTGCTCTGTGGAATGATCTTCCATCTAATTGGTTCTCTTTTCCACTTTAGGAGAGGAAAAAAGAAAACTTTGTGGGAGAGAGTTACAGCTATAGAAACAACTTTTTTTTTTTTTTGGTCTTTTTGTTGTTGCACCAGATATAGTATTTCATCTATCTAAATTACTATCAGTTGTGAATGCATGTTATTTTTTAAAAAGAAAAGAAAATACTGCCAGTTAAACCCTGGTGCAATGCTTTCTTAACTTTTAGAATTTTATGGTAATTGAGAGAATTCGGTTGGATTTAATTATGCAAAATTTTCTGAAAAATTATAAATCACCATTTTTTATGTATAAGTAAAAAAAAAATAAGCCAGTTAAATTGAATATTGTGTTTCTAAATTTCACATTCAGAGTACAACTTTTTCAGTAATTTTTAAGTTTGGTGTCATTGACATCTGTTTTTTATCCAGATGCTCCAAAGCACTGATGATAGAGAAATTTTTTAGAAGAATCATTTTGTTTTAAATTACTAGTACTGGGCTCTTGCACTTATATAATATAGGGCAAACCTACTTTTAGCTCTTGTATTTTGAATATTTTTTTCACAACATTCAATCCCCTATCCTCTGATTATCTGTTCCTTAAGCTTTAAGAGGTATCTTTCAAACAACTAAAACCCTTTTTTCTGAATTTTAATGGTTGTACTTTGGACACATGTGCAGACTGTTGGAAGAACTGGCTCTTTAGGAGAGAACAAGTATAAAATATTATTGAATGAAGATGCATCCATATTTCTGAGATGTTGGAAAGTGAAAAGACACCATCTAAAACTGAAATTAAATGTGTCAATATAATAGTGTCCTGCTTCCATTGTTCTTCTCTGGCAGACTTTTAGATACGAACTGTTTTTAAAATTACGTTGCAAACAAATTGCTTATGAGAACTTTCTCTTATTAAATTAGCACTGGACATAGCAGATCAATGATCTTTTCCTACTTTGTGGGTGCTTTCCTGTTTTCTTTCTATTTTTTCTGATGTCTACAAGGTGCAACTTGTCCTGCCATATCTAGCTCATCCTTTCTTTAAGACCCTTCAAAATGTGAAGCAATTCCTGATATGAAACAAACATGACAACCTTTCAAATTTTCTTCACATATAATGCTGAAAGATTATTCATTTTATGTTGTAATACCATATATTCTTTCAAGTATCTAAATAAACAATATGTATTTTTATCTATGTAACACACATTGCATTCTAATAAAACATTTTATTTCCAGTGTTGGTTATACTGCTAAGTTTTACATCATAAATTTGACCGCCTATCATACAATAAATTTGATGTCCTCCAAACCTTGTACACAACATATTCAAAGTTGAATTCGTATTATTCTCCTTAAAACATATTTGTCAATTTCTTGTCTCTACGCCTTCTATTTCTGTGGGAAAACTAGGAGTTGCATCTATTGCTCCCTCCTTCCTCCCTTCATCATTGTATCAACTATTTAATCATATAGATTCTTCTTCCTATTGTTTCTTGAAAGTGGCTCCTTTTCTCCTTTCCAAGATTATTTCTGCCCATCACCACTTCTATCATGGATTAGTATGATAACTTCTTTACTGGTCTCCCTTTAACCAATCCATCTTCACTCACTCCAACATCCTTTCAGAGAAACTTAAAAAATATAAATACGATTATGTGTTCATGTGCTTAAAAGACTGCTAAGTCCTTCCTAAAACTTAAAGGAAAAACATGTATCAGTTGTTCCACTGAACACAAAAGGCCCTTGATGGTCTGATTCTCCAATTATTACCTATACAATACTCTTAATTTATATTATAGTAAATTATTTGTTTTACTCTGAGCATGCCAAGTAATTCCATGTGTTCATACATTGCACATGCCAACCTATGGACATAAATGCTTTCCTCTTTAGCAAGTTAATGCCTGCTTGTCCCTCAAAACTCAAGTCTAAATCTATAATTTTTGGTAAAAGTTTTCAAGCCTCTTAGTCTAGTTTATGTGACCTCCTCTCTGTGTTTTCATGAAGCCCTGTACATCCTACTTCTGTCATTACACTTAACTCCTGGTACTGTAATAATTAAATCATTCCTTGGGCAGTACCAGGACTTAAGTGTAACGACAGAAGTATGACGGTTCAATCCCTGGGGTGGGAGCATGACCTGAGAATGGAATGACTACCCACTCCAGTATTATTTCCTGGAGAATTCCATGGACAGAGGAATCTGGAGGGTACAGTCCATGGGGTTGCAAAGAGTTGGACACGATTGAGTGACTAACACTTTCTTCTTCTTGTTCTATACTATAAGCTACCAGAGAGAATCAACTAGTTTCTTGTTGGAATGTTTAGTTATGTTGTTATTTGTTCTTTTGTTTGCTTTAATTTTTTATTTTCACCAAAACCACTAAGTGTTAAACACTTATAAATATTTACTGAGCAAATTAGAAATTCCTTCTATTATAGTTATTGAGAAGCACGTCTGTCGGTCACCAAACCGTGACTTTTGATACTTCATTCTGCCAAGTCCTGAGAATTCCATGGAGGTGATATAGGGCACCTCTTAAGAACAGAGAGATCATTTTGAGAACTTCTTGAGGTATTTTTGGAGTTTATTTGATGTTTCAAAATGTGTATGTATGGATAAGTCTTTCATGAAGATTAAAATTATTATGCAATATAAAGTGAGTAGCCAATTGCATAGGTATATCTGGCATAATCCATTTTCCCAACTATCAGTGGGAAGAAGAGCAATTTACTTTAGTGTTCAAATGTAATGACTGAATGCAACCTAATAAGATTGCCAGGATATTACATCAGTTGTGAGACTTTCTTTCACAAATATTCCATGGATACCCCTACCAAGATTGCTCAGGAAATTAGATTTATCCTTCAAGGTTGATTTCTAGAATTTTTAATTTTTTTTTTTTTTACTTCACATAATCCTGTTTGAAGTCATGGTTTCTTATGTTGCCATCTTTACTATAGTTGGGGACCTTTTATTTCCAAGAACTGTATTGTTTGTTGTAAGACACTGTTTTCTCCCTAAATTGCTCAGTATTTGAGAAATGATGTCCTACTAAAAGCCTTGAAACATGGAGGTCCAATATAGTTTCCCATTTACTACATGGATTATCAAGGGGACCAAGATAGGTCTTGAATTTTAGTATAAAGTTCCCAGGGTATTGTAACCTTAAATCTGTGACTAGATTTCAGGGGGTCCTTGGAACTGTATGAGTACAATTATGGATTTATATTCACTAATCTCTAATTAAATTCAGCATTCTCTTCAGGTAAGAAACACAGTTTAGTAGGGTTAGCAGTACCTTTGATTTTTCACTTTAAAAAATCGACTGATTCATGTCAATGTATGACAAAAACCACTACAATATTGTAAAGTAATTAGCCTCCAACTAATAAAAAATAAATGGGGGGGGGGAAATCACAAGCTTAACAACTCTTAACACTAAATCTATCAGCTTTTACACATAAATTTTTCTTAAAAAATCAAGTCACAGCACACACTTCACTACCTTAGAAGGGAATTGCAGATGAGAAGTAGACATTTTTGTAGGTGAATTTGTAGAAGGTCAGTTTGTGTGTGTGTGTGTGTTAGCTGCTCATTTATGTCCAGTTCTTTGTGACTCCATAAACTGTATGTAGTCTGCCAGGCTCTTCTGTCCATGGGATTCTCCAGGCAAGAACACTGGAATAGGTTTCCATTCCCTTCTCCAGGGGATCTTCCTAACCCAGAGATCGAACCCAGGTCTCCTGCATTGGCAAGGAGATTCTTTACCATCTGAGCTGCCAGAGAAGCCCAGAAAGTCAATTTACTACCAGCCTATTTGCCAACAACAAAGGATTAATTTAATGAATTTATCCATTTTTAAAACTTGTTTTAAAACCTTTGAAAGTGATTGTTCAAATATAGTTGGTCAATTTTTGTTTCAAAAGTATTCTTCCACTTTAAGAAATACAAAATATTCTAAATTGAAGAGCCAAGAAGTGCTTAGCTGGTGTATGTAACAATCCTACATATGTATTTCATTAGTAAGGTCATTTCATTATCATGGCCCTGTTGGATTCATTCATTATTCCAGAAGAATCACATGTGATGATTTAAACAGAGGCAGAGATTCAGCACTCAGTGAAAAACTGGGAAAGATCTGTGGAAAATCAACCAGATTAAAGATAACAGCATAAATGTGAGTCAGGAAGCAAGGTGGAGGCTACCTATTCAGGACTCAGCAGCAAGAACTTCACATACTTTATGGTCAATAAATTTATGAATCCTAGGCTGAATGTTTGGATTTTAACATAAAGTTCAAAGTCTCAAAACTCTATACCCAGATTACTCTTGACTTACAGGCACTGGATAGATATTCTTCCTCTATCATGGTAGATATTAAGTGCAGTCATACACCATACCTGCTTTCTGGCATTCCAAAATGATGATGATTCATTCCCAAATTAACTTCTTCAGTATTGACCACTTCTCTGAATTTCATGTTTTTTAATATTTAATAGCTTAACATTTCCATGTGTATTTCTAATAGGCAATACACACTTAAAAAATGAATTTAAAAATAGAACTGTTAACTTCTACCACCATGCTGAGCCTGCTTGTCACTGTTTTTCCCATTTTAAGAAAATAGCAACAGCACCAAATAAACACCTAGAAGTTTTCCTAGACTATTCAATATATCTCAGCACCCATATTTAACCTATCAGCAAGTCCTAAAACTACCCAGATCTATCCACATCTCCCTATATCTCTTATGATCATCTCTACTCAGGGCTACTATCTTTTATTGTCATGACTATTTAATTTACTTTCTTTCTTGAATAAAGTCCTCTACGGGACTTTCATAAACCATTCCCCAATCTTCAATTTTTTTAAGTATTAATCAAGTTAAATCACTTATCAATCAATTATATCACTTATTGGAGAATTTTAAAACTCTCAAATGACTTTCAGTAAAATCCTAGGCTCTATATATGATCTGACCCCTTGTCTACCTCTGCGACTTCACTCCTTCCACTTTCTAACTTGTTCCTGTGTTTTGGCCTCAGAATAATTTTTCTGTGCCTTAATAATGGGTGCCCACCATCATGTCTTTCCATCAGACAGGATGTTTTTGTCTGTCATGTTCTTGCCATTGATTTTTCCTTGATTACCAGCTCTTTACCATTCAAATCTGTTTATGGTCATTTTTTGTGAGCACTGAAACCTATTTTTAATTTCTATATAGCAACAGAGCTAATTTCTTGTTTGTGTATTGTTTTTATCTGTTGCAACATAAACTTTATGGGAAGAAAGTTTCTTATTTACTATCACATTCTTAATGCCAGTATATACTGATGGTGCTCAGTCAGTCAGTCGTATCTGACTTTGCGACCCTATGGACAATGGCCTGCCAGGCTCCTCTGTCCATGGGATTCTTCGGGCAAGAATACTCCATTTCTTCCTAGAGGAGATCTTCCTGACTCAGGAATCCAACCTGTGTCTCCTGCATTGACAGGCAGATTCTTTACCAGTGAGCCACCTGGGAAGCCTGCCAGTATATATAAAACATTGTAGAAACTTAATAGGAATTTTGGAATTAGAATTAGTGACTTAGTATAATTGTTTAGATAAGTATTACTTCAACCCTGAATTATTTGACAAAATTGTGACAGGATCAGTTAGAATGCAAAGGATTAAAACTGAGAGCTCAAAAATTGTTTGAACAATGCTAATTTACATGATACTTATGGGAAATTACTGTTTCATTACTGCTACTTCTTCTTAAATTAGTTAGCAACTTATCCTAAAGTATTTTAATATACATTTTGCCTTTTGTTTTGGGGGAATAAACTACAACATGATGATACTATTATATCATGAGTTTATGGCATAAGTCACATCTTTGTAAGATTTTATTGAAACTCCTGTCGTTGCTACATTGGAGGAAATTTCAGATGCATAATTTCTTTTTCTTACAATACTTCACTTGAAGTGGCTGCCTAAATTCATGTTGTTTCTCTGACAAGAATCAAACATCTTCCCATAAAGGCATTGTACTCACCTTGCTTAAGAATTTTTTATTGACTTCATTTAGTTTACTCTTAGGCAAGAATGAAAATATGACAGACTTTCACAAGCTGGTCTTATATAGTTACTCATACAAATTGTGGCAATCTTCATAAAAGTAAACTTCCATAGAAAGCTTACCAAACTTGTTCGATTCTATGGAGAAGTATATCTCTCTCTCTATCTCTCTACATATATATATATATATATATATATATATAAAATACATACATATATATAATGAGTAACAAAACAAACACTCATAAATACCCATTTTCGTGATAACAAACCTAGTGTGGGGTCTTTTTTCTGTTTCAGTACTCTATTAAGTAAGAATTTTTATTGAAAATGTAAGTAAACCAGTAGAATTAAATAAATAAATAGCCTTTTGGATGTTGAAAATGTTGCTCAGTGTAGCAAATTCCAAAAAAATAATGAAAATTGCATATAAATATGAAATATTATCTATTACTTTGAATGCTAGAAACAAATTTATAATAGATGAGAAACACCATGCCATTTTGATCCTTATAGAAATTTAAGATGTAAAATCTATTTAATAATAAATTTTAACAGTGTTATCTACCATTTATTATATACCTATCATGTTCCAGGGACAATACCAAGCATTTTATATATGTTCTTTAATCTAATTATCACAATTCCCATAGTAGCCTGCCTAAACAATTCAAAATTGACAAATGAGGTAACTAAGGCTCTGAGAAGTGACTTGAAAACTTGGAAGTTCAAAATCAGGTCCATCTGTCTGACTATAAAGCTCCTTCAAGTTCTCCGGGCATATCATGCATGATTGACTTGGCCAGAATTGTTAGGGAAGTGAATTTGTTTTTAACTGGCTATTATGGTTGAAGTTTATAAACATTCAGGGCAAAAACTATGAAATGCCATTTAGGCCCAGGAGCAGAAGATTAAATGGCCCAAAACTTCTCTCAGTTCTCATTAAGCTGACACATATAGCATTTTGTATTCAAGGTAACAATTTAGGAAGGAAATGAACCTAAGAGTTTACATTTTTCAAGAGTGGAGACTCATTTTCAGGAGGTGCAAAATATAAAGCAACTGAATTTCATGGATTGATTCTCCAATGCACTCTTTTGTTTCAGCACCTGATCCTGCATGTCCAACAGAACAGTACTTTTTGAACCGGCCTCTCTATCTCAGGTCCTCCCCCCCGTTCAGTCCCCAAGCACAGGTGGCGGATGCATTCTTCTAAAGCATTAAGGTAAAGGTAAGCTCTTTGAAGATACGACCTAGATTCCTAGTGATGCACTGTATATGAGAGCCGCTAAGTAATTAGGTATGGTCTCTTCCAGACCTCAGGGTCTCTTCCTTCTCTCTTTCCAGGGAAAAATAGTGTGGGGGCAAGGATCATGGAGGCTGTCCAGTCAATTGTTTATTCCACATCAGGCTGGTAGTCTCTGCAACATCTAAGTTAAACTCTTTTTAGTGTCATGTTGTATATGTGACATATCATATGCATGTTAATATATATTTCACATGTGTTTTTGTTTTCTATATAATATTATACACATACATTGTCTTTAAAAGTGCACTGGGAGAATGACTAAATGGAAATTATGGACTGTAATAAGTACTGGTGAAGATATAGAGTGACCAAAATTTTCATCACAATTAGGGAAAGTATAAATTAGTACAACCACTTTGAAACATGGATTGGCAGCATTTATTAATTTATATAACTTAATATAATAATGCACACATATGTGTGTCAAAAGATATGTACTATAATATTTATAGGAATACTATTCATAACAGTTTCAAATTGGATGAAATATGCATGGTACAATAAGATGTGTGACATGATTATGAATAAGATACTACATAGCTGGAACTTCATAAATATTATGTTGATTAAAATAACCAGACACAGAAGCATATACACTACAAGATTGTATTTATATAAAGTTCAATGAAATACAAAACTCATCTGTGGTATTAGAAAATAGGACATGGTTACATAGAAGTAGTGATGGAGAAGTTAGTATTGGGTAACTATTAGGTTCTAGTTATATTCTATTCCTTAATCTTATTGTTGGTTACTTAGGTGCATTTGTTTTGTAGAAATAAAAAAACAAATCATCAGTCCATTCAATTTGATCTGTGTACTTTTCCACATGCATGCTAGAATTCAATACAATTTAAAAAGTTTTCAAAAATCAATTTTTCTTTTTGGAGTATGGGATTTGAAACATGTTTAGCTGACACATGCATTTTTAAAATCTATTGCATAAAATTTCCTTGTTTCTCCATATGGGCTAATCCGTATATCCATTTCTCTTCAATTACTGGAATGGAAAGGTCAAAAATGCTTATCTTCTTGTGAGTCACACCAAGTCTCATTTAGTTTAATCCTGCTGCACTTCTGGTGTGACTTCAGGGTCTACTGAGAAAGAGCAGTTGTCTCTACAGACACCATCCCCATTTACTCTGTGTGGATTGGAATTCCAGTCTGGGTCTTTGTTCTGTTGTAAGCTTTTATGTTTTAATGAACTTTCACCTAATTGAGTCAAATTTTGACTAATTTATATTAAAAAGTATTATCTAAGAATCAACATGAGGTTCACTAAGATAGAAAGTAGGAATGATACTTGTGAAAAAGGAGTATGGAAAACTCATAGAATGGAAATGTGGATACTTCTCCAGTATCAGAATTGGGCCCAGGGTTTACAGTCTGCCTCCTAACAGGATGGAAGTAGAGATTTGAGTTAAATCAATATTATCCATTTTATCTTTAATGTACATGTGTGAATCTACTAGTAACTTGAGGACAGTGCTTCAAAATCTGCAAAGTCAACAGAACTGAAAAATAGCAGAGCTGTCTGCAACAACACCTTCTCCTCCCCCATCATGCCTAAACTTCTTTCTTCAACAAAGGAGCTAGTAGGTAAATAGCATATATTTCAAAACATTTTTTTATATTCAAGTTACTCTAGATGAAGAATTCACAAAAGTTTCATTAAACTGCAAAATAATTTTTATTGAAAAGTCATAGATTTTTACTGCCATATTCTCTTTCTTTCTCTTATTTCAGATACATATGTGATTACATTGCATATTTATATTCTTGAACAAGATATGTGACATATAATATGGAAGCATGTAGATATATCTATTTAGATATACTTTCATTTAGGAGAAAAAAATAAAAATAAACTTCCATGAGTCCAGTGCAAATAGAAAGGACCTCCTCCATCACCATCGCTTTCTCATATACTTCTTGCCTTCTCCACTTCACTACCCTAATTTTTAAGTTACTGCTAAACACCAACTCTCCCTGTTCAAGAAATTTCTACAGTCATTCTGCTGACACATGTTCTGCCAAAAAAAAAAAAAAAAACATAAACATGAATGACCAGGGACAGTGGGGAAGGGTTGCTGGTATAGCATATTCTGCCATCTCTGATACTTCATTAATAAATTTTGGGGATAAGAGACACAGGATAAAAAAGAAAAATGTTTCAGTTGCTACATATATATCCAAACCAATTTTTGAAACAGGTTTAAGCTTCCTACTAGTTTGATAAATGATATGATTTCACTGTTGAGTAATCCTGAAGAACTGACACTAGTCCATGTCTCTCTCAGATTCTATTTTTATCCTTCCTTTTTCATACATTTTTAGAACATAAAACATTGTATACATATGTGTGCAAGCTGGAGACACCCCCAACAAATAAACAGCCATGAGAATATATATTAAAGGATCTCATAGTTAAATGACCTATTTGATCCTAAATGACAGATCAGAGAAGTCATGTTAAAAGGCCAGCCAGTAATTCTCATCTTCCTGAAAACTTGGACTACACTAGTCTTAGGGCTTCTCAGGTGGTGCTAGTGGTAAAGAACCCACTTGCCAATACAAATAGATGTAAGGCATGCAGGTTCAATCCCTGGGTCAGAAAGATCCCCTGGAGGACATGGCAACCCACTCCTCTGGTGTGACTCTGGCATGACTTCAGGGTCTACTGAGAAAAACTGAGTGTCTCTACAAACACCATCCCCATTTACTCGGTATGAACTGGAATCCCATTCTTGGTCTTTTTTATGTTGTTAAACTTTTATGTTTTAATGAACTTTCACGTAATGGAGTAATATTTTGACTTATTTATAGTAAAAAGTATTATCTAAGAATCAGTATGAGGTTCACTAAGATATTATTCTTAGTGATAGATTCATTAAGAACCACTCCAGTATTCTTGCCTGGAGAATCCCCATGGACAGAGGAGCCCGGCGGGCTACAGTTCCATGGGGTCGCGAAGAGGTGGACATGACTGAAGTGACTTAGCATGCACCCTTGCTCACTGGGATTAAGACAATGTATTTCACAAATGACAACCATATACTCTTTCTTGAAGTACAATAACGAAGATAATAGTAAGAGATTTTAAAGCAGTTAGGAAATCCTTTTTTTCCCCCTCCTAAATAGAGCTTTTAAGTGAGTGCATATTCATTTACTAGTCATAGCTATAATCTGCAGTTTGCAAGGGCTTCCCTGGTCACTCAGACATTAAAGCAGGTTTGAAAAATTATTCTTCCATATGCATACTGCCACCTGCTGGTAGCTGAGTGTCATGAATGCAAACTTTTCAGGATGAGGTTGTTTTAGAACCCAAAGATCAGGCTTTAGATTTCAAATTAATTTTTGTATTTCTTATTAGAAAAATGCATGTTTATCAGCCTCTACATGCAAGGAAACACTTCTGAACATAATAGTGACTTTTAAATACAGGTTTTGTACTTCAAGTAAATCCATTTTTTGACAATATAAAAGCAATACTAGTGACATATATGGTCAGCTTTACATAATGTATTGTACATGATCATTGTACATTGTACATGATTTCTAGTCATTTTGTATGATTTTTAACTTACAAATTCATTAAAATTAAAACTTATACTTTTAATAGTAACTGTCATTAATGTGGGGAATGAAAAGAATTACATCTCTTTTAAATCTTATAACAATATTATGAGGCATTTACAGAAATGTCCCCATCTCAAATATAAGTTCAAGGACACAAAACTGATGTAGAAATAGATCACTGAATATTATGAAATATTAGACAAAGCACTTTTAAATTAAGCTAGTTCTTTGAAATTGTTCATCTGGACTTTGATCAATTGTGTCCACGCAGAAGCTGCAAGTAATTTTATTCTTTAGTAATAAAACTCGTTATGATTATACTTTAATTCTAAAGAGCTCTATGTGGAGAAAACACACACAAAGCTTTCTGGCTTGCTTAAAAACAGAGGATTAAGCAAGATACATAGTCATTTAATAGTATATATAGACAATATAGGCCTAAAAAAGAAAATTTAGACATTTTTTAAAAAGGTCATGTACTATGGATTTAAATATAGAAAACAAAAAATATTAAAAAGCCTGTCTATGATGGTATCTGTGTTATTAATAGAAATGGATTTTTTCTCCAGATAGGTTGTGGTGATTAAATTATTAGTAGAATAGCAGGAAAATTCTTAGAACATACATTTAGGGGACTAGGTAATTTCTAACAAAGATATATTAATCCATTTTTTTAAAAGCCTATCACAAACACTGAGTGTTGTCCCCTCCTGTGTATCTACTTACATTGATTTGAGAGACACAGATGATATTAAAAGGTTGAAAACCTGATTTATTTCACCATGTTGCCCCAGAAGGCACAGCTTTAGACTTAACATATTTATAGTAACCATATGTTCTTTATTTTATGGGATAGTCAGGACATCATATAATCATGTGCTTTTCAATAAAGATGATCACTTAAATTTATAATTAATATGATTTTACTTTTATGCCCTTAGAATACATTCTTTACATGCACTCAATTTATATTTGGTCAATGTAATTATTCTTTATGTTATTAAGCTGTTTTAAGATCAAGGATTTTATTTTAGTTGTATTAAAGAACAAGCATACTGAATTAGGACCTTGCATTTTCCATTACATCTGGAAACATCCCACCTAATGAAATGATGTAAAATGTGGCTATCTCTCTGCAGTAGGTTTTAGTACCAATTGAAAATCTGCTCTGCAATTGCCCTTTAAGTAGCTCGCTAAGTTGTTACTCCCCATTTAGGTGTTTAATCTTTTATTCAGAGTGAACATAAGCTTTATCCTCTTACAATTGGATTACTCTGTAGTAATCTATGTCTATTCTGAGTGTTTGTATAGGGGACTTATAACATTTCGTACATTCATGTTTTATGAAACTTGGGAAGACAAAGTGATTCTGAAGGGTGGAACAGAGGCACACTTCACCTACATTACTATTATGCCTATCTACATGATGTGACGCCATTTTTTTCTCACATGGACCCAAGGTAAAGCTCATTTCTCATGCTTTCTAGATGATTCCATAAGCCATACATTTTCAGACTCCAGTTCCAGGTTACTGCAAGATAAAGCAAACTCTGTATTAAAAAGCTTATTTTTCCCTCCACAATGTTGACATTTAAGTTTAACAGCTGTACCAACTTTATAACACATTCCACATATGAGTTATTTCTTCTCTTCTCAAACTTAACTATTACCAAATTCACACATAACTCAAGCTACGCTCTCAAAAGTGAACTCCAAACCACTTTTCCAACTGTGTGCAGAATGTTTTTCTCTGATTATCTGTTAAATTAGCCCACAATTCTTATGGCACTTCAGTGAAACCACCACCCATTGCCACCACTAAATGCTGCACTCCTGCCGAAAGAGGTCACATATACGGATTAGACACAGGCTGTACCCCCAAAAACTTACAGTCTGAGATGCAGAGCTACACACAGAGGTGTGTTGATAGATGTTAGCAACTAGCTCTTCAGGGAAAGAGAGAGCCTGATAAGAAGCATTTGCCAATTTCTATGGTGTAAATGCTCCCACCATGACGGGTTTCAAACTGTCAACTTGTGTCACTGAACTAGGGCTCGAGGAAAAAACACATGCGTACTTAATCCATGCAAGCTGATAAAAGCCAGCTGTAGCAAAACATTGGTGATACTGTGGTCTTTTCTAGCACCGTGTGTTAAGTGATTTGATTGAGGCACGTCATACTGCTGAGGAAACATAAGAGAGTTGGCGGGGGCGGGGGGGTGGGGGGGTGGGAAGTTGGCATTAACCAGAACCAGATAACTCTTCATTAACCCAAACTCTGCATCATCTTAGTACCTCTTCAGCTTGATTCTCATCCTGATCTGCTTGCTCACATTAATACATAAGGGTATTTTTTCCAATTACTTAGAAGGCACATAATCTTAGATTAACTATTATTAATTATTCTTTTTCCCACAACATACATTCAGTTTTGAAGTCCTTTACTTCTGCCTTTCTTAAAACCTTGATATAGGTTCCGCAACTTTGATTCCCACTGACACAACCCCTCCATCTTTGTTCAAGACATCTCTTATTACAAATATCAATCAAAGATATACTTTCAACCTACTGAAAGAGATTTTTTTACCTCCATCTTGCCATCTCTTATATATTTATATTTTCATTTTAATTATTTATCTATCATTATGAATCCTCCTTCAATCACAATTTGCTTGAGGGCAAACAGTATCTCTGGCTTCCCCACATGGTGCTAGTGGTGAAAGAACTCATCTGTCAATGCAAGAGACATAAGAGACCCGAGTTCTTCCCTGTGTGGGGAAGCTCCCCTGGTGGAGGGCCTGGCAATCCAGCATTCTTGTCTGGAGAATCACACGGACAGAGGAGCCTGGCGGCTACAGTTCATGGGGTCGCAGAGTCAGACACCACTGAAGTAACCTAGCACACACGCCCAGTGTCTTCTCTTCACCGTACCCATTGGACCTAGTAAAGCATCTCACATCATGTTATTCCCAGTAGATATCTGTTGAATAAATGAATTTCCAGATAAATATGTTTATCTACATAAGGAATGAGTGCTTATTCCTTACTTATTCTTTAACTATTGTTCCCTTTCATTTCTACTTCAGTTTTTCTTTCCTGCAGCAGCTACTACAACATTCATCCCAATCCTAGTCACAAATTCTAACTAACAAATGTACATGCTAAAAGTGGTAATGACACTTGTGGCTAAAAGACTGTACTTGTTAGCCTCTTTGTGTCTTAGAGTGGGCTATGTGACTAGTTGCATGTAGTGACATGTAATTAGAGATGTTCATGGAGTCACTCCAGGAGGGCTCCTTAAAATGATAATGGACTATCTTCTCACTTTCTGTTTTCTTTTGCTGGAATGAAAATGAAAGGGTTGAAGTTCCAACAGCCACCTGCGAAACAAAGATGGTGGAGTAGTGAGACAGAGCCTGTCTTCATGACCTATTGAGCCAGCATTTTAGCTAGCAATTCAGTTATTCAGGAATTATTTTGTTGGAGAAGGGAAAAAAAAAAACTAAATTCTCCTATGACGGCTCTTCTCTTAAGCCATTCTTCTGTCATATAAAGCAGAAACTAATACTAACAAATATTGTTCAAAACCTTGCTTATTTCCAAAGTTCATTTTATTCCCTCTGGTAATCATTTGTATCCTCCAGATACTGTAGCTTTGGTTGGAATGATCGTATGTGGTTATGTTTGTCTCTGACTTTTTAAGTAGCCCTCAGCCATATTCCTTAAATAGCTCAGATTCTCTAAGCCATAAAATCTCATCCATTATCTTGAAGATAAGGGAGTCATTGTGAGAAAACCATTTAGCAGAATTTATCTTTGGGATGTATCTTTTTTTTTTTCTGGGTTCAGTCTTCTTTTGATATATCTCACTGGAATTCATGATTATGTGGAAATATGAAGAATCTGTATTATTCATTTAGGAAAGGTTGGGAGTTTTGGTTCTCCTAGTAAGACTTGCCCCTAAATATTATGGTATGGGTGGTTTCTTGTCATCACAGAAGTGAAATGGAAATTGATTATGTGTATATAGCTGTTTATAGTTTACAAAGTCTTTGCCATCAATTATCTAATTGGAACCTTACAAACACTGCTTATATATTGCAGAGCAGAAGAGTGAGACACAGAGGACTTCCTCAAAGAAATTAGATGTATTTGAATTTCAGACAGGTGTTTTTGATTCCAAGATTCTTGATACTCCCTCTTTAATATTTCCTCGGAGTGTTATTGAGCCACATTTGAACATGCAACAAATATGTTAAAAGGGAATTAGTAAAAGTTTGCATTGGAACATTGAAAGGAAATTATTAATCCCCAAATTTCTGTTAACTGCTTTAATCATGAGTATGGGCTAAGGTATGTTGCAGTCACTAACTGGCCAAATATGTTAGTGGCTTGAAACTATAAAAGTTTATTTATTTATTGTTATAATCACATCCAGAACAGATTAGCCAGGCTAATCTGATCATTAAATCAACCAGAGACCTAAGTTGATTTAGGCGTCATCATTTTTTTTAATAGTTGCTTTTGTGTTAGTTTCTGCTGTACGGCAGAGTGAATCAGTCACACATATACACATATCCCTCTTCCTTGGGTTTCCTTTCCATTTAGGTCACCACAGAGCATTGAGTGGGCTTCCCTGGTGGCTCAGATGGTAAAGAATCTGCCTGCAATGCAGGACATCTGGGTTCAATCCCTGTGTCAGGCAGATCCCCTGGAGGAGGGAATGGCAGCCCACTCCAGTGTTCTTGCCTGGAAAATCCCATGGACATAGCAGCCTAGCAGGCTACGGTCCAGGGGGTTGCAAAGAGTTGGACATGACTGAGTGACTGACACACACACACACAGCACTGAGTAGAGTTCCCTGTGCTACACCGTCTGTTCTCATCTCTATTTTATATATAATAGAGTATATATGCCAACCCCAACCTTCTAATCCACCCCCCTTTCCCTTCCCCTCTTGGTATCCATATATTTGTTCTCTATGTCTGTGTCTGTTTTTCTGCTTTGCAAATAAGTTCATCTATACCATTTTCTAGATTCCACATATATGTGTTGATATGCAATATTTGTGTGTTTCTCTTTCTGTCTTACTTCACTTTTTATGACAGTCTCTGGGTCCATCCATGTCTCTGCAAATGAAACAATTTTGCTACTTTTTTTGGCTGAGAAACATTCAACAAGATTATGCTCAAATTCCTTCGAGCTAGGCTTCAGCAATATGTGAACCGAGAACTTCCAGATGTACAAGCTGGATTTAGAGAAGGCAGAGGAACTAGAGATCACATTGCTAACATATGCTGGATCATAGAAAAAGCAAGGGAATTCCAAAAAACACCTACTTCTGCTTCATTGACTACGCTAAAGCCTTTGACTGTGTGGATCACAACAAACTGGGGGATATTCTTAATGAGACGGGAATACCAGAACACATTACCTGCCTCCTGAGAAACCTGTGTGCAGGACAAGAAGCAACAGTTAGAACTAGACATGGAACAACAAACTGGTTCAAAATTGGGAAAGGAGTGTACATCAAGGCTGTATACTGTCACCCTGCTTATTTAACTTACATGCAGATGTATCGTGCAAAATACAAGGCTGGATGAATCACAAACTGGAATCAAGATTGATGGGAGAAATACAAACAACCTCAGATAGCCAGATGATACCACTTTAATGGCAGAAAATAAAGAGGAATTAAAGAGCCTCTTGATGAGCTGAAAAAGGAGAGTGAAAAAACTGGCTTATGCAACATTCAGAAAATGAAGATAATGGCATCTGGTCCTATCACTTTGTGGCATATAGATGGGGGAAATGTGGAACAGTGTCAGATTTCATTTTCTTGGGCTGCAAAATCAATATGGATGGTGACTGCAGCCATGAAATTGAAAGATGCTTGCTCCTTGGAAGAATAGCTATGATGAACCTAGACAGTGTATTAAAAAGCAGAGATATCACTTTGCCAACCAAGGTCCATATAGTCAAAGCTATGGTTTTTCCAGTAGTCATATATATATGTGAGAGTTGGACCATAAAGAAGACTGAGCTTTGAAGAATTGATGCTTTTGAACTGTGGTGTCAGAGAAGATTCTTGAGAATCCCTTGGACAGCAAGAAGAGCAAACCAGTCAATCCTAAAGGAAATCAGCCCTGAATATTCATTAGAAGGACTGATGCTGAAACCTAAGCTCCAATACCTTGGCCACCTGATGCAAAGAGTCAACTTATTAGAAAATTCTGGGAAAGATTGAGGGCAAGAAGAGAAGGGGTTGAGAGGGGATGAGATGGTTGGATTGCATCACTGACTCAATGGACATGAGTTTGAGCAAACTCCAGGAGATAGTGAAGGACAGGGAAGCCTGATGTGCTGCAGTTCATGGGATCAGAAAGAGTCAAACATGACTCAGTGACTGAACAACAATATTCATCTTGATTCATGCTTCCACAATCACTGAGGCAAGGAGAGTGCCACAGTGCCCCATACTGGTAACTAGGTGTATTCGCCTGAAAGTTGCTCATATTTTATGCTCACATTTTACCAGCCAAAGCAAGTCACATGGACCGAAGGAAGGTTTTTGCTTTCCTAGGGCTGCTGTACAGATTATCATAAGCTTAGTGGCTTAAAAAAAACAAACAAAAATGTATTCTGTCACAGTTTTGGAGGCTAGACATCTGAAATCAAAGTGTAGACAGGGTCATGTTTCCCCTGAAGGCTCTTGTGAAGGCTTCTTCCTTGTCCCTCCCGGGTTCTAGTGACTCTAGGTATTTCTTAGCTTATTACTGTATCCAATATAGCCAATATCTACATATTGTCATGTATGTCCAATGTCTCCATGTGTCTTCACGTGGTTTCCTCCTCTGTGTCTGAGTGTCTTTTCTGGTTGTCATTGGCCTTAGAGTCCAACTGGATAGTCTGGAATGATCTCATCTCAAGATCCTTTATTTAATTTCATCTGCAAAAGCACTTTTTATAGCCTTCACAGTTTCTAGGGATTAGGACTTGGGAGGCCACCATTCAATTACTGCACTAGGCATGTGTCCCATGCCCCATTTCAAATATTGTTAAAGACAGTTATGATAAAAGAAAAACTTCCCAGAAGGTTGCATCAGAAGCTGTGGAAAACTGATCAAGTAAGATACATGTAGGGAATGGAAATAGGGCAAGGTATATTGCCCATTTCTGGAGAAGGGTACTGTTGGAAAATTGACCCAGAGGGATCTCAGGAGTGGTAAATATCAGAGTCTACCAGTTGGCTCACATTCTGTCATTCTGAAATATGCCATTATTGTGAACCTGTTGTATCTCTGCAAGATGGATGTGTGGGGGACTGATAGTTTATCTTATGTTCATATGTCTCTGGATCTCAGCTGAGTGAGATAAAGAGACTACTGTACATCATCCCTAATGTGGAGATTATCACATGCCACCCAGAGACCCCACACTATGTGCTTGTGCCTTGACTTGTATTTTGGGATTTCCTTCCTTGGAGAACAGAATAAATTTATATTGCATTCTGAAAGATTTGTATACTTATTTGGGGACCAGCAGGGAATACTGTAATGCATGTGTCTGTGCTCAGTCATTAAGTTATGTCTGACTCTTTTGTGGTCCCATGGACTGTGGGCCACCAGGCTCCTCTGTCCATAGGATTTCCCAGGAAAGAATACTGGAGTGGGTTGCCATTTCCTTCTCCAGGAGATCTTCCTGACCCAGGGATCAAACCAGGCAGATTCTTTACTGCTGAGTCACCTGGGGAGGCCAACATGGTGATAAACAGTGGTATTAATAAGTACGTTACAGTTGTCTTTTCTGCACATAGTAGAAATGTACTCCTTCACCCACTTGAAGTTATGCTTAACCATGTCTTATACGGCTATGAAATGTGACCAGAATTGCCATGTAAAAGTTTCAAGAATCTTTTAAGACCATATATCTTTCTTCTTTCATAGCAACCGATCCTAATCAGAATGTCTCAAAAGTTATTCAGGAAAATGTAAATGTGTTTGAAATACTTTTAAGTATTTATAGCCTTTATTTTTTATTAGTAAACATGTTTTTGTTTGTAGGGAAGTTCTATCTTGTGTATGTCACTATCTAACCAAAAATTTTGGCTTTGATTCTTCTGTATTATTTATGAATTCAGAGACAAGAAGGATGTTACAAAAGGTACTGATGGAAACCTAATTGTGTCTATCTAATTGCTCCTCAAAAGTTCGGGTTCTAAGCTGCTTCAGTCATATTCGATTCCGTGCGACTCTATGGACTGTAGCCCACCAGGCTCCTCTGTCCTTGCGATCCTCCAGGCAAGAATACTGGAATGGATTGCCCTGCCCTCTTCCAGGGGCTCTTCCTGACCCAGGAATTGAACCCTCATCTCTTACATCTACTTGCATCAACAAGTGGATTCTTTACCACTAGCGCCACCTGGGAAGCTTCCCCCTCAAGAGTAAGCTTATATAAAAGAAAACATTTAGTGTGGTAGGCAACACCAGACCCAAGCATATTCATGAGAACATCTTTGATTAAACACCATTCAGGGCCAAATTATGGCACTGTCTATACTTTTCCTGTACCAAAGTCATTTTTTTGGTGCATATCTTTTCATAAAGCGATGAAATGAGCACTACTAGAATGAAGAAAAATATTTACATTCTGGAGTTCTGGAGTTCATGTTAGCAAAAGCAACTCAAATTTGCCATGATGGCATCTGATTTAAGTAAAAAATATTTTAAAAATAATTGTAATGGATATACTATTTTAAAGTTAAATTAACCTCATATTTATATAAATAATTTTAAAAGGGTAATCAGTTCCTGGATTTTGCTTTTGAACTAATTTAAGATGGTAAATTAACAATGTATCATCAGCATCAGTGAACACTCCAAGCACTTGATCTGATCAGTGTCAGACACACTCCACTTCTTCACTTTTATTTAACTGCAGAAGCAGCCAGAGAATCTGGCTCACTGAGTAAGAACAATCTCACTCAGCTCTGGAGTTAACAGAGAGAAGGGAACAAATACGGGACCTTCACTCTCCTCTGTTCTATGCTCAAAATTTTGTGAAATAGATGTCATTATCTTCAATTTATCTTTGATGTGCCTTGCCCAAAGTATGTAGCCTGGCAATGACAGAGTTAATGTTTTAATTCTCGTCAGTTGAAAAGCAAAAGTCAGTGTGATGTCAAAACCCGAGTTCATACCAATCTGTCAAGTAATGCCATTTCACAGTGGATGAAATACATTTTTCTTTCCTAATCTTGATGCATATATGGTTGATGTGCATGCGTATGTGCTATGACACTTCAATCATGTCTGATTCTTTTTGACCGCATGGGCTGTAGCCCACCAGACTCCTCTGTCTATGGGATTCTCCAGACCAAAAATTACTGGAGTGGGTTGCCATGCCTTTCTCCAGGGCTTCTTCCTGACCCAGAAATCAAACACAAGTTTCATGAGTCTCCTATATTGGCAGGCAGATTCTTTACCTCTGCAGCACCTGGTGTTGTTTTTAAGTTGTTAAATTTATGATAATTTATTGCATAGCAATAGAAAACTAAAGCACAGAACATGATACTTTCTATGCTTCCTAAAGTTTGGATATCGGTCCAAATTCTAAAAGATGTTGCTATGAAAGTGCTGCACTCAATATGTCAGCAAATTTGGAAAACTCAGCAGTGGCCACAGGGCTGGAAAAAAAGGTCAGTTTTTCATTCTAATCCCAAAGAAAGGCAATACCAAAGCATGTTCAAACTACCACACAGTTGCACTCATCTCACACACTAGCAAAGTAATACTCAAAATTCTCCAAGCTAGGCTTCAACAGTACATGAACCATGAACTGTTGTTCAAGCTGGATTTAGAAAAGGCAGAGGAACCAGAGATCAAATTGCCAGTATCTGTGGGATCATAGAAAAAGCAAGAGAATTTCAGAAAAACGTCAATTTCTGCTTCACAGATGATGCGAAAGTCTTTGACTGTATGGATCACAACAAACTGTGGAAAATTCTGAAAGAGACAGGAATACCAGACCCCCTTACCTACATCCTGAGAAATCTGTATGCAGGTCAAGAAGCAACAGTTAAAACCAGACAAGGAACAGCGGACTGGTTCCAAATTGCGAAAGGAGTACACAAAGGCTGTATTTTGTCACCCAGCTTATTTAACTTATATGCAGAGTACATCATGCAAAATGCCGGGCTGGATAAAGCATAAACTGGAATCAAGATTGCCGGGAGAAATATAAATTACTTCAGATATGCAAATGACATCACACTTATGGCAGAAAGCAAAGAGGAGAAAGAACCTCTTGATGAAAGTGAAAGAGGAGAGTGAAAAAGCTGACTTAAAACTCAATTCATAAAACTAAAATCATGGTGTCCAGTCCCATCACTTCATGGCAAATAGGTGGGGAAACAATGGAAACTGACAGACTTCATTTTCTTGGGCTCCAAAATCACTGCAAATGGTGACTGCAGCCATGATATTAAAAGACACTTGCTCCTTAGAAGAAGAGCTACAACAAACCTAGATAGCATATTAAAAAGCAAAGACATTACTTTGCCGACAAAGGTCCATATAGTCAAAGCAATGTTTTCTCTAGTAGTCATGTATGGATGTGGTAGTTGTACCATAAAGAAAGCTGATCACCAAAGAATTGATACTTTTGAGTTGTGGCATTGGAGAAGACTCCTGAGAGTCCCTTGGCCTTCAAGATCAAGCTAGTCAATCATAAAGGAAATCAGTCCTGAATATTCATTGGAAGGACTGATGCTGAAGCTGAAGCTCCAATACTTTTGCTACCTGATGCAAAGAACTGACTCATTGGAAAAGACCCTGGTGCTGGGAAAGATTGAAGGCAGGAGAAAGGGATGACAGAGGATGAGATGGTTGGATGGCATCACCGACTCAATGGACATGAGTTTGGGTAAACTCCGGGAGTTGGTGATGGACTGGGAAGCATGGTGTGCTGCAGTCCATATATCGCAAAGAGTCAGATGTGACTGAGCAACTGAACTGAACTGAAATAACGACACATCACACATCTCTTTGTCTTAATATAATACAAAAATGACAGCTTAGAATTTCTATCCACCAAGTTATAATGCCCTATAAATATTAAAAGCTGAGTCACAATAAGCTTAAACATGTCTCATCCCTTTGCACTGTGCTATTTTTTATGAAGGTCATCTTTTGTGACCTTAAGCCATTTATTTCCAGCTATCTAATTTATGGCTTCCTCCTCTTTGCCTGTATCCACTGATGAGATTCCTGTCTATTTGGCCACAACTGTGTCAAACATGGGCTTCCCAGGTGACGCTAGTGTTAAAGAACTTGCCTGCCAATGCAGGAGACATAAAAGTCATGGGTTCCATCCCTGGGTCAGGAAAAATTCTCTGGAGGAGAAAATGGCAACCCATTCCAGTATTCTTGCCAGGAGAATCCTATGGACAGAGGAGCCTGGTGGGCTACACTCCATAGGGTCGCAAAGAATCAAACATGACTGAAGCAACTTAGCATGCACAAACATTGTTAAATGGATTAAAATTTCCAGTATTTTAAAAGAGGTTAATAAAACTGCCACTCTAAGTTGGTTATTACCATCAGTAAGATTTCTAATAGCAGATTCCTCTAAATAGAAAAGAAATGATTGTTATAGATTATGAGAACTCAATTATAATACATAGCAGACAATTTTATATTTTCTAACCTTTTAAAAAATTATTGCTTAAAGCCATGTTTAGTTTTGTATCTCTGATTAGATAGCTATTTCCTCCTTTGATTTCATTGTGTTAACTTCTAAATATTGCCTTTCGGAATCTTGGCTGCATTCAAGTGTATTTATAGAATGTTTAATCCTCTCAAATTATTCTTTAAAATATGCATAGTTTTTGAATTCCTTTAAACCCATCTGTACTGTGCACCTCTGTATATCATGTCAGTGGTAGAAAGTTCATCCTGAGAACAGAGATGATGAACAGGACACCACAGCAGGGAAATTTAAAATTAAAAAAAAAAATTTATTGGCATGAGCTGTAAGAGGAAGAAAGATGTATACAGTTTAGAAGACTTCCTGCCAACTCCTCAATGTTAACTCCCAACAGCCCTCATCCAGAACAGAAAGAATTCCTCCCCATTTGATGTAAATTCCTTTGCACTAGAAGCATCTACATTGGACACAAGGGAAGAGATAGGCATGCTTTCAAAAATCCACAAAGGTTAACAGTAAATCAGGAAAGACAAATGGCAGTCAAAGAGTGGAGTAACTGTATCTCAGAAACCTGTGGAACAAATCCAGAACAAGAAAGGGCACTTTAAAAAACTAGAGCAGTCAAGTCTTTGACAAATCTGATTTAAATTAAAACTGCATGTCTCTTCCATTTTTAAAGTGAGGATTTTGCTTTGTAACCAACAACAAACAACACAGTAGAAATCTGGCAGCTTAGCCGCTAAACTGGAGTTTGGCCCTGTGTTCGATTTAATCTGTAGCCTTGTGTAAGTCACTAAACTGTCCAAGCCATTGGACTGCAGATGTTTAAGTGACTGAAATAATATTTACGTAACTCAAAGGAGCACTTTGAAGGTTTCATTCATTCTTACTTGCAAAGTGTCTTATTCTCTTTAAGACCTTTGAGTGAAAAGTACTGAGATATGTGAAGTAGTATTATCATTTTCCTTCTAATTGATTGATTGTAAAATATGGTACTATGCTAGTTTTCACCAGTAAGAGTCAAGTCAAAATCTAAAACTGATTATGTCTTAAATTTTAAACCTTTTTTCCTTGATAAATGTCCCAGGCTAAATGTACAATGTATCTTAAATACATGGCAAGAAAAGAGGTAAAGACAACTCCATATGCACATTTATCTTACTATATTCAGTGACAGCCATTGGTCTCAAGGTAATGGATAGTCATTATCTCAAATATTTGAGATTAAAACCACACTTAGTTAAAAAAAAAGTTATATGCCCTTGTGGTTTAGTGAATTGTGTCTTTAATTATAGAGAGTCAGACATCTCACTATAGGAGTCTTTTATAGTTTTCCTATTTAATGGCTTCCAAACTACTCTCTCTCACACACACACAGAAATGCAAAAATATAAAGTATAAATATAAATATACAGCTTATGTATTACAACTATTTTACATGAGTGTTATACATATTACTGCACCTTTTACTTTAAAACAATAATAGGATCAAGATTTTTCTTTTCAGGATTGGTATAATTTCCATGTAGAAACTGAGACCCAGGTTAAGAAACACTGGAGTTGGAACCAGAGTCTAAGTAGATGCAGGACTGTCAGTGGCGTACGCACACTGAGGAGTCTGGGTTGGCTGGAGCAAGGGGAACAGGTGGAGAATGAGGAAGATAAGGCTAGACAAAAAGGTTGCGTTTGTATCTGGAAGACGTTTCTTCTTGAGAACTCAGGTTGACTGTTAAATGAGCACACAGATTGTCTTCTATAACTGTAGAGTTTGGCTTTTCAGCATTGTGTTCTTATTTCTGGTAGACCCCTATCATGGTTTTAACTTGGTTGATATGAGTGTAATGTAGCCTGGGGCAGTGGCTGATGCTTTTATATTTTATGTTTTTGGTGGGTTTTTTTTTTTTGTTTTTTTTTTTGTTTGTTTTTTACCACCCATCA
The DNA here is from genome assembly GCF_019320065.1 of Cervus canadensis. Classification (NCBI taxonomy): domain Eukaryota; kingdom Metazoa; phylum Chordata; class Mammalia; order Artiodactyla; family Cervidae; genus Cervus; species Cervus canadensis. The sequence continues at coordinate 32,697,841 of NC_057388.1, read as the reverse complement.
TCTATTAATTGTACTTAACAACATTAGCTTCAAGTTTCCACTTGAATATCCATTACTTTGTTCAGTGTCAGTCATGGGTGTCTGCTGGTGGTAATTCTGATAGAAAGGATGGCACACAACTTCAGTCTTATTACCTCCTGGGACAGTGACTAGATTAATAATAGACCCAGGCCTTCAGCCAAACCATTAAAGCCAAGGACAGTTAATTTATACTTTTATTTGGATTAGGAGAAAAGATACTTTCTTTAGTACAGAACTTGGAAAGGATATGGGTTAAAGATGCTGCTGCATCCATCTTGACAGATTAAATGAAGTAGAACTGAGAGGAATCCAAGAGATTAGGAAGAAAATATGGTTCTGATATGTTCTTAGTCACTCGATCATGTCTGACTCTGTGTGATCCCATCCACTATACCCCGCCTGGCTCCATGGGGATTCTCCAGGCAAGAATACTGGAGTGGGTTACCATGCCCTCCTCTAGGGGATCTTCCCAACCCAGGGATCGAACCCAGGTCTCCCACATTGCAAGCAGGTTCTTTACCTTCTGAGCCACCAGGGAAGCCCAAGAATACTGGAGTGGGTAGCCTATCCCTTCTCCAGGGGATCTTCCTGACCCAGGAATAGAACCAGGGCCTCCTGCATTGCAGGTCTGAAGATATAATTTATGTAAATATTATTGATAAAGCTGTATCTGAAACTGATGCTATTCATTATGCATTTTAGAAATAAGATTGTCATGGACAGGAAAACACTTTCTCAGGATGTCTAGGTCCTTGAAGTCAATAAATCTGTTAGGTTACATAGCACAGGGAAATAAGGGTTGCTGATAAAAGTAAGGATGCTAATCATCTGACTTTAAAATAGAGATTATTCTGGATTATCTGGTAGGTCTAATATAATTGCAGAAATTTTTAATAATAGAAAAGGGAGGAAGAAGTGAACAGTCAGAGGCAGATGTGACTCTGGAAGAATGGTCACGAAGTGGTAACATTGCTGGCTTTGAGGATAGAGGGGAGGGGCCACCACCCAAGAAATGTGGATAGCCGTAGAGGCCGGAAAAGTCAAGAAAACAGATTCTTTCCTAGAGCCTCCAGAAAGAAATGCAGCTTGCTGACAGCTTGATTTTAGCCCAGTGAGATGCATGCCCATTGACTAACCCAGAGAACTGTAAGATGATAAATTTGCACTTTTTTTAAAGCCAACAAGTTTGAAGAAATGTGTTACAGCAATATAAGCTACAATAACAGATAAATGTCCTACCTGCCCCACTCCCACTTTTCTTTTCAAAAGGTAGAGTCAAGTTTTCTTTAACTTGTAGTGAAATAATATACTTGGTTAAGATGAGAAACTATTTAAAAATCTTAGGAATTTGAATAGGCTCAGGGCTTTGTGACATGGCTGAGAAACTATATGAAATATCCACAATTCAGCAGCTTTGTCATCAGTTTGAAAAACTCTAAAAAAACTGACCCACATTTCTGGAATGGGCTAATTCTTTGGAAAATTGATATTGAATATGCTTATGTCCAGAGAAATATAGTGAGTTATTAGATAAATTTTACATTGTTATCTATTTTACTTCAATGCTTTTATTTTATTTGTTGTTCAGTCATCCAGTCATGTCTGATTCTTTGCAACCCCATGGACTGCAGCATGCCAGGCCTCCCTGTCCCTCACCATCTCCTGAAGTTTGCCCAAGTTCATGTCCATTGCATTGATGATGCCATCCAGGCATCTCATCCTCTGATGCCTTCTCTCCTTCTGCCCTCAATCTTTCCCAGCATCTGGGACTTTTCCAATGAGTTGGCTGTTCACATCAGGTGACCAAAATACTAGGAGCTTCAGCTTCAGCCTCAGTCCTTCCAATGAGTATTCAGGGTTAATTTCTCTTAAGATGGGCTGTTTTGATATCCTTGCTGTCCAAGAGACTCTCAGGAATCTTCTCCAGCACCACAGTGTGAAGGCATCCATTCTTTGGCTCTATGCCTTCTTTTATTTTGTGTATATATAAACTTCCCCTATGGCTCAAGCAGTAAAGAATTTGCAGGCAATGCAGGAGAAATGGAGACGTGAGTTCAATTCCTGGGTCAGGAAGATCTCCTGGGGGAGGAAATGGCAATCCACTCCAGTATTCTTGCTTGGAAAATCCCATGAACCGAGGAGCCCAACAGGTTAACTGTCAATGGGGTCACAAAGAGTTGGACACGACTGAGCACACAAGCATGATGATATAAATATATACACACACACACATGTGTGTGTAGGTATGCATAGGTATTTGATTTCCAATGGTGATACCTTTCATAAGAAACTTTATGAGAAATATTGTTTAAAGTAATAGATTTAATTTAACATAAGCAATTTAATTCCAATAAAGTTAGGTTTCTATACCTAATCAGGAAAAAGTTGTATCGGTTTAGAGCAAAATAGATGAATTCAGTATTGCATCTCATGAATTATTACTATAAAGTGTCTGTTTTATTTACTATTTATAAAACTGTATTGCTCATGAAACACGGTTACTCTTTGCGACCCTGTGGACTATAGTCCGCCAGGCTCCTCTGTCCATGGGATTCTCCAGGCAAGAACACTGGCGTGGGTTGCCATGCCCTCCTATAGGGGATCTTTCCGACTCAGGGATAGAACCCACATCTCTTATGTCTCTTGCATTGGCAGACAGGTTCTTTACCACTAGTGCCACCTGGGAAACACCTTCTTATGTCTTAGAAAAAACAAAACAAAATTCTACCCTATGTAGAAATGATGCAGCCACCTCATTAAAAAAAATTTCAGCCACATAGTTTTTTAACTGTTTCCCAAATCACAGTGTGTTAGTGGATTATAGGATTCCAACATGAGTTTTTTATTAAGTTCTGGTTTGGTGCCTTGGAGGAGCTCTGCAACTGAATTAAATAATTTGGGGTTGAAATGTGTATGTGTGTGTCTTCCTTTCTTTTTAAAAGTTTCATAGTTTGTGTATACGCACTGGCGCTCACAAGGGCAGTCATGCAAATTAAAGATAATGAATTAATTTAAACTTTATATGTACACTTAAGATAACCTTATTTATGACAGTAAATTCATAATTGTGGCTAAAAGCAAAAGTGAATATGTGAACAAAAAAATTGTTGTGGACAGAAAACCAGGCTTGTAACCAGATTGGACAAACTCAAGTACACTTTGTGATTCTAACCCAGAAGACCACCAAGAAAGTTATGTGACTGTCTTGAAGCCATTTATTCTATGAGGCATGTAGGAAAGCAGTGAGAAAGTAGTTATTTCAGAAGGCTCATTTGGCTTCATTATGACCTGTTAATAGTGGAAGCAAAGGAACCATGGAAAAACTAAAGATCCAGGCAAGTCTCCAGTTTCTGAATTATACCATGAACAAAATCTAGTCATGCTCTGAACTAAATAAAGCAATCCTTATTAAAGTGTTAAGAACTGACAAGTCAATATCCTAAAAGCAGAAAGAGATTAGGAAGAACTTGGCCAAATTTCTGGCCAAATACAGGTATTCCCTGTTTTTTGAAATTTTACTGGGCTTTTCTGGAAGACCTGAATTAGCACCGTCTGCCTTCCATATCCATGGGTTCCACATCTGCAGATCCAACTCACAGCAGATAGAAAATATTTTTTAAAAGAGACAAGTGCTCGGGCCTGGTGCACTGGGACGACTCAGAGGGATTGGGTAGAGAGGGAGGTGAGAGAGGGGATCGGGATGGGGAATACATGTAAATCCATGTCAATGTATGACAAAACCCACTACAATATTGTAAAGTAATTAGCCTCCAACTAATAAAAATAAATGAGAAAAAAAAATCTTCCAGAAAGTTCCAAAAAGCAAAATTTGAATTTGCTGTATATTGGCACCTATTTACACATTTTGCTATTGTATTCAGTATTATAAGTAATCTAGAGATGATTAAAGTAGAAAGGAGAATGTGTGTGGGCTATATTGCAAATATCACATCATTTTCTATAATGGACTTGATCATTCGTGAATTTTGGGTGTCCAAGGTGGGTCCTGGACCCTATTCCCCATGAATACCAAGGGACAATTATGCCTATTTTCACTAACTGAAAGAAATCTGAAAAGGATTTTCACTTTTACCAAAAAAAAAAAAAAAAAAAAGCCAAAACAAAATAGGGTTTGGTGTTTGTTTTGCAGAGTGTGGCCGTTATGGAGGCAGCATGCACCCCTGCAAGGAGAGTGGGACCCTAAGCTCCTTCCCAGAACTACACACAGCATCTCAGCGTCAAGCTGCTGTAACCTTGAGCAGTGTCTGTGGGCATCTATGCTTTATCTCAATTTATTCTGTGTATCCATTAGCACAAAATATTTTGTCTGTCCCAAGATAATTGTTTCTTTGCTTTAAGCCATTTCAGTGTAGAAAAAGTTTCCTAGGAACACTGTATTTTCAGATAGAAGGGGAAACCTATGCTTAAATAATGCATTAAGTCAAGTATTTAAGTGAAGAAATGCTTTCTTCACTTAAATATTCTTTTTTCCACTCTAAAGAGAGAATTAATGTCTCTTAATGTTATAAAGTGATAAGCTCACAGTATAGCATTTTGAAAACACTTATAAGATTTTATTATGGTTGTACCTCTTGAGACTATTTTCTCTAAGTAACTTAAAGAGACAAATCATTTATGATCAAATCTTTGTTCCATTATGGGTTCTTCAGGCATATATTTTTAGGCAGGAGAAATCTTCATAGGGCTGTCTGCACAGGTAAGAGAAATATTACTTGGCTTTCTGAACGATCAAGTTTTCCTTGCTTCCTTGCAAATATTTGTTACATGTTTGCAGATATTTTCTGCTCTACACACTTAGAATTTAAGTACAAAAGCCAGCATAAGGAGAGAGATGCTATTTTATTGCTGGAAGAAACTTTAACAGTATGCTGAATCAATTATATTTTTGGAAACCATTTGATACGATTGTGTTGCCCAGGATATATTGGCACATTGCATTTCTGGCTTACCACATAGAAAAAAAAAATGAATGTTTACTGATTTCAGCATTCCTTTTTGTGTAAAGATGAGTGAAGCAATTATGTTTGGCTCTATCCAAGTCCAAGAAAAAAAAGAGTATTCCATTTATTATGATAAACAGATCACATGAGTAAGACAAAGCCAGTAATGAATATGAGAGAAAACATTCTCTTAGAGATGCCCTTAGTAAGCTGCTGATACTTACTAAATTTTATAAGAGGAAAGGAAAAAACTCAAGGAAATAATTTGCTACAGTAAAAACAATAATAAAATAAACATTTACCCAATATAGATTTTCTCTAATCTGTCATTTCCTTTTCATCCTTTTTATGTTGCCCTAATTTCTTTTTTGTTGCCCTAATTTTTATATTTTGTTTCCTAGATTGTTGTTGGTCTCCCTCCCAATGCAGCTGGAATATTCTAACTGAAATATAAGTCAAACCACATAATTTTCCTGCTAAAATATTTTCAGTGGATCTCTAATGTCCAAATTGATTACTTGACCTTTTCTCACTGGTCATTTTACCTCTGGCTACTCCTTTTTATGATTTAATAGTACAGTTTATACACAGTAGGGTATATGACATGCCTTGTTGACTTATTCATTTCCTCTGCCTAAGTGGCCTTTGTATTTTTCACCTGGATAATTTTAATTTATCCTTTATTGAACTGGCTGAACTGGAACAGATTTAAGTTTATCATTCTGCTTGAGTCAAATATTCTTATGGCCCTTAGCATCCCCTCCCTTGCCTATTTCTACCATAGCGTTTATCAACTTATTTTGACACTACTTATTCCTTGTCTCTCCTTTTAGACTCTATAAATTACCTGAAACCATTTTTGGATCCTCAACAATTAGTATAATGCCTGACATATAATTCAGTTCAGTTCAGTCACTCACTCATGTCTGACTCATTGCAACCCCATGTACTGCAGCATGCCAGGCCTCCCTGTCCATCACCAACTCCCGGAGCCTACTCAAACTCATGTCCATCGAGTCGGTGATGCCATTCATCAGTTGACTCATATGGTAGAGTCTGCCTGCATTCGGGAGACATGGGTTCAATTCCTAGGTTCCCCTGGAGAAGAGAATGGCAACCCACTCTAGAATTCTTGCCTGGGGAATTCCATGGACAGAAGAGCCTGGTGGGCTACAGTCCATGGGTCACAAGGAGTCGAACATGACTGAGCTACTCACATATGCAAAGAAAGTCATAAGGCCAAGCCCAGAGTAAGTATGAGAAGATGTAGATACAGAGAGGCGTGAGGGTATGGAGGTATTATTAATGAGTTCTACATGGGGAGGAATAAGGAGCAGGGAAATAGATCAGAAGTATTTTAAAGTGATCATCATGGAAATAAAAAGACTAAGATAAGGTATAATCATTACTATGCAAATGAATTAGAATAGCCTCATATCAAGCAACTGGTTAGAGCATTGTCTTAAGAAAGGGCAAAATCATGTGTTTACAAAGTTTATGGATGAGTGGGTTTTTCATAGAGTATATATCATAGTTTCAAAGACACAATTGAATCATTGAAACCAGGTTGAAATCCCAAAGCAGACCAGGTAATATACTGGAATCAGCTCACTTAAATTCAATACCTATTATGAAAACAAAAAATCCCCACAATCATATCCTTTATGTCATACACTAGTGATTCTTTATAAATCACCTTTTCTTCCAAGTTCTGCTTTCTCTTGCTTAAATTCTGCCTACTTCTTCAGCTATTCCAGTGACCTAGAGGTGCCAAATGTGCTCAATGATCTAGTGTATCATAGGGGAAAATATATTTCTCCTCTGTAGTGTAGTAGAGCAAAGCTATTTGTGCCTCAAAGATTTTACTGAGGCACAAAGATTTTACTGAAGTGGATTACAGTTTTAACTTCCAGCAGGATATCTACTTAGGACTCAGGGTTTTGGTTATGTGAAAAATTACAAAAAACAGACATTAGTTGCATACAAAATCCTTTATGTATCCCAGTTTTAGGATTTTGGTATTTATTGAAGCTTATCATAGTTGAGTCTCTTCCCTTTGGTTGAATTATTTTGAAAGACCATCTTCAATTGGTTGTGCAAATAGCATTCTCATGCTACTGGTTAGTCAGATACACCCTGCTATGGCCAAAATACACAGTCACTTCAGTTCAGTCACTCAGTCATGTCTCACTGTTTGTGACCACAAGGACTGAAGCATGCCAGGCCTCCCTGTACATCATCGACTCCTGGAGTTCACTCAAACTCATGTCCATTGAGTCAGTGATGCCATCCAACCATCTCATCCTCTGTCATCCCCTTCTCCTCTCACCTTCAATCTTTCCCAACATCAGGGTCTTTTCAAATGAGTCAATGCTTCGCATAAGGTGGCCAAAGGATTGGAGTTTCAGCTTCAACATCAGTCTTTCCAATGAACACTCAGGACTAATCTCCTTTAGAATGGACTGATTAGATCTCCTTGCAGTTCAAGGGACTCTCAGAGTCTTTTCCAACAATACAGTTCAACAGCGTCAATTCTTTGATGCTCAGCTTTCTTTAGAGTCCAACTCTCACATCCATACATGACCACTGGAAAAATCATAGCCTTGACTAGATAGACCTTGTTGCCAAAGTAATGGCTCTGCTTTTTAATATGCTGTTTAGAGTGGTCATAACTTTTCTTCCAAGGAATAAGTGTCTTTTAATTTCATGGCTGCAGTTACCATCTGCAGTGATACTAAAATCCAAAACAATAAAGTCTGCCACTGTTTCTACTGCTTCCCCATCTATTTGCCATGAAATGATGGGACCAGATGCCATGATCTTAGTTTTCTGAATGTTGAGCTTTAAGTCAACTTTTTCACTCTCCTCTTTCACTTTCACCAAAAGGCTCTTTAGTTCTTCTTCACTTTCTGCCATAAGGGTGGTGTCATCTGCATATCTGAGGTTATTGATGTTTCTCCTGGCAATCTTGATTCCAGCTTGTGCTTCATCCAGCCCAGTGTTTCTCATGATGTACTCTGCATATAAGTTAAATAAGCAGGATGAGGATATACAGCCTTGATGTACTTCTTTCCCTATTTGGAACCAGTCTGTTGTTCCATGTCCAGTTCCATGAGGAGTTCCAAGGTCTCCTTAGATAGTCATTTTGCTTTTTTGCACTTCTTTTTCTTGGGGATGGTCTTGATCCCCATCTCCTGTACAGTGTCACACACCTCCATCCATAGTTCATCAAGCACTCTGTCTATCCCATCTAATCCCTTGGATCTATTTCTCACTTCTACTGTATAATCGGAAGTGATTTGATTTAGGTCATACCTGAATGGTCTAGAGGTTTTGCCTACTTTCTTCAATTTAAGTCTGAATTTGGCAATAAGGAGTTCATGATCTGAACCACAGTCAGCTCCCAGTCTTATTTTTGCTGACTTCATAGAGCTTCTCCATCTTTGGCTGCAAAGAATATATCAATCTGATTTCGGTATTGACCATCAGGTGATATCCATGTGTAGAGTCTTCCCTTGTGTTGTTGGAAGAGGGTGTTTGCTATGACCAGTGCCTTCTCTTGGCAAAACTCTATTAGCCTTTGCCCTGCTTCATTCTGTACTCCAAGGCCAAATTTGCCTATTACTTCAGGTGTTTCTTGACTTCTTACTTTTGCATTCCAGTCCCCTATAATGAAAAGGACATCTTTTTTGGGTGTTAGTTCTAAGTCTTGTAGGTCTTCATGGAACTGTTCAACTTCAGCTTCTTCAGCATTACTGGTCAGGGCATAGACCTGGATTACCATGATATTGAATGGTTTGCCTTGGAAACAAACAGAGATCATTCTGTCATTTTTGGATTGCATCCAAGTACTGCATTTCAGACTCTTTTGTTAACTATGATGGCTACTCCATGTCTTCTAAGGGATTCCTGCCCACAGTGGTAGATATAATGGTCATCTGAATTAAACTCCCCCATTAGAATGGGTTCACTAGAGTTCACTTTAGTTCGCTGATTCCTAAAATGTCAACGTTCACTCTTGCCATCTCCTGTTTGATCACTTCCAATTTGCCTTGATTCATGAACCTAACATTCTAGGTTCCTGTGCAATATTGCTCTTTACATCATCGGACTTTGCTTCTATCATCAGTCACATCCACACCTGGGTGTTGTTTTTGCTTTGGCTCCATCCCTTCATTCTTTCTGGAGTTATTTCTCCACTGATCTCCAGTAGCATATTGGGCACCTACCCACCTGGGGAGTTCATCTTTCAGTGTCCTGTCTTTTTTGCATTTTCATACTGTTCATGGGGTTCTCAAGGCAGGAATCCTGAAGTGATTTGCCATTCCCTTGTCCAGTGGACCACATTTTGCCAGAATTCTCCACCATGACCCATCTGTCTGGGTGGCTCGTAGGTTCACTGAGTTAGACAAGGCTCTGGTCCATGTGATCAGATTGGTTAGTTTTCTGTGACTGTGGTTTTCAGTCTGTCTGCCCTCTGATGGAGAAGGATAAGAGGCTTTATGGAAGCTTTCTGATGGGAGAGACTGACTGAGGGGGAAATTGGGTCTTGTTCTGATGGGCAGGGCCATGCTCAGTAAATCTTTAATCCAATTTTCTGTTGATGGGTGAAGCTGTGTTCCCTCCCTGCTCTTTACCTGGGCCTAAACTATGGTGGAAGTAATGAAGATAATGGCAACCTCCTTCAAAAGGTCCCATGCATGTACTGCTACACTCAATGCCCCCAACCCTGCAGCAAGCTGCCACTGACCCACGCCTCTGCTGGAGATGTGGACATTGCCGGGCAAGTCTGGGTCAGTCTCTTGTGGGGTCACTGCTCCTTTCTCCTGGGTCCTGGTGCACACAGGGTTCTGTTGTGCCCTCCAAGAGTCTATTTCCCAGTCCTGTGTAAGTTCTGGCAGCTCTATGGTGGGGTTAATGGCGACTTCCTCCAAGAAGGCTTATGCCATACCCAAGTCTGCTGCACCCAGAGCCCCTGGCCCTGAGGCAGTCCACTGCTGACCCGTCCTCCACAGGAGATACTCACACACAGTTCTGTCTCGGTCTCTGTGGGGTCCCTGGGTCCTGGTGTGCACAAGGTTTGTTTGAGCCCTCTGAGCATCTCTGGTGGGAATGGGATTTGATTCTAAATTTGCCCCTCTGAATTTGTCCCTCCTACCGTCTTGCTGGAGCTTCTCCTTTGCCCTTGGGCATAGGGTATCTCCTCGCTGTGGCTCCAACAAAGGGTGGCTGCAACTCCTGACCTTGGGCTTGGGGCATCTCTTTACGGCTGCTCCAGTGCCAGTGCAGAAGCCAACACACAATCACTTATTCATGAAAGGGTTTTTATTCATCATCTTGTTCAAAAGGCATTATGTTACACTAGTGATTAATCTTCTTAGGCTTTAAGGTTAGACAGATTTGGTCTAGACCTAAAGTCAGCCTCTGTTTCTAATTGTGTGATCTTGGATACATTTCTCAAGTTTATAAGCCTTGGTTTCTCATCTCTTATCTATCTCATATCTGCATTGTCCAATAAAGAAGTCACTAGTCACATTTGACAACTAGACACTTGAAACATGGCTAGTCCAAGTTAAAATGTTCTGTAAGTGCAAAATATACACTTTTGGGGAAATTTAATATAAAAAGTATAAAACATCTCAATAGTTTTATTAAATATTGAATATATGTTAAAATGGTAACATTTTAGATATGAGTAAAGTAACACCTCTTATTCACATTAATTTTACCTCTTTCATTTTACCCTTTTAAATTGTGGTTACTAGAAAATTTTCAATTATATAAGCTATTTATAATTGAAATAATTACCCAATAATTAAAAAATGAATGAAAAATGAAATAATGTCACATAATTCTAGTAGGCAGCATTATTTATAGTGAGGACAATAATAATATACAAATTGTAGAATTAGATCATGAACTCCCTATTGCAAAATTCAGACAGAAATTGAGGAAAGTAGATAAAACCACGAGACCATTCAGACATGACCTAAATCAAATCCCTTATGATTATGCAATGGAAGTGACAAATAGATTCAAGGGATTAGAGCTGATAGACAGACTGCCTGAAGAACTATGGACAGCAGTCCCTAACACTGCAGAGGAGGTGGTGAGCAAAACCATCCCCAAGAAAAAGAAATGGAAAAAGGATAAATGGGAGGCCTTACAAATAGCTGAGGAAAGAAGAGAAGCGAGAGGCAAAGAAGAAAAAGAAAGACATACCCATCTGAATGCAGAATTCTGAAGAATAGCAAGGAGGGATAAGAAAGCCTTCCTAAGTGATCAAATCAAAGAAATGAAGGAAACAATAGAATGGGAAAGACTAGAGATCTCTTCAAGGAATTTAGAGATATTAAGGGAATATTTCATGCAAAGATGGGCACAATAAAGGACAGAAATATTATGGACCTAACAGAAGCAGAAGATATTAAGAAGAGTGAAAAGAACACACAGAAGATCTATACAAAAGAGATCGTGATGACCCAGATAACCACGATGGTGTGATCACTCACCTAGTGTCAGATATCCTGGACTGCAAAGTCAAATGGGCCTTAGGAAGCATCACTGCGAGCAAAGCTAGTGGAGGTGATAGAATTCCAGCTGAGTTATTTCAAATCCTAAAAGATGATGCTGTGAAAGTGCTATACTCAACATACCAGCAAATTTGGAAAGCTCAGCAGTGGCCACAGGACTGGAAAAGGTCTGTTTTCTTTCCAATCCCAAAGAAAGGCAGTTCCAAAGAATGTTCAAACTACCGCACAAATGCACTCATCTCACACACTAGCAAAGTAATGCTCAAAATTCTCCAGGCTAGACTTCAACAGCAGGTGAACTGAAAATTTCCATATGTTCAAGTTGGAGTTAGGAAAGGCAGAGGAACCAGAGATCAAATTGCTAACATCCATTGGATCATTGAAAAAGCAAGAGAATTCCAGAAAAACATCTACTTCTGCTTCATTGACTACACTAAAGCCTTTGACCATGTGGATCACAACTGTGGAAAATTCTTCAAGAAATGGAAATATGAGACCAACTTACCTGATTCCTGAGAAACCTGTATGCAGGTCAAGAAGCACCAGTTAGAACTGGACATGGAACAATGGAATGGTTCCAAATTGGGATAGGAGTATGTCAAGACTGTATATTGTCACCTGGCTTATTTAACTTAATATGCAGAGTACATCATACAAAATGCTGGCCTGGATGAAACATAAGCTGGAATCAAGATTGCTGGGAGAAGTGTAAATAACCTCAGATATGCAGATAACCCTTATGGCAGAAAGCAAAGAGGAACTAAAGAACTTCTTGATGAAGGTAAAAGAGGAGAGTGAAAAAGCTGGTTTTAAACTCAACATTCAAGAAACTAAGATCATGGTAACTGATCCCATCACTTCATGGCAAATACATGGGGAAATAATGGAAACCATAACAGGCTTTATTTTCCTGGGCTCCAAAATCACTGCAGATGGTGACTTCAGCCATGAAATTAAAAGACATTTGCTCCTTGGAAGAAAAGCTATGACCAACCTAGACAGCATATTAAAAAGCAAACACATTACTTTGCCGACAAAATTCCATATAGTCAAAGTAATGGTTTTTCCAGTAGTCATGTATAGATGTGGAAGTTGGACCATAAAGAAGACTGAGCACCAAAGGACTGATGCTTTTGAACTGTGGTGTTGGAGAAAAATCTTGAGAGTCCCTTGTACTGCAAGGAGTTCAAACCAGCCAATCCTAAATGAAATCAGTCCTGAATATTCAGTGGAAGGACCGATGCTGAAGCTGAAACACCAATACTTTGGCCACCTGATGGAAGAGTCGACTCATTAGAAAAGAACTTGATGCTGGGGAAGATTGAAGGAAGGAGGAGAAGGGGATGACAGGAGGAGAAGGAGATGGTTGGATCACATCACCGACTCAGTGGCTATGAGTCTGAGCAAGCTCCAGGTGATAGTGAAGGACAAGGAAGCCTGGCGTGCTGCAGTCCTTGGGGTTGCAAAGAGCTGGACAGGACTGAGTGACTGAACAACAACAATTATGATGAAAATTAAGAAACTGTAAAGTTATTAACAAAGAGTTATACATAGTGAAAACTCAGTAGACATTAGCCATTTTCTCAATTTTTAATGAACATATACATTAATATAATTGTGAATTGAGAAGTATATATCCAAAATATTTAGCTTGAATTTTTGATTGATCTTGAAAAGTTAAACCCTGTTATTTTTATACTGTGTTTGCTTTCATATTGGACTATAAATTACAAAGGTAAAATATAGCTTAATTTAGTGAATTGCTTATGAAGATTTTGTAAATATCTATGAGATAATCATTGCCATTTTCTGAAAATAGTTCCTTCAGATGATAAAGAACACTGTTCAATGTGACAATAAACTAAACTCTGTTCTTATAGTTTATTAGGGAAACTGAGGATCTAAATTCACACTCTTTTAAATTTCCACCATGGTCATTGGGAGCTAAGGAATAATTAATCTAAGCTACATATGGATCATGGGCTATAGTCCAGGGTGTTTTTTATTGCCTTAACATTTCCGTATTCATTTTCCCTCTTTTTCCTTCTCTCTCTCCGACTCAGTTTGAAAGGGATTAAATTGAAAACCAGGAGGAAATTTAAAGGAATTCCCCCAAACCCAATCAATTCTTAAATCAACTTGATCATCTAGCTGTATACTAGTGATAAAACAGTACAAGTTCCTATGGGTTAATCCAATTGTGTCTGTCTTTTCAAAGAAGGTGTTTGTTGGTTGTCTCTGTTCGTTGAAGTTAATCCAGAAAGTTTAAGTTTTCTCAATTGAATAGTGTGTTATCTTATTTTTCCTTTTACAGTCTTCTGGAATTAATACAAGTTAACTTGATTTTATTGTCATTTTATTTAATTAAAACAAGTAAACTCTATTTTATTGTCATTTGCATGAATATATGTGTTTGGGAGTCATTGAAGTTAGACTCTTAAGGCTCAGAAAGATGTCTTAGGCATATTTTCAAGCAAAAGGCAAAACACAGACATTGTTATTTAGCAGTGGTGCATTCCTGTGGGGGCTCTTGAAACAAAGTAAACTGTGCTTTGATTTGTGCTCTATCATTTATGGACTGTGCTGGTGGCCAGGTACATCAAACGAATCCGTTTTTTCATTTATAAAATAGCTCCTATATTATGGATTTTTTATAATGATTACATAAAATAATTTTAAAAAGTCTTTTTTTTTTTTAAATCATGATTCCTGGAATATAAAGCTTACTCAGTGCATCTTAATTGCTTTTGTTATTATAGTTGCTATCATTTGGCAAATATGTTGAAGATCAAAGGCTCAGTGCTTTCCATATTTTAAGTGGCTGATTTTAGGTAATTTAATTGGAAGACAGTGGAATTCAGAGTAAAGAAAAGGATGAGTTGAGTTCACCCAGTTTATTAACATTTGTTCTTTTGCAAATTACTTAATCTCTGAGAATTATAAAGTAGGGCTAACAATACTTGTGCCATAGCAATAAATGAGAACTATTATGGTGGTGCTTATGGCAGCAATAATAAAAGCTCACTGAATGATAAGATTTTCTTTTTTAAAATATTATTCAATTTGCTACCTGAGAAAGATTTTGTTTCTTGTATGTAGGCCTTTATATAATGACTGTGTGACAAAACTTGGTGTCATGTACTTGAAGCTAAATGACACTTTTAGAAAAAATTAAGATTGATAGAGCCTCATGAATATTTAAAAAATTAATACAGATATATTTTTCAACAAATAAAATCCTGAAAATTGTATGGAAATAAAAACTGCTGTAGGCATGTTATTTTTTCTCTAGTTCACAGTGCAATTGAAACTAGGATAAGTATCTGAGGTTCCTAAATTCTGTTCATTGTTTTCTTCACACAATTTTAGGGCAAATAATAATATTCATCAGTGATACTGCTTCATGACATTCACACCTTAACCTTCATTAGCTGATTCTCACTTAAAAGTTAAAATGTCTTAATATTGATTTTGGGTTAGAAAACATTTACAATTCAAATTACTTCCTTCCAGTAATTTCTCTCAGGCTTCTGAATGGGTTTGGATGGGCTAGAGCAAAATTATCACAAAGAGTATATTCCACCCATGATTAAACAGAATGAAAATTTACTTTGAAATTTAGAGGATTAAATATTGATTTTCCATTTTAAACAGATGAAGATTTGATTCAGTGTCAGAGAACTCACTGGTTTGTTTTCAAATTGGAAAATAAAAGTTTGGCAAAATTTTTCAGTAGGACATGTGAAATATGATATATCTAAATTATACAGGGAATATGCCTTTTGCTTATTTCTTTTGTAAATCTGTTAAGCTCAGACAATTTTTCCAAATAATCTGATCTGTAATTTATAATACTCATGATTTAACTATTAGATACATAGGCAGATAAAAAGGAAAAGAAAATAAGTTCAAGCTGAACTTTCTTAAGGAAGGATATAGTGCTTTTATACTGCAGTGCTTTAAGCATAATAATAATTATAAACCAATTTATTATAGGCTACTTCAAGTATCTCACACTTTCTTTTTTTCAAAAAATATTGGTTGAGTTTGTACTGTGGCTTTACATTTGGCCTTCCCTTTTGGCTCAGTTGGTAAAGATTCCACCTGCAAGGCGGGAGACCTGGGTTTGATCCCTGGGTTGGGAAGATTCCCTGTAGAAGGGAAAGGCTACTCACTCCAGTATTCTGGTCTGGAGAATTCCATGGACAGTATAGTCCATGGGGTCAAAAAGAGTTGGATACGACTGAGCAACTTTTGCTCCCAGAAAGCTTAGTGTTCAAAATGTGTAATTAAAATAAAAACAAAGTTTAGATGAAATAACCTTCTAAAATTGCTTAAAATGTCCATAAAGCATAAAAAGTATATGTGTTTTCTTGCCAAAAATGTTATATAATAGCAAGGTTTGGAGTGGATTTAAACTTCCTGATTCATGGTCAATTAAGTTACATGAATGGTTGTTAAATGGAATAGCAGTCTGTCTCTCTCTCTCACCCTCTCTGGCAATAGCTCCAGTGCTGTTTTTTATCTTGTGCCATTCTAGTTGATATTGAAAGATTATGAATCAAAATTTATACCAAATATCAGAAAGCACAATAAAATTTTAAAGTAAATTTAAAAGAACATATC
The DNA here is from genome assembly GCF_019320065.1 of Cervus canadensis. Lineage (NCBI taxonomy): Eukaryota > Metazoa > Chordata > Mammalia > Artiodactyla > Cervidae > Cervus > Cervus canadensis. Next base: position 32,681,700 of record NC_057388.1, on the reverse strand, counting down.
TTTGTGTTCTCCTCCAAGATCTTAGCCATAATTTTGACACTCCCGATGGTCTGCCAGAAGCTGAAAGTATGTTGTCAGGGATAAGATTTACATTCTTAGCTTTATAAAAATATCTTTGCTTGTTCAAAAATTGTGTTTGGTTGATATTAACATTTGTGACCATCCCCATGGAAAAGAAATGCAAAAAGGCAAAATGGTTGTCTGAGGAGGCCTTACAAATAGCTGTGAAAAGGAGAGAAGCGAAAAGCAAAGGAGGAAAGGAAAGATATTCCCATTTGAATGCAGAGTTCCAAAGAATAGCCAGGAGAGAGAAGAAAGCCTTCCTCAGCGATCAATGCAAAGAAATAGAGGAAAGCAACAGAATGGGAAAGACTAGAGATCTATTCAAGAAAATTAGAGATACCAAGGGAACATTTCATGTAAAGATGGGTTCAATAAAGGGCAGAAATGATATGGACCTAACAGAAGCAGAAGATATTAAGAAGACATGGCAAGAATACACAGAAGAACTGTACAAAAAAGATCTTCATGACCCAGATAATCACGATGGTGTGATCACTCACCTAGAGCCAGACATCCTGGAATGTGAAGTAAAGTGGCCCTTAGGAAGCATCACTACGAACAAAGCTAGTGAAGGTGATGGAATTCCAGTTGAGCTATTTCAGACTCTAAAGAATGATGCTGTGAAAGTGCTGTACTCAATATGCCAACAAATTTGGAAGACTCAGCAGTGGCCACAGGACTGGAAAAGGTCAGTTTTCATTCCAATTCCAAAGAAAGGCAATCCCAAATAATACTCAAACTACCACACAATTGCACTCATCTCACACGCTAGTAAAGTAATGCTCAAAATTCTCCAAGCCAGGCTTCAGCAATACGTGAACCATGAACTTCCAGATGTTCAAGCTGGATTTAGAAAAGGCAGAGGAACCAGAGATCAAATTGCTAACATCCACTGGATCATTGAAAAAGCAAGAGAGTTCCAGAAAAACATATATTTCTGCTTTATTGACTATGCCAAAGACTTTGACTGTGTGGATCACAATAAACTGTGGAAGATTCTAAAAGAGATGGGCATACCAGACCATCTGACCTGCCTCTTGAGAAACCTATATACAGGTCAGGAAGCAACAGTTAGAACTGGACAAGGAACAATAGACTGGTTCCAAATAGGGAAAGGAGTACGTCAAGGCTGTATATTGTCACCCTGCTTATTTAACTTATATGCAGAGCACATCATGAGAAATGCTGGGCTAGATGAAGCACAAGCTGGAATCAAGATTGCCGGGAGAAATATCAATAATGTCAGATATGCAGATGACACCACCCTTATGACAGAAAGTGAAGAGGAACTAAAAAGCCCCTTGATAAAAGTGAAAGAGGAGAATGAAAAAAATGGCTTAAAGCTCAACATTCAGAAAACTAAGATCATGGCACCTGGTCCCATCACTTCATGGCAAATAGATGGGGAAACAGTGGAAACAGTGTCAGACTTTATTTTTGTTTGGCTCCAAAATCACTGCAGGTGGTGATTGCAGCCATGAAATTAAAAGATGCTTACTCCTTGGAAGGAAAGTTGTGACTAACCTAGACAGCATATTAAAAAGCAGAGACATTACTTTGCCAACAAAGGTCCGTCTAATCAAGGCTATGGTTTTTCCAGTGGTCAGGTATGGAAGTGAGAGTTGGACTGTGAAGAAAGCTGAGTGCCGAAGAACTGATGCTTTTAAACTGTGGTGTTAGAGAAGACTCTTGAGAGTCCCTTGGACTGCAAGGAGATCCAAACAGACCATCCTAAAGGAGATCAGTCCTAGGTGTTCATTGGAAGGACTGATGCTGAAGCTGAAACTCCAATACTTTGGCGACCTCATGCGAAGAGTTGACTCATTGGAAAAGACCCTGATGCTGGGAGGGGTTGGGGGCAGGAGGAGAAGGGGACGACAGAGGATAAGATGGCTGGATGGCATCACCGACTCGATGGACATGTGTTTGAGTAAACTCCGGGAGTTTGTGATGGACAGGGAGGCCTGGCGTGCTGTGATTCATGGGGTCGCAAAGAGTCGGACATGACTGAGTGACTGAACTGAACTGAACTGAACATTTGTGACCTGTTATTCAGCTGTTGAAAGTATCAGATGAGTCTATTCATTCAAGTACAGTATTAATAAGATTTTGTTCTTTTGCATTATGTAGTTGAATAAGCAGTTTATTAATGTTATTTCCTCATCCATCTGTAATGATAACACAAAGAAAGCATCTAAGATAATGTAAACTGAAATGCTGTGCGTGTGTGTGTGTGTGTGTGTGTGTGTGTATGGATCATCAGTGTCTGCAGGTAAATATAACCCTTTCTCTGAGAGGTCTTCTCTTTGTACCGTATTTAAAATTGCTTCATCCAGGCACTCTCAGATTTCTTTTTCAGACACTTTCTCTTATCAAGTGCTTGTTTAAAGTTGGAGGTGCAATATGTTACAACTGATGGTGTTCTATTCCCAGCCATCCACCTATTCTAAGCAAAGAAACAGAGTTCAACTTCAAAGAAGTACTTTTCTAATGACGTTTACGTGCCAGGCACTTAAGGATGCTAGAAATTTGGCATTGAGTAAGACAAAGTAGGAAAAACAGACCAAAAGCAAGGCAATTATCCATGTAAAAATCAACATTGATTAAAATTCTGTTTGTGACTTCATTATGTGCACCATTATGAAGATATGGATGACATTTATAATGATTGAATGTAATATTTCACTTTATATGGTACTATGTATGCAAAGCTCTAATTTAGACATGAGGAAACAATAAGCAAAAAAAAAATGAAAACGATACAGGAGAAGGGAATGGAGAAGAAATAAAATAAAGAGGAAAAAGAAAAGGAAAAGGAGGAGAAGGAGGGAGAGAAGGCAGAGTGGGAGAGGGAAAGATGAAACTATATTCTTGGCTTCAGTAAAAGATTTAAATATCTTTTTAAACAGTACTAGTACATACACTGTTCTCTTATTTTTCTTTCCTTCTATTTACACATTTTACACATCCCCCAAATAATACTTTTCTCATAGTTGTTTTCAAATGTATTGAGCAACAGTTTTCATGATATGTGCAACTGAATTTTGGTAAATGTATAGTCATATAACTCACCCACAATTTAGATAGAGAAATGTTCTCTTATCTGAAATAATTACATACTTGGTGCTGCTTTACCATCTACTTCTCTACCAACTCCTAGCCCCAGGCAATCATGATCTATGTTCTCTTAGTTTGATTGAATACAGTTGGATATAGATAGTTGGGTATAAAGTTAGGAGCATTAGTTCTTTGTCATATGGTGTGTGTGTTTGTATATTTAATTTACATAATATGCAATGTGTTTTATGTATATATATATATATATATATTTATATATACATCTTAGTATGTAATACTATACTCCCAACTGATTATAACATTGTATATTTTAACCAACAATGCATGAAAATTCCAGTTGTTTCACATTCTTACCAATGCTTAGTATTGTAAATATTTTAAATTTTATTTTAAAAGCATATTTTTGTGTGTTTATTTCCCTGGTCTTTTTGTTCTTGTATTTCCCTGAAGACTACAGGTATTTGCATATTTTTGTGTGCTTGTTTATCATTATGTACTTTATTGTGTCAAGTGTTTTTTGATTCAGGTTCTTTGCCACTTTGTTTGTTTCTTAGTGAGTTGATTATATTTTTGAGTTGTATGAGTTCTTTTATATTCTTCATATAATCTCTGTCAGATATTATTCCAACAGATTTACAGTTGGAATATTTAATTCATTAATATTTATCATAATATTTACTTAAAATTTTGTGTTTTCTACATTTTTATTGTTTTCTATAGTCCCTCTGCATTTTGTTTTTTTCTTCCTATTGATTAATTTTTGGAATATTTCAATATTTTTTAGAATTCAGCTTTATTTTTCCTATTGGCTCTATTACTATACTTTTTTGCATTATTTTTAGTAATTGCTTAGGTACTACAGTATACAACCTTAAGTTTCCATGGTCCATGTCCAATGAATATTCTATAACTTTATATAAAATATATAAATCTAGTAAATATTTAAATCTCTCTCTATATATATCTAGTTTATCTCTGTGTGTTTTTTCTCCTGGAAATATGTTTATTTTATTTTGGTTCTATGTATAACCAATAACTTCAAATTATATTCTGGACATTATGAATAATAACTTTTGGAAATTGTAATTTTCTCTGATGAGTTCTCTTATTTGTTTCAAATTTTTTCTCTGATAAGTTTTCTTATCTGTTTGTTAGCTGGCAATTATCTTTGCTGCACTCAAATTGCATAATCGGTCACTTGAGCAGCAGCTCCGACATCAAGTTCACATTTCATGCTCTTCCTGAGCTGCTTTGGGCCTGTTCCATGTATCCATGATTCAAGAATCATTCCAAAATGGGAACAGAGTTTGAGACTGCATTTCTGTTTTGTTTCCATTTTGAGATTCTCCCACTCTTTTTAGTGGTTGTAGTTTCCCTGAGTCAATTTTCTGGATCCTCTTGTCAGAAGGTATGCAATTTTTTTTAAAACTACACTTGATTTACAGTATATATTAGTTTCAGGTGTACAACATACTATTTCAAACTTTAATAGATAATACACCATACAAAGTTATTAAAAAATATTGACTATATTCCCTGTGCTGTACATTATATCCCTGTGACTTATTTATTTTATAACTATCAGTTTGTACCTCTTAATCCCTTTTACTGATTTCCTTTCTCTGCCACCTTTCTTCCCTCTGACAACCACTAGTTTATTCTCTGTGAGTCTGTTTCTGTTTTATTCTATTTTTTCATTTCTTTGCTTTTAGGATTCCACATATAAGTGAATACATATAGTATTTGTCTTTCTTAGTTTGACTTATTTCACTGAACATAATACCCTCTAGGTCTATCCATGTTGTTGCAAATGACGAGATTTTATTCTTTTTCTATGACTGAGAAGCATTCTTTTATTCACACACACAAACATGTATACATACATAACACATCTTTTTTATCCATTTAGTCATCAGTGGGCACGGTATTTTTGTTCTCTTCAGACTGATACACAGTGATGGGATTACTGGATCTCATGGTATTTCTATTTTTAATTTTTTGAAGAACCTTCATATTGCTTTCTACAGTGGTTGTACAAATTTATACTGTTTCTTTTCTTGATACCCTCACTGACACTTGTAATTTAGTTTCTTTTTAATGAGAGCCATTAGGACATGAGTAAATGTATATTTCATTGTGGTTTTGACTACCATTTTTCTTCTTACTTTTTATGAAGGCTTTATGTATACATTTTCAATGTTAATTTTGTTATTTATTCAATTAATATTTATACAAGAACTGGTAAGAAAGCTCCATAAGCACATCCTGGAATGGCTTTACTCTTTGGTAGAAATGTGCCAGGGAGAAAAATAAATTAGAGGCAGAGAGATTAGCTTTCTTTCTTTTGTGCTTTAAGTCATAGGGATCTTTGTTAAGGAAGGGGATTTCAAAAGCCTTTGAATAAGAGAGGAGTGACATGACTGAATAACAGAAATGTCGAGCAGGATTTCCTAAAAGCTGTGAGTGGGATAATTGGGGTGATGGAAATATGTGATAAATGAGTGCAGTCTCTCAGTGTGGTTATATTTTGCCTCAAATAAATGTAAAGTGGAAATTAAATTCTGACCAGGTTTTAGGGATACCATTACTTCTGTTTTGTTATTCTGCAAAGGTGTAGAAGACCTTCTTGCCTGCCTGCCTGCTAAGTCGCTTCAGTCATGTCCAACTCTTTGTGACCCTATGGACTGTAGCCTGACAGGCTTCTTTGTCCATGGGATTCCCCAGGGAGGAATACTAGAGTGCGTTGCCATGCTGTTCTCCAAGAAGACCTTCTTATGCAACTGCAAAACTGAAAAAGTCTACACTTGCCCTGTCTATACATTGACTTTTTTTTAAACTTTTTTTTTTTTTTGTCAATTAACATTGTTGTGATGGTTTCACATGAACAGCAAAGTGACTTAGCCATACATATCCATGTATCCATTCTCCCACAGACTCCTCTCCCATCCAGGCTGCCACCTAACATTGAGCAGAGTTCATACAGTAAGTCCTTGTTGGTTATCCATTTGAAGTGTTGCGGTGTATATATGTTGATCCCAAACTCCCTGATTGGGATTTTTCTGATGATTAGTGATGTTGAATATGTTTTCTTCTGCTTATTGACCATCTGCCTTTCCTCTTTGGAGAAATGTCTTTTTCTATTTTTACTATTTTATTTTTAAATTTTTACCTTCTTAAGGAGTTGACTTAGTTTACTGTAAATTTGAAAATAAAACATAAAATAATTGCAATCTACTATATAATTTGACCCAAATAATGGTAATATCAATTTTAAGAACTAAACCAGTTTGGGCATTTTGAAACCCCTTCCCTAGTAGCTCAGCTGGTAAAGAATCTGCCTGCAATGCAGGAGACCTTGGTTCAATCCCTGGGTTGGGAAGATCTCCTGGAGAGGGGAATGGCTACTCACTCCACTATACTGACCTGGAGAATTCCATGGACTCTATAGTCCATGGGGTCGCAAATAGTCGGAAAGGACTGAACAACTTTCACTTTCACTTTGATTCACATCACATGTATAGTACCCTGTATATCTTTGTGTGTGTGCTCAGTTGCCCAGCCCTGTCTGACTCTTTGTGACCCCTGACTCTGTCTGTGGGTTTCTCCTGGCAAGAATACTGGAGTGAGTTTCATTCCCTTCTCCAGGGAACCTTCCTGACCCAGGGATCAAACCCGTCCCGGATTGGCAGGTGGATTCTTCACCACTGAACCACCTGGGAAGCGCAGGATAGCTATTCTTGGAATGAGTGGCTCAAGAATCCACCTGCTAAGCAGGAGACACAAGATACTTCTTGATAGCAAACATGTTCCTTAATGTGAGTTAACAGTAGATTATTAATTGGGAAATATATAACCTCAACATCCTAACTGATGCACTTTTGATTATTGTGGTTCGTGTACACAAAACTGCACTAATGTAGATTGAACCCAAGATTCTACCTTGTGAGACGTAATTGAGTTCTATTAGCAGGAGACTGATTTATTATATTTGTTTCTAGTAAATCAGTCATGTCTATGGTATTATGGAATCGAGGGAAGAGAACCACATACGTTTCTCCCTGCTAGTAGAAATGTTTCAGTCCTCACCAAAAATTTTCCTTACTTGAAATGCTGGCATTCTGTTTATAAAAGGAACCATCGCGCTGCAGACTTCTGGTGCAGTACAGTCCATGGGGTGGCAGAGTTGGACGTGACTGAACAACTGAGCACATACACACACATTTATCTTATAATATCCAGAAAATATGTAAGAAACAATGTTGTATTACTAGCTTTCAAAATGTGGAGTATATAAAACAGCTGCCTGAGGCACACCAATAAGTCCACTGTGAATACCAGCCTGTCACCACACCTAGGCCACATCTCCTACAGGCCTGCTTCATCTGTCATTGCTAATACAGTTCATTTTCAAAAGAAATAAAACAGAGAAGACCATGCTCCTGAATACATTTTTCCTGTTTAAAAGCCTCATGTATTCCCATTATTATTTTAAGTAATTAACTCACAGTATCAGGCTCAAAGAGCAATTTAAATGTTTTCTCTAATGCTGTGGTATCTCTGGAATGTAGGTGATAAAAAATGTCCACATTCTAGATAAATCTTTGAACAACTCCTTGAAATAAGCTTATTCTTGTTGAAGAGAGCTGTCATTTCTCTCTCATCTCTTGATGAGTGGGATTTGGGAGGTCTCCTTTCAAATGAACTCATGATGGCTAAGTTTGTTGCTAAGATGGTCTGCGTTTACTGACTTCAGAGCATATGTTCCACAGTGTCTGCCTCTCTAAAGCACTGACAGATCTGCAATTACAAGTGAGTTTTAAAATTCAGAATATCCCATCACGCTTAATAAGATTTTCACCATTGAGGTCAAAATATTCAAAAAGGGCAATGTAAAGATGCAACCTGTGCAGCTGTAGATTTACTGACATGGAAGCATTTAATTTCAACCTTGGGTCTTGAAATAGATTTATGTCAGGTTATTGGAGGAGTTGTAAAGAATTGTGGATTATGATTCCAGAAGCTTTCATAGAGATACTTTTCACAAGAGTGTATGTTTTGATTAAGCATCATTACTTTGGTTATTGACTTCAAAAATAAGTGCACTTACTTCCCAACTTATGTTAGGAAGGCAACCATAGCCCTGATACCACAACTTGATTAAAGATGCTAGTAATAAGCTGATATGCCTCAACTATAAATGTTAAAATCCTTAAGAAAATACTTACCTGGCAGGGGAGATACCATGATCACGAAGGTGGTTTTCCCAGGGCGAGGCTTATCCATTGCACTCCGGATGTGCTGACCCCTGCGATTTCCCCAAATGTGGGAAACTCGACTGCATAATTTGTGGTAGTGGGGGACTGCGTTCGCGCTTTCCCCTGATCTTAAAAAAAAAAAAAAAAAAAAAAAAAAAAATCCTTAAGAAAATATGACACAAATTGGATTGGGCAATATATAAAGTGGATATATCATTACCAAGTGGTATTATTTCTAAATGCACTGAAAATCAAAATAATAACCCTCATTTAAAAATTTAAAGAAATGACCATTTATAATCTCAATAGTTAAAGAAACAGTATATCTTTATAATATAAAATTTATTAAGACAATCTTAAAATAGAAAGTAACCCCCTCACTCTAATAAAAGGTATATATGAAAAAAATCTTTCCGTAACAATGATGGAAGTTCGAAATATTCTTTTCGTAGAGTATAAAACAATGCAAAGGTATTTTTTCTACTTGCCATTAGGTAAGAATTAGAAATTAAGAATTAGAAAGGTCACAAAGACTACATAAGGAATATTTATTTTTCTGTATATTCTAGCTTTGGAAATTGATTTTAAAATTCACTTTAATAGTAGCATGAATAAATATCTGATGAATAAGAATGACTGTCATGCAAGATGAGTAAGATCTCTATACTGACTCCTATAAAACTTTGTAAAAATAAACTAAAGACATAAATAAAAGCATAAACAAGTCATACTCATGGATTGTAAAACTCTATATTATTGATGTGTCTATTCTCTCCAAATTGATCCATCGATTCAACTCTAACCCGTATTAAAATTTCAGTAGGTTCCTTTAAGGTAGTAGAGAATGTGGTTTGAAAATTCATATGGAGGTAAAAATAATCTGGAGTAGACACAATCATGAAAAAAATTTGTATATATTTATAAGTATATAGTGTAATTATAAATTGCAGTACTTGAATTCAAGGCTTACTATAAAGTTATAGTTCTGAGACATTGTGATATTGAAATATTGGTAAGAAAATACATCAGTTTAACACAATAGAGTTCAGTAATAAACCTACATATAGAGAGTCAAATTTTTCATAAGATGTTAGGAAAAATTCAGTGGAGAAAATACTGTTTAGCAAATGATGCTGGAACAAAAATATATTCATGTAGATAAAAATGACTATTATTGTCTCTCAAAATTAGCTTGAGGTAGATTATTGATCTAAACATAAAACTCAAAACCATAGAACTAGAAGAAACACAAGCAAATATCTTCATAACTTTAGGTTAATTTTAGATTAAGTCTGAGGACACAAAAATCACAAACCATAAAAGAAGTGATGTACTGGAACTTATTAAAATTAAAATATGTTTTGATCATCAAAAGATGATATTAGGAAAATGAGTAGACAAAGGACACGATGGAAAAATATTTAATTATGCGTATTAGACAAAGAACTTGTATACATAAAATGTTTCCATTAATTAATAATAAAAAAGTTTAAGTGTCTCCAAAATAGCCAAAAAATTTGGACTTTACAGAGAATATAAATGGTCACTAAGCCTACGGAAAGATGTTCAGCTTCGTTAGTCACCGGGGAGATGCATATTAAAAATCACAGTGCAGTACCACTTCAAACCCAGCAGAGTGACAAATAAAGATTTCTGACAACACCAGTCTTGGTGAGAATTCAAGTAATGCTCATACCTTGCTAGTGGAAATGTAAACTTGTCAAGTACTCTGAAGAACTGCCTGAAAGTTTCTTACAAAATTGATTATACATTTACCATATAACTCAGTTATTCAACTTTTGTTTTTCACCCAAAGGGGATAAAAATGTACCTATACAAAATATTGTAAAATAAAGTCCATAGTAGCTTTATTCAGAATAGCCAAATATTAGAAACTAGTCAAACAACAGAAGAAAAAATAAACAACCTATGGGATAGCCATACCGTCTAATATACTCTGAAGTTAAAAAAATAAACAAGCTGCAGAACAGTAAAACAATAAGGAGAATCTCAAAACACTATATAGGCAGATAAAGCCAAATACAAAGGATTGCAGAGTGATTTCATTTATCTAAATCCAGATACAGGAGAAAACTAACCTATGATTAGAGTGATTGTGACAATGACATAAGAGGACTTTCTAGGGTCTTGGTGGTGTTGCTATTTTGATTGAGGTATTAGTTTCAGATGCATGCATTTAGCAAAACTCATTGAACTGAACTACTAGGAAATGTACATTTAATTACAGGCTAATTATATGTGAAAAAATAGCATATCGTCTAGAATATAGATATTCTATCTTGGGGAACTGAACTATCCAACACTGTCTATAAGTAAAATAGTCACCACTTCTATATTGAATTTGTGTTTATGTTATAAAAGAATCCCTTAAATGCTGCATTTCCTTTGTAAGTACTTTATTATGAAATATTGTTTTCTTAACTTTCTTATTTCTCTTTGTGATACATGTTCATGTAAAAGGTGAATTCAAGAAACATAAAACTTAAGAATCCATATTACAAATCAGAAAACAAAGGCAAGCAAATAAAAAAACTCCACCATTAATCTTTTGTTGAATAACTTTCCAAATATATTAGGAAATTTCAAGACCAAATCCAGATAAAAATGTATTGCATCATAAAAAAAAAAAACACAAAAGAACAAAATGAATTGATTGAACCAACCATTTGCTGGAATGAGGATGTGTAATTGGAGGTAAATTTTAAATGGATAAAGGTGTTATCTAACAGCTAGTGTTTTGGCAAGCTTCCTTTATGATTAGTGGTTCCCTGGGGCATTATAAACTGTAGTGTATAACTTCTTTAAACCCTATCCTGTCTTAATATCACTTTCTTACATTAATTCCTTATCTGTTGAAATTTTCCAGGGACACTTCTGTGATCACTTTAGGGCCCTCTCTTGATGAAGTCATCCACAATTACAGAGTTAACAACCCTCTTACACTGAGAGTCCATAAATGTCTATTTCAAATCTAAATCATTTTCTGAGATTTGGAGGCAGCCTTTTAATGTTCACAGGTATTAAAGAGTCAACATGTTCAAGATCAAGACAACTGTCTCCTTCCCCACACTTGCTAACTAACCTACCATTTGCCATAAAATACGTTAAATAGACACTTTGCTGTACATGGCATAAACTAAAGAATCTTGTCAATTTTTCTGTTTCTTAACATTTTAACATCCACATGTCAAATTATGTTCACTTTATTTCCAAAATTTGTCATAAAATTTCTTATTCTCTATTGTTACTGACACTATATTTTTTTAAATTCTCAAATTTCTTTTGCTGTTGTTTGTCAGTACCCTGATAGTGTCTTTTTCTCTTATGCATCTTCTAATTGGCTATCATGAAAATCCCCCTGTAATAGTAATCTTATAAGATCATTTCCTGCTGACATCACATTACTAACATTCTTCCATTTAGGCTATTCCTACATATTCTGAGTTTCAGAGCATGTGTCATTTTCTCAAAGGAGCTATCATTTATATGCTTCTTTGATTTTGCAGCATCATTTAACATATCATATAAAAGCACTTAAAATTCCCAATAAATTTTTGTCTGTCTTTGCTTCTTGACATTGACCTCAATCATGACAGGAAATTTTTCCTATTTCTTTATACTTAGCAACTAACCTTGGACTTGTGTACAGTAAGTGTTCAATAAATATCTTTGAATGAAAATCGTACATGTATTTTGAAGAGTAAGCATAAATCTATTTAAACACAAAAATTTTTAATATAACTAGATAATTTCAGTATTGGTTTTTAATCCATTCATCATTTCAACAAATGTTTAATCAGTAAGTCTTTGTAACACACAGGGTGCTTGGTGCTGTGCATTTGTGATAAATTAGGCAAGATTCCTATTTTTAAAAGTTTCATTCCAAAAGTGAAAGATCCTTGTAAATAACAAGGGTTATCAACAAAAAGCTGTTGACTATTCTTGAATTATAATATAGAAAATTGGTTCTAGAGTGGGGAGGGAGATTGTTGGAATAATCTTCACATTTGAAGTTTATCTTCAGTAATGAGTCAAGTAAAAAGAGTGTACCAATTTCTAGAGAAGATTTTTGATATAAAAGTAGTAGCTTTGACAAAGTCATGCAGGTGTGAAACATCTTGACATTTACAGAATGTTTATAGGGCCTCAGGATCCCTAGAGTAGGGAATAGAATACAAGTTTCTACAAGAAATGAATTTGGCAAAGACAACTAGTTTTTTTCAGGATCCTGTATGCTATGCTAAGAATAATGATGGAGGGATAAAGAAGTCAAACTGGGAGAAAAGAAAGCATGAAATGTAAGATAAGGAACAGGGAAGCAGGTAATGCAATGCAGAAGCCAGAACTGTAACTGGAGCCCGGGAGACGTTAGAAAGACAGAAAAGAGGTAAGATGAGTGCAAGTGTGGGACGTGTCAGACACAGAGACAAAATAGCCAAAGAAGGATTGATGCATAGGGTCAGAATAAAGTCAGTTTCAGATATTATGCAGACTCTTAATAATTCTGGCTGTCTTCTCTATTTTAAGCATTTACTGCACTGTTATCTGGACATGGTGAAATGTGCTATGTTGTTGGACAGGCTGCTGTTTGTATTATTCCTGTTCTAAAATAGAAGTCTGTCACGGAGTTTTTCATAAAAGAAACCTACTCTAAGACATCCATCCATTTTACATAATCATTGGCAATTAGCATGTTCAGTTCAGTTCAGTTCAGTGCTCAGTCGTGTCCAACTCTTTGCGACCCCATGGACTGCAGCACGCCAGGTCTCCCTATCCATCACCGACTTCCAGTTTACTCAAACTCATGTCCACTGAGTCAGTGATGCCATCCAACCATCTCATCCTCTGTCATCCCCTTCTCCTCCCGCCTTCAATCTTTGCCAGCATTGGGGTCTTTTCCAAAGAGTCAGTTCTTCACATCAGGTGGCCAAAGTATTGGCGTTTCAACTTCAGCCATCAGTCCTTCCAGTGAATATTCATGACTGATTTTCTTTAGGATGAACTGGTTGGATCTCTTGCAGTCCAAGGGACTCTCAAGAGTCTCTTCCAAAAGCATCAATTCTTCAGTGCTCAACCTTCTTTATAGTCCAACTCTCACATCCATACATGACCACTGGAAAAACCATAGCTTTGACTAGACGGACCTTTGTTGGCAAAGTAATGTCTTTTTTTTTTTTTAATATGCTGTCTATGTTGGTCAGTGGATGAGTTTAATTCCTGTTTCTTAAAAAATAGATTTTCCAACCTTTTATTTAGAAAACTTTCTAATTGATAGGAAAACTGGTAAAATAGTAGAATCAACATTCATTATGTACTAGTCACCTAAAATCATCAATTGTTAACATTCTGTAAGGTTTACCTAAAAACTTCATATCATTTTCCTAACAGTAAGGAACTTCCACAGTATACCAATGCCATTGTCATAGAAAGGAGGACTCCTTATTGAGTTAGCTTAGTAGTGAAATAGTTATCTGCAATATTCCCCTTCCATTATAGCTCTGGTCAGATCCTCAGACTGCTCAAGGTGATGGCCTGATGGCTTTTCACCTTTTACCTCTCACAGAAATGTACACTTAAAGGGGCTTTTCTTCATGGCCCTTTCGATCATATTTCCCAACTCTATCATGTCAGTATGCTCCACTTTCATTACCTGCTTTATTTTTCTTTTCTTACATTTATTTACTAATTTTCTACATGTATATTTTATTCTCCCTCTTCACTAACGTGTAAATTCTATGAAGGAAAGGATTTGTCTTATTCACCATTTTGCACCAGGACTAAATTGATTTAGTGCAGGGCCAAGATGCAGGAACTAGTTCCTCCCTACTTTTAAATTTACAAGTTTCCTTACATCTCCATCCCTTTTCAATTACATAAACAAAACAAAACAAGACGTTTTTGTCTTTTTTTTTTCCCACTTTCAGTATTAAACTTTTGATTCTGAACAGGGACATGTACTAGATCTTTTAATAAAAATCAACATTTTCTTGCATACTGGTACATGATGAAGGGGTGAAAATAATTCACCTCACTATTTTATTTTATTTTTAATGACTCTGTATAAATTGAACATCATGAGACAGTGATACTACAGATACTCTTTGTGTTGGCTAGACATTAAGTCACTGTATTTTGGATTTCCTTATATAAACATTAGATTTTGTTTGGAACATATTCAGGTAAATAGGAGCACATGGATTCTATTTTCCAACGCAGAACTATTTAGAAAAAACTTCCATAGGACCCATGCCCAGAACCCTGATCACTTTCCATTTTGTAATCCTATAAAGTTTGAAGTATTTCTATAATTTGCAATTGCTGAATGCAGCTCAGTAGGCATTAAAATTAATGTTGCCTCTCAAATTTGTTTTTATAAGCACCTGAATCTGGAAATCTGTCAAGGGGCACTTTTGCTTACTGAAAACAAATGGCTTGATTTAATTTAGCATTTGTACTGCCTAAAATGTACATCTTGTTATGTGATAGGGTATCATCCCACATGGCAGATATGTACCACCGAAGCTTTGTCAAGCACTTAAGCATTTCCATTTGGTTTGGAAAGCAGTCACAGATGACTAGGAGTTCATCATAGAACTGCTGAATGTGGATGGAACTAGTTTCCCTTGCATGCTATCGCCTGCCTTTTAGACCTCCCTAAAGGAAATTAAAAAATCCATAATTTCATAATTTGTTCAGCAGACTTTCATATTTTTCATGGTAAGCACAAACCTTTAAATTTTGTTGAACTAAGCATTATTTTTAAATTTCTTTTTAAAATTTGTATTTAAATATAGTTGATTTACAATGTTGTGTTAATTTCAGGTGTATGGCAAAGTGATTCACATATATATATGTGTATATAAATATATATATTCTTTTTTACATTCTTTTCCATTACAGGTTGTTACAAGATATTGAATATAGTATGTTATTTTTATTATAGGCTTTCACATTTTTAATTTCCCTCCATTCATCTCTCTCTTTCATATACACATGCACACATCTGCACACTTATCATAGCTGAACATATTCACTCTTCCTTTGCCTTCTTTCAGATTAAGATTAGTTCTTTCCTCCATACCAGAATATGCCAACATACTTTATCCATTTTTTCAAACTATTTGAACCACATTATTAATACCATTAGAGAACTTGTTATTTATAAGTCACTCTGTTGGGAACTGATGAAAGTGATGGGATGATACTTAAAATATAATTTCTGGTTGCAGGAGTTGCTTCATATTCATATACTTTCTGATGCTTAAATCTCTGCTAAGTTTATTCAAAATGTAAAATTTAGGTATTATTTTAGACTCATGAATCTGGCTAATTTCTGTCTTTTAAGCATGATTACTTGCTATACTAACATCTAGAGAACTACTTTTATTTAGTATCAGCTTTACTAAATGACCCAGTGTGATTTTAAAAACTATTATATGTGTGTTAGTAGTGTTTATAAATTTATAAATTATTTATAAAAATAAATGGATAATGTTAAAATTAACAGTAATACATTAAAATTTAAGAAAAGGCTTTTAGTAATGATAAAACAAATTAATTATGATCAATAAAATTAAGGTTCATAGGAATATACTTTCTTATACTGAATAATAAAGAGTTGTTAAAAATATATTTTAAGTAACAATGCTAGCATTTAACAGAAGATATGAACGTGATGTATAAAAGAGAGTGAAGTCAGTTCAAGGAAGATGAAGGTATTCACTGAGAGGGTACACTTACAGGCTCATGGTTGGGTGTGGCCGGCACCTGATTCCTGTCCATGAGCTCCCAAATCAGAAGGAGCTACGTTTCTGAACTCCTTCTGCTTCGAGAAGCAAGGATCTAACTCTTAGCACCTTAGGAGAGAGAAAGAAGTGACTGGCAGTTGTTCACATTTGTCTTGTAAACAAAACCTTTACTGATTCTTGTGTTTCTCTTCCTCCTGATAACTGAAGCCTGCTATTCCTTTGTTGTTTATTCACTAAGTCCTGTCCAACTCTTTGCCACCCCATGAACTGCAGCACACCAGGCTTTCCTGTCCTTTACTATCTCCAGGAGTTTGCTCAAACCCATGTCCATTGAATCAGCTATTCCTTAACTAAGTAAAATTTCATCCTGTAACTATAGATAAGAAACTTAACCTGTGGATGTTTGGAAGTTAATCTTCTGAAAGACATGCATCTTCAGGGCAATTTTCCATCTTGCATATCTGATTTATCTGATTGTGGATAATATAAAGCCTGAGTGCAACTGTCAAATTTGAGGATAAGATAGAAGCCTTATATTTGACAAGTTCTTCTTCTTTTTCCTTCCTGTTCTCAATATTGCTTCTATTGCAAATATGGGGGAAAAAATAGAAAACTTCCTTAATGTATTAGTTATCGTGACACATGAAGATAACAGCTTGTCATAGTTCATGAATAAACATTTAACAGGCAAGACTTATTTTGAAGGAGTATAGCATACCTAAGGTATTTTCATTCATATTTCATAGTAACATTGTTAGGATTTTTCTGTTTTTCAATACTGTTTTCTAGGAACAGGAGATACTGAAGAAAAAATATCACTTTTGCCTTTTAAGAACCCATAGTCTATAGGATTTAGATCTATGCTATCTTAAAGATGCATTTGAGGATAAAGTCACAAGGATAAAGAAAAGGGAGACATTAACTGTAAGACTAACCTGAATCTGAACTAGAGTCATCACATGCCTGATGCATAGAGAGGCCGAACAAACCTAAACGTCACAGAGTTTAAAGCAGAGAAAGTTTTATTGTAAGCGTCCTGCAGGGAGAACAGGTTGGCTCATGCTCAAAATATCTGAACTCCCCTGATGAATTTCAGGGCAGCACTTCTAAAGGAGAGGTAAGGAAGGGGATCCAAGGGTGCCTGATCATCTTGGCTATGAATCTCTGATTGGTTGATGGTGAGGTAACAGGGCAGTGTCACAGGGGTTAACATCATCAATCCTCACACTCCAGGAGGTCTGGGGATTAAGGACTCTTGGTCGTCAAGTAGTTAACTTCTTCCATTTGATGAGTATTTTAGCATCTACAAAATAACTCAGGAAATATGCACCAGATACTGTTGTCTAAGTACCTCAGGAAGAACTAAAGATTCTGTTGACTGCCATATGGCTGCTTACTATTTAAATTGTTACCAGTTTTCCTGGCCCAACTGCTACTTTCATCACTACATGTTCATATCCTTTCAAACATTAATTCTTGATCCAGGCTTTTGTAACCCAGGGGAAGCCCAGGAGGTTACAGCTTTTCTACAAATAAGAGGCAGGCAGAGGACACAGGGAGAAGAATCTGTCCCAGGAAGGCCCCGTAAGTTCCGCTCTGTAACACTGATGCAGGACCTTAAGTAGCCTTTCTGATCCTCAAATGCAAGGAAAAGAAAGGTAGGTACCTGTCTGTTTTTCTTTGATCAGTACAGTAGGTCAAATTATATGACATATTAAGTGAAATTGAATTATTGCATTTATCACTTACAAAAATTAATAACTGCAAATTTGAGTTTTGTTTATAAATCCGATCAAGGGTTGTTGTTGCTGTTTAGTAACTAAGTTGTGTCTGACTCTTTTGCAACTTCATGGACTGTGGCCTGCCAGGTTCCTCCATCCATGGGATTTCCCAGGCAAGAATACTGGAGTGGGTTGCCATTTCCTTCTCCAGGGGATCTTCCTGACCCAGGGATTGAACCCATGTCTCTTGCTTGGCAGGTGATTCTTTACTGATGTGCTAGCTGGGATGCTCCCTATCTAGGGTAAACCCTTCTAAAATATTTCTTTTAAAATTTGACATATTTCTAGTGGCATTTATGTTGTTGGAATTTTATGAATTGTTACAAAAGAATTCTCATTCCTTTATCTTAGGCCTTGACACTGTTCAGCAGAGAATCTTACAAGCAAGCTAACTTATATTTTAATTCAACTACAATTTACCTTTTTTTCAAATTGATAGCTGTATTTTCTGCATGCTGACAGTTTTATCTAGACTTAGCCCTACATAATTGAGCAATGTTTATAAATAAAATCAGAAAAAAATAAATAAAGGGAAGCCCAATATAATCATATTCCATCCTAATATTAAATATTTGCAGCATAAGAAAAAGTACACTGGTTTTATCATAGGATTTTAACTTTATAATTTGGTTACTATTTGTTGTTTGAAATAAAGATTGTTTATCAAACTAGGGTGTTAGATTAACTTTCTGAAATAGTCTTCGTCTCCAAAGACTAGAATGAGTTATTTTGTCATTACGCTGAATAGTGTATATAATTTTCTGAATTTTAAGATTTTTCTCTCTCGGTATTGGTACTTAGACCTTTACTCCAACTCACCAGCTAATAAGTATCAGCAAACTATATCACATATAAATCAATACTTATATTCATTAATGGAAGTAATTAAAAATGGAAAATTATGCTATACTACCAACTTATCTTTTCTGTACTTTAGAATATAATTTATTTTGCACAGTGGCTCAGATGGTAAAGCGTCTGCTTACAATGCAGGAGACTCGGGTTCAATCCCTGGATCAGGAAGATCTCCTGGAGAATGAAATGACAGCCCACTCCAGTATTCTTGCCTGGAAAATCCCATCGATGGAGAAGGCTGGTAGGCTATAGTCCATGGGGTCGCAAAGAGTCGGACATGACTGAGCGACTTCATTTTCACTTTGTTTCTAATGTACTCATATTTATCCTGAAAGAAATGTTTCCAGTTCATATGAGAGAATTAAATATGTCAGCATTGAGAATGAAGAAAATTAAATATTTCTTTTGTCATGGGTACAAAAATCCTCAAAGAGCTCTATGACTTCAGGTGCTTTTCCATATTAGCACTGGTTTAGATGATCTTTAAAATCTGTTCCAGCTCTTCATTTCTATAATTACTCAATTAAAAATTAGATGTAGCCAAAATGAACTAAAACATGAATGTAGGCTTTAAATGGAATTATTGGCTTTAAAAACACTTAGGAAAAGTAACTAAATGATGGGCCATAATTAGTGAGGGCTCAATCAGGGTCTGGCCAGAAAACTAAATACCAGTGATTTTAGTAGAGAAGCATTTTAATGTGAGAAATTGTGTAAGTATTGGAGAAGTGGAAAAGCAGTTGGGGAATATTGAGATATCACAGAGGTAGTAACTAAGGAAAGCAGGGCTGCTGGGGCTGGGGAACAAAGACAGAAGTTAACACTGGAAGGAGGCCTAGAGTTTAAAGGAGGGATCTTGCCCTCAGTGATGAGACTCTGACCTCTGAGAAAAGGACATTAGTCAGTGAGGGCTGATACCTCCGGACATCAGATGAGGGCCCTGCCCACATGAAATTCAGTTTTCAGAAAAGAAGGTGCCAGCCAATTGTTGCTACTATTTCTGAGGAGACCCAGTAAGGCTGGTTTTAAGAAGATGGAAGGCAAACTGCAAACTGGAATCAGTTTCAGCTGCCAGGATAAAGAACTATTACTGCAATAATGCTGACAGGAGGGAACTGGAAGCAAACAGGAGGAGTGAGTCCTTTCTGTAGTTCAGACTTTCCATCTTCCTCTAGTGAAAACGAAGAGAGAGCCAGCTGGTAATTGAGAAATGCAGTTCTCCAAGTTCCAGGCTCTATCTCACAAAGTAAAGTGCAGAAGGGAGGAGTTGAAGCTGAAAAATAATAGCTTAATAGCCTGTACAATGAGGAGACAATCATAGCAATGACTTAGAGTACAAGTAAATAATCAAAAGTAAGATGAGGGAGAAACTGTGTTAGATTATTGAAGCAAAAGCAGCTTTTCCTGAGGTTTGTATTTCTCCAAGTGGTCTTGAAGTTACAGCATATTTATTTTATAGAAGAAAAAGTTCAATTACCTCATCATTATACTGAACAAGAAGTTATTTACTAGTTAGATGATAAGTAATGGCAATTAATAACTACCAACTCTTTCCATTAAATGAAACCTGAAGCTCTTGTACAAAAAGTAGTTGTTTTTCTTCCCATAGAATTCACATACATTATACATGTAAACACATGGTTAAACAACTTTTTTTAAAACTTGCTAATTTTATTTTCCAACATGGAATATTAGCAACTAATGGGCATGCATTTACAAACTTTATGCCAGTATGCTATTTTGAGAATTAAAACCTAAAATATATGGTAAAGCATATACTTTGGTCCATTTAATGAAAAGCAAATCAGAACATGAACTCTTTTTATGTCAAAAAGAAAAGAACTATTGTAGTAAAACACACTGAATCATGTACTTACAATTTCAGTTCAGTTCAGTTCAGTCGCTCAGTCGTGTCTGACTCTTTGCGACCCCATGAATCGCAGCACGCTAGGCCTCCCTGTCCATCACCAACTCCCGGAGTCTATGGAGTCTACCCAAACCCATGCCCATCGAGTCGGTGATGCCATCCAGCCATCTCATCCTCGGTCGTCCCCTTCTCCTCCTGCCCCCAATCCCTCCCAGCATCAGGGTCTTTTCCAGTGAGTCAACTCTTCACATGAGGTGGCCAAAGTACTGGAGTTTCAGCTTCAGCATCAGTCCTTCCAGTGAACACCCAGGACTGATCTCCTTTAGGACTTACAATTTAGGTAACTCTAATTGCAATAAAATTGGTGCAATGTTGCTGTACAGCTCTTGAAGTGTTCCAGCTGCATTGACTAGGTAATTGATCCACCCAATTATTTTACACTTTTGAAATTGACTGACTAATGGAAGTGACTCAGTTAGTAGTTACTTAGGCATAATGTGATATAACAGATTTGATTGAAATTTAAAATCTATTCTGTATCTAATACTCAACATAATTATCAATGAAGATAAAAGTTAAAGTAGAAACTGCTAAACAGATGATGCTTAACTTTGAGTAGAAGAAATTATGTGTATATATTATATATATATACCAATATATATATGAATTTTATATAGCAGTTTTATATAACTATTTAGATATTAGATAGATATAGCTATAATTCATTTTGCCAAAGCTTGGAAAAGTCTATACCAGTTTTTGTTCAACCACATTATAGATTTTAAGCCAAGTTACATTTATAGGATTATATTCAAATTTGATCTTTTTTACTAAAATATGAAACTTTTTGCTCTTTATAATGTGATTTCAATGAGACTGGCAGAATTTAAATATTTTTGCACATGATTATGCACCTTTGAAACTTCAGGAGAAAGAGATTCATATCTTCATCCTTTTAGTTTAATTCACTTTGATAGGATGGCATCAAGATGCCAGGTAAACTATTACATGTTATCCAGTCATTAATGTAACATTCAGAAATCCAGAATAACTAAACTTGGGTGAAAGCTTTAATTAGTATTAAATTAGTTATAATTAAACTAATTATAACTTCAATTGATACTTTACATAATTCATGCATTAATAATTTTTAACTAAAATCTATTATGAAAGATGAGGAGGGCATGGTAACACATTCCAGTATTCTTCCCTAAAGAAACCCAAGAACAGAGGGGCCTGGCAGGTTATGGTCCATATGGTTGTAAAGAGTTAGACATGACCTGAAGCAACTTACTATGCATGCATTATGAAAGATATGGTGCTAGGAGCTATGAGGAATTTAAAATGGTTTAGCCAGTCACAGTAAATTCCAAGTTTTCTAAGACATATCAAATTTAAAAAGTTATCCCTATATCAGACCTACATATTTTAATTTTTAGTTCATAAATAGTCTCAATAGTATAAAACTTACTAAAGGGAACTCTTGAGGTTCTTATAAGTAATACAAGTTAGTGGAGTCAGTAAATTGTGTAAAAGATTAAATGCCAGACAGCTTCCTTAACCAGGTTATTATATAGGGCAGCAAGGATAGAACGGATGGCCTCTGAAGTCTTTTTTATAAACCAGAATTGTTTTGACCACTCCTGTTGGAATCTATTATTTAGTAAATTTTTAATCGCAGTTGCTGTGACACTCTGCATTATCTCAGGGATCTGGTGGCTTCTGGGAGAAAAGTCATCTGTTTAGTGATGTATCAGTGGCCTGTTTGAACTTTTCTGTGTCAGAATTCAGTAGTTTTGACAGTTACTATTGTTTTCTATGGCTGAATGTTGCAAAATTGTGACACCTGCAAATTCCTGAAATATTGAGAGCTGAAAAATCTAGACAGGCAAATTGATGTCCATTACAGGTAATTATAGACTGAATTCCTGACTACTTTTCCACATTCAGAGAAAGCAGCTGTTGTTGCTCTAAGTCTTGAAACTTTTTCTTGGAGAATAAAGGAATAGTTGTCTATCACAAAGAATTCTTGATTTCTGAAATAAATATGATTTTCTCAAATACTCTGATATTGGATAGATATATGAGGTTTTAAGAAGAGACTTACTGGCTCCTTCCTTACAGATACTCTCCTGAAAAATGTCCTTGTTTTTGTGTCCTGTTCTTATGCATAAACGGATTTATAGACAAACTTTTTACTTTCTGTAGTACTGTATTTGGCCAAAGAATTCTGTAATGGCCTCAGTCTGAGAGTGTTCTGAAAATACAACTATGTATTAAACATGACACATTGTCCACAAAGAAGTAGTAGTTTCACAGAATTTTGTTCATTGCAGTGATGCTTCATTGGCCTGTAAGTTATTTCAAGGCAGATGGAATATCTTCTGCATTGTCTATTATGCTTTTCATGTTTTCAGTATACTGTACCTAAGAACACAATTTAGAAACTTCTAAATCCTTTAATACTCAGCTGCTCTTTTATTTAATAAATGTTAATATTGCTAATTCTTTTGACTAATTGGATAAACAATAAAAATATGTCTAAAATGTTTTGGTTCAGATCTAATAATCTTTCTGACAAAAATAGAAACATTTATCTACTTTGCCAATTTCATTCATTAAATTCTTCAAGGAATTTTTGGTTTCTTTTCATCTGCTTACATGAGAAGTATATTGTCTCATCTTGTTCTCTTTATTATTTATTAATTATCCTCTTAACCTAAGTTACTTTTTAATAAAGCTGCTAAATCACTTCACCTACCTTCCTAAAATAAACTGTGTGCCTTTCCACTTTAATAGTATTCTTGGTTTTCTTTTGGAAAAAAGACAAACTTTGTTATATTTCTGTCTGATTTTCAAAAACAAAGCAAAACAAAAAAACTAAATCGAGATATTTCAGTCCATTGCTTAAATTCTTCTGATGATTTCTGGACCATTATGTTGTCATTTGAATAACTGAAGACTTCCTTTAATGAGGTGCCTATGCCAGGTTGCATTAGATGAATGATTAAAAGCTCCCCCGAGGTCCACAGCTCTTGTATTTCCTTGAATCCGATTTGCCTTCTGAAGGAGTTCGATTTCCCACTCATGCTTTGTTTTTCCTTTTCAACTCCTAACTCCAAAGTAGTTTATAAATATCTCATTATTAGAGGTCACCTTTCTGTTTGTACAAGCTTATTTCTCCTATTCTTAATTTCTCTAAAATAAATCAATGTTGGTAAAAAAGATGAAAATAGTTAAAATTCCAAGTTCTTTATTGGGATATTGTGGTTGTTGGCCCACTTGATATTTTGGTCTGGGGTTTCAGAATTGTGGCAAAGACAAAGCTTTTCTGTTGCATAAAACAGACAAAATAATCTGTAAGATCCCCAAAGGAAAGTCAGGCC
Organism: Cervus canadensis; assembly: GCF_019320065.1. Lineage (NCBI taxonomy): Eukaryota > Metazoa > Chordata > Mammalia > Artiodactyla > Cervidae > Cervus > Cervus canadensis. Next base: position 32,657,646 of record NC_057388.1, on the reverse strand, counting down.
ATGATTTGAAGGTGTCATTGAGAGATCCCCATTCCACCTCACACAAAGAGCTGGCTTTTCAGAACCTGGTTTATCTGCTTCAGAAAGAGAAAGGGTTGGTTGACAAGACTTAAACCTCTGGCTCCAGGCAGTCTAGGCTCTCTCATTTGGATTCCTAGATCACTAAGCCAAGGCCTGCCACTCTCAGAAACTTAGTCTTTATACATAGATGATGATTATGCCAATCAAGCTGACTTTGTAGTAATACAAATTTCACCACCTTTCACTTCAAATGTATTATTGTTTAATCTCATCATGTGAGTCAATTTGAATCAAAGTCAGTCTGTCATTTTTTCCTTCCAATATCAATTACGAGTAACTTCATTTAACTTACTTTCATGCATTTATAGATTCTTCCTCAAAGAACATCAGAGCTGATGTTGACTAAATATGACAATCTTCTCTTATCTACAAAAATACAGTGAAAAACAAAGTACAGATTTATCTTAATTGCAATAAAATCTATGTTGTATGTTGATAATGATGTTTGTAAATCAAGAATTATAGAAATAGAACATGCATTTTGTGTTATTTTCATATTACCTTTGAGGAAAAATCCTTTCAAACCTCCTTTTCAGATCAAATTTGTTCTACATTTATTATTATGCATATTTGGCTTTTTTAAGAGCTAGATCACAAATTTCTGGGCATCTGAAATGAGTAAATAGGAAAATATAACTAATAATTAAATTGCAGTTCTTTCAGAGGACTGGCAAAATGTTCATGGCTAGTTTAATCTCTATATAAAATTGTGACAGGAATAATGACATAAATACTGCTAAATAATAATATAGATTTTTATGCTGATTTTTAGAACAAATATTCATTAGCATGTATTTTCATTTAAAAAAAAGAAAATGTCACAATTGCTAGTGAAATATAGCAGTTAAATTTTATTTGTATTGAATACAGACAGAATAAGAATGGCAGATAGTACTGAATATTTATTTCTTGATATTGGCTATTACATGTACATATGTAATTTAGTAAATGAAATAAAACAATGGTAACCATTTGGCACTTAGGGAGATGGCAAATTGACCTTGTCTGTAGGTTCTGCATAACGTGAATTTGAAAACTTTTACATTATGATTGAACAGCATTCAGCATTAAAGTATTTGGTATTTGTTAAAAGAATCCCTTCAACTGTAAGTCATCCAGAAAAATGTAACAATAGACACACCCCTTGCCCCTAATCCTAGAAAATTAAAAAAAAGATCAAAGTTATACTTTGACCTGGCTCTCTTCTTTTTAAAGATTGTATATTCTGTCATTTTGATTCCTTACTCTTTTTCTCAGGTGTTTACAATTCTCCCTTTTGAGGCCAATAGGGAAAACAACTAAGTCATTATTTTTACTTACACACTTCAAAATTTGGCCCAATTTTATATTTCATTTGGATAAAGATGAAGTCATCTTTGGGGTAAAGTTGGTTGTAGCTTATATACTCAAGCATAAGCCGTCTTCTTCTATACATCATATTTCTCCCACATTTCTAGGCAAATTGAAGTATACTAGCTAGCAGCTCAAATATGTTTGACCCCCAAGTAACTGGAATAAATGAAATTCATTTTAAGTGAGTTTGAGACAAGAAAAGCTGAGAAAGTTATTTCTGAATGAACTGTACTGCAAGCTATTAAGTAAAAACATTCATAGTTCTCTTATGTACAAGATATCTGAATCACAGCAAAGATTATTTTTTATATATACCTCAGAGAAGCTCTGAAGACACAGTATTTTGAATAATACAACCGTATCTCTTAATTCTAACATTAAGGTAAGAGAGAAGAATTTTACTATGAAAGTATGCCAGACTTGTTTAGTCACAAAGGTGTGTCTGACTCTTTGCGACCCCATGGACTGCAGCACACCAGGCCTCCCTGTCCATCACCAACTCCTGGAGCTTGCCCAAACTCATGTCCATCAAGTCGGTGATGCCATCCAACCATCTCATCCTCTGTCGTCCCCTTCTCCCACGTTCAATCTTTCCCAGCATCAGGGTCTTTTCCAGTGAGTCAGCTTTTCACATCAGGTGACCAAAGTATTGTAGTTTCACCTTCAGCATCAGTCCTTCCAAGGAATATTCAGTGTTGATTTTCTTTAGGATCGACTGGTTTGATCTCCTTACAGTCCAAGGGACTCTCAAGAGTCTTCAGCACCACAGTTTGAAAGCATTAATTCTTTAGTGCTCAGGCTTGTTTATGGTCCAAATATCACATGCATACATGACTACTGTAAAAACCATAGGTTTGATTATATGGACCTTTGTCAGCAAAGTAATGTCTCTGTTTTTTAATACGCTATCTAGGTTTGTAATAGCTTTTCTTCCAATGAGCAAGCATCTCTTAATATCATGGCTGCAGTCATCGTCCTCAGTGATTTGGCATCTATTTGCCAAGCTATTCCTTTTGTAAAAGTGTAGAGTGTAAATTAGACTGAATTTAAAATATCTAAATTCTCATCCAGCATTTTGAAGCTCCCTATCAATCAGTAGTCCCATCTTGCATTTTATTATACATTTTTTTCACATGCATCTTTCTTCATGAATATTTCTACATAATTGAAAAATATCTTATTGCATTTTAGAAAGCTAAATTCACATTCAAGTTATGTCTCACTTTACTATTTTAGTGAAATCTCTAAATTAAGTTTAAAGCATTCATTTGACTTCATTCTTTTACCATTTATTCTGTCATGGATCCTCTCACAAATCAGAAAGCAAGTGGTATAGTATCAAAAGTCTTAAATAGTATATAGGAAGCATTTAAGCAGAAAACAAACTTTATACTTTAATCAAATGGAGAATTACTTTGGCTACCTCATTGCAAGATGCCATTATGTGAATGGCATATATTGGGTTGAGTCATACACAACCTGTGCAGCCATATACAGGAGCAAAAGTAGTCAAACAAATTGATATTGTAGAGATTCAATATGCATGCCTTATTTTCCTATCTTCCTTGACAATAGTAAGAAAAACTTTGCTGACTCTTTTTATTTTGGTGTTCCTGTAACCACACTAAAAAATAGTACCAAATAGACACTTACAATGTACTTGGCACTATTGTAAGCATCTGCTATTGATTCCCTTAATACTCACAAGAGTCCTGTGAAGCAAATTTTATCCTCATTTTACAAAAAAGGAAATTGAGGTACAAGAGGGCCAAGTAGCCAAGGCCAAACATCTGGTAAGCAGTAAATATCCTGAGCCTCTTTAGATTGCCTTTTACAAATGAAGATCCTAGGATTTGTATCCATAACTTTTCTTTTCTCAGTATTTCTTATTTATCTGGACATTATAAACCAGCCTATGGTTTATTATTACCTATATGTCAGTGGTATATTGAATGAATGAATGAACAAATGAATAATGAATGAATAATGCTTGTGTTGCTAATGATATTTCTCCTATTCTACAGATATACATAAATATTCAACCACATGCATTCTACTTATGTATCTCACAAACGCTTTACACTGAGTTGGTTCAATTCTGTATTTATTATCTGCCCCATCAGCACTTGCACCTCTAAGCTATTCACTCTACCTATGGTCTCTATGTAACTGTGCTAACTATGTACCTATTTTTGTCTCAGAAACAATTACTCTTTTTTAAAATTTATTTTTAACTGGAGGATAATTGCTTTACAATACATGTTGGTTTCTGCCATACATCAACATAAATCTCTCTTAAAAAAAACAAACCAGAATCTGTGAAGAATTTGCAAATTGCATTTCTCCTATATTACTGGACTTCCTTTTAGTACCCATCAGTAGCAACGCAGAGAGATTGGCCAGCAGGAGGAAGGGAGAATATAATTTCTTTCATGTGTTTGCTATTCCTGTCAGCATCATCTTCGCAGAAATTGGTTCTAGCATCTAGCTCCTTCTTGCATATACAGAACAAGCTTTATTGTTTCCCTGCAGCAGCAAGTTACACTGGCTTTCAGGGCTCTGAACTCTAAATCCATAGAAACTTCCTTCTGAGTTTCTCTGTTCTGATAACGGCAACTTCTTCCCTTTGTTCCCTCAGCTCTAGGTAGTAGCTGCTTCCTGCAATTATATATTTCATCATAGCTTTAATTCTCCTTGCCTCTAACACCTGTGTAACCAATCACCTATGTTGAATTCCATCTGTTAAAAAATCTAATATGGTTTCTATTTTCTATCTGGTATACTCATGTGAACTTCCTTTGATTACTCTAGTTTCTTTCCCTGTTTCAGGCATTTTCTTTACCCACTCCAGTTCCTTTCTTTTCCACGTTCAGCTGATTTCCAAAAAATGCCAATTATAATCTACAGTATGTACAAAATCTATCTTGTCTACTTTATGTCAATCAAAATCCAATGATGAAGATCAAGCAGTTTTAATCTAAAAGGCCTGAATTCAAACACTAGACCTGTTTATTAGCTTTAAAGACCTGGGGAAGATTTGTTGGTTAGCTGGTTTATCACCAGCCATCCTGAAAGAGCTAATTTAGGGAAGAATATTGATGACTATAACCTGACAGAAACTGCTATTGAGAGAATTATAATCTTTGCACTTCATTGTTTCAGAATTATACTTTTATCCTCTTCTATTTTGCAGTCAAAGAGAAGAAATGAGTGCAAGAAAATGAGGGATAAAAAGTGTAGAATCTCAGACTTGGGGTGAAGAAAGAATCCAGTTAGAGACAAAAAAAAAGATAATTGTTTCAAATGAAAAGGCAGAAACACATAAACACATGCACATGTATATATGAAACTGTATATATGCAGACATATATATGCAAAAATATACACATATTTTGTATATATTAATATACAGGTAAACATATTTCGTATATGTTACATTTTATGTATCAGTTTTATGTTAATTCATAATTTTAACATAATTACACATATAATCATTTCATTAGTACTTGCAGTCTGATACCGTGTTTGCCCAAATGACTATTTTTGCCATTATTCCTTAAAAATTACAAAGAACTTAGTTTCTTAGGGATATGACAAATGCTAGATTTACTGAAAATAACCTGCTATTTAAAACATGCTTTATCTTTCTTCTTTTAAACAATTATCTTTAATAAAATCAATTAAAATTATATTCTGTTAAATATTTTAGCCTTGTTTTTGATGTATGACACTTTTATCAAAACTCCAAATATGGTTGGTGAAAGTTTGGCTGAAAAGATACCAAAATACAAATATAAATATTGACTTAAGATATGGTATACTTACATTGCAAAATTATGGTATGCTTATCTGGCTAAATGTAGCCTTGTGATTTATAAAATTACTGTTGTCTTGTGCTTAGATAACAACAAAAGGAATTAACTTATAACATCTAGCTTTTTAGAGCATTCTTAAGATGTATCTATGTAATCCAGTTTGGTAGTTATCATTATGAATTGTAAAGAGCTATGGATGAGTCAATGGGTAGAAATTCTGGTGGGCAGAATGCCATTTTTGCTGCTTTCAACAACATTTGTTGAGCCTTGACCTGTCTTGCCTAGGCAATATTAAAATATTAAAAGGCAATATTGAAAGTTCTATAAGGAAAAACTCTTTATCTTCTTTATGTCCTTTAACTGCCTACTTCATTGTGTTTGGCATGATTCCCAGCTATATCCTTATTCATACAATAATTGTGTTGAGTTTTTTAAAAATTCATGTGAAAGAGGTCACTTCCCATGTTAAAAAGAATAAAATCAGTTTTCTAGTTAACTGTGCTGATACACTTTCCACATCTTAATTATTTTAAATAAAGGTGTTATATTTTTTGTTTTTGCACCACAAATGTTTCTTAAAATGTTTGGCGTATGTGGTTCATGGAATCAGGACAAATGGCAAATTTTCTGAATGTTCAGCAAAGTTAGACACAGGTGTTTCAATAATTTCCTGGAGATATAAGCTACATTAAAATTGTTTTACATGACAAATACTACCAGTGAAACAAATGCTGAGGTGATTTAAAAATAGCTGTAGGTATTAAAAAATAATACTTAGAACAGTCTTATTGCTTAAAATAGACTAAATAAAGGGCTTATGTCTCAGCTCATGAAAAGAAAAGGATTTGTGTCTATGAAAATGCCTCCAGGGTAGGGAGCCGTACCTTGTATATCTCTTTTATTTTTCTGAAGCATCTGGTTTGGGAATACATATATAAAAATGGTTTTACTTAATGACTAACTAAACTAATAATTGTTAATTTTTACTTATGGATCTCTAGAGATGGTAGGAATAACATTCCGTTCAATCAACACATACCTAACTGACTGCTTCCTAGAACTCTGACATGAACTGAGGATACTATGTTGAACAATGCAAGTTTTGTCTTGGATTCCATGCATTTAGAGTCTAATTGGGGAAATGGATAAAAATAAATAATTGTAAATAATCCAAAAAATCTATAAAAATTAGCATATTTACTAACATAGCTGACTATAATTTTGTATCTTATATAGGCTATCGATAGCTAAAAAATATAAGTGAAAAGGCAATCTAGAAATTATTTATAACACATATTATGTCAAATAATCAGTATCTAGAGTATATGAAATATTCATTGGAATCAATTTTTTTAAAAAAAGACAAATAGCATAAAATAAATAACAGAAGAAATATGAATGGGCATTTCTTAACAGAGGTATCAAATTTGGTTAGTTGAACTGTTCATGCACATTAGTAATTAGGAAAATAAAAATGAAGACTTCAATGAGATGTATTCTTATATAACTTGCTTTGGCAAAAATAGGTATTTATACCAAGTGTTTGAAAGCATATCAAACAACCAGAAACTTACATAAATTGTTGATTGGACTGCAAATTAGAATAAGCTATTTCAACAGTAATTTAGTATTATATATGAAGACTTATATTCCCTACAACATCTGTCTACTTTTAGGGATATAGTCTATAAAACTCTTGCATAAGACTAGCTTCTGGAAAGGAGCTTGGCAAATTCTCAGGTGGTTTATCAAGCCACCAAGCATGAAATGGGCCAAATATGAGCCTGAGACATCTTACAGAATGCTTTCATTAGCAAAAATTCTGGAAATAACCCAACATCCATTGGCAAGAGAACTCACAAATGAATAGTGATGTATTCACACAGAGTAATATTATGCATAAATGAGAAAAATGACTTTGTATTATACTAACAACATAAATCTTATAAATAAAATTTTAAGCGAAAAAGTTAACCTATACACATACAGAAATTATATTATTTTTATAAATTCCTCAGACAAAACATATATTGTTTATATATACATATATGTATATTTGTATGCCTAAATCTATAGAAAAACAAAAGAATGACTAATTTAAAAAGTTCAAGATAGCCACTGGGGAAGTAAGAATAGGGAGAAGCATACAAGTAGAGATTCAATGTTATTGATAATGTTTAGTGATTTCATTAAGTGGTAGACTATTAGGCTTGTCTTACTGGCATATTTCAAAAACTATACATATAACAGTACATGTATAAGATTTGCATAATAAACATTATTTGTTTGAGTAGAGAAAATCAATTTGGGGGGATCTCTCAATTTGGGAAGGACATATTAAGTCTTGGACTTCCCTGGTGATCGATCTAGTGGTTAAGACTCTGTGCTTCCACTGCAGGGGGTGTAAGTTTTATCTTTGGTTGAGGAGCTAAGTTCATACACGCCACACGGTGTGTAGTACATTATGGGCTTCTCTGGTGACTCAGACAGTAAAGAATCTACCTGCAATGCAGGAGACCTGAGTTCAGTCCTTGGGTTGGGATGATCCCCTGGAGAAGGGAATGGCTACCCACTCCAGTATTCTTGCCTAGAGAACTCCATGAACAGAGGAGCCTGGCGGGCTACAGTCCATGGGGTCACAAAGAGTTGGACACAACTGAGTGACTAACACAATCACTTTCCATTAAATGTAAGTAGTCATAAAATTATTCAATAATTGTCGCCACATAGACAATTGGATATATGAATTGGAGCAAAGAAAGGAGACCTGGCAAGTAGGGAAAAATCTAGAATATAAAATCTTGGAATGCCATATAAACATACATATGTGTGTGCTCAGTTGTGTCCGATTCTTTGCCATCCCCTGGACTGTGACCTGTCAGTCTCCTCTATCCATGAAATTTTCCAGGCAAGAATACTAGACTAGGTTGTGATATCCTACTCTCCAGGGGATCTTCTAGACCAAGAGATGGAACCCATGTCTTTTGCATCACCTGCATTGGCAGGCAGATTCTTTACCACTGTGCCTCCATATATATATATAGCCCTGAGATGAAGTCATGCTTCACATAGTTAGGCAAAGGAAGACTGCTAATCAACGAGTCTGATAAGAACTGACATTTCTGATGGAAAGTAAACAAGCAATCATAAAGCTGCTGCTGTTGCTGCTAAGTTGCTTCAGTTGTGTCCGACTCTGTGCGACCCCTTAGACGGTAGCCCACCAGGCTCCGCCGTCCCTGGGATTCTCCAGGCAAGAATACTGGAGTGGGCTGCCATTTCCTTCTCCATCAAAAAGCTAGAGCTGGTTTAAGGAGGGCACAGTAACTGTATAAAGTCTAGTCAAGAAGCTGAATAAAATGGAGTCATAAAAAAGAATATATAATTGCAGAATGACAAGAGCAGTGGATTCCTAGACATAGAGTCCAAAATGGAGTGAATTGAAGAGTGAATGGAGAATATGCTGGAACATCCTGAATAAATTTCCATTATAAACAACCAAAAAGTTTAGATAAAAATAGGAAAATGTTACTTTATGTGCTTTGTTAAACTGGAAAGAAAGTCAGGAAACATTCAGACCAGAGAAGAGCATGGATTCAGTGAGATGAGCTAACCCCTACCAGAAGAGTAACTCAGAGCCTCTAAGACCTGAGTGTTAGCTTAAGAGCTGTTTAAGAGACAGGAATAAAAATCCACAATGTCAAAAAATTTTTCATAATGATAGTAGAAAGTTAATAGCTTTTCTACTGTATTATATACAAAAGCAAAAATGGAGTGAAAGCTGACATCTTTGAATGATCTAGACAGTGGTAACAAAACAAACTGATAATTGCATCTTTTTTAATCACTATGAAATTGTAAAAAAAAGTTAATAAATAAAATTAAAATGCCAGTTTGTAATCAAATTTTCCTGAAAGAAGCAATAAAAATGATTAATTGCAGTCATCCCTCAGTATCTGTGAGGGACTGATTTCAGGATCCTCTACCAATGCCAAAATCTATGAATATTCAGGTCCTTTGTATAAAATGATGTAGTATTTGCATGTAAGATATGCATATCCTTCTATATACTTTAAATCATTTCTAAATTATTTGTAATACATTGTTGTTTAGTTGCTAAATTGTGTCCAACTCTTCTACAATCTCATGGATTGTAGCCTTCCAGGCTCTTTTGTCCATGATACAATATAAGTGCTATATGAATAGTTGCAAATACAATGCAAATTGCTAGGTAAATAGTTGCTGTTGTACTGCATATTCAAGTTTTGCTTTTTGAAATTTCCTGGAAAAGTGTTTTTCTAATATTTTCAATCCCTGATTGGTTGACTCCATGGGTGTGGAACTGTAGATATAGAGGGATGGATTGTATTTATAATATCTACCCTTCGGTACACATTTTAAAATTATTTTCTGTAATCATGTGGGAAGCATGTATAAAGATTCATGCTGCATATGCACTATGATAGCTGTTTCAAGGAAAATACCTATATGATCTTTTGAGTTGTTAATCAGCCTCTTATTCATGGAACATAATGTTTTTGCTTGAAATAAATAACTGACAGATAAACTATGGTTATTCCTATTTTGGTACTTGGCAGATGTCTTTTTGAAAATAAACAAAGTTAGCCTGTCATATCAAGGAAAACAGTTAACAGTATTTGTTGCCAATAATAAAATTGGAATCTTGGAACAAAATTTACAATTTGGGTAAATTGTCTCCACCACCCTAAACTTGACAGCTTCCCAGTTCTAAATGTCTTGTTTGATGAGATAATAACAAAAGTTCCTGTTTTATTTGTATCAGGAAATATGCTAACATTTGGATGATCTGTGTAACTCAATGAACCAGTATTTTCCAAATGATCAACTCATCAGGTTATACAGTCATGCTTAGGTAAAGTATATATTTCAAGTGCAAAGATAAACTGATGAATTTTTTATATGTATATAATTTATTTATTTTTGGCAGTGATGGCTCTTTCTTGCTGCGTGGGCTTTTCTGTAGTTGCAAAGAGTGGGGGCTACTCTCTAGCTATAGTGCTTAGGCTTCTCATTGCGGTGGCTTCTCTTGTTGTGGAGCATGGGCTCTAGGCCCATGGGCTTCAGTATTTGCAGCCTGTGGCCTCAGTTGTTGTGGCTCCTGGGCTCCAGAACACAGGCTCAGTAGTTGTGGAACACAGGCTTTGTTGCTCTGTGTCATGTGGCATCTTCCCCGATCAGGGAGCAAACCTTTGTCTCCTGAATTGACAGACCAATTCTTTAACACTGAGCCACCAGAGAAGCCAAAACAGTTTAATGTGAAAGAGTATAAAAAAATTTATTTATATGATTTCATATTTTATATTGTTGCTATCCTTTAAGCTACTCTCTACCACTTGTCAAATTTTAGTGCAATAGCAAAACAAAAATCCCTAGTTATCTAGAAAGATTATCCAAATCATCCATCCTTTTTCAGTTACATATTTTTGTAAGCTTTAGTTTTCTTCATACACTTCAACTAAAGCAACATATTGCAAATATTCAGCATTGTGCTACCAATTCTGGTCTATGGAATAAAATAAGAAAAATAAATAAATTTATGCTAAATTTAAAGCAAGAATCAAACTGACTTTCTTTTTTTTTAACTGTTGTTATGATTATCTAAAAAGAAAATAAACTGAAGAACAAATAAGAACAGTATTAGTATTAATAAGAGAATCTGGCGAGTTTGGTGAAAGAAATAAAATACTTTTGCTGTACATATAGGTTGAGAAGATCCCCTGGAGGAGGGCATGGCAATCTACTCCAGGTTTCTTGCCTGGAGTATCCCATTTACAGAGGAGCCTGGCAGACTATAGTCCATAGAATCACAGAGTCATACCCAACTGAGCATGCATACATACATACATACATACATATTTATCCTTGCTGGCTCCCCATCTATCTTGCTACCCAAAACATTGTGATCAATTAGACATTTTCATAGATCTCTGAGGGTCAGATCCCTAGCTGCTATTCTGGCCTAAATGCTCATTCAGTAAATATGCTCACTTGCTTCTTCTTTAAAAAAAAAAAATTATTGGAATATAGTTGCTTTACAATGTTGTGTTAGTTTCTGCTGCACAGAAAGTGAATCAGCTGTAAGTATATGTATACGCCCTCCTTTTGGATTTCCTTTTCATTTAGGTTACTACAGATCATCGAGTAGAGTTCCCCATGCTGTAGAGTAGGTTTGCGTCAGTTATCTATTTTATTCATAGTATCAATAGTATGTACATATTATATATATACACTATATAGGACACATATATATATGTCAATCACAATTTCCCAATTCATCCCACCATCCCTCCCCCCTTGTTGTCCATATACTATTCTCTACATCTGTGTCTCTATTTCTGCTTTGCAAATAAGTTCATCTCTACCATTTTTCTAGATTCCGTATATATATGTGTTAATATACGATATTTGTTTCTCTTTCTGAATTTTTTTCCTTCGTATGACAGTTTCTAGGTCCATCCATGTCTCTGCAAATGGCACAATTTCATTCCTTTTTATGAAGGGAATACATATGTACCTGAGTACATATGAACCACATCTTCTTTATTCATTCCTCTGTTCCTGGACTTTTAATTTGCTTCCATGTCCTTGTTGTTGCTAAGTCATGTCCGACTTTCTGACCCCATGAACTGCAGCATGCCAGGCTACCCTGTCCACTGTCTTCCTGAGTTTGCTCAAACTCATGTCCATTGAGTCAATGATGCCATCCAACCATCTCATCCTCTGTCACCCTCTTCTCTTGCCCTCAATCTTTCCCAGCATCAAGGTCTTTTCCAAAGAGTTGGCTCTTTGCATCAGGTGGCCAAAGTATCGGATTTTCAGCATTTCAGGGTTGATTTCAGCATTCAGGGTTGATTTCCTATAGGATTGAATGATTGGATCTCCTTGCTGTCCAAGGAACTCTCAAGTCTTCTGTAGCAACACAGTTGTTTGGTAGTGTTGTTGAACTCTTCCGTATCAGGAATCAGCAAATTTATTCTTAAAGGGCCAGATAGTGTATATCTTAATCTTGTGGGTCATATTGTCTCTCTGGCAACTGTTCAACTCTGAAATGTGTATGAAAGCAACCACAGTGATATATAAATAAATAAATGTGACTGTGATTCAAGAAAACCTTGATTACAAAATCTAGTAGTTGGCCCATGGATCATAATTTCCTAAGTCCTGTTCTATATCATTTTGGCATTTGGTCTACTTGGTGTATCAATTACTGTATGGGGCTTTAACATATCTATCTCTAATTATGAATTTGCTTATTTCTTATTTCAGTTCCATTGGTATTTATCTATTTTATGATTTGTAAAGCTCTGTTGTTAGGAGCACATACATTTTAAAGTTGTTATGTCTTCTCTCTGAATTGACCCTATTATTATGTAATATCTTTCTTTGTTTGTAAAAATTTTGTTTTTTTAAAGTTTACTTTGTCCATTGTAATATAACTAGTTCATCTTTATTTTGGTCAATGTCTGCATGCATTTCCATCCTTTTACTTTATACATATATGTCTCTATATTTTTTCTTTAAAAAAATTTTTTTTAAAGTCTTTACTGAGTTTGTCACAAACTGTTTCTGTTTTATGTTTTTGTTTCTTGGCTGAGAATCATTTGGGATCTTGGCTCCTGAACCAGTGACTGAACCCATACCCCCTACTTTGAAAGGTGAAGTCTTAACCACTGGACTGCCAGGGAAGTCCCAGTTTCTATATTTTAAATGAATTCTGTGTAGACACCATAGTTTTTGCTTTTTAAAATCTATATCCTGAAAATCTAACACTTGATTGAGATATTTAGACAACTTAATGTAATTATTGGTACTGAGTGATTAAATCTATAATCTTGAAAGTTTTTTTTCTATTTAACTTTCTACTTCCACTGAAAGTTCATGGAGATGACCTTATTAGTGTGGAGTTTGGCAGTTTGCCAAGAAATCTATGTATGATTTTTCAGGTCCAACCATAGGCAAATATAAAGGCAAGAGTTATGAAATTAAAAACTGCCCTCCCCGCATAGAAATTTGTTGCCTACCAAAAGGAATTACAGTAAAGGACTCAGGAACCTTTAGCTGACCAAGTTCTTATGCATAGCTTCATTCCTGGCCCAAGTGCCTTCATTTGGAGGTTTCCTTATTACGAAACTATGAAGATACTTTTCTCCACTTTTACTCAGAACTGAGTGCTTTTCCACTCTTCCCCCTTCTCCTCCCTCTTCCCAGCGACCCCACCTACCTATAAAACTACAGGACCCTTTTAGCTTTTGTTCAGAGCTCCCTGAAAAGTGAGAGGATTCCCAGGTCTGTGTCTATCTGCTGGTACCTCTACAGGGTGGGGGAGGGATTAGTAGGGGGGCGTCTACACTTTTTCTGGTTTTAGACTCCTGCTTGTACCATCAGAGTAAGTGGCTAAAGTAAATACTATTTTCATTTTTGTTTTGTGACTTTTTAATTGACTACTTCAACATCTGACAGCTTAGCTCCCTATACAACTGAGCTGAGCTCTGGACACAGTGAATTAAAGCTATCCGTGTATCTGGGGCTCCTCAGTATTATGCATGGCCTTGCTAAACCACATTTCACCTTTAGTAACTAAGTGAAATTTTAGCTATTTCTCCCTACCTAGGTTTCCTGGGGTATGGGTAGTAAGGGAATCTGTGATTTCTTGACCATCTGATTATCCTATGACTACAGCTAACTAATTGCTTCAAGAAAATATCTTATTTCAGTGGAAGTCATGTTCTTTCCAAGCTTCTAAATTTTAAGTGGAAGCAGAAATATCTGGCCACCACTTTTTCCCAGCTTCTGAGGGCTAACCCATCAGACTATTAAAATATTCTCCAAAAGACCTTGCCAGGTTGTTAAATCCAATGTTATGAGAGAATGCTCCACATTAGTAACACTCCTTATCTAGTTCCATATTCCACTCCCCTCAATCTGGCATATGTATTATCCTCTCTAGATAATTTATTATCTAGACAATTATTATTATTTATTATTATCTAGATAATTTATTCTCTCTAGATTCCCACCTGTAGAGATCCTGTGTTCTCTTAGCATAAAATTCCACTCAGTCCTTTGCAGTCACAGCTCTTTGTCAACTGGGGAAACTGATGTTTGGGACTGCTAATAGACATGCGTGCTAAGTCACTTCAGTTGTGTCCAACTCTCGGCGACTCTATGAGCTGTAGCCCTCCAGGCTCCTCTGTCCATTGGATTCTCCAGGCAAGATTACTAGAGTTAGTTGTCATGCCCTCCTCCAGGGGATCTTCCTGACCCAGGACCAGGAATTGAACCCGTGTCTCTTATGTCTCCTGCAATGGCAGGCAGATTCTTTGCCACTCATGCCACCTGGGAAGCCAATTTCGGTTAACATATGGGCCTTGGTTTACATATTGGCTTCCCTAGTGGCTCAGAGGTTAAAGCATCTGCCTCCAAAGCAGGAGACCCGGGTTTTATCCCTGGGTTGGGAAGATCCCCTGGAGAAGGAAATGGCAACCCACTCCAGTATTCTTGCTTGGAGAATCCCATGGATGGAGGAGCCTGGTAGGCTACAGTCCACGGGGTCGCAAAGAGTCAGAAATGACTGAGCTACTTCACTTTCACTTTCACTTTATGGGTCTAAGGTTCAGGAAAGGCCCTGAGAACAGATGCAGGAGAAAAAAAAAAACATTGTTTTATAAAGTTCTTGCCACTTGGAGGCATTTGAACAGTCTTAAAATAAACAGAGGCTTGTATTTTCAAACAATGGAAAATAGGCTCCTTTGGTTGCTTTAGATGACACAGGAAAACCTGAGCGTTCATGGTCCTCAGATAACTCCCATTCAATGTCTCAAGGTCCTCTCTCTGTTCCAGGCCCAGATGTTTCCCTCTGTCTGCCCTTAGAATGCTGAAGTTTAAAATCTCTCAATGGTGCCAAGGAAGCCATGTCATTTTCACAGTTCATATTAGATTAATGATAAGTAGATCCATGCCTATTGTCGTCTCCCTTTCAGTGCCTCGACAGCCCATAGAAATAACCTCTTAACTCCACAGTCCCTTTTGGTTAGCGATTTCTTCCATACTTCTCAAACACCTAAGATTTTGCATATGTTAACACATGTCTTTCCTCCTGCCTCTTATCTTGGGTTACCACATATGGAAACCCTAGCCATTGCTATGCTAGTGTACCAGGAACTACCAGTTTCCCGGCATTCATGAGGAGAACTTCAAGTTCAATCAGTAATTGGCTGCCCATACAGCATAATTTCCAGAGCAAGGGCAATCTATAGTGGCATATGGATTACAGGTCAATGTAATTCTTGTTAAGTCAAGGGGAATTTTCCAGAAAGGGAGGAGTTGTGAGTTTTTGACAGCCCATGTCTAGGGCAGCCATGGGAAGAATGCCCTGGCTAACAGAAGGAAATCTGAGGACAATTCCAACAGCTTCTGCTGTCGAAGGAAAGCAGAGTGCTTTGCACAGGACAGCTCAGTGTCTCTCCAAAGATTTGTTGGCTTGTTCCACTTTACTGTATCTTTTTATTCACTTATGTTCACTTTGTATTCACTGTCATGTCCTTTTGTGTATGAAACAAAATTCCCTTATTTGGTAACAACTGCATTTCACATTGAATATTCAAAAAATAAAATTGACTTTTCCTAACATGTTTGTCTACCCCAGTACCTTGAATACTGTTTTCCTGAAGCCAGTTTTGACCTATGGCTGATGTCCTCCCTTGCAACTAGAATGCTCTTTTTAAGTATTCTTCCCCCCACCACCCAAGCCTCCTTTTACAGTTTGAGCTCCATCAAGTTTTGATAGGAAATAATTTCTACAAAAGACTTGTTTTTAAACACAAATCTTAGAGACAAATTTTTCTTCTCGTATGTTTGAGAGTAATTCTGCCAGCAATACTCATTTAGGTCTTTTTGCAAGGTGCCACATGTTATTGTTATTCATTTTTGCATACACTTTTTATCTATACAGCTATACAAGTTTGCACACTTTATGACTGTTTTTTTTTTTTTTATTAGTTGGAGGCTAATTACTTCACAACATTTCAGTGGGTTTGGTCATACATTGACATGAATCAGCCACAGAGTTACACGTATTCCCCATCTTGATCCCCCCTCCCACCTCCCTCTCCACCCGATTCCTCTGGGTCTTCCCAGTGCACCAGGCCCGAGCACTTGTCTCATGCATCCCACCTGGGCTGATGATCTGTTTCACCATAGATAATATACATGCTGTTCTTTCGAAACATCCCACCCTCACCTTCTCCCACAGAGTTCAAAAGTCTGTTCTGTACTTCTGTGTCTCTTTTTCTGTTTTGCATATAGGGTTATTGTTACCATCTTTCTAAATTCTATATATATGTGTTAGTATGCTGTAATGTTCTTTATCTTTCTGGCTTACTTCACTCTGTATAAGAGGCTCCAGTTTCATCCATCTCATTAGAACTGATTCAAATGAATTCTTTTTAATGGCTGAGTAATATTCCATGGTGTATATGTACCACAGCTTCCTTATCCATTCATCTGCTGATGGGCATCTAGGTTGCTTCCATGTCCTGGCTATTATAAACAGTGCTGCGATGAACATTGGGGTGCATGTGTCTCTTTCAGATCTGGTTTCCTCAGTGTGTATGCCCAGAAGTGGTATTGCTGGGTCATATGGCAGTTCTATTTCCAGTTTTTTAAGGAATCTCCACACTGTTCCATAGTGGCTGTACTAGTTTGCATTCCCACCAACAGTGTAAGAGGGTTCCCTTTTCTCCACACCCTCTCCAGCATTTATTGCTTGTAGACTTTTGGATAGCAGCCATCCTGACTGGCATGTAATGGTACCTCATTGTGGTTTGATTTGCATTCTCTCTAATAATGAGTGATGTTGAGCATCTTTCATGTGTTTGTTAGCCATCTGTATGTCTTCTTTGGAGAAATGTCTGTTTAGTTCTTTGGCATTTTTTGATTGGGTCATTTATTTTTCTGGAATTGAGCTGCAGGAGTTGCTTGTATATTTTTGAGATTAATCCTTTGTCTGTTGCTTCATTTGCTATTATTTTCTCCCAATCTGAGGGCTGTCTTTTCACCTGCTTATAGTTCCTTTGTAGTGCAAAAGCTTTTAAGTTTCATTAGGTCCCATTTGTTTAGTTTTGCTTTTATTTCCAATATTCTGGGAGGTGGGTCATAGAGGATCTTGCTGTGATTTATGTCGGAGAGTGTTTTGCCTATGTTCTCCTCTAGGAGTTTTATAGTTTCTGGTCTTACATTTAGATCTTTAATCCATTTTGAGTTTATTTTTGTGTATGGTGTTAGAAAGTGTTCTAGTTTCATTCTTTTACAAGTGGTTGACCAGTTTTCCCAGCACCACTTGTTAAAGAGGTTGTCTTTTTTCCATTGTATATCCTTGCCTCCTTTGTCAAAGATAAGGTGTCCATAGGTTCGTGGATTTATCTCTGGGCTTTCTATTCTGTTCCATTGATCTATATTTCTGTCTTTGTGCCAGTACCATACTGTCTTGATGACTGTGGCTTTGTAGTAGAGTCTGAAGTCAGGCAGGTTGATTCCTCCAGTTCCATTCTTCTTTCTCAAGATTACTTTGTTCTTATCAGAATTCAGCTGTGTTCTTTTTATGAGTGAACTATGTAAAGATTTCAAAGTGAGGGATCAAGTCTATTTAATGTGTGTCTTAGGATATAATAGGGCTTCCCCGGTGGCTTAGCCGTAAAGAATCCGCCTGCAATGCAGGAGATTCAGGTTTAATCCCCCTAGGTGGGGAAGATCCCCTGGAGGAGGGCATGGCAACCCACTCCCGTTTTCTTGCCTGGGAATTCCATGGACAGAGAGAGGAGCCTGGCGGCCTACATACAGTCCATGGGATTGCAAAGAGCCTCATACTGAAGCAACTTAGCATGCACGCACTGCATATAACGGTCTCTGGCACAGAGAAGCACTCAGCAAGTATTTACTGACTGAATAAATTAATTAAGATTAAATTAATGTATGATAAGTATATATTCCAGTTTATCTGCATATGTTAATGTTTATGGGTTACATTTGATAACTTGATTTTTGAAATTTGGAAATGTTTTCTGAAATGGCAAGTTTTGTGTTCTTTTTTTTTTCTCTGAATTTACTTAGTCTGCTTTAAATTACTATGAGGAAATTTGTTCTTTTATTCCACATATAAGCCACATAGTGATGAGCACTCTTGAATTTATTTCTTTATTTCTTAAAATCACAGACCTACAGATGAGTTTGAATCTGATCCAAAATCTAGGGGTGCTCACAAGCACATGGTGGCAGGCTGCAGCCTGTGGGAAGTTCTGTGACCACAGGCACATGAGAGCTCGAAATTAATAGAATAATTTGGCTGAAAGAAATTGAACCACATCTTTGTTTGAACTAAGTTTACTAACTCTTGTTTATGAAATATCCATTGAGGTGAAATTCTTAAGAAAATATCGGTGAATGTCAGCAAGCTTCATTTATTTTTTGTGTGTACATGTGTACAAGCCCTTATGTATGTTATAGTCAGAATAACAAGTGGGTTCTGTAAGGCTGTTCAAGAGGAGAAGAGACTCAGCTAGTACTGCCGACATAGCTGAAAGAGGGAGTACCTCAAGTCTAATGAGAATATTCTTCCCATTCTAAGAAGCTTTACAGAGTAGTTCCACAAGCCCAGGAGATTTGTACACCATAAAGAGCAAACATTTGAGTACTTGTTCAGATTGGACCCTGACTATACAAGTGTTTACATATTTTATTATTGAAAAATAATGAGGCAAATATTCTCTGGTGGACTAGACTATTTCTCTTTTTGACAAATAAAATACCACAGGGGGAACCTGTCAACTTTATTATGTGACCCTTTCCCACTTTTATTCATATTTTAGTTCTTACAAGGCAAATTTTATTTCGTTTCCATTACTATGACATTGTATTTTTTCTCATCATTTTCTTCATTTAGCTAATTTCTGATCACCAGCTTAGAAAGCTTTTAAATCATCCTTTCATTTTTATCCTCTTCTTTCTCACGTGCCTCTTCCATATAGAAAGATATGCCATTGCAGTGAAATTATACTAGTATTGCTCAGTTTGAATATGCTTCCATATTTTCTATGTGCTGCTGTGTTTGAATAAAATGTGTTTATTATGAGATTGAGCTGCCTTGGATTACATATCTATCACCGATCCTATCAACAGTGATATAAAGCATGACCAGCCACTCCGCAGGGGCGGTTTTCAGTCAGTGGCCCTGGTTTGAGAGTGTGGGCATGAGTGGATAAGCACTGACTTGTACCTCCATTACTTTCTATCTCTTGAAGCAGTTAACACGTGACATCATTCCTACACCTTTCCAAAAGTGGTCATCCACGTGAACTTGTCCAACTAGAACATTTATTCATTCAGAATTTATTAAGTACCAAATATATGTTAGGTTAATTTTATGTTTATTCATATAAGGATAAATTACGGATATAAAGTTGAATAAGACTAAAAAAAATTTCCTTACTTTCAAGCTGCTTACAAGAGGTAGGAAAACTGTCGATTACTTATTGATAAATTAACAATTTTGTAGCGAGGGAGAATTGAGAAAAAGGGGAGAGATGAGGGAAGAGAGGTAAACAGATGAAAGAACATATAAATCTTGAGAATGTGGAGAATGCTTTTGTAAAAATAAGACTAGGACACAGTGGAGAGAGCCAAACTGGATTTAAAGATTTGGGAGTCATACATTCTTGGTGGATTTTAAAGCCACAGAAGACCTTTAGGTAGAGGAAGCTGTTATTTTGTTATTTTTGAGGCATGAGGTGAAGGAAAACTCAGATGAACCTTGTTTTGCTAGAGCCTATGTGGGTGTGCTAAGTCACTTCAGTTATGTCTGACTCTTTGTGACCTGTGGACTGTGACTCGCCAGGCTCCTCTGTCCATGAAATTCTCCAGGCAAGAATACTGGAGTGGGTTGCCATTGCCTCCTCCAGGGGATCTTCCTGACCTAGGGATTGAACCCAGGTCTCTTGCATCTCCTGCATTGCAGGCAGATTCTTTACCACTGAGCCACCTGGAAAAGAATGGTTATATTTGAGAGTGTATCAAAATAGCCTGGAAAGCTTGTTAAGACATAAAATTGCTGGCCCACCATCTTAATTTCTGAATCAGAAACTATGATAATTTGCTTATTTTATAATCCCACAGTTATAATAAAGGGTCTGAGTATATTTTTATATATTTCACTGAGGACATAAGTAAGTTTTTCAGCTTTACTCCTTTCTCTTTCTCTTCTGGCTACTTCTAGATACTACCAATTAAACAGCCCAGACTTCTTCTCCTTTGGTCCTGATAACAAGCTCAAGTCCTTAAAAATTTCTGCCTGTGGCACCACCCTCTAACCACAATAAAAATCCTTGACTAGTCTCCTTTGCCTGTTCTCATGAGACATATTTGGATCTGCTTAAGAACCATTTTGATGTCTCTAGAAAGTGTGATTATGTGAGTAATAAGTCTTTTCATGCCTTCTTAGTGTATGTGTGGCATCATCATCATGATTGTCTTGACCCATAAACCAGACTCTGGTCAGTGTCCATCCTGCTGCTTCAGTGAGGCTGTGGAGATATAATACTCATGCTGCTTATCTGGGGAACACTGAGAAACACTTACTTAAGAAATAGCATGTTTTAATAAAGAAGGAAAGATTATTCAATTTTAAATGCTGATGAGAAATCAAGTAAGTTGAAAACAAAAGTTGGCCATTGATCTTAAGATAATTTGTGACTTAATAACAGCTATTTTAGTGAAGTAGGTTGAAGATATGACAAATGCATCAGAGTGGACAGAAAGTCTAAAGAATTTTTTTAAGAAGTAGTTTTGTTTTTTTTTAATGTTAAGACATTCTGATAAAATGATTTACTATAAAAGCAGAAAACCGATCGTGTGATAAGGAAAGAGGCTATTTACTAAAGTCCTTGAGAAGTGAGAGATATACTCCATAGTACAACTGGCTTACCCTTAGATCAGAAAAAGGCAGAATTGTTACATCATATTAGGAATTTTTAATATATATGTTGGAGGAGAAGAATAGTGTTGGTCTCATCTGATTGCATCTGTTTTCCTTATGACATATAAACTAAGATTAACAACTCAGAAGGGAGGAACTAATAATAGAGAAATAGTTATTGGAAGAGTGGTAAACTTATTTGCAAGGAATTTAATAGGATTTTTTTGTTTATTTATTTTGAGAGTGATGGATACTTATCTGAGATGCCTGTTCATAAATGTAAAAGAAGACTAGGTAGTATTGGGCATTCTGAGTAACAGGGTAGGATTGCAGCTCTTAAGTCAGACATTCTGGGCTCAAATCCTGATTCAACCACTTATTAGTTATGTGACATTAAGCAAAATAATTAACCACTGTTCTTAAAATATTAATTTAGCATGGAACATGTCAACATTCAAAGGTCTGAATACTACTGTGTGAAACGACTTCTTGCTCTACTGAGAGTAGATAATTTACTTTTTTATCTTACTTTAATTCCAGGCCCATGGCAGAATAACCCAAGTCTGTTACACAAGTGGGTGGCCCAGTGACTAATTATGAAATGAGCATTGGATTTGTTCCTGGAAAATTAGGGTTTAATCCAGGAAGAACACGGTAAGAAGAAGGTCATGTTCTTGATTTTGTCAAACATTCTCATCCCTGCTCCCTTGATTGCTTTGGTTTTGTTCCATCAGAAAGAACAAGATTGAATAATGAAAACAAAAAATAGTTGGCCATCTTTGATAGTTTAATCAGTTCTTTGTTAGAAAGTCTTTTCTCTAGTGAAAGCTCTCTGCTGCTGCTGCTGCTAAGTCACTTCTGAACACTAAATCTGATAAAGTCTTTCCCCAAACTTCAGTATTATCTAATCTTTCGATTTTGCCACTTTCAAATCAATGAGCCATCCAGTCATCTGTTCCTTCTTACTTCAGAGGCAGGTGATCCATCTACTTGCACAGACCTCTTGCTAAGAAAGCCCCATGCTTTGTTTAATGCTTTGTTTTACTGTCTTGAAATTCTCTGGCCTTGAGTTAAGTGAAGGCTGATGGCACAGGAGAGCTCGCACATGAGCAGAGGAGACACACTGAGGGGCAGCACCCTCACGTGGTCAAGGTCCAGCAGCAGTCAGCACCTGCTGGTTCAGGCATGCTGGAAAGTAAGAATGTGGAGTAGTTGGCAGGGCCTGTAAGCACATGCTTTGGGGCATTTTAGGGCACCACGGGGACCGCCAAGCCAGGGTCTGAGACCAGACTGGAGTAGCATTGGCTATAGCAGCAGAAAATGTGCCAGCAGCGATGACTATGGGAGAGAGGAAATGTTCTGCCTGGGTTTTTGGACCTGATTTGTGAGGCTGGCTTGCTCTTCTTTCTCCAGGGCCTGTCTTGAGACATCTGCAGAAATATTGTCTCCAGGCTGAGTGCTGGGGCAGAAACTGCTGCTGTCAAGCTGCAAACTATTTCAGTAAACTATTGCAAAATATAAGTTTACACATGGATATTACAGTAAAGAATACTGGGAGTAATTAGAACACTTCAAAGAGTTTAGAATTTCCTTTTTGATAACTGACACAATACTGCAAAGCAATTTTTTGGAAATTCCAAGCAGGCTTGGAAATAGAAATAATAGTTAAATATAATTTCATTGTTAGAAAAGAACATTATTTTCATATTAAGTTTTGGATGACTCTATTTTTAACAAGGAAGACAATTTTAAATTAAATTATTTTCTTGAAATTGAAGATATAGCAATAGAATGCTTAGACAGACATTTTGAATTATGTACAAATTCTGAAGTTGCTTTGTTTTTTATGCAACCTCCACAAGTTACAGGAAATGTCAGAAGAAACATTAAAATGCTATTTTGTACATTTACATTTAAATTAAATTCAGACTTCCAGGAAACTAATTTGTATGAAGAGTTAAATCTTTTATAAAAAAAAATTTCCTTGAGAATCATCAGATCCAGATGTACTAAATTTCATATTTGAAATAATTTATTAGAACTCTATTCCAATAGTATCACAGCCTGTAAAAAGTTCTTACCAGATCCAGAAACAGTTACATCAGCAGAAAGACCCTTCTCAAAATTAAAAATTATCAAAATTACTTGTGACCTTGCATTTACAAAGAGTGACAGATGCTTTCAGTTATATCAATTGTAAAAAATGTTGCTATAAATATAAATTTGATGATCTAGAAAATGAATTTGCAGACTAGTGAGAACCAAAATTCTATAGTCAATCATGATGCTACATTAAAAATTATTGTCTGTGTTATTATATAAAATTATAATGCAATTTTTTGTAATTTGAAAATTAATATTTTTATGTAACACTTGTGTCCACATTATATAGTTATGCTTAGTGATAAAATACTTTTAAAGAAAGGTATTTTATATTTTTGTACCTTTAAAAACAAGGTACTAAGCAAAGGGCCCCACATTTTCATTTTGCACTAGGTAATACAAATTATATGGTTGGCCTTATATAGTACTCAGACATTATTTTAAATCCTACCTTTGGTTATCCTCTCCCTCAAGAAAAGTTAACTTTGAGATGTTTTAATTTTGAAAAAAAATATTTATCTTTTTTAAGACCACCCCTGAGAAGGGAGGTAGGTGATCAAACATATATATGAAATGTTTGCTGTCCATCAGTTCCATAAGCAAACCCTTCTAGGTAGATTTAGATGCCATACAGTATACCACTGGTATCATATCCTGCCATAAGTAGTTTATGCCATATGTTTATAAACTATCAAGGTAGCCAGTCCACTAGGTAGCTGGTGAGCTATGCTATGGCATGTAAGCAGAACCTGATCTATTCAGATTTGACTCTGTTTTGTTGACATCACTTGCAAGTTGTGTGATCTCAATTTTTCACCTCAAAGTTTATCTGTAAGATAATGAAGTTCTCTTGATGTCTTTTGAGTTCCGTTCCAACTCTAAAATTTTATATAATGAAAGTGACTGAAAATATTTCATCACAATGAGTATTTACCCAAACATAAATGTCAGAACCCAAACATTTGAGAATATAATTTTAAATAAAATTAATAATTATGGAATTAAAAAAGGGTGTCATGATTTATATGTTCCAGGACTGCCCCCAAGGAATCATTACAGATCAGCTTCCTGTAATTAAGTAGTCTAGCTTTACATAGAGCATATTGTGGCTGAAGAAAAGCAGTAGCAAAAACCTGGATATATCATTGACAAACTTGGTTACCGTATTTTGCAGTTTGGCCTTGTTGGATAGCCCATAATCCCATTTCCCTTCCCACATCCCACTTCTGGGTGTTTAACATAAAATGTTTCAGAGATTATACTACCAAACGTCATACATTTTTTTCACTTAAGTTTACAAAACCATTCTAAAATCTAGTATTACTACAATAAGAGAGTCATACATTGAAAACATTCTTCATTTATCCTCATAATTTTGTAGAAAATGCATTTTTTACAATAAAGATGGACCAACCAGTAATAACAAAGAAGGAAATTTCTTCTTGTCTACAAGGTATCAGAAGTCATTTACTGAGGGACTGATTGACAAATGTGGTACAGTATTATCTTAAGAAATGAGCCCACAGTGTGGTGGTGAAGAGTACCAAACCCTGCATTGCATTTGCTGGAGGACTCTGATAGAAATCAACAGCACTGAATAGTTGATTGCAGTGACCACAATGCCTGTTTCTAGTATTCTTTGCGAGTTCTGTTTATCCTGGGCATACTCTTTGTTTCCAGACTCTCTGCTGATTTCTGAACTAAGGTCAAGCTGTTCTTTCTAACCCACCCTTGTAAACAAGTGATGAGGAGATATGCAATACCCCAGCACAGATCTGAAATGTCCAAAGTTCTGTGTGGAATGCCTGGCACACCACACAGCACGGCCCTTAGCAAGTAGATGGATTTCAGATCAGTCTTTTACTTTTTAATTTCCCTTTATATAATGGAGGAAACCATGTGGATAAAATTAGGAAATTTAGAATATTAGAACAAGACACTATTCTGAAATGGAAAGCATGCCTGTGCTGTAGAGTCTTCTTTTGGATATGATGTTGGCCAGAAACCTTATTGAAATTCAAGGGGAAAGTCTGAGCTGTAGTCATTTGCTCCCCCTCCCTTTTTATTTTTTATTTTTAAATCATACTGTATTAAAACAAGAGAGAAAAAAAAAACAAAACTCTCTAAATTCTCTCCAAAACACTCTCCAAAATATCCAAGGGATAAATCACTAAATTGGCTAATAGAAATTATGCTTCATAAATAAATGTGACCTCATTAAAAATGAATCATCAAAATAGCATTTTTTGTCCTGAAATAAAAAGTCTTTAATTCAGAAATATATTATTCAAAATTTTTACACTTACTCAATTGAAAAATTGAAAAATGTCATTAACAATTTATCACTGAGGCTATCTTTTCTAAATATAATTCAATTTAGCTATTATTAATAAAAACATAAAATATGTTTATTTAACTTCCAATATAATCATGAGGAACAATTATTGATGTTTCAAATGCTTTAGGAGAATTCTCATGTGAATAAAACATAGGTGGCTCAGTGGTATAGAATCTGCCTGCAATGCTGGGGATGTGGTAGGAGCCATGAGTTCAAACCCTGGTTTGGAAAGATCCCCTGGAGGAGGAAATGGCAAGTCCATTTTCTTGTCTTCTTGTGTGGGAAATTCCATGGACAAATGAGCCTGTCAGGCTATAGTCCATAGAATTGCAAGGAGTTGAACACGACTGAGCAACTGAGCACACATCAGTATTGCTGCTTAGCTTATCAATTACAAAACAGCTTGTAAAAATTAACAAAGCAGAATTATCTTCAACATCCACTTGCCCTAGTTTGAATGTGGGTCATTAACAAATGTTAATTTTGCACATTCAGGTGATATTTATATCTAGCCAGTTTCTTAGATGTAAGAATATTAGATATAAAAAGTTCAAAAGTTTTCACAGCTCCTGCTGCCGGGAGAAATATCAATAACCTCAGATAGGCAGATGACACCACCCTTATGGCAGAAAGTGAAGAGGAACTAAAAAGCCTCTTGATGAAAGTGAAAGAGGAGAGTGAAAAAGTTGGCTTAAAGCTTAACATTCAGAAAACTAAGATCATGGCATCTGGTTCCATCACCTCATGGGAAATAGATGGGGAGACAGTGGAAACAGTATCAGACTTTATTTTTTTGGGCTCCAAAATCACTGCAGATGGTGACTGCAGCCATGAAATGAAAAGACACTTACTCCTTGGAAGGAAAGTTATGACCAACCTAGATAGCATATTAAAAAGCAGACACATTACTTTGCCAACAAAGGTCCGTCTAGTCAAGGCTATGGTTTTTCCAGTGATCATGTATGGATGTGAGAGTTGGACTGTGAAGAAAGCTGAGCGCCAAAAAATTGATGCTTTTGAACTATGGTGTTGGAGAAGACTCGAGAGTCCCTTGGACTGCAAGGAGATCCAACCAGTCCATCCTAAAGGAGATCAGTCCTGGGTGTTCATTGGAAGGACTGATGCTGAAGCTGAAACTCCAATACTTTGGCCACCTCATGTGAAGAGTTGACTCATTGGAAAAGACCCTGATGTTGGGAGGGATTGGGGGCAGGAGAAGAAGGGGACGACAGAGGATGAAATGCCTGGATGGCATCACCGACTCAATGGGCATGAGTTTGAGTAAACTCTAGAAGTTGGTAATGGACAGGGAGGCCTGACATGCTGTGATTCATGGGGTCACAAAGAGTCGGACATGACTGGGCGACTGAACTGAACTGAACTGAACTGACTGATTGAATTGTGTCCCCAAATCCATATGTTGAAGTCCTAACTCTCAGTATCTCAAAATATCCTCTTATTTGGAAATAGGGTGTCTTAGGCAGCTTAGACTGCTATAACAAAACACCACAGACTGGGTGGCTTAAATAAGGAGCATTTATTTCCCATAGTTCTGGAGGCAAAAGAGTCTCAAGGTGGTAGCAGATCCAGTGTCTAGTAATTTCTGGGCTTGTAGATAGCCACCTTCCCTCTGTGTCCCCACATGGCAGAGAGAGAAGATGCAACCTCTCTCATGTTTCCTCTTATAAGCACACACATCTCATCAGGAGGGCTGTACCCTCATGATTTAATTACCTGTCAAAGACTCAATCTTGATAAAACATTGCTTTGGGAATTAGAGTTTCCCAATATGAAATTTGGATGAACACAGACATGCAGCTGAGAGTTTAGGGTCTTTATAGAGGTTTTCAAGTTAAAATGAGGTCATTAGGATAGGCCTTAATACAATGACTAT
The DNA here is from genome assembly GCF_019320065.1 of Cervus canadensis. Lineage (NCBI taxonomy): Eukaryota > Metazoa > Chordata > Mammalia > Artiodactyla > Cervidae > Cervus > Cervus canadensis. The sequence continues at coordinate 32,630,059 of NC_057388.1, read as the reverse complement.
TGTACTTATAAACAGGGGAAATTTGAAGACAGACATGTGTGTGAGGAGAAAGTCAAATTAAAACAAAGGCACACATTAGGGTGATACTACTATAGGCCAAGGAATGCCAAAGATTGCTAGCAAAACACCAAAGGCTAGGTGAGAGGCAAAGAATATACTCTTCCTCACAGCTTTCATAGGGAGCCACCCCTGAACACACTTTCATTTAGGATTTTAACTTCCAGAACTGTGAGACAATACATTTCTGTTATTAAACTGTTAAGTTGTTGGTACTAAAGTTAGCCTTAGAAAATTAGTGTAATAGTACCAGGTAATGTATATAAACCTATATATGCAAGTTGGTAATTTCTTATATATTTCTGTCTTTCATGTACTACACATGTGTGTACGAATGTATGTAAAAGCAAAGGCTTGGAGACATACAAAGAAACTTCATATCAGTGGTAATGAGGGCATTACAGAGGGATTCTTAAAGGATTGGTTTTATCAACAACATTTTAATTTATTAAAGGGAAACAAATTAATAGCCCCCGATGTGACTAAAAGTTACTTATAGAGAAAAAAATGTTATAACTTCAAGCTTCTGTTGAAAGTGTCATTGTATCTCATCTGGACAACTGCAATAGATTCTTACTATAATAGGTTTTCTTTGTTTAAAATTTCTATATTTATCATTTATCTACTTATAGAAATCCTACTAACCCTCCAAAAACCAGTCTTTTATCCCAAATTGCCAGGTTGAATTAGTTATTTCCTCCTGTGTCAACATATAACACCATGCTTAGATTTCCATTATGGCCCCTTAAGAACTTGATCTTTTACAGAGAAAGCTTGATATATTTTATGTTAGTAGAGTGTCAGCTTCCTGATATGAGACTTTACTGCATATACAACATATATCATTCTGTTTTGTATAGAGTGGGAACTTTGCAGTTATTTGAGGAGTTGTTCCATACACTGGCTAAATGGGCATAATGCTATCACATTCAGGAGCATAAATTTTGAAGTCAAACATAGATTTTTTTTTTAATTTCAGCTCTGATACTTATTTGTCACATTACCTTGAAGTGAATAACCTAAACACCTACCATTTAAATAATAACACTTATACCAAAGGGACATTGTGTATAGTTAAGAAGCACATGTGAAGGTTTTTAATACCCTAGCTGGAATTTAGTGCTCAATAATTGGTTTATTGTTTTATTATATAGTTTTTTCTTTTATATAAATATACTTGGGCTCCTCATTGAATTTTTTTAAATCTATCAATTTTGACTGGTTATTACAAACAAAAACTCCATAGCAGTATGTTAAGATCCATGATGAAGCTATCAGTCTGGACATGCTAGAAGTAATTTATAATGCAAGGGGTAGCAGTTATCTGGGGATCCAGAGGCTCCTGTTTCACAGTGGTTACCCATATAATCATAACTTGTGTGTTCCTCAATCTCTTATTTTACTCCACTGATACTGACCTCATTCTACTTCCAGTGTGCCTGACATTTCTATTTTCCATTAGTTTATACCAAATCCTGATTCTGTTTTCCTGATCTCCACAGGTAATCTGAATATTCCTCCTTCACTTTTTATTGACAATTTGGCTGTGTATTTGTCCCTGGAAAATCTTTTATTTTATAAAACCCAGCCAGAGAAAGATATGTAGAAAGAGATCTGAGAAAGATGACAAGGATGGTAAGTTGCCTGGAAGCACTTTTAAGTGAAAAACAGTTGTTAAAGAAACTAGAGAAGAAATAAAATACTAAGAGGTGATGATAATAGTTTTCAAATATTTGAAGAATTGGCATACAGAAGTCAGAGTAAATTTTTTCTGTCTTCTAAGAGATCAAGACTAAAAAGCAACAATTACAAAATAAAGAACAATTATAATTCATTTCAATATAAGATTCTTTATACATCTTTAAATACCTTTCTGTATACTTTCAAGATTGTATTTAATTAAATGCCTATGATTCCCTTATTCCATTAAAGAGGTTAAAACTCTGTGGACAAAGATGCCAGAAGCAGTTGGAATATGTCATCCCTATAGACTATTTTACAGATGCCACCTCTTGTTCCATGGGCTTTCCTAATGGCTCAGTGGTAAAGAATCTGTCTGCCAATGCAGGAGACACAGGAGACATGGGTTTGATTCCTGGGTCTGGAAAATCCCCTTGAGGAGGAAATGGCAACTCATTCCAGTATTCTTGCCTGGAAAATCCCTTGGACAGCGGAGCTTGGCAGACTCTAGTCCATGGGGTTGCAAAGAATTGGACACGACTCAGCAACTGAGCACACACACACTCCCCTTGTTCCAGGCATGATGCATTTGGGCTCAAAAGCAAAATAGCGTCAGCAATTATGGTGTGGAAACACAAAGTACTATTTGGGTCTTTTTTCAACCAGGGGAGCCGTGTATGCTTCTCTGAGTCCTTCCTTCCTCACTCCTTGCAGGATCTTACCTCCTCAGACATTTCCTTTCATGTATCTCTTCTGCTGTCAAATCCTCACTTAACAGAGCATTTGGTTTTAAAGCACTGTTTCTATTCAAAAGACTGAAAATTCCTGAATCTTGAATGATATTCTTTGTTTAATCCCAGTGGCTCATTGAATGGTCCATCCTCTAAGCATCTACTGTAAATCCTCCTGTGGGTACAGCATCTGAATTCCTGGTCTTTATGAGAATGCCCCATAGGTTAGCCAATGGATGATATGATTTTTAGAATCACAAAAAATTGATCACCCTAATTAAGACACTTTAGCAGAAGGTGATTGCTCAACTATTAGCTCAGTTCAGTTCAGTCTCTCAGTCATGTCTGACTCTTTGCAACCCCGTGGACTGCATGGACTAGGAATATTGCAATTCCTACATTAGCAGGACATGGAAATATGTTACTTATAGTTCTATAGAGAATCTCTTGTGCCCACTTAAAATTCTCTTTACCTCAACTTTTACTAAAGACACTGCTCTATCCCTCTGGGTCTTCCCAGTGCACCAGCCTTGAGTACTTGTCTCATGCATCCAACCTGGGCTGGTGATCTGTTTCACTCTTGATAGTATACTTGTTTCAATGCTATTCTCTCAGAACATCCCTGAGGGATCAGATGGGGAAGGAGGCGGGAGGGGGGATCGGGATGGGGAACACATGTAAATCCATGGCTGATTCATGTCAATGTATGGCAAAAACCACTACAATATTGTAAAGTAATTAGCCTCCAACTAATAAAAATAAATGGAAAAAAAAAAAAAGACACCGCTCTATTGACAAACTCCAATAGGATTTATCCAGCTTCTTGTAGTTATACATAGAAGTGCCTCATCTTGAAAATCTTGCCCATAGCCTTCTCTGATATTGCTACATGGGATCACCAGGACTTTACCTGTCATTTCTGACAGGATGTATTACTGACTGTGGCCATTATTATTCTTTGGGAAACTCCTGATGCTTAGTCTTCAATATGTTATAGTTACCCCACCCCCACAAAACAGCTTAAGTAGATGACCTCATACTTTCTATCCTGGTGGGACAAATAGGTCATTCTTACCAGAACTGACACCAATACTGCATATGGGTTTCTTTTCCTATGTTCAGTGTATCTACAAGCATCACCATCTACATGCTTGTTTTATCAGAATAATATTTTGCACAATATTGTTTCTTGTCAAGGGACCTATTTTGTCAACAGAGGTACAATAATCTGCATGTAACTATTGCATCTGCTGGTCTAAGGTATATACACTGTCACCCAGGAGCCACGGATCTGGTGAAAGGATGAAACAGCCTGTTAGAGTTTGTTTCTTTTTGTCCTCTGAGATATGGAATATATCTCTATAATGGAAGCATGTAATAGCAGGTCCTACCCTGTACATTTCTGCCCAGGGCTTTTCTGTTTTCATGTCTCTTTCCTATGAAGACGTATCTCTTGGAACGGTCTTTGAACATGGGGGTAGGAACTGATAAATGAACACTGCTTTCTTCTGCCTAGTAAGTGTTCATGAAGTTTCTCATATGGCCTCAAGACATCAAGTACCTTGTTTCCATAGTAATGGCCCGTTTGATAGCATAATGGCGCTATTTTCATTCCTGGTTCTCTTGCTCCACAACTCATTTCTGGTTCCTGGGTTCATAGTCTCAAATGAACTATTCATATGTCATCCTCTGTCTCAGGCACTATTTCAGAGAAACACAGGATAAGACAATATCTAATGTCCCTACAAACTCTGGCAATGTATCAATTTTCCTAAAGGTAATTGCAGTGTAAATCTGACTGACTTTTCCATAATAGCCTAGCAGAAAAATCTTAGATTCCTGTTTCTGAAATGAGCTGTCACTATCTGCCTTTGTTTGAAAAGCTGGGAGGAAACATTAAGTAACTTTTTCTTAGTTTATGACTTAATGGGTACAGTTTTATGATCTCAATCATTTGTAAGGCGAAATAGAGCTGAATCAAAATGACACGATTAACAGAGCCCAGTTTAGACATTAGCATCTGGCAGTAAGAATATGCAAAGTACTTGACAAAGGCTGTTGCTGTTGATTCATATAGATGAAAACAAATAAGTTTTTCTTTGTGGTCATGAAAACCACAATTTTATTATTATAACATAAATAACTCTAGGCAGAGGGTCTTGGCAGTCATAACTGGCTTACTATCGAGAATCTATCAATGTTTTTAAGCCTTATGTATTTTTTCTTTCTTTCATTTAGATATAAAAACATGAGAAATTCTACTACTTAACCCTTGATGTGATTAGGTTTTGTCTGTTTTGTGAGTGCTACCATTATGGAAGTGAATTAGATTTATAGATTTTGGCCACTGGTATACCTAACTGAATTGTAATCAACAGAAATTGATTATGGATTATCCCCTGTGTTCACTCATAATGAATAGCTCATAATGGTATTTGAAATTATGAATGATGCAACAAATTTGTCTCAATCTTTTGTACTTCAGCCATTCCTACTCTATTTCTTTATAGGACTATATTATATATACATTTTTCACCATCTGTGCTCTTTTAAATATGAATCTGTATAGTACAGAAATCTGTAAATTTTAATAAATTGAATGGCATATATGTCTTACAGAGAAGTGATTTTTAAAATAAAATCAAATTATTTGCAGACTTCAAGAAAGAATAGTTATAAAATAGTGAAAATTAAATCATTCATTGTACTGAATATAGTAAATTAAACATGTAAAATAGTAAAATAAACATGTAAAACATGTTTTTCAGTTTCTATATAAGAAAAAGCACTTTAATAAATAATCAAAAATAGAAATGTGGTGGTGGCTCCAGCTTAGATGCTAAGAAGTGTTTCTGCTGCTCAGCGATTCACTGAATATGAAGACTTCTATGAATGTTTGCAAAAAAATGTGTTTAGCTTGCTATTTTTATTAATAGCACAGCACTTATCTTAGTGCAGTATTGCCACTGGTGACCTTTTTGCACTGAAGTTATTGAGAATAAATTAAACACTTATACATAATTAGAAATTTTAATACCTGCCTTTGTCAGGCTGTTTTGATGCCAAACAGGGATGGAAATGCGTGAATTCTGAAAGCATCACTCTTCCATTGGACTGAAAAACTCCTTTGGGATGGAGTTGAAAGTTTTAGTGGTTGCTGTTGGATCACAGAGGTGATCTACAGTACAGTGATTTGAATGACTAATGCATTAATGCCTGGAAGACAAACAATGAGAATTTTAGCAGAACTAGCTTCCAGATGATGGGCTCCTCTTATCTCCCCCATGAATGCCACCTCACAATTAAGAAAGCATTTATACCTATTATTATAAGTTCATGTGGTAATTATTTGCCAGTAAATTCCTTCATTTAAGGGGACAGAACAAAGAAAAAAGAGCTGGCAAGAAAGTACAAATGCCATGTATCCTTTTATCTCTTGTGCTCTGGGGACATTCACAGAATAATGCAAGCAAACACATGCTTTCACTTGCGTGCCAAAATTTCTCCAAGAGAATATTTCATTCAACACATGGCTTTGGCTTTGCCTGTCAACTAGCTTCCTTATCCCACCATCTTTCTTCCTTTTTTAAAAAAACTAATTATTACATAATTCATAAGGGAATCAAGCCAGGTTTTTAGAGTTAATTCTTTATGCTACTAATCTATTCACAAAATTAATTGCTACCTGTTGATTCTTTTCTTCCTTTCTACTTAACCCTTTGAAAACTTCTTCTACTCCTGCCCTAACTTCATCAGTATTCCTTTCTTCAAGTTCATCATCAGTGTGTTTCCAGGGACCAATCACTGTCCATTCCAAATTGCTATCTTTTTCTTCAACTTTTGTCTCAAATTTTAATTTATGCAGCATTATTCCTTTAGGGTCTTTTTCTGCTTTTCTGTCTCTGCTTTTCTTCTCTCCTTTATTTCTCTCTTTTCCACAAAAGTGTGTCTGTTTTCCACAATCCCCCAATAATGGTGTTTCCACAAAGCATGCATTCTACTTTGTCACTGTTGTCTTCATCATATGCTTCCATGACTTTTTCCATTGTAATTTTGAAATGATTCTAAAATTATATAGTTACTGTTAATCTTCTTTTCTAGGCCAAATATGCATTTTAAAATATATATGATAATTATACATAAATGAACCATAAGCATCTCAAGTTCAGCATGTCCTAAACCAATCTTAACGTTGTCACTTTTGTGGTAAGCAGATTTCTAAGATAGGACTGACATCCCCACTCATCTGGTCTACATACTCTTCATATTCTCTGAGGCTGGGTGTATTATGGATTTTACTCATATGATCAAGTCATATTTTATGGCATATTTGGTTTTAAGAAAAGGCAGTTATTCATGTGGGCCCAACCTAATAACATGAAACCTGTAAATCTGGGTCGAGATGTCTAGAGACAGAGGACGTCTCTAGAGGCATGAGAGGAATTAGGAACAAGGGAGGTTCTTTGTAGCTGGGTCTGAATGTGGAAGGGGCCACTTGACAAGGAATGGAGGCCACCCTTAGGAGCTGAGATTGACCCCTACTGACAGCGAGCAAGGTAATGGGAATAGCCTTGCAACCACAAGAAACTGACTTCTACCAACGATCTGGATGAGCTTGAAAGTAGAATTTCCCCCAAATCCTCCAGATGAGAATTCATCCTAGTGGGCACCTTAATTTTAGCTCAGTTATACCATGAGGATAAAAACCAGCCATGTCTAAACTTTGGACCCATATGACAAATGAGGAAGAGGTGAAGAAGAGGGAGTAAGAGATGTGTGAGGTAATATCAAGTCCTTTGGCAGAATGTTTTCAAGTAAAATTATGAGTTGGCATGGTGATGTATTTTAAGCAGTGAAGTAAAGATTCTGTATTCAGCCTTGAGTTGAATCACACACATTCATCTCATTGCTTTATTTGGAGGCAAGTTACTTTTCTCTCTGGGATTCAGTCCTTTACTTAAAATGAAGATGTTAATACTACAATGCTCATACACTTATTTGAAAACCAAATGAACTAATAAATTAAGTACTTAGAAAGGTGTCTGGTTCATACGAAGCATTAAAAGAAGTATTAGCTGTATTTTCTCAGTTTTTAAATTTACTGTAGCAAATGAATCTAAGCATGCCAAAAATCACTTAGCTTAGCATCTTGCTTAAAGTATGTACTCAATTCCTGATGTTGAATAAATGATGTTGGGATAGACAATTTTCCCACCAGACATAGCCACTCATCTATAATCATCCTGTAGTTATAAGTTCTGGGAGATGCTTTAATATTTGACACTTCTTAAAGCATGGCAAATATGTAAATATATGGTTTCATGGTCTCAAGAAAGTAGTGAATTTTCTCAAATTGCACAGGTCATACTCACACACAACCCCGACACTGCTCTGGTTCTAAACCCCTCTTCTCACATCCCTCCCCCGCCATAAATGACTCTTACTGGTTGATTCAATTCTGACTCACAACAGGCACATATTCTTGAGAAGTGGCCAACATAACTCTTACTCTAAATGTGCAAACAGACACTAACACATTTGGAATATGACTTCTGCTATAGAGATTCACTTATCTTTCTAGCAACACTCATTTAAGAACATTGAGTTTAACCTTATAATACCTTTAACTTAGCAGAAGAAAAATAGTATCCTCAAATGTCACAGCATGATAAGGATTTCAAAGTAGAAACAGGATATGTCTCCCATACATGATTCAGCTTCCTAATCATCTCTCAGAGCTTAAAAATCATACGGAAAGTAAGATAATTGTACTATTCTACACATCTTGAAATAACTTTTATCTTTAGTGACAGATTTTCACTTTCCATTAAATTTTGGATGCTATTCAATGTGGATGATTATCTGAATTTTTCCTGTGCCATTAGCTGAGGTTTCTACTTTTAGATACCTACTTGAAGTGTAATAAATGTAAATACCTTGGAATTCTAACAGCGCTAAAATTTTATGCAAAGGTAAATTGTAGATTGAGTATACCTGTTTTTGCCAACAACATATTTATGGGTGATGTTTTCAATATTTGAAATTATGAAGCCTAAGTCATATGATTTCATATGTAAAAAAAGATACTTTAAAAAGGAAATGGAAGACCACTGAAGCCATGTCTTGTAATCAGCAGTCTTTTATTATTATTATTATTTTACATTGATTAAGCTTGGTCTAACCCCATATTACCTGCATTCATTATATACATATTTTTTTTCACTCTCACTGCTTTTATTCAAAGTAATTTTGGAAATCCTAGCCAAGGCAATCAGAGAAAAATAAAAGGAACCTAAATTGGAAAAGAAGTAAAACTGTCACTGTTTGCGTATGACATAATACTATACATAGAAAACCCTAAAGATGTGAACCCAAAACTACTACAACTCATCAATGCATTTGGTAAATTTTTTCAGGATACAAAATTAATATGCAGAGCTCTCTTGCATTTCTATACATTAGTAATGAAAGATGAGAAAGAGAAATTCATTATATTTTGAAATAAAATTTCAGCTAAAATGAGCATCATAATTTACTTCCCTTTCATTCTAAAAATCTGTTTCCAGTTACCATATTTACATAAATAACACAGCCAGAGAATTACGCGTGTCAAATGGACGCTCACTCATGTAATGCCTGTCTGACACACTTTGCTCACCCACTTGCTAACTGCTGTTGGAGTTCAATTCCAGGTCAAAAAATGAATTATCTGAATTTTATCTGAATTACATGGAAGCAGTTATTAGTCATCTAGGTTTTACTTCTTTGATAAAAAAAGGTGTTATATTTTAAATATCAAGAAAAGAGAAAGAGAATAAGAAATTACAAACAAAAGTAGTTTTGTGATTTTAAGTTAAAAGTTGTAAGGAAAATAGGGCAAATGTGAATGACAGCTCGTAAAAAAAACCCAAACTGTTCATTTAGTCTTTTTAAGTATCTCAAGTGATATTTTAGCTTATATCACAGTTGATCAGATCATCTGGACTATTTGTGTCAAATATAATTTCATGTCAAATATAATTTCATGTTCATTTTTTACTGTACATAACCCACTTTATTATCATCTTGGAAACATATTCACTGTGATAAAAACCAGTTAATTAGAGCCAAACTAATTGGTACACTTTACAAGTACAAATTCTAGTATATTATTTTCTAGATAATGAAAGCCAAATAATTAACTAAGAATATGTTCAAGTAGAAGATATTTGGAAAAAAAAGAAAAAGAAGGTGAACCCTCAGAAACTAATATCTGACATTAGTGTGACAATATCCCTGTCTTTGTCTAAACAAGTTAAGTTGTTCTCTCTTGTGTGCATCTATGGTACAATTTAATAGATTTAAATGATTTAGAATTATTAGAGTGCTAGCTTTTTATGAAAAGGCAAATTGTATCTTGGACACATCTCTCGTTACCAACAGCATGTTAATGGGTCGTGTGTTCAGTGTTTAAAGTTACAAAACCTAAGTCATACGATTTTACACATAAAAAAGGAAGATAGGACAAATCACTTTTATTTGCTTACATTATTTTTTCTCTCATTAACCTAAGCTCATTGAGAGGGGTCATATTTAAATCTTCATTTATTACTGAAATATTAATCCAGGTTCTAAATTACTATTTCTTCTCAGTAACTGTTACATTAATGACTTAAACTATGATGAATAATTTTATTATATAGTAATTATAGTAACATACTTAATGATACCTGTATCACATAGAACAACAACATGATATTTGCAAAATTATAAAGATAAAAATACCAAAGAAACAAGGTGAATTGGAGCTATAGTATTGAATAATACAAATTAATAAAATTTAGAATATTGATATAATAAATAGCAAAACACTAAAAATCAAGAATAAAATGTTAGTAGACACTATACTGAGAAGAGTGAGAAGAAAATCTAATTCTCTAATTTTAAATATAACTGAAGATAGAAGTCTTTCATATATGATCATTATTTTGCAAAAAAAAAAAAAAAGTACGAACAGGAAAGATTGTGTCACATAAACAATGATATACTGATGAGCTTCTCTCCTAAGCTGACAACACATGAGAATTATTAGCCCATTTTTCTTTTTATTATATGCCTCTGCCAAGATAATCTGCATGCAGAAACCTGATGATTTTAAGGGAGTTTCCCACTTGATCAGCGTTGTAGTGAATGAGACACATGATAAATATACTTCCAGAACAAGGGAAGAAGTGTGATTTCAGAAATGTGAATGGCTTGGGAATTGTGATGTTTGTTGATTAAAGATCTAGTTTGGTTATTGACTCCTTTCTGAGTGTGGTTCTCCAATAAACTTCAGTTTATCCATTTGTGTGTAAAAAGTAGTAAAATATGTCTGCCTCATCCTAATTAATGTTGGCATTTTTCCATGGGTATACTCAATGTTAGTGATATTGTTATTTGTATGATTAAGTGTATTGTAACATTCACATGAGGATGAAGCCAACGGAGCTAGTCTACATCCACTCTCTGGAATGTCATGTTCATGTTAAATTTAGTTGTATTTTGAAAGAGAAATAAAATGTATTAACTGTCTTTAAAGACCACTGTTTCGTCTTTAAGTGGAGTTAGATGCTATTGTAATGAAATAAAGGAAAAAATTTATGAGACAAACACCAGTGGCAGCACATACAATTTTCCTGTAACTGGTTTTTAATATTGACTTGAGATCACTTGTTAGTAAAGTAGAAATGTTTAAGTAAACAATTGTGACATTTACTCACTAGTTACATATAAATACAAATGAAACAAATATTTTTAGCAGTTCATTAAAATTGGCTTTTGGGCTTCATATAAACAAAAACTAGTGAAACACTTTGTGTCATTTTTGTTATTTGACCACAGATTTCATTGTCTGTATGAAATCACAACTTGATTCTAATAAAACAAATTGGAAGTTCCTATTATCTGGGAAAAACTAAGAACTTTTTATTAAAATAGTAAGAGTTACATTTAATTGAATTGTTACAATGTACTTAGATATTAACTTAGGAATCATCTTTTGTTTGATGACAAAACAAAGCTAAGTTTAAAGACTGATTATAGTTTGGACTATAATTTTTGGTAGAATGATCACCTGTGGTATATTTATGGAAAGTGACACAAGGTTTTGCATGGCTGAAGCCTGTCATAGAACTAAAATTACATTTTTATTTCTTATACTTTACATCTTTTCCGCCAATTGCATTGGAAAGCTCTATAGCAAATCAATGCAAATCGTTCAATTGCTTGTTATATGTTGTTAAAATACTTAGATCATAAAAGACATCAGTTCTGTTAATGTTAGTGTCCAAATTAATGAATGTTAGTTAAATTATTTCTGCCACGATGACTCTATCATTTCAATTAATCTATTCAATAGCAGCATGAGTTATTTCTTCTTAGTCAATACATTAATTCTTTTCACCAGTGTCACAATGCTGAACCTCAAGAACTGACAATCCTTAAATTAACATTTGGTTGAATATATTGAGATAATGTTCAAAATAGCTACCTTAAACATTAAAAATTTTATTTCCTGAATATGTTAGGTATCAAAATTAAAATGTACAAAATGATGTATTATCAAAATTAAGTAGTTCTTCCATCTCTGGTCACCGATACACAGTTTTTCTCCCCAGAGGCAATTATTATTTCCAGATTATTGTGTTGATTCCAAAAATGTTCATTTGATTTCTCTCTGTAGTGTATGTGTATGTGTATGTTTTATTAATTATGGATACTGTTTCTCACTTTGCAAATTAAAAAAAAAAGACTTTCCATTATTTTCCATTGACCTAGCTGTCTATATGCTCACCTATACCATGCTGTTTAGTTATTATAGTTAAATGTTTTAATATTGGGCTTCCCCGCTGACCTGATATGTGGTTAGAATAGTCTGATGAGAATAATGGCTACACTCAACTTTTGAAACTTTTTAGAATTTCTCTTGACTTTTTGGTTATTATTTATTTATTTATTTTCTACAAAGTGTGTTTAGTACTTGACTTGTTTTGGGCCACATCATGTGGCATTCAGGACCTTAGTTCCCTGACCAGAAATCAAACCCTAGTCCCTTGTATTTGAAACGGGGAGTCCTAACCTCTGGAACACCAGGGAATTCTGTCTACTACTTAAAAAAAAAAAAAAAGTACTTTTTTTTTTTTTTTAAAAAGTACTTTTATAGAAACATTTTAAATTGGTAAACTCAGTGAGAATCACTACTTTAATATTGTGGAAAATGTTGAAAGTGTTAGCCACTCAGTCGTGTCCAACTGTTTGCAACCCCATATACTGTATAGCCTGCTAGGCTCCTCCATCCGTGGAATTCTCCTGGCAAGAATATGGGAGTGGTTGCCATTCCCTTCTCCAAGGGATCTTCCAGACCCAGGGATGGAGCCTGGGTCTCCTGCATTGCAGGCAGATTCTTTACCACTTGTGCCACCAGGGAAACCCTTCTAAATATTGTGGAGTCCTTCTAAATAAGCACATGCGTGCAATGTTTTTTCATCTTGCAAAATGTTCTTTTGTATATCTTTCTAAATTTTTTTTATATAGAACTTGACCACTTATTGGGCTTCCCTGGGGACTCAGAATCTGCCTGCAATGTAGGAGACCGAAGTTCAGTCCCTGGGTAGGGAAGATCCCCTGGAGAATGGAATGTCGCTCTACTCCTGTATGCTTGCCTGGAGAATTCTTTGGATAGAGAAGCCTGGGGCCTAGAGTTCATGGGGTTGCAAAGAGTCAGACAACTGAGCAACTAACACTTTCACTTTCACTTTCTTGACCACTTATTAAATATATTACCAAGCATATTTAAGTCGTTCTTGTTCCTATCATGTAATAGCTTTTCTTCCATTTTCTATGCTCACTGATCCTTGCTTGAATTCTATAAACTTTTAATCTTGGAATTTTTCAGGTCAAGAACTTTCACTTCTTCACTTTCATATACCAATATTGCCCATTTCTCCATCAAATTCTACAACTTTATTTTTTGTACTGGTTTTGTTTTTATTGCCTAATACTGTTAAATATTGTTGATTTTCTATCATTATTTTAGTAGCAAATTTTCCACATTGTTGTCTGTTGGGATAAAATATATGTATTTTATTGTGTGAAAGAACTATCCATTCATTCCTAGTTCTTGAGAGTTTTAACCAAAACTTTTTCTTAAATGTTATTTTATGTTATTAAATATCTTTTCAGATTTGTTTAGATATTTTCATTTTTGATCTATAAATGTGATATATTATATAATTGATTTCCTGATAATCAAGGATCTTTGTATTTTTAGAGTAAACATGTTATGTCATGGAATTTTATTATCCTTTTAATCAGTTGATGAATTATGCTTGTTAAAGATATATTTTTAATTTCTTCATTGATATTTTTCAGTGAGATTGATCTGGAGATTACATTTTTTAATTTATAATTTACATTCTTTGTTAAATTTTGATATGCAACTTTCTTCATCAAAATACCTAAATGATTTGCTTGTTCTCCTCTCTTAAGAAAGGATAGTGCTAAATGATTTATGAAAAATTTGTTTCTTAAAGTTTCTTTGAGGTATCTCTGTGGAAAAATGCAGGCCCAGTGGTTTTTCAAGGAGAAAATCTCTGGGGATTTTATTTATTTGTTACATCATTATTTATTCAGTTTAGACTTTCTATATCTTCTGGGACAGGTATGATAATATGTATGTTCATGAAAATTATCTTTTCCCTAGGATCACAAATTTATGTCATGAAGTTCCCAAAGAACTCTCTTAAATGTTTTTTTAATTTCTTATATAACTATGGCAACTTTTTTCTTACTTAACGTAATTATATATTATCTTCCTTTCTATCTTGATTTATATAGTTAAGATTTATATATTTTACTGTTTTATCCCTTTAAAAAGTTCTTTACAAAGATGTTAGTTTACTGACAAGTAATTACATTATTCATACATCTGTTATTGTTAGCTTCAAATAATTTTTTACATGTGCAAAAATGGGGAAATGACATTATCTACAAATTTCTCTTCTTTCCCTGGCATCACTTTTTATTCATGAATTTTTCAAGTTTTAAGGTTTATCATGTGTATATGGTATATTGTGAACTTAAGCTCCACATTCAACTTAGTCATAGTCACACATTCCTTTTGCCAGAGTTTCATCATCATCTCAAGGTTGCCTTGAAGTTCATCCTCAAGTACTGAAAAAAAAAAGCTTATGAGCAATATATGAGCAGTATATCCCCTGGGTTATTGCAAATCTAAAATGTCTGCCTGTTAGCTTTATACTGGATATAATTGAGTTGCATGTTATGTCCTTGGTCACATTTGAGGAACTGCACTGTTCTACTGTCATTCACCATTGAAGGGCTCAAGGTCATTTCCAACCTAATGAGAATTATCTTTATGACACGGTTTGTGAGCAAATGAGTTATTTTACTGTTACTTCTCTCAGGCAACTGAATATGTTGCTTCTACTTCAGTCACTGTCCTCCACCCTGCCTCCTTGGCAAGATGTTTTATGAAAATATTGCTCATATGTAGGATTAGAAATCAAACCAAATCCAAGAAAGCTCCCACTGCCATTCCAAGGACCTACTTCCCACTTTTGTAAGAACAGATGTGTTGGTTTGCACCTTTGCTTTTGCCTCTTATTTTAGATAAGTGTTAGTTGCTGTTCAGTGTACCCTGGAGTGAGTATCCTGTGTCTTTCTAAATTCCTGTTTGACCATCACTGCATTTGGGATCCTTTCGTATTCAGTTGAGACACAAGGTTTGAAGTTTCTGTAAGGTTTATCAAAGATGAAATTTACATTTTTATTTCTCACTCCCTTCAGAATTATTGAGTAAATCCCAAGTAGAGAGAAGAAAAATATAGACTTACCTACATCCTGTAAATATCAAAAATTGTAAAATATATTTTTATTATTCCAAAAGTAATGACACATGTGATGCTAATAAGTTTTATTATTTTAGAGTCTGACATAGCAGAATACTTTATTATTTAAGAGACAAATATTCCATTCTGTTTGACCTTAAAAGAAAGAAATAGTAGAAGCCAGAGAACAAGGGCAAAAAATGATTTCAAACACATTTGTTATGTTTATATATGTCCTTTTATCAAATTTAAAAACAAAAGTAATTTTAAAAGTTTGTGCATTGATTAATTTGTAAAGAATTAATTGCAGTAGATAGACTTCTCTCTTTTTTAAAAAAGTTGTGGTAGAATTATAGGATGTGGTCCTCTATTGTATACACCTTATCCTGTAAAGAATTCAAATATAAAAGCAACATTCTTCCTTTATCCTTTTCATATTCTTCCAATAACTGAATATTTATTAGTTTTATGAAAATGAAAATTTACATCCCAAATAAAATCTCAGTTCATCAGTGCCCAATAAATCCAACTGCTATGATAGTCCAGCAAATTTCTTTTCCAAAATATGTTAACTATTTTGAAATAATGCATTCCAGGATATATGGATGTAATTTTTTAAAATGTAAACTATTGGTTGTATGCAGCTAATGGAAGACTTACATTTTATCTCTATGAGATCTTGTCATAAAGCAGGTGTTTGATAATAATGTTTTATGGCTACTTGAAACAATTACATATGAATTTAATGTATGTGATCAGCATCACTTATCCACTATTGTGAAGCACAGTAAATCTTGCAGGAAATGCTGGAGGGCTGTACATTTATGGTACACATTGAAAGAAGTCCCAAGATTTTTGCATGTAGCAACTTGTTTATTGAACACCATTAACCTACCACAAAACTTTAATACTGTGAGAAGGACCACATAAAAGTTGCAACCACATTTTCAAGTTATTTATGCTCTACAACCATAGCACAGCAGATATAACATGAGAAGAAGATAAAAGATAAGAACATTTTAAAAGATTTTAAACCATACTTTTCCACTATTAATCCTAGTGATGAATTGTCATAGAATATTTTTAAGCATCCTACCTCTGGGGTTATTTCATCAGTCAATAACATCCTCTTACACTAAAATATGAGTTGAAATATGAGATTTTATAGTAGTTTATTAGAGCTTTACTATTATCTTGGACATGTGCTAATACAGAACAGAGAAAATCAAGGCCTATGAAATTCATTTTGCAAATGCAGTTTAATGGATTTTCTTGCTAAATAATAAAGAGTTGTAATATGTGAAATTAAAAGCCATTATTTAGTAAAATATTTAGCCATCACTGTACTTCATCCTTTGTTTACATTCAAAAATATTTATTGAGCATCTACAATATATGAGGCATCACGCTCCCTAGGAGATTTAAAAGGCAAAAGCATGATATCTGATATTTTTGAAAGTTATAAAGAAAATATTTTGTTTATAATTCCTATTTAAAAAAAAGTATTCAGCTATAATATACACGCAGTAGAGTGTATTAATCTTATATGTTCATCTTAATGCCCTTTTACTTCTGCTTACCTAAAGGTAACCGTTCTTCACATCAGGATGTAGACTATTTCTACCATCACAGGAATCTATCTCTTAAACTGTCAATGCCATTGACATTCAACTACAATTCTGTCCTCTGTCACCAAGGAATAATTTTCCCTGTTGAAAACTTGCTTCCACTCTTGACAGCACACTTAATGAACATAATGAAGAAGGTATAGGAAGGTTATTTGATTGCCATTGTTACACGAGTCACCTGTTGCTACCCCCTTGTATCCCACTCAGTAATTCAAGTCTGTGCCCAAGCACTATTGCTGAAGAAGCTGAAGTTGAATGGTTCTATCAAGACCTTCTAGAACTAACACCAAAAAAAAAAAAAAAAAAGATGTCCTTTTCATCATAGGGGACTAGTATACAAAAGTAGGAAATCAAGAGATACTTGGAGTAACAGATAAGTTTGGCCTTGGAGTACAGACTGAAGCAGGGCAAAGGCTAATGGTGTTTTACCAAGAGAACACACTGGTCATAGCAAACACCCTCTTCCAACAGCACAAGAGACGACTCTACACATGGACATCACCAGATGGTCAATACCAAAATCAGATTGATCATATTTTTTGCATTGAAGATGGAGTAACTTCTATACAGTCTATAACTTTCTATACAGTCAGCAAAAAAAAAAAAAGACCAGGAGTTGACCGTGGCTCCTATCATGAACTCCCTATTGCAAAATTCAGATTTAAATTAAAGAAAGTACAAAAAACCACTAGACCATTCAGGCATGACCTAAATCAAATTCTTTATGATTATATAATGGAGGTGACAAATAGATTCAAGGGATTAGATCATTAGGTAGAGTGCCTGAAGAACTATGAATGGAGGTTTGAACATTGTATAGGAGGCCATGATCAAAACCACCCCCAAGAAAAGGAAAACATAAAGGCAAAATGGTTGTCTGAGGAGCCCTTACATATAACAGAAAAAAAGAGAACTGAAAGGCAAAGGAGAAAAGGAAAGATATACCCAGAGCTGTTTGGAGAGTTCTAGAGAATAGTAAAGAGATATAAGAAAGACTTCTTTGTTGTTAATGCAAAGAAATAGAGGAAAACAATATAATGGGAAGGACTAGAGATCTCTTCAAGAAAATTATTGATACCAAGGGAACATTTCATGCAAAGATGGGTATAATAAAGGACAGAAATAGTATAGACCTAACAGAAGCAGAAGAGATCAAGAAGAGGTGACAGGAATACACAAAACTATACAAAAAATATCTTCATGACCCAGACAACCATGGCGTGATCACTCAACTAGAGCCAGACATCTTGGAATGTGAAGTCAAGTGGGCCTTAGGAAACATTACTATGAAAAAAGCTAGTGGAGGTGATGGAATACCAGTTGAGCTATTTCAGATCTTAAAAGATAATGCTGTGAAAGCACTGCACTCAATATGTCAGCAAATTTTGAAAACTCAGCAGTGGCCACAGGACTGGAAAAGGTCAGTTTTCATTCCAATCCCAAAGAAAGGTAATGCCAAAGAATATTCAAAATACCACACAATTGCACTCACCTCCCATGCTAGGGCTTCCCTGGTAGCTCAGATGGTAAAGCATCTGCCTACAGTGCGGGAGACCTGGGTTTGATCCCTGGGTTGGGAAGATCCCCTTGAGAAGGAAATGGCAACCCACTCCAGTATTCATGCCTGGAAAATCCCATGGACCGAAGAGCCTGGTGGGTTACAGTCCATGGGGTTGCAAAGAGTCGGACACAACTGAGCGACCTCACGCCTCACATTGTCACATGCTGGCAGTGTAATGCTCAAAATTCTCCAAGCTACACTTCAACAGTACATGAAACTGAGAACCTGCAGATGTTCAACCTGGATTTAGAAAAGGCAGAGGAACCAGAGATCAAATTGCCAACATCTCTTGAATCATAGAAAAAGCAAGACAATTCCAGAAAAACATCTGCTTCTGTTTCATTGATGACGCTAAAGCCTTTGACTGTGTGGATCATAACAAACTGTGGAAAATTCTTCAAGAGATGGGAATACCAGACCACCTGACCTGCCTCCTGAGAAATTTGAATGCTGGTCAAGAAGCAACAGTTAGAACCAGACACGGAACAATGGAGTGGTTCCAAATTGGGAAAGGAGTAGTCAAGACTGTATGTTGTCACCCTGCTTAAATAACTTCTACGCAGAGTACATCATGCAAAATGCCAGACTGGATGAAGCACAAGCTGGAATCAAGATTGCAGGAAGAAATATAAATAAGCACAGATATACAGATGACACTACCCTTGTGGCAGAAAGCAAAGAGGAACTAAAGAGCCTCTTGATGAAAGTGAAAGAGGAGAGTTAAAAAACTGGCTTAAAACTCACATTCAAAATATGAAGATCACTGCATCCAGTCCCATCACTTCATGGCAAATAGATGGGGAATCCAATGGAAACCATGAAAGATTTTATTTTTGCTGGCTTCAAAATCACTGCAGATGGTGATTGTGGCCATGAAATTAAAAGACGCTTGCTTCTTGCAAGAAAAGCTATGACCAACCTAGACAGCAGATTAAAAAGCAGAGACATTACTTTGTCAACAAAAGTCTGTATAGTCCAAGCAATGGTTTCTCCAGTAATCATGCATGGATGTGAGAAATGGATCATAAAGAAGGCTGAGCACCAAAGAATTGATGCTTTTTAACTGTGGTTCTTGAGAAGACTCTGGAGAGTCCCTTGGACAGCAAGGAGATCAAACCACCCTATCCTAAGGGAAATTGGTCCTGAATGCAAAGAACTGACTCATTGGAAAAGACCCTGATGCTGGGAAAGATTGAAGGCAGGTAGAGAAGGCAACAACAGCGTATGAGATAGTTGGATGGCATCACCGACTGGATGGACATAAGTTTGCACAGGCCTCGGGAGTTGGTGATAGACGGGGAAGCCTGGCGTGCTACAGTGCATGATGTCTCAAAGAGTCAGACACCGCTGAGTGACTGAACTGAACTGATTATTACCTTGTTACCTTGTCTCTCTTTTTTATCTTTTATTTTTTTATTTTTTATTTTTTCATTTATTTTTATTAGTTGGAGGCTAATTACTTTACAATATTGTAGTGGTTTTTGTCATACATTGACATGAGTCAGCCATGGATTTACATGTATTCCCCATCCCGATCCCCCCTCCCAACTCCCTCTCCACCTGATTCCTCTGGGTCTTCCCAGTTCACCAGGCCGGAGCACTTGTCTCATGCATCCAGCCTGGGCTGGTGATCTGTTTCACCCTAGATAATATACATGTTTCGATGCTGTTCTCTAGAAACATCCCACCCTCGCCTTCTCCCACAGAGTCCAAAATTCTGTTCTGTACATCTGTGTCTCTTTTTCTGTTTTGCATATAGGGTCTCTCAAGGCTGTGCTGAACTCTGGGGGAACTTTCACATCTCTTCCTCACCTGCTCTCTGACCAATCCTTCAGCTACAGAAATTTGTTCTGCTATCATACCCTCTCCTGTTTCTCCCATTTCTCTTGTTCACATATTAAGTTTATATACCAGATAGAATATTTGTTTACTGTCATCACATTCGTGTCCTGGGAGGAAGTTTTAGCAAATATCTGAGATGTCTGTGATGTTTATTGGAAGCTTTACACTATGTTCTAATCAAGATTATTGAGATATAATTTACATACAGTGAAATTCAACCTTTTTAGGGCAAAATTCTATATTTTTTGACATACATATATAGCTGTGTAACCCCTACCACAATCAAAATATAGAAAATTTCCACAAAGACAAAATCTTCTCTGTACCACTTTATACACTAACACACCCTAATCCTCTGATCTTGGCAAGCACTCAGCAATTCCCTTTTATGATAATTTCACTTTTTCCAGAATGTCATACAAATAAATGTACATGATAATCTGGTTTGCATAGTCCCCGGTGGCAAGTTTTCACTAATCCTTATCTCTGTTCCTCTGTGTATCTTTTGTTCTCTGACTTCATGATTTTCTCTTTGAGTTTTCAAAATTAGAGTATAAAGCACTTAGATTTTATTTTGTATTATTATTTGTCCTACTTGGATATCTTGCTTGGATATTATTTGTCCTGCTCTGTATATCTTGGATATATAGTTGATATTGACATCTTTTATTGTTTTTGAAAAATTCTTGGGTATTTGCTCTTCAACTATTTCTTCTTCTTTATTGCTTTCTTCTCTCTGGAATTATAATTGAATATTCTTTTTTTCAGGGGCATCCCAGTTGTACATACAAGACTATTTCTTAGTTTCTTTTCCTATAGAAGCAAATCCTAATGATGTGTAACCCCAAATTCATAGTGAAAGTTTTCTTCTTCACATATCACATTACAGAGGATGGAAAGCCAAACACTTTTCCAATCTTACATCATAACTAGTGGTGACTACAAAGCTTTATTTCAGTCTGTGACTTTAAGCGGAAATCTGATACAAAAGCTTCTGGAATTTTTTTTTTTTTCATTTTAGAGGAAATAGGAAAACGTAACTAGAGATACTTTCCTGCCTATTTTATGCCTTGAAGACAAGATTTTTGTCACTACAACAACCATCTTGGATTCAAAGACTCATAAACGAATACGCTAAGGACTGTAGAGCTGAAATGCAGATGAAACCTGAATCACTGATATTTTTGAAGCACTGAACCAACCCTGAAATTTCTATATATAGTTAATTTTTTTCTTTATAGTGCTGAAGCAAATTAGTCAAATCTAAATTATAAATTTGATAAAAATGTGCTTCTAAAAAGAGCATGATAAAAGACATTTTCAGACAAGTGAAAGCTCAGAGACCATGTCACTGGCAGAGCAAACTACAAGGAAACCTTTAGGATGTTCTTCAGAATGAAGGGATATAATACTGAATAGATTAAAGACTGAAAGAAAGAATGAAGAGCACTATAAATGGCAAATAATTCTATACACATAAAAACTATGTTTAATTCTTAGCAAAATTTCTTTCAAAGAGAAATTATATTTTAAGCAAAACATAAGAATGCAGATTTTACATCCAAAGTAGCCAACCATTGTAATTAACTTTACATAAAATAAATATATTTATGTACATTGGAAATAAACAATTGGAAAACAGTAAAAATAGAAAAGATTATAATGGAATTAAAGTAAAAGACTGAAGAATGATTTTTTAAAGTTGATTATAAAACCTGTACTTTGAAAACAATAAAATCTTTCTAAGAGGAATTTAGAAACCCCAAGTAAATTGTAGGGTATACTGGTTCATAAACTGGAAAACTTAATATTGTTATGGTATCAAATTCTTCCACATTGATCTGTAAATTCACTATACTCCCATTAAAGACCCAAGCAAGACTGTTTTGTAGATATTGACAAGCTAATCTAAAATTTGTGTGAAAGAGCAAAGAATACAGAAGGGAAAAACAGTATTGAGAAAGAAAAAGAAACTATGATTTACACCACTTTGATCGTTGAGACCTACTATAGGGCTACAGTGATAACTAGAGTACAGTAGTTCATAAGGACAGACATACAGGTAAATGAAATAGAATAGAGTCTATAAATAGATTCATAAAGATACAGCCAACTGACTTCCAATAAATATGCCAAGATTATTCATTTGAGAAAGGATAGCATTCTCTTCAATGAATGCTCCTGGAACAATGGGATGTCTGTGGGTACGATGTGAACTTTGATGCCTATATTATTCTTGCTAGAAATGCAAAATAAATATTACTCATAGACATAAGAACTACAAATATAAATCTTCCAGAAGAAAATATAGAGAAAAACTTGGCAAATTTGGGATAGGAAAAGGTTTCTTGGAGACAGAAAAAATATTAATCACAAATGAATTAATTGTTAAGTTCGATTTCATAACAAATTTGTGTTTGCTTTTGAAAAACTCACATTGGAGGAAAAGTGTGTTTAAAAATATATGGCAAGGGGCTTATATCTAGAACATAAATAGACCTGTTACAAATTAACACTAAAAGACTAAGCAAAAGTTTTTTAAAAATTAACATAATTTTTAAAGATCACTTTCCATGCAGTTATTACAAAATATTGGCTATATGCCCCGTGTTGTACAATACATCCTTGAGCCTGTGTTACACCCAATACTTTGTACCTCTTCCTCCTCCACCCTTATAATGCCCTTCTCCTGCTCCTCACTGGTAGCCACAAGTTGTTCTCTGTATCTGTGAGTCTGTTTCTTTTTTTTTTTATTCACTAGCATGTTGTATTTTTCAGATTCCATATATAAGTGATATTATACAGTGTTTGTCTTTCTCTGTCTTGCTTATTTCCCTTAGCATAATGCCCTCCCATGTTGCTGCAAATGGCAACATTCATTATTTTTCATGGCTGAGTAGTATTCCATTTATATGTCTTCTTTATCCATTTATCTATTAATGGACTCAGGTTGCTTCCATATCTTGGCAATTGTAAATTGGCAGAAGTCTCAAATAGATACCACACAAAATAAAGTATACAGATGACCAATAAGATCATGAAAGAGGTTCTATGTAAGTCAAGAGCTTATAATTAAAAACACAGTGAGATTCAATTTCACACTCACTAGAATGATCAAAACCTAAAGTTATTAAAATACTAAGTATTGATTGAGATATGAGCTATTTGAACTCTCATAAATAATGAGGGTGTGACTTTGAAAAATATTTTGATGTTTCCTGTAATACTTAACCCCTTTTGATATTTTCCCTAGAGAAATGAAAACCTATGTCCATCAATTATATAAACAAGTGTTCATTGCTGATTTATTTATTTTACTTACTGAATGAAACAACCCAAATATACAAAAACATGTGAGTGGGAAACAAACTGATATATGTATATGCTAGAATATTGTGCTATGCTCATTCACTTCAGTTGTTTCTGACTCTTTGCAACCACATTGACGATAGCCCACCAGACTCCTCTGTCCATGGAATTCTCCAGATAAGACGACTGGTGTGGGTTGCCTTGCCCTCCTCCAGGGGATCTTCCTGACCCAGGGATCAAACATACACTTCTCGAGTGTCCTGCATTGCAGATGATTCTTTACCACTGAGCCACCAGCCAATGTGCGGGCTTCCCACAAGCCCAAACTCACACATTAACAAGAACAATTTCCAATACAGTCACAACACACATAACTCTCAAAATGCTAATCTTAGTAATAGAAACCAGATGTATAATATTCCTTTTTATATGAGATCCTAGGAAAAGTTAAAAATCTAGTTATTTTGATAGAAATCAGCTTAATTGTTGCCATGGGTCAGATTTTGGGAGAGAATTGAATGAATAGGGACATGAACATATTTTCTGGAGTGACAGAACTTTTTGATGTCTTAATTGTGTTGATAATTTAAAGGTACATAACAGTTGTCACAGCAGCATACTGCACATGTGAAATGTGGTCATTATTATAATATGTAAAGGATAATTCGCAAAAGTTGACTCCAAATGTTACATTCAGAGCTATGCTTCAGAAAGATAATTTGCTATGATGTTCATATGGAATAAGAAGTAGGAGGGTTAGAAAGATTGAAGGTAGTTAGACCAGATGGCTTAGTAGGTAAGGAATCTGGCTGCGATGCAGAAGACACAGAGGATGTGAGTTGGACCCCTTGGCTGGGAAGATTCCCTGGATCCCCTGGAGTAGGAAGTGACAGCCCACTCCTGTATTCTTACCTGGAAAATGTCATGGACAGAAGAGCCTGGCAGGCTACAATCCATGGGGTTTCAAAGAGGCAGGCACAACTGAGCATGTGGCATGAAGACAGATCAGATAAGACAGTGTTGTCATATCCTAGATAAGAGGTCAGGCAGACCTGTGATGGAAAAGATAAAGGAAATTTAAGAAAAGAAAGACAAAAAGATAATTGAAGACTTTAGTGTTCTGCTTTGCTAAATTTCTGATGTTGCAAAGCCAAATTCTTGACAAATGTAGCCACTATATTTTTTTTGTTTGAATCTGTTCTAATAATGGTGTACTTCACAAAAGAGTGACAGATAAATAAGGGTACACTGAAACTAACTTCAACTTCAAATTGCACACAATATCCTATGGTCAATTTCTTGTTTTAAATGGGTAGGAATACGCTAAAAACCAATGAAAACAATATTTGTGAAGTATTCACTCAATATACCCAGGAACTTCATCAAAAACTATCACACTTTGGTTGAAAGTGCTGTGGATCTTTGGCTGAATTATTTTTAAAAGTTTTGGGATGCAAATTTGAAAAATATAGGAAATGTGGGGAAATTTTATACAACTTCTTTGTTAAAGTTTTCAACTGCCATCTTTGTAGCAATAATGAAATAGAAAGTTCATGGCCTACTGAAGGCATTTAAATATGTTAAATGATGCATTTTAATTATACTAAGAAAAACTGGCCTAGTTACCTTTTAAAGATAGAATTAAAATAGTATTTTTTCACAATACAAAATTTTTATGAGGAAAAATTCCTCTTACTTTGTCTAAGTTGTGTGGCCTTTCAGTAAAAACAAAACTCTTACAAAAAAGAAGCAGCTGGAATTTCTCTAAAAGGTGAAATAGAAGTATTTTGACAAGATCGCAATGGATTAAGGT
Organism: Cervus canadensis; assembly: GCF_019320065.1. Lineage (NCBI taxonomy): Eukaryota > Metazoa > Chordata > Mammalia > Artiodactyla > Cervidae > Cervus > Cervus canadensis. The sequence goes on along the minus strand of NC_057388.1, from coordinate 32,604,569 downwards.
TAACTATGCAGGGAAGGACAGAAGCAGCTAACACAAAGAGATTAATATTTTGATAAAAAGAGAAAATGTCTTAGAGAAAAGAAAGGTTAAAGGTTAAATGCCCTAGTATTTGACTGTTGGCCAAACAATACTCTGTGGCTTACATCTTAGTTCAAGATCTGAGATGTAAACCTTTGCTCTTGCACAAAAACATAATAACAAATAGGTTGTGCTAATATATAGTTAAAGTGAGGAATCCGGAGGGGGATAGATTTAAATTTTTCAAAGGCAGAGAAACACTGGGACTTGGAATAGCTTTGGCTCTGATTTTAGCAAAGGTGACATCTTTAGGGAAATGTATATGAAAGTGTCTCTCTCAGAAAGCATTATTTCTTGAGTTTAATAATTTCCAAGTCATTAACATTTGAATTATAGTCAGTATATCTTAAGAGATCATATTTATAAAATAAAATTATGATAAGAGTAAGAAGTTTGTAAGCAGTTTTTAAATTTTAGGAGAATAAATGTGCTATCAAAAACTTGAGAATAGTCCTGATTTAATTTAACCTTTCTTATATCTGATGTGAAAATGCACATTTGCAAAGCTGTGCCATTCAAATAATTTTGATTGGACTATATTTCCAGGTATACTTTTTGTGATTTTTTTTCCCCAAAAGGTTGCATGGGTTACATACAATTCTTGTATTTGCATTATGCCGAGTCAGAGGACCATCTCAGTATCCCTAGACTAGTTTTGATGCCCCACACACAGTGCTTCCTTAGTGACAGTATTTTAAACATCTTAATACCTTTGAATAAACTCAGCAATAATTAAGTAATAAAGCAATGGTTCTTAAATATGAAATTATGAATTAAATTGTATTTGAACGTGTGGTGAATCCTTCATTCCCATTTTTCTGAGGGGGGATGATATCTGGTCTGACATCAGTAGTTCTCTGTAAGTCTTTCAAAGAAGAACACTGTTGTTATCCTAGCCACATCACTGAGGCTTATGGGCTTTCAGTCAAACCCAGAAAACTGTTTTATGTAGAAGAAAGGCTATAATGAGATGTTTTTCCTGATAATGCTCTAGGCATAGGCATCATATCATGACCAAATGAGAAGGCAGAAAATAAAAGAGCCATGGTGAATTTTATATTTTCTCTCACTTCCATTGCTTTAAAAACATTCATGGACTTCAATTAAGCTTCAAAAGAGACATTTGTCATTCATTGTTTAGTCTCTAAGTCGTGACCTCCTCTTGCAACCCCATAGATTGTAACCTGCCAGTCTCCTGTGTCCATGGGATCTCCCTGGCAAGAATACTGAAGTGGGTTGCCATTTCCTTCTCCAGAAAGAGACATTGCAGATATAAAACAATACTCTAGTACTGAACTACTTTTTCCTCAATTTCTGCAAAGTAATTGAGAATCTTGACATTTCCTCCTGTTTTTAAGAGAAATTTAATCTTTGACTAACTTGGGAATGCATTTTGCAAATGTGTTTTATCTTCTGATGACATGAAAAGTCTTTTTCCTGAAACAGATCTTCAGTGTTAACCTGTCCATATTTTCACATTTGAAGAGACTCACATAGAAATAGTAAGGTTACCTGACCTGGCACAGTGGTTTTAAACCTGGCTGTGGAACCAGACTGCTGGGTCGGCATTCTGGATCTGCTCTAAGGAACCATGTGGCACAAGGCAACGCAGTGGAACTCCAGTTCTTGTTTTTCTTTTTTATAAAGTGGGGTTATTAGGGAAGCCTAATCATAGCAGCTTTATGTTAAATAAGTGAATGTGGGTCACTTAGAGCAATGCCTGACACAAAGTGAGCACTCATTAAGAACCAAATATCTATTCTGGAAATTCCAAGTTCCACTGAAGACAGTGTTCACATCCATTTTCTTAATCCACTGTAGCATACACTGTTTCTTTCAATGTTTAATGAAAACAGTGATGATATTTTCAAAATAGGCAGTTTGTGAGGAACAGAATTATCTTTTATTACACGTTGCAGTAAACATTACATGGTGAAATGTATTTGAGAAAAATGGGGCAGACAATATGGTGGAAATACATAGATTAAAATTAATTTATATGATTGATCTAAATTATAAATTGTAAATAAATTTTTAGTATCTTTGGTTTTTCATCTTTAACTAGCTTTTACTACTTAGTCATTAGTATAAGAAAGAGTATTGAATCAGATACTGGTTTCCTTAGGGTAACAATTCTGATGAAAAAAAATTGCTTAGTTAGTTCATGAGATTAGGAGATAGTTATTTCTTTTGAACTAATATTTTTTTCCAGTAATGCATAACTCAAATTAGGCACTCCATTTTACTTATTATTAATGACATTTTGGAAGGTTTTGTCACAACCTATTTAATATTTAAGAAATACTGTGCTTCTCTCATTATCTAAGAATGAGAAGAAAAGTAGACTTGCATTTGATTAGGTCCAGTGGTCTTGTTATGTGGCTAAAAATCTTCTCATTACCTCAGATTACATTAATCTGTTTTATCTTGGGGAGGAGGTTAATGATATTTTAATAAGTGTCTAGGATGAGTTCAATTTCATTAATCCATAAATCTATCATATATAAAAGGTGAAGTATGTGGTCAAAAATAGCATAAATTGGAGTTTTATCAAACCAAGTCACAATCATTTTTTAACCTAAAACCATGGCTATATAGGATTTTGATAAATAATGGGGCCTTAGAGTTCATGTAATTTAATTATTTTGATAAATAATATTGAAGCTTAATATAATGTGATTGGTTCAGGAGCATGCAGTCAGTTAATAGACAAATGGTCTAGAAACAAGAATCTTGGCACCCAATCTAAACACCTTTGCTCTATAGAATGCTCAAGTCAAGCATTTCAACTTAACTCATACAACCAAATAACCAGATATACATCGACAAAACTAAACAAAATAAGCAGGATAAATGTCAATATGTAATTGAGGATTACATATAAACCTTATTTCTAACTGGCAAGAATTTAGGTCCACTTCTATTGCTTCCTTTTTTCTGTGACAGGTCTCTGAAGATCACAATACTTTGGAAGAGCAGAGTTAAATTAACAGTCCTCCCAGACTGTGTTACCTTCACCAATATTCTGGAATACTGTGGAGCACTAGATAACCTTGGAGCTAAGCAGAATATAAAATCCTATTTTGGACCTCAAAGATGGCAGATAAAGACATAAATTGAAAAGGTAAGCTTTGTAACATATTTGTTAACCTTGAACACTAGTGTATTTGTGGTAAGGCTTAAGAACAAAGTATTAAGGAGAAATTTTTCAAAAATATAAAAAAATTAAGGTATTGTGAAGAAATTTAAAAAAATTTTTTTTAAGTATGAAGAAGAAAATATTAAGAAGAAATCTGATGTAAGTCTGAAGAAGAAAGCCCAAGGAGAAGAATGCTGAAAGGATGAGAACCTGTCCAGGGAGGATAAGTAGCACATGGCTTACTTGAAATGGTAAAGTCACTGAAATAGACCTGGCCTGAGTAGCACTCTCCATTCACAAGCCCAGACACCAGTGCAGTCAAGTCTGACTTTCATGTGCTGCCTGGTATGGCTAATCCAAAGTAAAATGCCCCACAAAGTGTTCACTAAAGTGGCTTATGATGTTTGTTGGTCTATCTTTACCCTGTGCCCTTTGCTCCACCCACCCTTCCCTGCTGGCACCCAGGGACATCACACCACCCCCACCCCCCCACCCCTCCCACACACACAGGCTCCAGGCCATGTGACAAGCCATACTTAGGGTGGTCATGTGTATCTCTCCCAAGGACTTTTGAGACTGTCATTCTGCAAGGTCAGTAAGTCCTTCTGATTGACACGCTCCTTAGTGTGTAGAAGGTGAGAGTGCAGACATCATTGAAAAAGATCCCTTTCTAGGGATCCAGTGATTATTGCCTAATGATTCCAGGAAAAAGACATGGATAGAAGATGTGTTGCTTGGCATTTATGTCAATAATTTTTAAAGATAAATTTAACCAGAAAATGAGTTATTGTTTAGATGCTTATTTTTATTATAGCTCTCACATTTACTATCATAGTTAACAAAATACAGTGATATTAACAACCATTCAGAGGGTCCTTGGAAACGAACATTCATGGGGAACACTACAGAAAATGCAGGACCATGAGTGGTGATACAATCAATGTGAAATAAATGATATTCAGAAACTATAGAGGCAAGACTTCCTATGTTGTTTCATGAGTAATAATAGCATTGCTACTGTTTTTTAGACTTTTAAAAATTAATAAATGTTTTAATTGAGGTATAATTGACATTCAAGCTTATGTTAGTCTTAAATGTACAACATAATGATTTGATATTTGTATATATTGCAAAATAATCACTGCAGTAAGTCTAGTTAACATCTTCCACCATACATAGTTATAGAATATTTTTCTTGCATTGAGAACTTTTAAGATCTACTCTCCTAGCAACCTTCAAATACATGATACAGTATTATTACATCCCTAAGGCTTATTAGTTTTAAAACTAGAAGTTTTGCACCTTTTGACCATCTTTACCCATTTTGCCCACTTTCCACCCCATCCCTAGTCTTGGCGACCATCAATCTGTTCTCTATATCTATGAACTTGGCTTGTTTGTTTTTTAGATTCCACATACATATAAGTGAGGTCATACTATATCCTCTTCTCTTAATGGAAGATGTGCAATTAGCCAGGGTGGTGCTTTTAACAATAACCATAAAGAGATAGTTCTAGGGCATTAACAGGAAGAAATAAAACCTGGACACTGAAAAAAGTGTGAAAGTGAAAGTCGCTCAGTCATGTCTGACTATAGTCCATGGAATTCTCAGGCCAGAATACAGGAGTGGGTAGCCTTTCCCTTCTCCAGGGGATCTTCCCAACCCAGGGATTGAACCCAGGTCTCCCACATTGAAGGCAAATTCTTTACCAGCTGAGCCACCAGGGAAGCCCAAAGAAAGCAACCAAAAAACTTCATTGCACACTGATTGGACAATAAACTGAAATACAAAAAGTTCCCATATAGAAATATCTCTCCACCTATTATCCTGAATGTTCATCGGTACTTCTCTGTACTCAACATGGCATTATTTATTTTGTAATCAAACTGTTCCTATAGACGAGTGTTGTGTTCGTCACTTAATCGTGTCTGACTCTTTGTGAACCCATGGACTATAACCTACCAGACTCCTTGGTCCATGGGATTCTTCAGGCAATAATACTGGAGTGGGTTGCTATTTCCTTCTCCAGAGGATCTTCCCAACCGAGGGATTGAACCCAGGCCTCCCACACAGCAGGCGGATTCTTTATCTTCTGAGCCACCAGGGAAGTCCATATGGGCATATTTTGTCCTATAGACAAAAGCCCTATCAAATATATTTCCCTAGAATCTAGCACAAACAGTAATATTAAGTTAAAGAGTAGAACCCCAGAATGTGTTCTCAGAAAGACAAGCTTCATCGCTCCAGTGCCTTGATATCATTGCCACATCTCACATCTCAGTGCAATAAAGGCTGATTGGACTCAGCTGCTGGCTATTCCCAATCAGCTGTCTTACCCAGGGTTCTGTGCATAAGGCAGGAGGCAGGAAGGTTAATATGCTGAAACTATTTGGCAGTGAAACAACAGCTTTAAAACAGTTTAGTAGTGAAACAGCAGCTTTCAAAACCTAATTCTACTTGAGACATGTCTTTATGACAATGAGATCAACAGACTACAATCATACCACTCAAACTATGCACCAGTGTATTCTCTCAGGAGCTACAGCAAACACATAGAGGAGCTGCATAACTTAAAATTTCAAGAAAAACATGGTGATACTCAACAGCCCTCAGACATAAAGTGAAAAATATTAGCAATTTCAACATTGCATAGGGCTACATTCCTTTTGATGACATCATAACTTGCCGAATGGTGTTTCCTGCAGTTGCATGATAAAAGGTAAGTACCATATGAAAATCACTGTGAAACAGAAAATGTGTGTGTGAGTGTTTGATTTGATTTAAAAAGCGTACACAGCTAAACAGGTGCACATACCCAATTTGTAAGTAATTGTGGTTATTTAAGAATGAACTAAAATTTTTATTTTGTTCTCTCGATTTATGTGTATTTTTTCCAAAAGCCTGCTAAGTTGTTAGAACATACATACTTGTTAAGCTGTTTGGAATTAGCTACTAAGTAATGGGAACTGTTAGGTATTTCTTTTGGCCTAGGATATGCCAAGAAAAAAATTACTAAGATACTCTGAGTATTATGAATTCAAATGTTTGTGAACCTCCCAAGCTTTGGTGGAAGAAGAACTGTTTTGGATAATATTTTAAAATGATGACTTACATTTTCTTGAGCCATTACATCTTGGGAGATCTGAATGTACAAGTGAAAATTTTAAGGTTAGTCTGTCCCGTCTAAATCATATTGACATTTAAAAATTTAAATGTGTATTTAGACATCTATATAGTGATTCCCATATGGCTAAATTTTTATTACTTTAACCAAAATAGGAATTTTGAGCAATCTGAAATAAGTTTATATATAAATTTGGTTCATTTTTACATTGACATGTGTCCCAGATTTGAAATTGATATTATGAGATTTGTATTTTGGTAGTCCCTAAGAACTAAATGTCAATATGAAAAAAAAAAAAGAAATGTGATGCAATTAAACTGCCTTCCTTAAGAAGGACAGGTTTTAACCAAGTTTGTGACAACTCTTAAACTATTACAACCTGTTTCTGCCAAATTCCCTGTTCCCAAGTGGACCATCTGACTTTGACAAACTAGACTAGTAGTTTTAGTTTTGGCATCTTGCAGGTTTTGATTTCATGTATTATACGTCACTCTGCTTATTGTCTGGGGGTGAATAAATCATTCTTTCAAAGAGGCATATGAACAGTACAACCAAAATGAACTAATATCAATGGATAAAAATAGAAAAGAAGCCCAGGAGGAAGGTTTCTCTCTTGGCTGTATTTGTCCCCTCGAGGATTTTTAGCACATTTTCATGTGAGATAAACTGGCCACTCATATTTCTGAATATTCTGAAGAACAATTTTGTTAATTAAACCATATTTCCTTGACTCTGATTACAAAATAACATCTCACGTATTTGTAACTAAACTTCACTTTCAAGTTTTTGGTAACTATCCATAAAAATGACATAAAAAGAATATAAAACCAATCTGTGTTTTTTTTAAAAATTGTTTTATTTTCTATTGGAGTATAGTTTATTTACAATGTGTTGGTTACAGGTGTACTGGAAAAATGATTTATTTACACACATACACAAACACACGTATATATATATTACATATATATTATTTTTCAGATTCTTTTCCTATATATAGGTTATTACAGAGTACTGAGTAGAATTCTCTGTGCCATACTGTAGATCTATTTTTTTATATAGTAATGTATATGTTAATCCCAACTTAGTGGCTGTACCAATTTACATTTCTACCAAAAGTGTAGAAGGGTTCTCTTTTCTCTACACCCTCTCCAGCATTTATTGTTTTTAGACATTTTAATAATGGCCACTGTAGCTGGTGTGAAGTTATATGTCATTGCTTTCATTTGCATTTCTCTAAAAATTAGTGATGTTGAACATCTCGTGCTTTTTGGACATCTGTATGTCTTCTGTGGAGAAATGTCTGTTTAGATCTTCTGTCCATTTTTCAATTGGGTTTTTTTTTATATTGAGGTTCACGAGCTGTTTGTTTATTTTGGAGATTAACCCCTTGTCCATCATATTTGCAAATGCTTTCTCATTCTGTGGGTTGTCTTTCCTTTTTATTGATGGTTTCCTTTGCTATGCAAAATCTTTTAAATTTAATTTGGTCTCATTTGCTTAGTTTTGTTTTTATTCTTATTACTCTAGATGGTGAATAAAAAAAAAACATATCATTGCAATTTATGTCAAAGTGTGTTCTGCCTGTGTTTTCCTATAAGAGTTTTATAGTATCTGGTCCTATATTTAGGTCTCTATTGTCTGATTGGCAATGGAAGGTTCTATCATTACTGTACTATAACATATTGATGAAAGATTAGAGAGAAGGATTAGATAGAAACATGACAAATAGTCACCAAGTTTCAATGAGGTCATGACCATAGTGTTGTTAACATTGTTAATATACATGATGCTTGGTGTAAAGTGCATCTAAAAATATTTTAGTCCCTCCTGACAGAGTACAGTGGACCCTCCACGGTTTGAAAACTCTGATCAAAAATATTGGAAAAAAAGAAAAACTCCAGAAATGTTCCAAAAGGCAAAATTTGAATCTGCCAGCTCCACCAACTATTTACATGTACAAAGTATTAATATTTACATTGGTTAGGTATTTTAAGTAACATAAAGATGATTTCAGGTACATTGAGAGATGAATGTTATATACAAATACTACGCCATCCTATCTATGGGACTTGACCACACTCAGATTTTCATGTCTTTGGAGGTCCTGGTACCAATCTTCTGTGATACTGAGAGATGATTGTAGCTTCCTTTTCTTTTTCTCCTCCGAACCCCCCTACTCCTTCTTCTGATAAATATGCCGAATGAAAAGTAACGTTAACAGAGAGATGGTGGTCTTTGGAGTCAAACCTGAGTGTAAATCAGAATCCCATGGTATGTGGTCTTGGGGAAGATATTTAACCTGATGAGAGTTAAACATAACAATATGTGTATAAAATCATTCTTTGAGGATTTGCATGTAGATTAATTCAGTTACTATATATAGATTTCTAGTATGATGAGTCTTTTTTACCTCCCATGCGTTTATTTCCTAGCTCTATAAGTCTGCCCAAGGTCTTGGTGTTATAATCTTGTCCAAGCCTCAGTGTCTTCAACTATTATACTGAGGCTAAAAACAATGCCTATTTATAAGGTTGTTTTAACAGTTAAATATAGCCCAGGTAAAATGCAAAGTGCAGTGCCTCTTCAGGGAAAGTAACGTATACTGCTCACTGTTACTATTATACCACATGCTATTATTAGTAGTGGTGTAACTCCACTTCTTCTGCATGACTCATACTCAGTGTAGAGTATACATGATCCTTCTTTTTGTGCTTGGCAAAATTAATTCATTATAAAATTAATTGCTTAGTGAACAGAAGAAAAGATCACACATGGGACCATTAACATGTCTAAAAATTGCAAAAGAATATTCATGAGATAAATTTCATTTTACTGCAAAGCCTGTGGTTGGAATGTGTTTTCTCCAAAGAATTGAATGTGTCACTGCAGCTGTTCTCCTACGTGAAAGTAGAAGATCCCAATGAGAACAAAGTAAGGGCAGGGCACTCTGTATGTCTACAAAGGCGGCCAGAGTAATTTAGGAATGGTTCTCTACCCACTGGGAGATTTCATACACTCATCACTTTCTTTTAGTCTGATATACGGGCAGTTCCTTCTACTACTCTTATTCTTGGCTCTCTTGAATGATTGCTTTGCCAGAAATAAGGCCACGACTCAGGCTTGCCAGATGGGCCATGCTTTGCAGGCACTCAGAGGAGGCCTGAAGCGTGTTTATGAGACACGTCATGTCTGAGGTGAGTTAGAGATTTCCCTGGAATTTCACAAGAAACAAAGTCCTTAGTGGTATTCTGCAGTAGTTTGAAGTGAAAAATAAAACTATAGCTTGCTTTTCCTAATGTCAGATGACAGGACACAGTGCAATACCTGAAAATGTAGGGCACAGAATGAAAGAAATAAAAATGAAGAATTTACTATGAAAACCATTTTCTAATTCAAGAAAACATATATTCAAAACTCTGAAGTTGAGCATTTAGAAAGGAGTTAGCTCTAAACTTTGGACCCTTCTGCTTGATTTATTTATTTTATAAGTAAAAACTTATTAACCTTATGAATCTCACAGTGATTTATAAATAATAGCAGATGCTTTGCCTGGATTTTGTCTAGGCTTGTCTGGAACAGTAAGAATTAGAAAATGCAGTATAAACCTTTTGATGGTATTTTGACAGTTCTGTGTCAGACACATCATTGGTATAGCTGTCTGCATTTCAAAATCAATTTCATTCAACAGAAGTTATGAGGTTTCCTATTAACATTTTCCCTGAAATTTTAAGACTGAAGAATATTTCTATAACCTACTTCTCTAAACCAAAATTTGAAATAAAGCAATTGTGATGCCTCTGGGCACTGGGAAGGTGTTCCTGAACTCAGCCTCTCAAATTTAATCAGCTGAAGTGATAAAATGAACAGTTAGAAGGTAAATACATAAAACAGAATTTTATAGCTGAAATCCAAAAAAGCATTTCAAAATACATTGTTGACACACTTGCTTCAGAAATCTAGAAATGTAACTGAGATCATGAAAGGTTTGTTTTGAAATTACTTCTCAGTGGTGTATTTCATATGAGGATGGAAATTATTGCAGTTGTTTTGTTTGCGGGGTCTAGAGATTTCAACTTGATAATATGTGATAGTAAACTAGTATATTAAATGTGAGTTCCTTGAAGATAGAAACCATCTTTTCCTCATATGTGCACACACAGCACATAGAAAAACTGATAACAGACTCAAGTTTATAGAATTTGAGTCACACCACTTCACCACAAAGTAAAAGGAATACTAGATTAGAAATCTAGGGCAATGACACTTAAACTAGTGTCTGCTATGACTGTTAAACTAGTGTTTAAGAGAATCTTAAGAATTTGTCAGAATATAGTTCCCTCTCTCAATCTCTGTCTTTCTCTCCAAACTAAACACATACATACAATTTTCATTAGAACCACAATAATAATGCAAAAGGAAAATTCAGAGAATTTTTCAGTAATAAAGATTAAAGAAGGGGGGAAAAAGAAATGGTCAAGAAAACTGTAGGCGCTATGAAGAAAGTAGGTCATGTATTAAGGACAAGAAAGTATTTTCATATCCAATTTATTTAGACTTGAATATAAGAAGTTGCTAAATATAAAGAAGAGGAAACTGCTGGTAAGCCCTCCTGCAACTAGTCACGCTACTTTTTGTTCTGGATGTTTCACCCTAATTCAAAATAGTGTTATAAAATAATTCCATTTTTCTGTTGCTGGAGAAATCAGTTCACATTTCAATTCCTTCTTAGAAGTCTTCTCTCTCAGCCATCAGGTAGAGACAACCTTAGTGAATATTTTAAGCATGCAAAAGGTGGGGAGTTAACAGTGAAAGCTAGAGAGGCTCACAATACAACACCCACCTTCCTGGGACCTTCCAGGACCCACACACGACACATGCATTTTAAAAATAAATTTATATTCTGTATAGTTGATTTACAATGCACGTTGTTTCAGGTGTTCAGCAAAGTGAATACATGTACATATATCCACTCTTTTTTAGATTCTATTCCCATATAGTTCATATAGAATATTGAGTAGAGTTCCCTGTGCTATACAGTAGGTCCTTATTAGTTACTATATATTTTATATAGAATAGTATGTATATGTCAATTCCAGTGTCTTAATATATCCCTCCTCCCCATCCCCTTTGGTAACCATAAATTTGTTTTCTATATCTGTGACTCTATTTCTGTTTTGTAAATAAGTTTACTTTTACCATTTTTTAGATTCCATATATAAGTTATATCATATGATATTTATCTTCCTCCTATGCATTTTTGCACCTAAGAATATGACTTGGTCATGAACTCATATTATTTTGCAGAAACTAAAGTTCCCATGCTTTGTTTGGTTTGCTGTTTATGTGATTGGCGACTTAGAACACATCATGTTTATTTTCCAGACTTTGTAATACAGTGTACCCTGTAGGGATTTGCACTTCATTCTGATGACTGTGTGGTTTTAGAAATGCTTGTAAATCCTGTGCTTACCAAATAGGACATCCCAGACCAGTCTGCTGTCAGCTGCTCCAAACTAGTCCTGAGGTGTAGTTACTATTTAAAAAACTGCTAATAGAATGTGAGTCAAAGTTGACTTTTGGTTATATGTTTCCTGCGATTTAACTACTAGTTCCAAACTTATCAAGTGAATAATTCATCCATATGCATGTATATTTTTATATTTGGCTGAATTTAATTAGCTACGATGTTTAATGGCACATTTCATTATCAAGATTCATTTTTTATTAAAAATTCTGTTAAACGGACATTCTCTACATCAGTATATACAAGTTATCTGTACCACAGTAGTTCATTTCAGCTGCCTTCCCTTCTTTCATAGCTGATGTAGCTTCAATATCAACCTCACCTGATAAAACCAATATGATTACACTGAAGACAGGTATTAGACTAACAGGGAAGTGAAGTTAATGGAAAACAATGCCATTGCAAAGAGAGGTATTTTGGGATGAACTTCTTCCTCAGTTAAGTTCAGTTCAGTCACTCAGTTGTGTTTGACTCTGCGACCCCATGGACTGTAGCACACCAAGGCGTCCCTGTCCATCACAAATTCCCAGAGCTTGCTCAAACTCATATCCATCAAGTCAGTGATGCCTTTCAACCATCTCATCCTCTGTCATCCCCTTCTCTTCCTGCCTTCAATCTTTGCCAGCATCAGGGTCTTTTCCAATGAGTCAATTATTCGCATCAGGTGAGCAAAGTATTGGAGTTTCAGTTCTTCCAGTTCTTCAGGACTGATTTGCTTTAGGATTGAATGATTTGATCTCCTTGCAGTTCAAGGGACTCTCAGGAGTCTTCTTCAACACCACAGTTCAGAAGCATCAATTCTTCGGTGCTCAGCTTTCTTGATAATCCAACTCTCACATCCATACATGACTACTGGAAAAAAACATAGCTTTGACTAGATGAACCTTTGTCAGAAAATAATGCCTCTGCTTTTTAATATGCTGTCTAGGTTGGTTATAGCTTTTCTTCCAAGGAGTAAGCATCTTTTAATTTCATGGCTGCAGTCACCATCTGCAGTGATTTTGAGCCCAGAAAAATAGTCTCTTCCATTATTTCCCTATCTCTTTGCTGTGAAGTGATGGGACTGGATGCCATGATCTTAGGTTTTTGAATGTTGAGTTTTAAGCCAGCTTTTTCACTCTCCTCTTTCACTTTCAAAAACAGGCTCTTTAGTTCTTTCTGCCATAAGGGTGGTGTCATCTGCATATCTGAGGTTATTGATATTTCTCCCCACAATCTTAATTCCAGCTGTGCTTCATCCAGCCTGGCATGACATATGATGTACTCTGCATATAAGTTAAATAAGCAGGGTGACAATATACAGCCTTGATGTACTCCTTTCCCAATTTGGAACCACTTCATTGTTCCATGTCTGGTTCTAACTGTTGCTTCCTGACCTACATACAGATTTCTCAGGAGGCAGGTAAGGTAGTCTGGTATTCCCATCTCTTGAAGAATTTTCCACAGTTTATTGTGATCCATGCAGTCAAAGACTTTGGTGTAGTCAATAAAGCAGAAGTAGATGTTTTTCTGGAACTCTTGATTTTTTGATGATCAAACAGATGTTGGCCACTTGATCCCTGGTTCCTCTGCCTTTTCTAAATCCAACTTGAGCATCTGGAAGTTCACAGTTCAAATATTGTTGATGCCTAGCTTGGAGAATTTTGAGCATTCCTTTGCTAGCTTGTGAGATGAGTGCAGTTGTGTGGTAGTTTGAGCATTCTTTGGCATTGCCTTTCTTTGGGATTGGAATGAAAACTGACCTTTTTCAGGCCTGTGGCTACTGCTGAGTTTTCTGATTTTGCTGGCATATTGAGTGCAGCACTTTAATAGCATCATCTTTTAGGATCTGAAATAGTTCAACTGGAATTCCATCACCTCCACTAGCTTTGTTTGTAGTGATGCTTCCTAAGGTCCACTTGATTTTGCATTTCAGGATGTCTGGCTCTAAGGTGAGTGATCACACCATCATGGTTTTCTGGGTCACGAAGGTCTTGTTTTGTATAGTTCTTCTGTGTATTCTTGCCACCTCTTCTTAATATCTTCTGCTTATGTTAGGTCCATACCATTTCTGTCCTTTATTGTGCCCATCTTTGCATGAAATATTCCCTTGGTATCTCTGGTTTCTTGAAGATATCTCTAGTCTTTCCCATTCTATCATTTCCCATTCAATTCTCTTCCTTAATAGAGAAAAAATAATGACTTTATTTATTTTTGAAATAATGACTTTAAATTAGTTTGATATTTAACTAGTCTCTGAGTGGAAGTTGTATTTAAAATCTAAACATAAACCATTGAAAATTTCAGCATCTATTTATATCCAATTTTTAATAAAGAAGTAGTATGTGGAAAGGATCATTCCAAAGTAGTTCAGAAATGCTGTGAGCTATTTGAGACATGGGAGAAGAGGAGTCAGAGAGGATAAGGCAGATTATAGCTGCTTACTGCTGTGTAAAGATTTCCCTAGTTCTGGATGAGGAAAAGATGAGTGAAATTTAAACCAGAGAAACACAGCATATAGTCTTTATTATGGTATACACCATTACTTTAATGACCTTAACTGTATAATATCCTACATAATTTTCTTGGTTTTTAATTGTAATTTTTATACCAAATTCCAGTAACTATGTAAAGCAGTTCAGATATTTTTGTAGCTTGATCTCTGGAACAATTGGACCACAACCCAATGTGGAAATCCCAAATTTTATTGTGGGAATTAGGAAGATGAGAGAAGCAGCATCCTTTGCTGTGGGTTTGGCTCAGTTGATGTGTGCTCTGCGTTGAATAAGAGTTGAGAAAGCACTAGCCTGGGAGTCAGGCAATCTGTCTTCCCCTCTTAGTGCTGCTTGCAAGCACATCTCAATGATGTAGACCGGGGTACAGAGACGAGGTGGATACGTTTTCTTCTATTATTAAAGTCACCGATATTTTCTCCTGCTTTAACAGGTAGATTTAGGCAAATTATATACTTCCAGGCACCAGTTTCCTCATTTATAAAGTAAGTATAATAGTGGTACCTAATTAACAGAGTTGAGGAAAGATTAATTAAATTAGTACATGTAAAGAGTTGTGAATGGTTCTTGGCACATAATATACACATAAGAACCATTGTAGGGCAGAAAAATAGGGTCATCAAGAGTACAAGTCTACTGGAACTTGACTGTGTGGGTTCAAATTCAAGATCTCCCACCTGCTAATGGTGTGACCTGGCTTCTCAGAGCTTCAGTTTTCTTACATGAAAAAGGAGACAGAAATAATATTTTCTTCATCAAGGCATTTTAGGGGATTGATTGAGAATGTATACATAAAACAGTAGGACAGCTTTCAAAAATGTAGCTATTTTGTTTAATTATTATGAAATAATTATATTTCATGTTAACTTATGAGGAAAATCATTAAAAAGGAGAATTGGGGTTTTTCACTTATCCAAAAGAGAGAAACTAAAGTCTTCAGACAGTTTAAAGTATAAACAAAAGCATCTACATGGCATATTATTATTACTATGTCATGGTATTATGATGTTACACATTGTCTAAAAGTAGAACCTCCTTTAGGCTTCCCTGGTGGTTTCAGATGGTAAAGCATCCGCCTGCAATACAGGAGACCTGGGTTGGATCCCTGAGTTGGGAAGATCCCCTGGAGAAGGGAATGGCAACCCACTTCAGTATTCTTGCCTTGAGAATTCCATGGACAGAGGAGCCTAGAGGGCTACAGTGCATGGGGTCACAAAGAGTTGGACACAACTGAGTGACCAACACACAAAACCTCCTTCTAGAAAGAAGATACAATAATATGCTTTAGAAAACATATCTTGATTTATGAAGGAAAGAGTATTCTGCTTGCCATGTTAAGCATACAAAATATGTAAAAAATAAGTAAAAAATTTCCCATTCTGAGAAATTTTCTTTTGTATTGTTTACAACTCTGACATTACATATATTGTGAAATTGAAATACTTTACTTCTCTAAAGGAAGGTGGTTACAAGCATGATTTCTATGGTTCTAGACACTGTGAACAAAAACTGACTAACCATTTGTTAGTCATTATGTAGAATGAAATATGAGGCTTCCCAGGTGGTGGTAGTGGTAAAGAACCTACATGCCAATGCAAGAGGCAAGAGATGTGGGTTTGATCCCTGGGTCAGGAGGATCCCCTGGAGGAGGGCATGGCAACCCACTTCAGCATTCTTGCTGGAGAATCCCATGGACAGAGGAGCCTGACAAGCTACAGGGCATAGGGTTTCACAGAGAGGGACACAGCTGCATGCACTGAGTGAAATAGATTTTACCAAGTGTGTCCACAAGATACAAAGTTGAAGAAAGAATCATGTAAATTCTATCCTGTATCCACTTTCTCCACCTCCTTCTGTGATCTGAAGGCAATGAATTAATTTTGGGCTTCTGGGCATTCTCCCCTAACTTCTCAGTATATTTTCCTCTTTCCCTTTCCTGCTGTCCCCACTGCACACTCAGCAACAGCCACTTACCATTAGAATCCTTAATCCCATTTAGTTCCTAATGGTTACTTGGTAGCTTTATGCATATTTTATATATTTGGTTGGGCCTTTCCAATGCACTTTATATCTTAAAGAGGAAATATGTTCCACTGCTAAACTATAATAATGGTGTCAAATAACATTTTCCAATGGAGGAAGGGTGTATTCATGGAAACTTTTTTGGAAGGTGTTTTTTTTCCAAAGTTTGAAAATGTAAATCTCTTAACAGTATATGCATGATAAATATCTAACAAGACTATAAATAATAACAAATAATAATGTGTCCTATTTCCAGTAGTTTTCCTCACAATGCCTTGTGTCTCTTGCCCATCTGTCCTCCATTTTTTGATGCTGATCCAGATGGTTCTCTAATACATGGGAGTGCAGAAATTTATAGATGGAGAAGAGTATAAGGTAGTCCTGTTACATTAATCAGATTTTATGTTGGTTTCAAAATGAGAAGAGTATTTTGAAAAGCCATGAAGAATCTCTCCCTATAAAAAGACCAAATGGCTATTGAAAACCGCTTAACCAGCTTTAAGCCCATTTTTCTGTGAGTGATTTCGATTTGAGGAAAGTTTTTCCTAATGCAGTGTGTCTGTGATAAAGCAATGGGTTTACTGACAGAAGGAAATTGGGATGCAGGGTCTTGACAACTGATCCTCACTATCATATATAGTATTCAGCCTATTTATATTGTGAGGTACATTATACCTCCTGGCTTTTTCCGTACTTTTTTGACTTCTACAAAGTGCAAAATGGCCCTAATTGGCTTTTCAAAGCAATAGTTAATTGAACATTTGAAATTCATGTTAGCACACAAAAGTATATTCATTTGGCCCTATGTTTTGCTTGTAGTTTTAAACACACATGACTGACTCGATGGACATGAGTCTGAGCAATCTCCAGGAGCTGGTGATGGACAGGGAGGCCTGACATGCTGTAGTCCATGGGGTCGCAAAGAGAAGGACACGACTAAGCTGAACTGAACTGAATACGTTAATGATGATGCCTTGTTGCAAATTACATACTAATCTCTTATTAGGAAATGCATGTAGAGTACATCATTTGACAAATGCACTCAATTTGCTTTGGGAGAAGATATTTTTGCATGAGAAAGTTGCCCCAACACCTGAATTTTAATGCTGTTTGCAAAATTATATTACTTTGTGCAAACCATAAACTTTTATTGAGCCACTATTTTCTTCTGTGGTCAGTACTCTGAATTTAATATATTTAATCATAACTAATATTAAATTATGTATCTTGAATGATTTATACCTAATCAAAATGATCTCAGGAACTATTGTTTGATAATCAATTTTAATAATTTATTTCCTCTATTTAGTAGTACTTTGATGTCACTGAAGTCATTACTATTTTATATGTAGGAAAAAGTAACCCTAGCATGGAAAATTCTTTAATCATTCTTCAGTTCATTTCAGTTCAGTTCAGTCACTCAGTTGTGTCTGACTCTTTGCAACCCCATGAATCACAGCATGCAAGGCCTCCCTGTCCATCACCAACTTCCAGAGTTTACTCAAACTCATGTCCATCAAGTCGGTGATGCCATCCAGCCATCTCATTCTCTTTGTCCCCTTCTTCTCCTGCCCCCAATCCCTCCCAGCATCACGGTCTTTTCCAACGACTCAACTCTTCACATGAGGTGGCCAAAGTACTGGAGTTTCAACTTCAGCATCAGTCCTTCCAATGAACACGCAGGACTGATCTCCTTTAGGATGGACTGGTTGGATCTCCTTGCAGTCCAAGGGACTCTCAAGAGTCTTCTCCAACACCACAGTTCAAAAGCATCAATTTTTTGGCACTCAGCTTTCTTCACAGTCCAACTGTCACATCCATACTGGAAAAACAATAGCCTTGACTAGACGGACCTTTGTTGGCAAAGTAATGTCTCTGCTTTTTAATATGCTATCTAGGTTGGTCATTCTTAAAGAGTCACAAATATTTTGTACCTATAACCTAATATGATTTTTTTTTAAATAAAAAATTCATAACCCTAGATTTTGGAAACCGAAGCACCTATTATAAGCATGAGACTTGTGTAAAAGTTACTAACATGTACATCCCTAAAAAGATGTCATTATACCTCAGAATATATCTATGTTTTTCCATGCTAAAAAATAAATAGCATTTAGACTTCTTGTCAATTAGCTGGTGTATTTTCCCCAAAAACTTCAAGTGAAATTGAAAGAAATGTATACTTTAGTTATTTTATAAGAAAACATGTACTTTTTCTTGCATTTATAATCCATATTATCTTTTGCAGCAGTTAGTGCTGAATAGTGCAGATTTTCAAAATATATTTAATTCTTACTTCCAAAATTTAGCCAGTATTAAAATCAGAGTTTAAACTCTTCATCTTTTAACTTGCATGAGCTCCTTTCAGAACCCTGGCAGAAACCCTAGCAATGTATTCTGTTGGTCTTACATTTTAACTGAAATTTACCAGAATAAGTAATTTCAGTTTAAGTCAGTTGAGATTATCATCTCTTTACTTGAACTTAGGTGTCATATGGCTTCAAAGTATCCCTGGGCATTTTTATGGAGTCTGTCTAAGGGGAAGCTTGGAAGCTTGGGACACATTTTGTCTGGGTTTTAGTAGGTTATCTGGTTGGCAATCACTTTGTGATTTGGCAATGACTTCTGCGCATAGTTAATGTATTGCTCACTATCCCCTTGTAGAAGAGATTTTCAGAAGTTCTTTGCCAATTTGTAACATTGTAACAATAAAGTATGAAGACAAAGGTTGTGTTGCAGTATGAACTTTCTGTCCCATGGCACCCTGATCTTGATGGGTATGGGAAATGAGGAAAGTATGATGTAACAAATATATCAAGCCAGTTAATGATTTATATATATATATATATATATATATATAGTTTTTTTTCTTTTTTATTGACTGACACTCAGGTTAAAACAATGTCTTTTCCTTTGGGCATATATTTAACTGTGCCTTCAAATCTTAGAACTAAATAAAAATAACAAATTTTTCTATCAGCCATGCTAAAAGACAATTTCAACTATTTCTTTACAGAAAACTGTTACAAAAACATTATCATATGAAAAGTTAGAATTTTAAGCCAAACCTATCTGGCAAAATATATCATAAAACCATGTCAGTTAAGATAGCTAAGTTAAAAAGAAATTTACACTATTTTTCTGGATTTTCTAATGTGAGTGGTATATGTCAGCCTTTGATAATTTAATTGTAATCAAAGGCTGGCATATATATATTTAAAATCCTCTAAGTTGTATAAGCCACAGACCTCATAAAGCTATAAACTTAGTAATTAATTGATATCACTCTTAGTTACTTTATGACTGAAAACATATATCAATACACATATTTTACATATAAAAAGTAAAAGTTATATCTGTGATGTCACTAATAACTTATACCTGAAGAAAGCTTAGTCAATGAAACCTCACAACAATCACACAAGACAAAATCTAATTCTCATAATAAGGACTATTTCCCAGGTTCAGTTTCACAAGATTCTATAATGATATCATTTCTATTAAATTAGTGAGGATATTGATAACACAGAAAGAATCCATATTCTTCACCATTGTACATACACCTCTCAAAGTACCTTCTTTCATCAAGTGCAGATCCTCAGTTTTTAGACATAGTGAGAAGGATTTAACTGGCTTAGTATGTATTTTTTTGTTTTTCTCCAAGGTTTAGTAAGGGGATCACATAAAACAATTCAGAAACATCTAAGGGGCTTGGGCTGAGGTCTTCTCACCATGTGGGACTAGAGGCAGGATTTTTACCCATATTTATATTTTGAAAATTTGCCGAAATGCTGCTGCTAGACGTTTAAGTGACAGTGGCTCAGACAGTAAAGGATCCACCTGCAATGCAGGAAACACAGATTTGATCCCTGGGTGAGGAAGATCCCCTGGAGAAGGAAATGGCAACACACTCCAGTATTCTTGCCTGGAGAATATCCCATGGACAGAAGAGCTTGGCAGACTACAGTCCATGAGGTCACAAAGGGTCGGACGCAACTGAGTGGCGAAGCACATGCACACGCAGAGTAATAATATGATCACAGGAACTGACTATGGAAATGGAAGAGAATGAAAGAGTCTTCTTACACTGAATCGGCCTTTTCTTTTCTGCCAGTCCCTCCCTTTGGTGCCCTACAAACTGACGTGTTCATAATAATTAGAAAGAAATGAACTTATACCTATCATTCTAGAGAAGATATTAATACCACTTTAAACATTCTTGACTAGATAGCAAGTACATAATTCAGATAGTACCTGCTCAGCCTTTGAAACATAGATCAGGGTTTAAGATTTATAACTTTAAAACAAGCAACACCATGTTGCATAGTATTTAGGTATATGTGTTTATTTTGAAAGAATTAAGAACTTGGAAATAATCATGAAGTTCAGAGTGATAGTTATTTCTGTGACGGCTAGTGGGGAAGGATAGAAGAAAGAAAGAGAGAGAAGTAGATAGATATGAACCAGCAATAATACATATGCCAGTTTGCTTTAGTTTTAGGTTAGATTATAGGTTCCTGATTGTTCATTATATCAGTACAAGCAAGTGAAATTGAAAGTTAAATTAAAACAAAACCAAAGACAATGTTTTCTTTCTTTTTTTATTGAGATATAGTTGATTTACAGTGTTGTGCTAGTTTCAGGTATATAGCACTGAAGACAGTATTAG
This sequence comes from Cervus canadensis, assembly GCF_019320065.1. Lineage (NCBI taxonomy): Eukaryota > Metazoa > Chordata > Mammalia > Artiodactyla > Cervidae > Cervus > Cervus canadensis. The sequence goes on along the minus strand of NC_057388.1, from coordinate 32,583,520 downwards.
ATAGGCATAGGCATTACACATGTGATATAAGATTATTCTAAAGAGAACTATGCATAGATCCATGATGACAGTGACTTATGAACCCAGGGCTATTTTGGATAATTGACACGCCTCTGATTTCGGCCAATCCCTGCCCCAGTATGGGTGAATATTCTCACTTGGTATTTACATTGATGGCTTCCCTGATAGCTCAGAAGGTAAAGAATCTGCCTACAATTCAGGAGACTAGGGTCTGGTTCCTGAGTTGGGAGATTTATTTCTAAGTTGTTCTTTAATAGCCTTATTGAGATATCATTGACATACAAAAATTGTACATATTTAAGTTATATAACGATGCTATTTTTAAATTGAAGCATAGTTGATTTACGATGTCATGCCAGTTCCAAGTGTACAGTATAGTGATTCAGTTATATAAATAGATGTTAATATGTATTTATGTATTCTTTTTCAAGTTCTTTTCCCTTATAAGTTATTATAACATGTTGAGTATAGTTCTCTGGGCTAGATGGTAAGTCCTTGTTGATTATCTATTTTATATATAGTAGTGTGTATATGTTAATCCCAAATTTAATTTATACCCCGCCCCATACCTTTCCTTTTTGGTAACTATATTTTCTCTGTCTGTGGTTCTGTTTCTGGTTTATAAATAAGTTCATTTGTATCTCTTTTTTCCTTAAGATTCCACACATAAGCAATATAATATGATCCCCCTATGTTCTTAGTGCTAATCCAGCCCTTAGATTCTTTACTTGATTAACCCACAGTTTAGGACAGCTCCTTGAAAGAAAACATTTGTTTCTGTCTGCATCCTTATGCCTCAGACAGTACATGAAAGAAAATAAGCAGGCAGTCCCTATTTAATCAATGAGTGAATGCTGGCTATTGTGTTTGTTAGTAATATCATTTATTATTTAGTAACTCAAGTCTCTCTCAGGGTATATAATCACTGTAACATATTTACCATGGAGTAACATGTAGAGCTTGTAATAAATGTGATCTGCTCTTTCAGTCTGAATTTTTTTTTTAAATTTCCACTATGCTATTAAAATTACATAGAACTTAATAAACTCTTCAGTTATTTTTAGATCAAAGAGACATAGTTTAGTACAGAAATGACTACTGCAGAAATTAATAGCCACATGGTTAGGTAGGCCAATATGAAGAAAACCAGTTCATTGAATTTCCAAATCCTGTTACTCTCCTCTCTTTTCCATTTTCCAGTTCTTTTGCTTTGAACAATACCTTTCTATTGTTAGTAACTTTGGTAATACAAATCCTGGGTCTGTGTCAAAAACTTTGTGAGGACAGGGTAAAACTCTGTAACCCCATGAAAACAGTGTTTAAACTATTGGTTTTGAATACTCTCATTAAAATTCTATGTTAGGGTTATCAGATGAATGAGTATGTTGGTATTAAGTTTATGATTATAAGGCTTTCTTTTTACTGAAAGTTTTTGACTTCTGATCAACTTGGATATGCTTCAGTAATTTTCTCTTGTATGACTGAGTATCAACTTTCTCTTGCGCATTTAATTAAAACTTTGGCATTCTGCTTTAAAATTCAACTTCCCTTCTGTAATCAGAAAGATGGTAATTATTGGAAAGTCTATCAAGGCTATGCTTAGGCACATATGGAGGCCACAATGTTCTTTAATCATCATTTATTAATACCCTGAGCCCAAATATTATCAAGTAAGCATATGTGTGCATATAAATCAACATCTCAGTCAAAACCTTTGAAATTTTGCAAGACTCCATATTACATAGAGGGTATGCCATAGGCAAAATATGTTTTCCATTTCTTCCCAATCCTTGACTTTCTTCTGCATATTCAGAGTCTTTCAGAACTCTTTCCACTTGTTCCTTGATCCAGTGCCTTAGGGGCCCACTGTTGTTGGCTAATCATACTTTTCCTTTTGTGTTAATGTTTTATAGGTGGTAACTCTCAAAATTTTGCACCCTTTCAGCTAATGAATTTCAAAAGTTTTTGTTTTTTTTTTTTTCTCCTGTAAGTCAAAGGAAAAATTAATGTACTTTCAAGCATTCTGAGCATGCCACCTTAGAAAATAATTCTCTGGTCAAAAGGTCCTTGGTATTTAAGATAATTAAGACAATTCTGTATGGTTATATGATGAGGAAGGAGAAAGAGGATAATAGGGGCTATCCTGAGAGTGAATTTCTCTTTGTCAAAATATATGTTTCGGTGTGATGTACAAAAGGTTATGATAATAGACCCCAGCTCTCATGGTCCTTAACTCAGGTCTGTATGGTAGGCAAAGTACAGGAAGTGTTAAAATACAGACCAGCCTATATTCCCCACTGAATTAAGTTGGTTTTAGAGATACAGAAACAAAAAAGGAAAAGTCAGAGGTTAAATATACAAATGCTGAGACTTTCAGACTGTAAAAGTGAAAGCAATTGTGGAAAGACCGCCATGTGAATCATTTAACAGAAGGAAGCATTGGGCAGTACTCTTAGGGGAGTTATACTTCATGTGCAGAAGCACTGGGGGAGAAAATGGACCAGCGGGCACTTTGCAGTTTTAGGTTCTGTAATACCACGGTTCACTGCTAGCTTCTTTTAGAAATAAAAATGGTTTATTTCAGGGCTCACAGAGCTTTATCCTAGAGTTGAGTTTCATGCTTCTCAATGTTTTCAGATAGTGATTGTCTGGTACATAATACACTTAAGTGAAATAACAGAATGAATATAGTTTTGTGACCTCATTAAGTCAGGAGGTCAATCAAAATTTCTTTTCCCTTAGGTTATTTGATATCTGTATAATCAAGCACACCGTTGTCTATCATTTGAATTTCTAGGTATGCTTTTATGGAGTTGCGATTAATTCCTTAAATTTATTTTAGAAAGACGTTATCATTAGAGATGTACTGGAATGGAGTAGAAACAAAGTAGTAGTATTCTTCCTCATCACATCATATGTCAGAAGACAGTTTAACAAAATACTACCCTCTAAAGAAGGTCTACCATCCACTCAGCTCATATATGGACTTTATTTATTATTTAAAACCTCACATTTAGCACTTTGCAATATAATTCACTCATATTTCATTAAGCCTTGACATGAGGGTCCTAATTTACTAGATGAGATCATTGTATCACATGTAAAGCCTGCACATCTGATAAAGAGATGCTTAGGCATTTGCAGTTAAAATATTAATAGGAAGGCTGAAAAAGAAAATGAGTGAAAGATGGGGTTGCGATATGTATACACACACAAAGGACACAGAGCTATTTCTGTCTACCAGACAATGAGAAACATGGTATAATCACAGTGTGAATATAAATCTAAGAATAGGAATATATTACACACTATTATGTGTAATGTCCGTACCTGGAAATTTGTTTCTTTCTTTAGTTTCAGTAATATTTTAGCCTCATAATTTCATCAAATATACTTTTGAACACTTTTTCTCTTTCTTCTCCTTCTGGGATCTCTATCATATAAATATTGATATGCCTTATATTATCTCATTAAACTATCCTCATTAAAAAAAAAATATTTCTTTTTGCTGTTCAATTGGGTGATTTCCATTATTCTGTCTTCCAGATCACATATGTGTTCTGTATTATTTAGTCTGATGTTAAGCCCTTCTAGTTTGTTTTTCATTTCAGTTATTGCATTCTGCTCTGAATGGTTCTTTTTTTAAAAAATATTTTCTGATCCTTGTTGGGTTTCCCAAGTGGCTCATAGGTGAAGAATCCACCTGCAATGCAGTAGACACAGGTTCAACCCTTGGCTCAAGAAAATGGCTTGGAGTAGGAAATGGCACTCCACTCCAGTATTCTTGTCGGGAAATTCCATGGGCAAAGGAGCCTGGCGGGCTCACAAAGGCCACACAGGGCCTCGAGTCAGACATGACTCACTGAACACAATTCCTTGTTAAAATTCAGTTTATCTAACTTATCTCCAGTTCGATTAGCATTCTTATTCTTAAAGCTTTCAATCTTTTAACTGGTAAACTATCTATCTCTGTTTCATTTGGGATTTTTCATGGTGTTTTTCTCCTCTTTGATTTGAAACACATTCCTCTGTCTTCTCATTCTGTTTATCTTTCTCTGTCGGTCTGGTAGGTGAAAAGTTCTGTGTTCCAGTCTTGAAGGGGTGTCTTTGCAGGAATGTCCCTATGCAGTCTGCATGTGTCCAGTGGGTTTGGTGGGAGAGTTGTATCTGCTGTGAGCATGGATCTTCCCTTAGGTGTCCCTTAGGTCCGGGCAAATGGTTCGGAGCCCAAGGCTGTTTTCAGTCTGCCACCTCTGCAGAACGCTGATAATACTGTCTTCACTCGGGTCAGAGGCAGAGTCAGGTCTGAGCTCTTCTCTCTGTGTCTGCACTCTCCTTGGCAAAGCTCCTCCCCCTGGTGGAGAGATGCATCAGAACAAGAATGGCTGGAGCAGAGGACATGCAGTCTGGGGTGTACTCTGGTGTGCTGGTGGAAACTGGCCCGAGCCCCAGGCAGTCTCAATCTGCTGCCCTCACCATGTTCCCAGTTATTAGCAAGTGAGCTGTTCATGAGCGGAGCTTAAGTTTCTTACAGCCCACCTGTTAGTCCCACTGGTTTTCAAACCTGCAGAGGGGACTCATCTCATGTCAAACTTCAGAGCTGGGGTGCCCATTATATGACTCAAACCCCTCATTCTGCAAGGAGGATCCCTGAGCTCATGATAACACTTTCTTATGTCCCCTGCTAGGGACCTGAGTCCTGACCAAATTGCTCCACCTCCCTTTCTACCAAACTCAACATCGGTCTTTCTTTATAGCCTTGTCTGTAAAGGACCTTCTTGCAAATCTCTAGTCCATTTTCAGCAAGAGTTGCTCAACATGTAGAATTAGTTTTCACGTGTTCCTGCAGGAAGGTAAGCTCAGCATCCTTCTACTTAACCATCTTGATCTCCAGTTTACATTAATTTTTCTATTTGTTTATTATTATAAATAAAATATTATACTTATTGATTATTTTTCTATTCTCAATTTTTCTTGAGCTATAGTTGACATGTAAATATATTAGTTTCAATTGTGAAACATAATGGTTTGATGATGCACATATTGGGAGATGATCAGCATGCTCTCTGGTTAACATTCATTGATATACATAGTTAGAGCTATTTTTTTTTTTCTTGTGATGAGAACTTTTAAGATCTACTCTCTTAGCAACTTTTGAACATACAACACAGTATTATGAACTATAGTTACCCTGGTGTACATACTATCCATAGGACTTATTCATCTTATAACTGGAGGTTATCACCTTTTGACCATCATCTGTTTAACCCATCCTACCCTGAAATCCCTACCTTGGTCTCTGGTAACCACGAATCTGTTCTCTCTGAGATCAACTTTTTTTTTTTTTTAGATTTTATGTGTAAGTAAGGTTGTATGGTATATGTTTTGTCTGACTTGTATCACCTATCATAATGCCCTCTAGATCAATCTGTGTTGTTACAAATAGCAAAATTTTATTCTTTTCATGGCTGAATAATATGGAATATTATTTTATTTAATAAATATTGTATTAAATTACTATTATTATAAATATTGGAATATATCATATCATATCTAATATATAGTATTACATGTAATATAATATATATTAATTTGTTCATGTTGTTCAGTCGCTAAGTCATGTTGGACTATTTGTGACCCAATGAACAGAAGTATGCCATCCTTCCATATCCTTCACCATCTCCAAGAGCTTGTCCAAACACATGAACATTCAGTCAGTGATGCCATCCAACCATCTCATCCTCTGTTGTCCCCTTCTCTTCCTGCCTTCAGTCTTTTGCAGCATCAGGGTCTTTTCCAATAAGTCAGCTTGTCATATCAGGTGGTCAAAGTATTGGAGCTTCAGCTCAGCACCAGTCCTTCCAATGAAAGTTCAGGACTGATTTCCTTTAGGATTGACTGGTTCGATCTCCTTACAGTTCAAGGAACTCTCAAGAGTCTTCTCCAGCATTGCAGATCCAAAGCATCAATTCTTTGGCACTCAGCCCTCCAACTCTCACGTCTATACATGACTACTGGAAAAACCATAGCTTTGACCATACATACCTTTGTCAGCAAAGTGATGTCTCTGCTTTTTAATATGCTGTCTAGATTGGCCATAGCTTTTCTTCTAAGGAGCAAGTATCTTTTAATTTCATGGTTGCTTTCACAGTCTACAGTGATTTTGGAGCCCGAGGAAATGAAGTCTGTCACTGTTTCCATTTTTTCTTCATCTATTTGTCATGAAGTGATGGGACTGGATGCCATGATCTTCATTTTTTTAATGTTGAGTTTTAAGCCAGCTTTTTCATTCTCCTCTTTCACACTCATCAAGAAGCTCTTTAGTTCCTTTTCACTTTCTGCCATTAGGGAAGTATCATCTAAGATTGTTGATATTTCTACTGGCAATCTTGATTCTACTTTGTGATTCATCCAGCCCATCATGTGTCATGGTGTACTCTGTATATAAGCTAAGTAAGCAGGGTGATAGTATACTGCCTTGATGTACTCCTTTCCCAATTTGGAACCAGTCTGTTGTTTCATGTCCGGTTCTAACTGTTGCTTTCTGACTTTCGTACAGGTTTCCCAGGATGCAGATAAGGGAGTCTGGTATCCCCATCTCTTTAAGAATTTTCCACAGTTTGTTGTGATCCACCTAGTCAAAGTCTCTAGCATAGTCAATGAAGCAGAAGTAGATGTTTTTCTGGAATTCTCTTGCTTTTTCTATGATTCAGTGGATGTTGGTAATTTGATCTCTGGTTCCTCTGCCTTTTTTAAATCCAGCTTTAAATGTTGAGTTTTAAGACAGCTTTTTCATTCTCCTCTTTCACACTCATCAAGAAGCTCTTTAGTTCGTTTTCACTTTCTGCCATCAGGGAAGTATCATCTAAGGTTGTTGATATTTCTACTGGCAATCTTGAACATCTGGAAGTTTTTGGTTCACATACTGTTGAAGCATAGCTTGAAGGATGTAGAGCATTACCTTGCCAGCATGTGAAATGAGTGCAATTGAACTGTATTTTGAACATTCTTTGGCATTGCCCTTCCTTGGGATTGAAATAAAAACTGACCTTTTCCAGTCCTGTGGCCAATGCTGAGAGTACTAAAATTGCTGGCATATTGTGTGTAGCACTTTAACAGCATGATCTTTTAGGACTTGAAATAGACCAGCTGGAATTCCCACCTCCACTAACTTTGTTCATAGTGATGCTTCCTAAGGCCCACTTGGCTTCACACTCCAGGATGTCTAGCTCTAGGTAGGTGATCACAGCATTGTGGTTATCTGGGTCATTAAGACATTTTTTTGTACTATTCTTCTGGGTATTCTTGCCACCTCTTCTTAATCTCTTCACTTCAGTTAGGTCCTTACAATTTGTATCCTTTATTGTGCCTATCTTTGCATGAAATATTCCTTTGATCTTGACGAGATCTCTAGTCTTTCCCATTCTATTGTTTACCTCTATTTCTTTGCATTGTTCATGTTTTTTCTTATCTCCACCTGCTGTTCTTTGGAAATATGCATTCAGTTAAATATGTGTTTCCCTTTCTCTTCTCTACTTTTTCAGCTATTTGTAAGTCCTCCTCAAACAACTGTTTTGTGTTCTAGCATTTCTGTTTTCTTAGGGATGATATTGGTTACAGTGTTAGCAACCTCCATCCATTGTTCTTCAGTCACTTTGTCTATGAGATCTAATCTCTTGAATCTATTTGTCACTTCCACTATATAATCATAAGGGATTTGATTTAGGTCATATCTGAATGGCCTAGTGGTTTTCCCTACTTTCTTCAATTTAAGTCAGTTTAATAACATAATATATTTATGTTTATATGCTTATATTTAAGCAATATACTAAGCACACACATAATATAATTATATATAAAATAATAGCAGAGTGGGTAGCCATTTCCCTTTTTCAGGGTATCTACCTGATCCAGTGGTTGAACCAAGGTCTTACTGTAATATATAATAGTATATATATGAAATGTTATATATATTACATATATTATATGTATGTAATGGGCTTTCCTTATGGCTCAGATGGTAAAGAATCTGCCTGTGATGTGGGAGACCTGGGTTTGATCACTGGGTTCAGAAGATTTCCTGGGGAAGCAAATGGCTATCCACTCCAGAATTCTGGCCTGGAGAATTCCACTGTCAGAGGAACCTGGCAGGCTACACTCTGTGGCGTCACAAAGAGCCAGACACAACTGAATGACTAACAATTTCACTTTTTCATACTACTAATATTATATGACTATATTATATGTAATTATATTAAAATATACTATACTGTTTATATTATGTTATTAACATGACTTAAATTGAAGAAAGTTGGGAAAACCACAAGGCCCTTCAAGTATGATCTAAATCACATCCATTATGATTCTACAGTGGAAGTGACAAACAGATTCAGGGGTTTTTGAATAACAATGGATGGAGGTTGCTAACACTGTGACCAATACCATCCCCCAAAAAAAGAAATGCAAGGAGGCAAATGGTTGTCTATATTATATACTTTGTGTCTATAATATATATGCATAAATATTACCTTTTCGTTATCCACTCATTTGATGATAGACAATTAGGCTGTTTCCACGTCTTGTCCATTTTAAACAATGCAGCAGCGAACATGAAGGTGAAGATATATTTTTTAAATTACTAGTGTCCTTTTTCATTTGGTTTGTTTTTGGATAAATACCAGAAGTAGAACTGCTGGATCATATTTTAGTTCTTTTTTTAAATTTTTGACGTAACGTCATACTGTTTTCCGTAGTAACTGTACCAATTTGCTTTCTACCAGCAGTGTACAAAGGTTCTGTTTCGTCCACTTCCTCACAAGTATTTGCCATATCTTATCTTTTTGATGATAGCCATTCTAGCAGGTGTGAGATATATCTCACTATGGTTTTGATTTCCATTTTCCTGATGATTCCCAGAGCAGGAAATGGCAACATACACCAGTATGTTTGCCTGGAGAATACCATGGACAGAGGAGCTTGGAGGGCTACAGTCCTTAGGGTCATAAAGAATCAGACAGGACTGAAGCTGCTTCGTACACACACATACTACGATCAGTGACGTTGAACACTTTTTTGTGTACCTGTTAATCATTTGTATGTTCCCTTTGGAAAAGTGTCTACCCAGAGCCTCTGCATGTCTTAAAATCAGACTGTTTGACTTTTGCTATTGAGTTGTTTAAATTCTTTTGAATATATTTTGCAGATTAATGCCTTAATAGATATATGATTTTGCAAGTATTTTCTCCCTTTTGATAGGTGGTATTTTTATTTTGTTGATGGTTTCTTTTGCTGTTCAGCAGTTTTTAGTTTGATTTAGTCCCAATTGGTTTTTTATTTTGTTGCCTTTGCTTTTACTCTTAAATCCAAAAAATAATTGCCAATACTGATGTCAAGGAAATTACTGCCTATTTTCTTCTAGGAAATTTATGGTTTCAGGTCTTATGTTCAAGTCTTCAATTTATTTTGACTTATTTTTGTGTGTATGTTGTAAGACAGTACTCCAGGTTTATTCTTTTACCTGTGGCTATCCTGTTTTCCGAGCTCCATTTATTGTCCTTTCCCCTCTGTATATTCTTGGCTCTTTTGTCATACTATGTTTTGTATTTTGTATTTATTTTTGTGTTTTTGTTCATTTGTCCTCATTTTAATCTTATATCATTGATTTTCTAGTATTTTATCTTAAAACATTTAAAAATGTTTAATTTTGAGGTTCTCAAAGTGGAGAGATAGCATAGTAAAAACAAAAAAGTAATAATGAGAGCAGATGCTTTAAAATGCCTACTGCTTATTATAGCCTATTTTAAGCATAGTTAACAGAGAGTTAAACTGCAATCAGTCCTTTGAAGTAGGTGCTATTATTTTCTTTCAGATGAAAACATTGTTATTGAGAGGTTCAATAATTTGTGCAAGTCACATAGGTTTTTTGTGGCTGAAGCTTAACTCAAGCCCAGAATCCTTCTACACCTACTCTTTTGGTGTTTCCTAATATATATATATTCTGTGGTTCTCTAGACAGTTCTAAAAAATTACCATAAGAATTTCTGAAGACCCAAATGTTGATTCTTATCAGGATAATAAATACTCACTGTACATTTATTATGCTTGAGTTATTGGACTAGAACTAAATCTTTGCATCTCATATCATCTTGCCCTTATAGGAAGGAACTTATGTCTTAAGTTTCTGGCATATATAATTTGTAAGGTTTTGGGTAAAAAACAAAAACAGAAATAAATGGGAAATAGTAGACAGGAGACCAGTTTAAGGGAAGGTCTTTTAGGCAATGCCATTTCCCTAACTTTGGTTAGAAATGAGGAATTGTGAACATTTTAAGAAACAAGCAAAGAACTCAGTAGAAAGATTATGGTCCCTGCCTCTGACATCACAAGTATGCAGGCCTACTATTAAAAGAATTAATTATCATTTTTCTCTTCTACTAAAATTCTTGTCAGTCTTATATGGATATTCTGATTTTTATGTGAAATCCCTCAACATTTTCCTCCTTGTGTGTAATCAGAAGAAGCTATTCTGAGAAGTTATCCCTAAAAGGCTGCTTGTTCATCTTTTTTTTTTTTTTAATGAGAAATCAGCAGTGAACTTTATTTATGTTGCAACCCATTTTAGTTCAATCTGGGGCTCTATTAAATGTGAGTCCACAGAATTTGACAGGCACAACTATTCATTGTTAATACTTGTGATTCTCCTCTGGAAACATAGTGGTTGAACTTTTTTAATATGCCAGATGTTTGCAAGTGAATTTCTTTATGCATAAAATATAAGTGGCTTTTAGATGTATTATATTATGTGATACAATATTTCTAAGATTTAGATAATATTATTATCCTCATTTAGATATTTAAAGACAATCCTGAAGTTAAAAAAAAAAACTGCCCTAAAATCATAGAGCCAGGAACATTTCATGTAAAGAAGGGCACAATAAAGAACAGAAATGGTATGGACCTAACAGAAGCAGAAGATGTTAAGAGGTGGCAAGAATACACAGAACTATACAAAAAAGCTCCTCCCGGTCACTGCCCCTGACCTTGGGTGAGGGGTTACTCCTCACAGCCACTGGCAGCAGCTGAGAGGACCTACCCCACGCCCGAGGTCAAGGGCGGCAGCCGAGAGGAGCAACCCCAGATCCAAGGAGCAGCGGCTGCACAGGGGGGGGCCGAGAGGAGCTACTCCACATTCAAGGTCAGGAGGGGCGGCCCTGAGGAGATAACCCTCCTCCAAGGTAAGGAACAACGGCTGCGTTTTGCTGGTAGAGCCGTAAAGAGATAGCCCACTTCCAAGGTAATAGAAACCCAAGTAAGATGGTAGGTGTAGCAAGAGGGCATCAGAGGGCAAACACACTAAAACCATAATCACAGAAAACTAGCCAATCTGATCACATGGACCACAGCCTTGTCTAACTCAATGAAACTAAGCCATGCTGTGTGGGGCCACCCAAGATGGATGGGTCATGGTGGAGAAGCCTGACAGAATGTGGTCCACTGGAGAAGGGAATGGCAAACCACTTCAGTATCTTGCCTTGAGAACCCCATGAACAGTATGAAAAGACAAAATGATAGGATACAGAAAGAGGAATGCCCTAGGTCGGTAGGTGCCCAATATGCTCCTGGAGATCAGTGGAGAAATAACTCCAGAAAGAATGAAGGGATGGAGCCAAAGCAAAAAGAATACCCAGTTGTGGATGTGACTGGTGATAGAAGCAAGGTCCGATGCTATAAAGAGCAATATTGCATAGGAACCTGGAATGTTAGGTCCATGAATCAAGGCAAATTGGAAGTGGTCAAACAGGAGATGGCAAGAGTGAATGTTGACATTCTAGGAATCAGCGAACTAAAATGGACTGGAATGGGTGAATTTAACTCAGATGACCATTATATCTACTACTATGTTCAGGAATCCCTTAGAAGAAATGGAGTAGCCATTGTAGTCAACAAAAGAGTCCAAAGTGCAGTACTTGGATGCAATCTCAAAAATGACAGAATGATCTCTGTTCGTTGCCAAGGCAAACCATTCAATATGACAGTAATCCAAGCCTATGCCCCAACCAGTAAAGCTGAAGAAGCTGAAGTTGAATGGTTCTATGAAGACCCACAAGACCTTTTAGAACTAACACCCAAAAAAGATGTCCTTTTCATTATAGAGGACTGGAATGCAAAAGTAGGAAGTCAAGAAACACCTGGAGTAACAGGCAAATTTGGCCTTGGAGTACGGAATGAAACAGGACAAAGGCTAATAGAGTTTTGCCAAGAGAACGCACTGGTCACAGCAAACACCCTCTTCCAACAACACTAGAGAAGACTCTACACATGGACATCATCAGATGGTCAACACCGAAATCAGATTGATTACATTCTTTGCAGCCAAAGATGGAGAAGCTCTATACAGTCAGCAAAAACAAGACCGGGAGCTGACTGTGGCTCAGATCATGAACTCCTTATTGCCAAATTCAGACTTAAACTGAAGAGAGCAGGGAAAACCACTAGCCCATTCAGGTATGACCTATATCAAATCCCTTATGACTATACAGTGGAAGTGAGAAATAGACTTAAGGGACTAGATCTGATAGACAGAGAGCCTGATGAACTATGGACAGAAGTTCGTGACATTGTATAAGAGACAGGAATCAAGATCATCCCCATAGAAAAGAAATGCAAAAAGGCAAAATGGCTGTCTGAGGAGGCCTTACAAATAGCCGTGAAAAGAAGAGAAGTGAAAAGCAAAGGAGAAAGTGAAAGATATTCCCATTTGAATGCAGAGTTCCAAAGAATAGCCAGGAGAGATAAGAAAGCCTTCCTCAGCTATCAATGCAAAGAAAAAGAGGAAAACAACAGAATGGGTAAGACTAGAAATCTCTTCAAGAAAATTACAGATATCAAGGAAACATTTCATGCAAAGATGGGTTTGATAAACGACAGAAATGGTATGGACCTAATAGAAGCAGAAGATATTAAGAAGAGGTGGCAGGAATACACAGAACTATACAAAAAAGATCTTCATGACGCAGATAATCATGACGGCGTGATCACTCACCTAGAGCCAGACATCCTGGAATGTGAAGTCAAGTGGGCCTTAGAAAGCATCACTATGAACAAAGCTAGTGGAGGTGATGGAATTCCAGTTGAGCTATTTCAAATCCTGAAAGATGATGCTGTGAAAGTGCTGCACTCAATATGCCAGCAAATTTGGAAAACTCAGCAGTGTCCACAGGACTGGAAAAGGTCAGTTTTCATTCCAATCCCAACAAAAGGCAACCCCAAAGAATCCTCAAACTACCACACAATTGAACTCATCTTACATGCTAGTAAAGTAATGCTGAAAATTCTGCAAGCCAGGCTTCAGCAATACATGAACTGTGAACTTCCAGATGTTCAAGCTGGATTTAGAAAAGGCAGGGGAACCAGAGATTAAATTGCCAACATCTGCTGGATCATCAAAAAAGCAAGAGAGTTCCAGAAAAACATCTAGTTTTGCTTATTGACTATGCCAAAACACTTGACTGTGTGGATCACAATAAACTATGGAAAATTCTGAAAGAGATGTGCATAACAGACCACCTGACCTGCTTCTTGAGAAATGTATATGCAGGTCAGGAAGCAACAGTTAGAACTGGACATGGAACAACAGTCTGTTTCCAAATAGGAAATGGAGTACCTCAAGGCTGTATATTATCACCCTGCTTATTTAACTTATATGCAGAGTACATCATGAGAAACGCTGGGCTGGAAGAAGAACAAGCTGGAATCAAGATTGCCAGGAGAAATATCAATAACCTCAGATATGCAGATGGCACCACCCTTATGGCAGAAAGTGAAGAGGAACTAAAAAGCCTCTTGATGAAAGTAAAAGAGGAGAGTGAAGAAGTTGGCTTAGAGCTCAACATTCAGAAAACTAAGATCATGGAGTCTCGTCCCATCACTTCATGGCAAATAGATAGGGAAACAGTGAAAACAGTGTCATACTTCTTTTTTTGTTTGGCTCCAAAATCACTGCAGGTGGTGATTGCAGCCATGAAATTAAAAGACGTTTACTCCTTGAAAGAAAAGTTATGACCAACCTAGATAGCATATTAAAAAGTAGAGACAATACTTTGCCAACAAAGGTCCATCTCGTCAATGATACGGTTTTTCCAGTGGTCATGTACTGATGTGAGAGTTGGACTGTGAAGAAAGCTGAGCACCGAAGAATTGATGCTTTTGAACTGTGGTGTTGGGGAAGACTGTTGAGAGTCCCTTGGACTGCAAGGAGATCCAACCAGTCCATCCTAAAAGAGATCAGTCCTGGCTGTTCATTTGAAAGACTGATGCTGAAGCTGAAACTCCAATACTTTGGCCACCTCATGTGAAGAACTGACTCATTGGAAAAGACCCTGATGGTAGGAGGGATTGGGGTCAGGAAGAGAAGGGGACGACAGAGGATGAGATGGCTGGATGGCATTTCCAACTCGATGGACATGAGTTGAGTAAACTCCAGGAGTTGGTGATGGACAGGGAGGCCTGGCGTGCTGCGATTCATGGGGCCACAGAGTCAGACACGACTGAGTGACTGAACTGAACTGACACAAAAAAGATCTTAATGATCCAGTTAACCATGATTGTGTGATCAATCACTTACAGCCAGTCATCCTGGAGTGCAAAGTCAAATGCAAAGTCAAGTCAAGTGGGCCTTAGGAGGCATCACTATGAACAAAGATAGTGGAGGTGATGGAATTCCAGCTGAGCTATTTCAGATCCTAAAAGATGATGCTGTTAAAGTGCTGCAGTCAATATGCCAGCAAATTCGGATAACTCAGCAGTGGTCACAAGACTGGAAAAGGTCAGTTTTCATTCCAGTTCCAAAGAAAGGCAATGCCAAAGAATGTTCAAACTACTACACAATTGCACTCATCTGATACACTAGCAAAGTAATGCTCAAAATTCTCCAGTCCAGGCTTCAACAGTACATGAAACTGAGAACTTCCAGATGTTCAAACTGGTTTTAGAAAAGGCAGAGGAACCAGAGATCAAATTGCCAACAAATACTGGATCATAGAAAAAGCAAGAGAATTCCAGGAAAACATCTACTTCTGCTTCATTGACTATGCTAAAGCCTTTATCTGTGTGAATCACAACAAACTGTGAAAAATTCTTCAAGAAATGGGAACACTAGACCACTTTACCTGCCTCATGAGAAATCTGTATGCAGGTCAAGAAGCAAAAGTTAGAACTGGATATGGAACAATGGAGTGGTTCCAAATTGGGAAAGGAATACGTCAAGGCTGTATATTGACAGGGATGTCAAGGGATGACAGAGGATGAGATGGTTGGTTGACATCACTGACTCGATGGACATGAGTTTGAGCAGCTCTAGGAGGAGTTGGTGATAGACAGGGACACCTGGCATGCTGCAGTCCATGGGGTTGCAAACAGTTGTTCATGACTGAGCAACTGAACTGAAAGAAGTAAAAGCCCATTCAAATCTATATCTGCTTGGATTTGGACATCAAAATGTTCAGAGTACTTACACAGGTGATTAATTTACTATCTCCATATACATATTTGAGTCACCTTTGGAACCTAAATGAAAAATTCTCTATGACAAGAACTGCTTTCTAGCTTTTGAGTCATAGAGATGATAATCTGCCTTAGTTGGTTTTGCTTGATTTTTGAATCCAGATTATAAACCAGTATACTTTATCCAATTTAGATAATCTCAACCCAAGGTCTAGCTGTAATTTGTATTAAGCTATTAGAGAGAAAATGAATACCTACACCAGAGGAGTTTGTTTTATGTAAAAGAAGTTATGTCATGAATTGAGGCCAATTTTTACTTTTTAAAAAGTAATTCAATTTATTTTTTATTCTTTGTTTCAACATTTTTTTCCTTTTAAATAATTTCCTTATTGACTTAATGAATCATTTACATCATCGTGAATAAGCACAAATACTTTTTTGAGCATGGTTCAGTAAAAGTATATGTACAGTTACTTGTTATTTCAGTGCTTGTATCAGGTCCATTATTAAATAGACATAAATACATATGTGGATCTGTATTTTACTCTTTTAAATAAAGAAGAATTCAAATGTATTACTTTCTATCTATAAATGATTATAAATATGATGTTCTTGAAAGTTAAATTTTAAATAGCAATCAACTTTTTAATGTACTTATTTAAATAATTTTTAAAAGAATTTGTAATGGAGAGGGAGGTGGGAGGGGGGCTCGGGATGGGGAACGCATGTAAATCCATGGCTGATTCATGTCAAAGTATGGCAAAAACCACTACAATATTGTAAAGTAATTAGCCTCCAACGAATAAAAATAAATGGGAAAAATAAATAAATAAATAAAAAGTATATTTAAAAAAAAAGAATTTGTAAAATAACTCATGTTTAAAATGACTTTTTAAATAATTCCCTTTGAAGTACGTGGAACCAAGAATATAAAGAATTCATTAGTGTTTCCCAAAATGTAGAATTCAAAAACACACAACTATAAAAGTTAAAATAGAATATGATGGGCAAGGAAAAAATTAGCTGAAATCCAATCCAAGAATTATTGTCATTGTAGAGTAGGGAACAAGAAATGGGAACTGGAACAATAGTAAAAGCAGTGTTTATAGAAACTTTTCTGAGTTGAGATGCATGTTAGTATACAGTACGGAGCATTCATTTAATTTGATTTTAAAAAAATCACACTTGTGAGTATCTTGGGTAATAATTGAATTACAAATTTTTTTAATGAAAATGTTCAAATATACATGAAACTTGCGAGAATAGTAAAATGAAACCTGTAGACGTCTTATTTAGATTTCAGAATTATAATTAATTTACCATAATTGGTTTTTATATGTATGAGAGTGTGTGTTAATGTGTGTATGTGTGTGCACTTATCTGCACAAGAATTCAGCTGGAAAAATATTTTATTACAAAGGAACAAAACACTAGTTGGCTTCAGAATTCTCCTTTGTAAATCAAATTGCCATAAGAAAAAGGAACAGTCTACAGTGTTTTAAGAGCAAAAGGACACGATGCAATTATTTTATGCCCAACTGAGTGCTTTTTAAAGTGAAAAGTGAAAAAGAGAAAGACATTTTTATATATATCAGGAAATATAACATTTGTGTGCCTATTAAAAAGCAATGTTTCTTCAAAAATATGTTAGCATACATTTGAAGAGTTAAATAATATTAAAAATCTAAGAGTAAAACTTAAATGAAAAAATGGACTGAGATAAGCATGGGAATCACACATATGTAAAGTTAATGCTCATGTAAATCTGTCAAAACTATTCTTTAAAGAGAATGTAGGTTCCAAAAATATTGTATTTTGGAGATAAGGATTTATAATATATGAAAACTTACTAGCAAAGAGATTGAATAAAGCAAGATCCTCTATGACCCACCTCCTAGAGTAACAGAAATAAAAACAAAAGTAAACAAGTGGGACTTGATTAAACTTAAAAGGTTTTTCACAGCAAAGGAAACTATAAGAAAGGTGAAAAGACAACCTCAGAATGGAAGAAAATAATAGCAAGTGAAACAACTGACAAAGGATTAATTTCAAAAATATACAAGCAGTTCATATAACTCAATACCAGAAAAACAAACAACTCAATCAAAAAGTGGGAAAAAGACCTAAACAGACATTTCTCCAAAGAAGACATACAGATGGCTAACAAACACATGAAGAGATACTCAACATCGCTCATTATTAGAGAAACGTGTATTAAAACTACAATGAGATATTACCTCACACCACTCAGAATGGCCCTCATCAAGAAGTCTACAAACAATAAATGCTGGAAAGGATGTGGAGGAAAGGGAACACTCTTGCACTGTTGGTGGGAATGTAAATTGATACAGCCATTGTTGAAGATAGTATGGGGATTCCTTAAAAAACTAGGAAGAAAACCACCTTATGATCCAGCAATCCCACTCCTAGGCATATACATTGAGGAAACCAAAATTGAAAGAGACAAATGTATCCCACTGTTCATTGCAACACTATTTACAATAGCTAGAACATGGAAGCAACCTAGATGTCCATTGACAGATGAATGGATAAAGAAATTGTGGTACATATACACAATGGAATATTACCCAGCCATAAAAAGGAATGCATTTGAGTCAGTTCTAATGAGGTGAATGACCCTAGAATGTATTATACAGAATGAAGTAAGTCAGAAAGAGAACAATAAATATCATATTCTATCACATATATACAGAATCTAGAAAAATGGTACTGAAGAATTTATTTACAGGGCAACAGTGGAGAAACAGACATAGAGAATAGGTTTATGGACATGAGGAGAGGGGAGGAGAGGGTGAGATATATGGAAAGAGTAACATGGAAACTTACTTTACCATATATAAAATAGTTAGCCAACAGGAATTTGCTGTATGGCTCAGGAAACTCAAACAGGAGCTCTGTATCAAAATAGAGGGATGGTATGGGGAGGGAGAGGGGAGGGAGGTTCAAAAGGGAGGGGATATATGTATACCTATGGCTGATTCTTGTTGAAGTTTGACAGAAAACAGCAAAATTCTGTAAAGCAATTATCCTTCAGTGAAAAATAAATACATTAAAAAAAGAAGAAAATTTTGCTAAATAATTATATCAAAATTGATAACTGCTATCTTATATGCTCATAATTGTTAAAAATATGATTAAAAAATAAGCTCTACTCATAGTAGACATTAACACAGAGAATTACTAAGGAAAGACTCAAGGATATAATACAAAGTTCTAATAAGTGCATGAATCTTCTAGAAATGTAATTAGTTCTAGGAAGAAGTAGAGTTGTGAAAAAAGTTTATAATTAGATAAAAGAGATTGAAGTCATTCTCTATAGTGCGATGAATCATATAAAAGGGAAAGCATGGGGCCTTAAATGAGCATATATCCTTGAACAATGAGAAGGAAACAATTGGATAGTTGGTGAAAGTTAACTAAGCAGAGAGGCTCTAACAGTTATAAGCACAGAGGCAAGACAAGGGGAAGCAATTTGACATACGGACAAACTACAACATGGCTAGTCATTGTCCTCACCCTTTGTCATCAGGAATTAATTTATGAAATGTGGCATATGTATGGCCCTCCACCCGTAAGTAAATATTTTCCACTGTCAAAAACTAAATAGTAAAAGTATTTTAATATAATTTTCTTGTTTTGTACTCTTCTATGAATAATACTTATTAAAGATACTATCTTTTATCTATTGAATATTCTTGCTTCCTTTGTCAAAGATTAATTGACCATAGACGTGTGGGGGTTTTTTGTTTTTGTTTTTTCTGGGCTCTCTATCTTTTCCATTGACCAACATGTCTTTTTGTTGCCAGGTATGCCAGTACCACCCTGTACTGATTACTGTAGCTTTATAAAATTGTCTGAAGTCTGGGCAGGTTATGCCTCCTGCTTTGTTCTTTTCACAGGATTGCTTTGGCAATTCTAGGTATTTTTTGGTTCCACATAAATTTTAATATTATTTGTTCTAGTTCTGTGAAAATGTCATGGGTGATTTCATAGGGATCACATCAAATCTGTAGATTACTTTGGGTAGTAGGAGGGCCATTTTAACAATATTAATTCATCCAATATAAGAATGGCTTTCCATCTTTTTAAATCATCTTTAATTTCCTTTATTGATGTTTTGTAGTTCTCAGTGTATAGCTCATAGACTCCTCAGTCAAGTTTATTCCTAAGTAACTTTTTAGTGTCATTTTTATTTTCTGTTTTTCATTGTTAGTATAAAGAAATGCACCTGATTTCTAAGTGTTAATCTTGTATCCTGCTGCCTTGCTGAATTTATCAGTTCTAGTAGTGTGGAATCTTTAGAGTTTATAAAAACATGTCTTTACTGTACTCCTCATATACGGATTTAAAAATTGTTCAACATTTTTTGCTATTTTCTCATATATTTGATTTTTGTCTTTTTCCTATTATACCTCTTTAGAAGCTCCTTTATTTATATAGTTATATACAAATTTATTTATACAAATCACAGTATCTTTCTATAATATCTATCCTTGCAGTACTTCAGTGAGACAAGCTCACTGAGAGGGGTGAGTGCAAGGGCTGACTTATATCCTTTTGGAAGTCAGTGTAGTCAGTAAGGCTAACGACAAAAAGAACTATGTGTTGATTAATAATTCTGAAACCACTCTTCGTGTATATGGGAACTGAGTAATTAAGTAAATGGATATTGGATGGTAGGATCCTGTTGGAATGGGAATTTGCAAACATGAAAAGGAGGAGGCTGAGAATAATCCATGTGTTGGTGAATAAAAATTGGTAACAGTGTATACTCAGATTTAGCTTAATATCACTATAAGTTGTTACTTATAGTAACAACTTATAATTTCTATTTATAATTTATAAGTATAAATATTTATAAATATGTATATGTGCATGAGTGTTCTTGCCTTGAGAATCCCAGGGACAGGGGAGCCTGGTGGGCTGCCTTCTATGGGGTCGCACAGAGTCGGACACGACTGAAGCGACTTAGCAGCAGCAGCAGCAGCAGCATATGCGCATAGGCTAGCATGAACACATATATCTCTTTGCTCTATCAGCTTAGGGAGTCAAGAATCAATAACATACATTAGCACTGACCACATTTAGAAGCTAGAAATTTGTTTGTAATTTCATTCTTTAATTAAAAAAATATTAGGCTCTTTGGTGAAATTCCTGATTCCAGGATTAGAAAAGAAATAAGCAGATTGAACCTAGAACATCTTGCAGTGCCATAAAGTAAGAAAGTGACAACCTCCTAAAAGACAGGGAATGTCAAAAGGATATTTCAACCAATAGAAGGAGATCCCCAATGACCAAAGTTGAAACAAATAGAAAAAAATATTGGAGTATAAACCAAAGTATCAAATAAATAGGGCTTCCCTGGTGGCTCAGCAGTAAAGAATCCCCCTAAAATGAAGGAGACATAGATTCAGTTCCTGGGTCGGGAATATTCCCTGGAGAAGAAAGTGGCAATCCACTCTAGTCTTCTTGCCTGGAAAATTCCATGGACAGAGGAGCCTCGTGTACCACAGTCCATGGATTTTCAGAGTCAGACATGATTTAGTGACTAAACAACAACAGCAACAATGAAGTAAATATGCCTGGATTCATACTCATGTAAATAAATGATAAGCAAATCAATAAATGAAATAGAATAGACAAATCTCCCATGGAGAAGAATTCCAAATAATTTATGTCAATATTCTTAAGGGAGTGAGTGCATCCGCCCACTCTTGAAATGTGTGCTTCACACAGTGACTTTCTTCCAAAGAGTAGGATATGCAAAGGGAGGGGGGAAAGTAACTTTGCAGTGGAGTAACCTGGCAAAATTATCTCAAACCAGGTCATCAAATTTAACATGAACTAGAAGTCACATTGGTAGTATGTACACTTGATATGATGTGATATGATGAGAAAGACACTTCACATTCTTCTTCCTCAAAACATAAAACTCCAATCTAATCCTGAAAGGGACATCAGACAAATACCAACTAAGGAGCATCCTACAAAATACCTGACTGACAATCCTCAAAGTTGTCAAGGTCTTCAAAAATAAGGAATGTGTGAGAAGTGGTCACAATCAAGTGGAGCCTAAGGTGACATGACACCTAAGTGTGTTAACCTAGGTGGGCCTGAAACAGATTCAGAAACTTGTAGTAACTTGATTACAGCTGAATACAGTATGGAATTTTGTTAGTAATAGCATATGATTATTGTTTCTTTAATTGTGACAAGTGTACCGTACTCATATAAGATGTTAGCAATAAGGAAAACTGAGTGGGGTATACAGGCACTTTCTGTAATGTACAGAAATATAATTTTTGTACACTTGAAACTGTTCTAAAATAAGTTTACTAAAAATCATCTTTTAGTAAGTTTTGCCAAAACAGTTGGTTATCCATGTACTAAAATTTCACATATACCAAAAATGTTTTATATGCGAAATCAGTCATAGACCTAAGGATTGAAGCTGGGTCTCCTGCATGCAGGCAGATTCTTTACCATCTGAGCAACCAGGGAAACTATAGAATGTAAACTAGAAGCTAAAAATTTATATTTTCTAGAAGACAACATGGGTGAAGATGTTTGCTACTTTGGATTGGCAAGGATTTCCTAAACATGACACAAATAACATAAATCATAAGATTTTTTAATGATAAATAAAAATTTCATTGAAATTAAAACATTTGTGGTTTGAAATATATCCAATAAAGACAAAAATCACAAGCCATTCACATTAACAAATATTACAAAACATATAAGTTTAAAAGAAAATCATAATATAATTTACTCTTAAATGCTATAATAGTAAGACAAAAATACCAAGTTTGTCTTAAAAATGACAAATGACTTGAGCAAACACTATTTTTTTATTTTTTTATGCCACACCACACAGTTTGTAGGATCGTCCCCAGCCAGGGATTGAACTTAGGCTGTTGCAGTGTAAGCCCAGAATCCTACCACTAGGCCACTGGCAAAGTCTTGAACAGATACTTTAAAAACAAAGATATTCACATGGCAAAAAAACACATGAAAAATTTTCAACACCATTCGTTATTATTATTAGGATCATACAAATTATTTCAAATGCACTAGAACTGCTAGAATTACAAACAGATTGATAGTATCATTGTGGTGAAGCCATTGAAAATTTCATATAACACTGGTAGATATTTAGGAAAATAATTCATCAATTTCTTATGCAGATGAATATACAATTATTTTATAACCTAAAAATCTTTCTCCTAGCTATTTACTGAAGAGGGAAAATATATGTTCACACAAAGAATTGCTTCAACAGTACATGAACCATGAACTTCCAGATGTTCAAGCTGGATTTAGAAAAGGCAGAGGAATCAGAGATCAAATTGCCAACATCTGTTGAATCATCAAAAAAGGAAGAGAGTTCCAGAAAAACATCTACTTCTGCTTTGTTGACTATACCAAACCTTTTGACTGTGTGGATCACAATAAACTGTGGAAAATCCTTAAAGAGATTAGAATACCAGGCCACCTGATCTGCCTCCTGAGAAATCTGTATGCAGGTCAGGAAGCAACAGTTAGAATTGGAGATGGAACAACAGACTGGTTCCAAATAGGAAAAGGAGTACATCAAGGCTGTATATTGTCACCCTGCTTATTTAACTTATATGTAGAGATTATCATGAGAAACGCTGGACTGGATGAAGCACAAGCTGGAACCAAGATTGCTGGGAGAAATATCAATAAACTCAGATATGCAGACGACACCACCCTTATGGCAGAAAGTGAAGAAGAACTAAAGAATCTCTTGATGAAAGTGAAAGAGGAAAGTAAAAAGTTGGCTTAAAACTCAACATTCAGAAAATTAAGATCATGGCATCTGGTCCCATCACTTCACAGCAAATAGATGGGGAAACAGTGGAAACAGTGGCTGACTTAATTTTGGGGGGGCTCCAAAATCACTGCAGATGGTGATTACAGCCATGAAATTAAAAGACACTTGCTCCTTGAAAGAAAAATTATAACCAACCTAGACAGCATATTAAAAAGTAGAGACATTACTTTGCCAACAATGGTCCATCTAGTCAAAGCTATGATTTTTCCAGTAGTCATGTATGGATGTGAGAATTGGGCTATAAAGAAAGCTGAGTGCCAAAGAATTGATGCTTTTGATCTGTGGCATTGGAAGAGACTCTTGAGAGTCCCTTGGACTGCAAGGAGATCCAACCAGTCACTCCTAAAGGAAATCAGTCCTGAATATTCCCTGGAAGGACTGATGTTGAAGCTGAAACTCCAATACTTTGGCCACCTGATGCAAATAAGTGACTTATTTGAAAAGACCCTGATGCTGGGAAAGATTGAAGGCAGAAGAAGAAGGGGACAACAGAGAATGAGATGGTTGGATGACATCACCGACTCAATGGACATGAGTTTGAGTAAACTCTGGGAGTTGATGATGGACAGGGAGGCCTGGCATGCTGCAGTCCATGGGGTCGCAAAGAGTTGGACATGACTGAGCGACTGAACTAAAAGAATTACTATTGAATGTTCATAGCAGCTACGCCCCTGATAACCAAAAACTAAAAGCAATGCAGATGTCCCTCAATTGGGGAGAGAATAAAAGAATTGTGATATATCCCCTACAATGGAATAGTACTCAGGAATTGAATGAATAAATTGGTATTAGCATAAATAGATTTCAGTATAATTGCATTAAAGTGAAAAAAGCCAGACCAAAATGGCTATATTCTATATGCCATTTGTAAGAAATTCTACAAGAGGCAAAGCTATAGTGTTATTTTAAGAAGCAGATGGATATTTGCCTGAGAATAGGAAAACGGTGGTGACTGAAAAGAGCCATGAGGAGACTTTGTTGGGATGAAAGAAATTTCCGTGTCATGATCGTGGTTAGCATTTTTTGAATACACTTGTCAAAACTCATAGATTCATACACTTAAAATGGTGATCTTTTAAAAAAGCGTATTTTATTGAACTATAGTTGATTTGCAATATTGTGTTAATTAATGCTGTACAGAAAGTGATTTAGTTATACATATATATTCATCCTTTTTTGTATTATTTTCCAGTATGGTTATCACAGGATATTGAATATAGCACCCTGTACTATACAGTAGGACCTTGTTGTTTATCCATCGTATGTATAATGGTTTGCATCTGCTAATCAAAACCTCTTAATCCATCCACTCACATCTCACTCCCTCTTGGCAACCACAGTCTGTTCTCTATATTCTGTGAGTCTGTATCTGTTTTGTAGATAAGAGAATTGGAGTTGTATTTTAGATTCCACATATCATAAGTTATATCATGTGGTATTTGCCTTTCTTTTTCTGACTTCATTTAGTGTGGTAATATCTAGGTCCATCTGTGTTGCTGCATGTGGTATTATCTCATTGTTCTTGATGTCTGAGTAATATTCCATTGTGTATGTGTATCACATCTTTATCCATTCATCTGTTGATGTACATTTATATTGTTTCCATGTCTTGGCTATTTTGATAATGCTGCTATGAACTTAAGGGTGCATATCTTTTTGAATTATAGTTTTGTCTGCATTTATGTAAAATGATGGTTTTTATATGTGAGTTATACCTTAATGAAGTTGATAAATATAAAAAAATTCATATCAAACATTTAATATTCAATGGTAAGCATCTAACTGCTTTCTCCCATGGCTTTTCATTTGATTCCTTTAATAACATGTTTACATCTCACATTCATCTTGTTAAACTTTAGGGCATCTACAATTTTATTTATCATTTTTCTAATAAGGAAAAGAAGTTATCTAAACACATAGCCTTATAACTTGATTACTGCCGCCAAATTGATACTCATTTTAATAAGTATTTCAAGTAATAAGTCAGTTCAATTTCGCTATTTATTTCAATTCCTTTACCCTATTATTCAAGAAAGACAGTCTGTATAATACACTGTATAAACCACAATTTAAAAATATTCTGTTTGAAATATAATTTCATTTTATTGGTCACCTCATCATAATATTGGCTAATTCATTTACAAATTATGAAAGCATGTTCAAAAGATATGATCTAAAAACCAGAATTTAGAAACACAATGAAACTTTCTATTCCTTCTTTCCAGCTGTTTTTTATTGTTCTTTTACTCAATGTACTTTTGCCTTAGTCAATAGAGCTACCTTAAAAAATTAATGGACTTTTCCAAAAAGCCATCTTGAAACCATAAGAAACCATGTTCTTTGGATCAGTTTTTATTATTTCACATTTTATACATATATTTCC
Organism: Cervus canadensis; assembly: GCF_019320065.1. Lineage (NCBI taxonomy): Eukaryota > Metazoa > Chordata > Mammalia > Artiodactyla > Cervidae > Cervus > Cervus canadensis. The sequence goes on along the minus strand of NC_057388.1, from coordinate 32,557,736 downwards.
AAAACCACAGATTATAGGCATATTTCCCTTTCTGAAACATCACAGTTTGTGCAAATCCAGTGTTACTGGTAGGTAGCGCCACTAGTAGATGGGTCGTTAGAATATGAGTGTAGCTCAAGTTTGCTTTAGAAACCACAGATCTGGCTTGGATTGGAAATAACAGAATCAGCCTGCTGTGTTCTGTTAAGCTGGTCCAATTTCTTCATTTTCTGCAGAATTCAGAATTCCATAGTATTATTAATCATGATCTAAAATTATCTGTAAACTTTAGTCAATTGATTGGACATATTTTCACAGGATAACTACTTCAAATGCTAATATTCATTTTATTTGTCAGGAAATTGTAAGAGAGAGGCTGAATGGTTTGCCAGAGGTCATTAGGAGAGAGAGAGAAAGAAGGAAAAGAGGGGACAGGTAGGGGGTAGACATAAAGAGAGAGAGAGAGAGAGTGTGTGTGTGTGTGTGTGTTCAGAAAAAGAAAAATGACAAATACTAGGTTTCCTGAGTCCTTAGTGGGTGTTCTTTATATTTCACATTACTGCTGATTAATATATGAGAGATTTTTGGTTCATGGATAAAATATGCAAGTAAATACTCAAGTGTATATTCTGCAAACATGGAGCAAATTTTTTATATGTGCTTCTATAAGACTAAATTATTTGACTCCCTACCCATAGTGGTAAACTTATAACATGTGCGAAATAAAAACTCATACGTGCTATAAAAATACAATTTACTAATAAATTTTCCTTAGAAATAAACAGATCTCCTAATAGAAAGGAAATATTTTCAATTTTTATGAACTTTATTGCCCAAATCATGTGTGGTGCCCATGAAAATCCACAGCTAAGATTTCTGGCTGGGGGAAGCACAGTTGACGGAAGGTCCCACCTACTGATGGTGGTGGATTCCCCACCATCATCATGCCAAGTCCATACTCTTCCCAGGTAGCTCTCAGCTGGTAACTGAACATGGTAATAGTAATGTGCTATGGTAGGCCCGTTATGGTGAGATGGGAACTCCTCCAGCAGGAGACTTAGCCTCATGACTTCCCACCATCCTAGTAGCAGGAAGAGGCTCTTTCAAAACTATCCTTCTTAATCCTCTTTCTCCTTCCACAGCAGTCAGATCAGCATCAGGATCTGAAGTCTTTTCTCCTGCCTTTTCCTGCCTCTTCCCCTGTTATCTCTTTTCCATGTCTAATTCCATCTTGGCATCTCTTCTGGAAGGCATGACCTGATACACATTTGCTCTTAATAGCTCTGATCTTGAATTTCTATATTTCTAAAATACAGAAAAAAAAAAAATCTTCATTTTGCTGAGTGAGTAGGATTTCAGTTTGAGTTCACAAAAAAGACACTTTGAAAGCATTATTCAAGCACATTTATATATTTTAATCTAAGACATTATTTCCTGTACAAAAACCACCACTATCAATAAACTGTGAATTACTCTCAATTGTAAAATGTATCTTAATCCCAGAGATATTAAAATCATGTATTTTAGAATGAGTGAAAGTGACCTTTATTATTACCATTATGAATAAATATTTCTCGATATGAATAGGGCTTCCCAGGTGGCTCATCGGTAAAGAATCCGCCCACAATGCAGGAGATAAGAGTCTGATCCCTGGGTTGGGAAGATCCCCTGGAGAAGGAAATGGCAACCCACTCCAGTATTCTTGCCTGGAGAATCCCATGGACAGAGGAGCCTGGTGGACTATAGTCCTTAGGGTTGCAAGAGTCAGAGACAACTTAGCAACTAAACCACTCTCACAATATGGATAATCATGTAGCGTTTCCTATAGCTACTTTTGTGATGAAAATCCTTTTTTGTCTTAAGTGATATACATTAATAAAAATTCACTCCTTAGTTCCAAGTGTTTACTTACACATCTGGTTGCACATAAGAAGACGCATAACGGTTTGATTATACATGTGTTTAATTGCTGAATCCTGTCTGACTCTGCGATGCCATGGACTGCAGTCTGCCAGTCTCTTCTGAGCATGGGATTTCCCAGGCAAAAATTCTGAAGTGGGTTGCATTTCCTTCTCCAGGGTGGACCTTCCCAATCCACATATTGAACTCATGTCTTCTGCATTGGGATGCAGATTCTTTACCACTGAGCTGCCTGAGAAGCCCATGTTATATCTAGTTTAGTGCAAATGCCCTTGAGAAAGAAAAAACAAAGCTCTGAAAGTACAACTGACAATTTTATGAAGTACTTTTATAATTTTCAGATTAAGTTTTTTTTTAATTTGTTAACTGACTTCTACCAGAGTTTTAGGGGTAAATTGGTGTTTTTGTCATCTTTTGGTGGAAGAGGAAATTGAAAGTAACTACTTAGGGTCAACACAGAAAAACAACCCATGCCAGGTATATGCAGTCCAAGATTTTGACTATTTGAGAAGGCTGCTTTATATTAGCTTTGCAAAAACTTATTTTTAAAAGGTAATTAGTTACAGAAAGCTAGGTGGAGACAACTTCAAGAATCTTACCGGTAATGTGGACATTTTTATTCTTTTTGCTTTCAAGGCCTTGAGGAAATTAAGAATGTTAGTTCTGGATAAGTTTTCCGGACTTTGAGTCTCTTGGCTTTTGCTCATTTGTAAAATGTCATACTGATTATTTAAACTCAGCAGGTATATATTTGACAGTGGTGCTATGGCAACCCTCTTGGGAAAAACCTTTAGTAACATTGACAAGTTCTGGACAACCAGGATGACGTTAAAACCTTGGAAATGGTGAAATTGCCACCAGGAAGCATCTATTCAACTGGCATATAGCTTAATAAATACATTGTATGTGTGGACTTGGGAAATGTTAGGTTTGGTAGAAGCTAATTCATCTTTTTATTAACAAGGTTTTATTTCTTTAATTTGTTTTTTCCTTTCTGTCAATCATCTCAGATATTTTAATGGAGACTTTCATAAGACTTTACAGAAAATCTTGTGCTTTTTTTTTTTTTAATTCCTCCCTATGCTTTGCTTCATCCTCATCCCTCTCTTTATAAATTTTCAGGAAATAATGATATTTTCTTTTCTAGTTCATTTTCAGATATATGTGGAAACAGTTCTGCAGTGAAAGGATTCTATTGCTGAGATTGGACAATAGTCAAACAGGACATGGTTGTCATTCTTTCAGAGATTCTTTCGAAATGTCAAATCTTCTTAAGGCATTTGTATGCTTCCTCTCAGTGCAATACTATTGAAAACTTTGCTATTTAGGTTGAAGAACAAATGATACTTTCTATTTGTTTGTCTAGCTCCTCAATTTCCAACCCTTGATATAGCTATCCTTCAATTAAAGAAACAAAGTAAAACATGCATATGGAGAACTTACTATGTTCACAATGTTGTGAGAAGTCTTTATTTCTAGGCTTTGAGTAGACTGAGTTTTGACCTGTTTGCTAAAAATTTCAAACTCAATATGTCATACTCTTATTTTGCTTCCAAATCTTTTCTATGTAACTGCTTAGTTAATGGTGTGTTTATCTGTACAGATGCTAGAAGTTAGGAGCTAAACCCTAATCCTCCCTTCACTAATCCTCCTATTTATAATCAATTACCTAACCCCTTCAAATTGCCTTGTTAATCATCATTAGATTAAAACTTTTTTACTTCTGTGTCTCTGCTTTTGTTCAGTGTCTTATTTTTTTCCCCAGACTAATGTAAAAGATTTTTTAACTTATCTGTCAAACTACTTTTATAATATTCTTCATTCTGCCACCAGATTAACCTTTTTAAGAAACACAAACCAGACCATGGCTTTGACTCCCTTTAAAAATCAGTGCCTGATTTTTGACCATAAGATTTTAATTTCTTTTTAATGATGTAGAGAATCTTGCTTATCTCTCCTGTCCTGTCTATCAATTTATGACTATTAAATTTTAGAGTATTGTAGAATGTTTCAGAACTGCATGTCTTCATATACATATATACTGTCTTCTATGACTATGCTACTTGATGCTACAGTCTATGACTCACCTGTCAAAAATCTTAGACAATTTTTTATTCTCAGTTCCAAGCTGTAATATTTCATTTAGTTGACCTAATTATTTTTCTCTGATATAGCCAAGATAGGAAATGTTAGCTGCCACAGCAAACACATGAAAACCTCAGTGGCTCGACAAGACAGAGTTTATTTCTCAATCCTGCCAAGACCTCTTCTTCAAGTAGACTCAGAGTTCCAGGCTGCCTCTGTCCTGTGGCTTCGCAGTCTCCACGAGGCCTTCCTGGCCGTTACCAATGGGAAAGAGGGAGGGAGAAACTGTCTTTTATGTAGCTACAGTCCGTAAGCAGGCATGGTCTGTCTGAAAGCACATGGACTATTATCTGCCATCCCCGCTGACTTGCCTCAATAAGACTTACAACCCTGCCTGTCTGTATTTCTTCACCTTGCCTGTGCCTGTAGAGTTCTGTGTGTTGTATTGTATTGTAGTGGTGTCTTTACATTTCTCTCTCTCCCTTCCACTTGAATGTGAGCTTCCTGACAGCAGAGGGAGTTCCTACGTACAGTTGTCTCTACAGAATAACTTAATGATGATAACAGGTGATTGTGTTTTCAGAATGAACTAATACATGCTGATTTGATGTTTGGGTATGAACGGGACCAAATTCACTGATGTATTGAATGTGTGGAAAACAGTTTGTCAAGTATAAGGATAATGACTTGAATGCAAGTATTACGGAGGCTTTTTATTTCTCATACATGAAATATGACTTGAAATTTTTGGTCTATGCCAGTGTGCCTTACTGCAAGCTTACTGGTGAAAACATAGTCAACATATGAATGTACAGTAACAGATGTAGTAAGTCTCTATGCAGGGGAGAATAACATTTCTTCTTCGTTGTATTTTTTACATTCATGCTGTTTGTGTGTATCTTTACTATAGTTTTAAGCTTAGTCATTTGCCATGTGTGATACTATTTTCCATGTCAAGAGAGGCCTCCTTTTTTAAATAAAAGCACAGATCATCGAATAATCCCTACTAGACCTACTAACCTTTCTTAGGGCATGTGGAACTAGAGAATGGTTGGCTTCATGACCTTCTCTCTAAGAGACTACGAAGCAGTAGCTCTTTATCTCCAAACTGTACCACATTTGAGGCTTCCCAGGTGGCACTAGTGGTGAAGAACCTGCCTGCCAATGCAGGAAATAGGGGAGATGTGAATTTGATCCCTGGAATGGGAAGATCCCCTGGAAAAGGGCACAGCAATCCACTCCAGTGTTCTTGCCTGGAGAATCCCATGGAGATAGGAGCCTGGTGGGGTACAGTTCATAGGGTCTCAAAGAGTCAGACATGACTGAAGAGACAGCAGAGCACATGCAACGTATGACAGTAGGTTTTTCTCTTTGAGGGGTGAAGGACTTCGTGCTTCTGGTTCTCCTAATGTCATCATGGAGACAAATCAGTGATTACTACTGCCAGTATACTAGAAATGAAATGGACTTTTGTATCATTAACCCTTTAGGGTAAATTGCTGTTGACCTGTATATTATTAAGTTGCAAGTACTTTTTCATAAACACTTTAATCCTGCATTCTAGAATGCCATTGTTCATATACCAGAATGACAGAAACCACTGAAATCCTTTAACCAGGGCATGATGAATCTGTTAGAATTATCCAATGCTGAGAAGACACTATAGGTAGGAGTCCAATATAAGACCCCTGCTGTGGTTTAAAAGAAGTCACATGGACTATAATTAGGCTGTCAGCAATATAAGTATTTCACCAAAGCATTTGAATCCTTCACAGACAAGAGTTCTAAGGAGAGAATTTGGGAGAAAATAATTTTCCTGATTCTCCAAATAAACCAATCATGAAACCAATAGAAAGTAATCCACAACTTAGGGTTTAAATACTATCATGAGAAACCTGGCTCCAGTAACAACTAGCTAGATTAATGGAAAGCTAATCTCTCTGTTAAACACACATAAATAATTTCTCTATCTTCACCAAATTGCCCAGTATATGGGAGCCCTTGTACATCAACACCCTTAGTGGTAGGAATGGATCTCATATTGTTCAGTTGGCCTTAGCCATTGCACTCAGAGCATGTGCACCATGTTAGAGAGGCTGTTGGACTCGAGGTTCAGGCAGTTAGTCTCGACATCATTGCTTCATAATGGGCCTTCTCATTCTGAGTTCTGTGTCTTGACTTTTTATCCCATCACAGTGAGTTCCATTTGTTTGAGAGTGTGCTTCTTGATATTCTTTCCTTTTCCTACCAACAGATACTGGTTGGAGATATATAAATCCATGAAATAGGTTAGCCATTGATCCTCTTCTTAGAATGCTTCTGACCTTTCAGCTCATTTACCTCCAATTTAAAAGCACTTGCATGTCCCTAATGATGGATATGGGAGCTGGGTTGGCCATCTAAAATGTTCTGTTACTTTTTTTAATGGGACAAGGAGTATAGTTTAATTTACATGTTTATAACTAAGAGTGATAATTCTAATGATTTTTCCTTAATGAATGTCTGCTAAAAGTATCTTGCTTTTTCAGTATAGAAGAGGGATCTCTAAAAGGTGCAGTGTCAGGACAGAAAATAGATATCTTTCTATTTATTTCAAACAACAACAAAATGATTGTAGAGAATTAAATCTTCCCTTACAACAACATGGAATGACTGGAGGGCCAGAATCAGGAGACTGCCATCACAATAGTCAGTTCATAATCACCATCCAGGGCTCATCAAGCTCCTGTTGCTAACATGTAGGCAACGACAACAATCTCTTGACAGCAGTCACGAGACCTGGAATGCTGGGTCCACCCGTGTAACCACTACTAAACACTCACATCTCCAAGGACACAACTAGAAACAGAAATACCTCACCTCTATCTTCTGAAACTAATCAGAGTTTATCAATTACTAGAACCAAAGACACATCCAGAATTTTGGTGCTAAGGATCTATGAGAAAGTTGATTTGAGCTTCCCAGGTTCCTTACATGTAAGAAAGTATAGGAAAGTAAGTTTAAAAAATTTTTCAGCCAATAAAGTTAAAGGAAAAAAGAGAAAAAAGAAAAGCACCATGCTGAGTTCTGACTGAGTACAGAAATGAAAAGAATCAAGTACAAGAATGGTGAGAAATATAAGGAAGCATATTCTAAAGGGGAATTGATTTTTACAAAATATGAAAAATTCATTCATGAAAAAGCACCTATTTTAAAGTATATATTAAATGATATTTAAAAAATAAATAACTAGATCTGGCTCAGGGTTTTTTGTTTCTTTACCTACAACTTAGATGTATTTATAATGGGTCATCAGCAACAGATAGAGAAACACTTATTACTGACTTTCATTTTCATGATTGAAATGTTTATTGCTGATGTGGATCTAAATGGAAATATATACTTTTTCCCTCATCTTGCTTTACTTAACAGTGTATATTATTTTCTATAAAATTATTGTGATGCTTTCAGGATTTGCCTTGTCATGAAATTTTTTAAAAAGTTAATTACACCTTTCCTCTACCTGATTTTTTCTCAATTACAAATGTATATCACATTACATAATTAGTTGTATTCATGTAAACAGTAATATCTGAAAGTTGAGGCCTCAAAGAAATGACAGCACAAGAGTTTCACAAGTCTTATTATAGACTATTGTGAGATGTTGGACCTAACTAAAGTATGTGACAAGATGATCTTTCTACTGCCCTGGTGTTGTTTGAATAGGCTTTGGAGATTGTCAGGTTCTGGCTTGGTGGCTATGTCATGGATTTTCAGCAAAAACATGACTCGTATCATGAATGTAATTGGAACCAGTGACCAAACAGCACGTGCTTTGAAAGGATATTCCATTGCAGAATTTCTGAACCATTTCAGTCCTCCACAGATTTTATTAATGGGACTTATATGTTTCTGGCTGTATTTTTTAATAGATTTTAAAATAATGACAAATGTAATATCAATCAATTTCTTTCAAACAGATAAAGTCTTTCAGGCTTGTTGGAACACCTGCAATTTTTAGTTTTATACTGGGTGTTGGATCTGGAGCCAAACACAGACTTTTTGGCAGTCATCTCTGTACTCATCTCACCTACAAAGATTTGAAACAGGTATTAGATATTGGATTTTTTTACCAGGAAATGTATGCTGACTTTGCCTTTTCAGATGTATGACATTGAATCTACCCTTCCTTTCACTTAGTGCAATAAAAGATTAGGAAAGACTTAAGCAAAGAAATGTAACTTAAGCTCCATGATTGTAGGATCATTAAGTATTTGAAAAGAACTCAAAAAAATGCACATCAATTAATCTGTCCATTCATGCATATATTCTTCACTACATCCTATTGAGGGCAAAAGCTGAGTCCCTCTATGGGCAAGATCTTCTATAGGACTAAAGAACTATATAGTTTAAAATCCAAATTGGGATTTTTTTTTTTTTTGAGAGTGGAATGAAATTCAACTTGTAATTATGCCAGGATAACAGACCTGACCTGGATCTGTTCTTAGCAAACTTCGAGGTAAGCCTTTCCACGTATCATCCATGTTAGGATAATGAAAAGATTCATGTTTCCTTCCAAGTTGACCTTAAAACAATCTTATTTTTATCCAGAATTATAGAGGTTGTGTCCTTGAATAGATTTTTCAACTGCCAAGAGAAGAAAATATCATTGGGGAAGTAAAAGTGCTTTTTGTTTCTTATGCTGAAATGTAAGTGAAATCATTCGCTCCTATCCTGAGAGCATTTCTTGAGAGAATATCTAAAGATTGAGTAAGCAAGAGAGGTAAACATAGAGAAAGTAGGAGCTAGTGAACTAAAAATAAATTTTATTTCTTCAATATATCTGAGTTTACTGTATCGATGAACTCTGACAACTAAAATGGAGATGAAAATCACAGGTCATATGAGGGACTGGAAAACACAATGTGAATGGATTGAGTTAAATCTATTACCACTACCAGGAAAACAAATGAATGTCCGTGTGTGTCTAATGATGTATCAAAAAATCAACGTTACAAACCTAAGATGGCATCATGATGCTATTGATTTATATCTATGTTAAGTCCCATTACAAGCAAATAGACCAGTATTATTGTGAGTCATAACAATTCTTATATAACAACAAAATAGAATAGCTCAAATTAAGTTAAAAGCTTAGAGATATTACAGCACTTAACACTAACATAAAATCGTATGCTTTTGTGAGAAACAAGGTCATGTTTTCATACTGCACAAGAAGCCAAACGGTAATGTGGTCCATCTGGACTCTTGAAACTCTGCAAGTGTAAACTCCTAGGCATTTTACTGATAGAAAATGGACTGCAGGGTGTTAGTTAAAATGTAGTTAAATGTTCATAAAGCCTTTTTAATCCTATATTTATAGTACCCAACCACCAAGTGACATGCACAGTATTTCAGCTGTTCACAGAACCTTCTGTTAATGGATTTCTAAATGATTAGTGACAAAAGCAGATCCCATAATTGATTTATAATTACTCTTACAAATATACTGTGCTTTTGAATATTCACCTAACCCTCTTATCAAAGCAATTATTACACTAGTTTTCATAGCTCTGTTTAACACAGTCAATGTAATTGAATATCTGAGGACTGTATTAAGATAAAATTTTCCTATCTGAAACATGATAGATGACATTATAAACAAGCCTAAGAAAATGTCAGTTATAAGTCCTTATTTCTTGAAAAAAGTTAGTAATTTTACAAGTCTAACAGGAGTTTGTAGAATTATGTTCTGATGGAGAACTATGACCTATACTACCCACTACCATTGAAATGTTAAAATATTTCCAACTTTATTGAATCTCTTGTTAATTAGATGCTATTCACATCTAGAATAAAGCAAATTGCATATCACTACTTTTAACAAAAGTATTTTAGTATTATAAAGAAAAAATTTATATCCAATCTATTTATTGCATCTATCTTCTATCTCTGTATCTAAATTTTTGTTATAAAGAGAAATATTTGTTTACATATATTTTTTTCAAGATTATCCTTAAAATAAGCAATATTGACCTATAGATAGTATACATTTTTGTTTCACAAGGAAAAGTTGTATAACATGATGAAGTATTTTCTGAACCACTAAGTATTCTTCATGTTGGCCAAGTAGAGTGCATTTCCTCCTTCCTTTTGCCCCCTATCTGCTTTCTGTACATATCCATATGAAAGAGTGTCCTACTCTTTTTGTAGTCAGAACCACTAACCTAATTAGATGTGAGCATGCAGAAGGCAGCAGCTGTCTTGACTTTTCTTTCCTGGCTACTCCTCCCCCCAATATAGGGCTGCTCATGCTTTCTCAGTCACTTCAGTCATGTCTGACTCTGTGATGCTATGGACTGTAGCCTGCTAGGCTCCTTTGTTCATGGGATTCTCCAGGCAAGAATACTGGAGTGGGTTGCCGTGCCCTCCTCCAGGGGATCTTCCCCACCCAGGGACTGGACCCATGTCTCCTGCATTGCTGGCAGATTCTTTACCACTGAGCCACAGGAGAAGCACCATAGCACATGCTAGGTACTCAATAAAGCATTTTTTTTAATTAAAAAAAACTCAAAATATGCATAAAAATTGAGAAGATGATCCAAGGAGTTTCTGTACATCTTCTGTTGCAGGAAGGGGGACCCCTTCTAGGGCCCAAAAGTGGGCTTTTGTCTAACACTCAAATTAATTGTCTGAGGAGACACATGTACTGACAAAACAAGAGATTTTATTGGGAAAGGGCGCCCAGGCGGAGAGCACGAGGGTAAGGGAACCCAGGGAAACTGCTCTGCCATGTGGCTCGCAGGTTTTATGGTGATGGGATTAGTTTCCAAGTTGCCTTTAGTCAGTCATTCTGACTCAGAGACCTTCCTGGTGGTGCACACCTTGTTCAGCCAAGATGGATGCCAGGGAGAAGGATTCTGGGAGGTGGTCAGACATGTGGTGTCTCCTTTTGACCTTTCCTGAGCTCTTCCTGTTGGTGGCAGCCTATTAGTTCTGTGTTCCTTACCAGGACCTCCTGTCCTAAAGCAACTCATGCAAATGGTTACCATAGTGCCTGGCCAGGGTCGGTGGTTTCAATCAGTTTGCTTCCCCTAACACTTCCACTTGGTTTTCCCTAATGCTAAGAGATGCCATGGAGCTTTGGTCAATACTAAACCACTAGCCTTGGTAATATATTAATTAAACTAAATACTTTATTTGAATTTTATGTTTTCCCTCTAATGTCGTTTTTGTTGTCATTGTTGTTCCAAGATCGAATTTAGGATACCACAGGACATTTACTCATGTTTCCTAAATATCCTCTGATCTATGTCAGTTTCTCAGTCTTCTTGTTTTTCATGGCCTGGATGAAAAATAAAGAATTTTGCTTAACTAGGTGAATGAATTACTTTGTTGAAAACCAATCAGTCTACTTTATTATGTGTTTGTATTAGAGAGAATTGTGTGGATGTAAAATATGTGCTTATTCTGTGGTTGCATTTTAATTGTTTTCTCAAAACTTCTGAAGCATATCATGTAATGTAGCTTAAGTATTGATATAAAGGCAAGTTTAAATAAGGTTATTTTCCTTCTGATTGTAAATTTCAAATGCGAAAATTATTTTCAAAGATGAATGATCATGAGCTTCTTTAAGTAATAAGAATTTAGAACTAATGAACATATAATGCCAGTGAGACAAAGGCAGGATGGATTAGGGTTAAGAATATTAAGTTAAGAACTTTGGATTCAGAAACGCTTGTATCGTATTAATGACCTGGCCATTTGCTCACTATGTGGTCTTTGGTGAGTTATCTTAACTTTGTATTTAGTTAAATAAAGATAAAATTACTTTATGGGCTTATTGTGAAGATAAAAATGATAAAGTTAATGTACTTTATTAAGTTAAAATTAGCTCTTAATAAATATAATTAATGAACCAAAAGAAAAAAAAAGCAGGAAAGGAGATTAAAAGAAATAATCATTCAACAATATAAAAAGTCTTACTAAAATTGAACAAGCTAAAAGAGATCTAATTAATAGATAACTAATGGAAAGTTATGTGTACTCTCCCAAGAGGAAACCCAAGACCATTAATTCACTTGTTATCTACTGGCATTTGGTGTCTCAGACTGTAAAGAATCTGCCTGCAATGTGGGAGACCCTAGTTTTATCCCTGGGTCCAAAAGATCCCCTGGAGAAGTGAATGGCTACCCACTCCAGTGTTCTTGCCTGAAGAATTCCATGGATAGAGGAGCCTGGTGGGCTACAGTATAGTCAATGGGGTCTCAAAGAGTCAGACACAACTGAAAGACTATTATATTCACTAAAACTGAACAAACTAGAAGAAATCTAATTAATAGAAAAGTTATGTGTACTCTCCCAAGAAGAAAGGCGTACAATTAATTCACTTGCTATCTGCTGACATTTTTATTTAATGTTTATCAGAAAATTATATAGTTGAAGTCATCTATAAATTTTAGAGTTTCTTTATAAATTAATATATCTTAGTAAGAAATGTATTGTTAATGCATCACACACTAATGGACACTCCCACATGTTTTAACAGTCTTCTCTGACACGGAGGAGCTCAGTAAGAAATAAGACTTCCCCACAACTGCAACCATTGGCTCATGTGTTCCAGACACATGCTTCAGCAAATTTACCCATTGTAGAAAAGTCATGTTTTATGACCCCAAAATTAAAAGTATACTATATTAGAGAGATTTTATGGAAAACTGTCTTCTTCAGAAAGTAAAAGAGTATTTTTTTCAAATAGGAAAATGATCTTTTTTTACATATGTCCCTTTTAATTTATTTTTAATTTTGTATTGGAGCATAGTTGACTTACAGTGTCATGTTAGTTTCAGGAGTACAGCAAAGTGATTCACTTATACACATGCATTTATCCCTTTCCTTTCAAATTGCTTTCCCATATAACTTATTACAGAATACTAACCAGAATTCCCTGTGCTATACAGTAGATCATTATTAGTTATCTACTCTAAATATAATAGTGTGTGTATGTTAATCCCAATCTCCTAGTTTTTCACTTCCCCCCCATTTCCCCTCTAGTAATCATAAATTTGATTTTCAGATCTGTCAGTCAGTTTCTCTTCTATAAATCAGCTCATCTGTATCTTTTTACCCACTTTCTATATCTGGGAGTTGTGCAAGTTGTGGAATCATTCCAAGCCTTGGTTTATTTTCTGCTTAAAAATATAAAGTTGGGCTAGATCAGTGGTTCTCATGCTTTTGTGTTTTTCATAAAGAAGTAAATTAAAAATGGAAATCAGTGGTTCTCACTTTGGCAGCGCATATACTGAAAATGGATATCAGGGTAGAGCCACTCTTCATTTTGTCACATAAAGCATATTTTTAAAACTCGAAAATATTTTAAAACATGTTTTAAAGTTATTTAAATTTTTACAAAACATGTTGGTTATTTAGACAAGTCTCAAATTCATTGCTTCTGCTTATAGGTATTATCAGCAAAAGTAGTCTCAATCTCAAGTACAATTTTTCTGTTGAAGGAGTTTTTTTTCTACCGAATTTTAAAATAATCTCAACAAGTCTGATTGATAGGAAAAACAGTTGAACTGAAGATAGAAAAAGCAAGCTGAAAGTAGTTATATTCTAGCACTTTAAAATGCTTATATTTAATTTTTAAAAAATTCTCATTCTATTTTCAGCTAAACTGTGAAATAAATCAGGAGAATAAGACTGAATTAAAGATGTAATAGGAAAGCTGAGCACAAATGTATTAATTTATTGGTTTGTTATCCAAAGACTTCCTGACAAAGTTGGTACTAAGCTCTGGTTCTCCTGAGTCACAATCTTCTCATTCCTTAGAACACATAAAAAAGTCTTTTAGCTAAAATGAAACATCTGGAAAGATAAAATTTCTCTCTACTTGAACACACACAGAGGTCTCACCAAAAACCTTTTTCATAGGCAAAACTAATTCTCAGAAACAATGAAGTATATATAAAATCAAAAGTGAAAGGTCCTTCATATTACTAGCATTACCAACAGGATGGCAAATTCAGTTAAATTTAAATTTAAGAACATATGCAAAAAGACAAAACTGGAGTTTTAAGTGTAGATTTTTTTTAATTGCACAGATATAATTCCATTGAAAAATGAATTAAGTAAGCAGTCAATCAAGAACTTCTTAAAACTACAGTGATAATAACATAAAACTAATACCTAGACTACTACTAAATGCCATAAAGCATACAAAAAAACATAGCCATCTTTTTTTCTAGAGCATAGTAAGCTACTTGAAGGTACAAGACTAACACACATTCAAAACTATTGTTGAATGGAAAAAAATAGTATATTCATGTGGCTGTTAGTATGTCCACACACAGCAATCAGGGAAGGGTTCTTGCTGGAAATTTGAAGTAAGCTAGGTCTTGGAAAGTAATCAAGACTTGAAAAGAAAGGAAAGGGAGGGTATTATAAAGCTAATGACAGAACACAAGTATAAAAATATGGTGAAAATTGGGAGATATCAATGTTTAGGAATAAGTTAAAAGGATCTTAGACTCTTAGAGCTTGAAGAGGCTTCAAACATCACATAGCTCAATCTCCTGCTTTCTCAATTTGGGATCCAAAGAATGAAAAAAACAGAGGTAACTGGCCAAAGACACCCAGCTTGTTAATGATTCAATTGGTACATGAATCTAGGTCTCTTGATTTTCACAGTCCAATGCCGTTTTAAGTAAACAAGTTAACTTTTACTAGTTCACATTTAATTCAGTATGAGTGGGGCAATTAAAATTACAGACTGGAAACAGGAGATTGCCAAAGAGAGGGCTTGAAAAATATGCTGTTGTAATTATTGTTAACCTGTGAGAGTTTCATCATGTTCACTTATCTTCCTGTTTCTGGCAAGAGGTAGTATGTCCTTCTGAAATCTAATGTGGCCTCTTGTAGTTTTTTGGCATGAAATTACCTAAATAGTGCCAGAAATATCATGAGTGAGACTCTACACTGAAGTTTCCACCCCATTTTCAGTGTTAAGACTCAAACACAGTTTGGTTGAAGCTTCTGATGAGAGTACCAGACTTGGGAGATGTAATGGACACATATTAGATGGTGCTTGTGTCAGAAGGGCAGGCACAGGTTACAATCTGATGTAGCAGACCCGATTCTTCATTTTGGTGACTTGAATGTATAATTGAAATATAAACTTAAATTCAGAAAATAGTTTATACACTGATGCAATTCAAAGAATTATATCATAAAAGCTAATATAAAGGCAAAGAATAATTTTCATGATTAGATACTTTAAGATCTAATTCAAATTAAATAATTCTAATTGAATAAATTAAAGGAATTAAACAAAATTTTATGTGTTCAATGAATATTTATTTAGTGAGAATTTCTAACCTTTATACAGATTTCTTTGGTGATTATGACACGTCAGTGAATGAACAACAAAAGCATTGCCTCATGAAATTTATTGGCTGATGGAAATTTACATTCCAGTTTGTGTTCTAAGTGCTAGAAAGAATATCTAGTACAGACTGTGAAAAAATGAAACATAGTGACTGGTCTATTTACAAGTCCATTATTTTAAAAGAGAAAACAGACATGAATAATAATTAGGAGACAGTAAGGTATCATCTCCAATTGAAAAATGCATTGTGTCAAATATAGCACAAAGGAGTAAGTGAATAACTCCATAAATAGCAGATAGGAATGGTTTTGCTAAGAAATTGGCTCTATGGGTTGTATTAAGAAAGCAGAAGTGAAGCTGGCTAAATTATAATACTTTATAGATATGTATAAAATCTGGTAATTTTGAAGTTGAGATGAAAGGTGACTGAAGTAACAAGCCAAATTTCTTATTAATAGATACATGCTTCTTGCTTCCTGTAAAGTGGAATCTGAATATTTTTTCCTCCTATGTATATCTAACAGTTAACGAAATTGAAACCTTTATAAGAATTATTGATTAACCAGATTTAATAAATATAAACTAAGGATATTTTTGCTTTTATGTGGTAAAATATAGTTTATTAAATACTATGTTTATATAATAGTTCAATCTGAACTATTATATATTGAAATTTTGAGTCTTTGTTGATTACTGTTCATTAGCTCTACTTTAAACTTAAGTCATTGAATGAAACTTACTATAGTAATACTAAGTTGAGTTGGAATCAGTTCTCATATTAACTTATTAATTCTCTCTAATCATTTAATATGCTGACTGGCAATTTTATCCAGCCAGACTGCAAAATAGCCAAAGAAACGCAATGTTCAAAAATTGCTAAAGTGAACATGAGAATCATATCATCTATTTTCAAAAGTTCATTCAAATAATTGGAAATTTTCTTGCACTAAAAATGCTAGCTGATAAATTATATCAATTTTGGCAGCTAAATATGACTTTAAAATAATTTTGGAACTTTACAAGCCCACCCAGTATTTTGATTTATTTTCAGTGGAAAACTTTCTTTTTTTTTCTCCTAATGAAAGATCCAAGATATTTAAATAAAAGTAAAAGATATCCAGTGACCTTAGGAAACCCCCTTAAATAAAAATAAATGTATCAAATGACCTTAAACATGCCCCATAAGGATGGGGAAGAATGCCTAATGAGAGGGAAAATAAAGAGAATAAGCTTCTAATATCAACTATTGGGGAAGTCTTTAAAATTGTGCTAATCTATAAAATCAACATTGTATTTCCAATTCTCACTAAAAGGACAGTGGCGTTCAGAGAATAAGTGTAACTTTAACAGAATGCTTGAAAGGCAAAAACTCATATTAAGGGCAGTAATTATAAAAAGACTGAAATAATTTACCAAATCTGTGCATGCTTGAAAGTGAGAGGGAAATGTAGAAACCTGTTAGATGGACATATGTGGAAACAAGTCAGTCCACAGATTAGCTGAGCATTCCAAACCACAGGCATTCAAAATTATGAGCTAGCAGGTTGGATGCATGAGACAAGTGCTCAGGGCTGGTGCACTGGGAAGACCCAGAGGGATGGGATGGAGAGGGAGACAGGAGGGGGGATCGGGATGGGGAGCATATGTAAATCCACGGCTGATTCATGTCAATGTATGGCAAAAACCACTACAATATTGTAAAGTAATTAGCCTCCAACTAATAAAAATAAATGAAAAAAAAAATATATATATAACTTAAATCACTAAAATAAAAGGCATAATTAATAGAATTGGTTCTTATATATACTTTGTATATGATATATTCTGAAATCTACATACTTCATATAAATTGCTGAATATTAAATGCTTTTTGGCTGTTGTATTCTAGTAAATTTATGGTGTTGTTTAAGTAAAAATAAATATATATGTGTGTTTAACAGTTTTTAAAACTTTACATAAACTATACAAGTCTTGAAAGGAACACATACTATTTTCCATTTGTTTCTTTATCAGTATATTAAATTTCTTTGCTGACAGCATAAGGGAAATTATAAAAAAAAAAATTATGAGCTAGACCGAAAGAAATGTAGACAGAGGGGAACTTCAGTCCATCACATCTTCATGAGCATGTTTACCAGGTATCATTTTTACTCCAGAGGATGCTGTGTTTCTCTTTTAACATGAAGAAACTTTGAGGAGGAGTAAAAGGGAGATTTCTGGGGAGAATGATTTTGTTTTGTTTTCCTCTTTGATTAGATTGCATGGTACATCTCAGTTTAAATTTTCCTTTTTCATACAGTTATTGTATTATTATATACTTTATTTGAAATAAATTTCTAAGAATTTTTTATCCTTCCTTTGAAAAATGGATGAACTAATGTGCAAATCCTTCTGGCTTTCTATCATTTCTCACAGTTGGGCTTTAACAGACATTTGAGCTTTAAGATCAAAGCTGTACCTTAAGAGTTATGCAACTCGGGTCAAATTATTGTGCCTCTCTAAGCAGTCCTCTCACTTGCAAACTAGATTTTTGTAAGGCTTAAATGAAATAATCATCTTTAAGCCCAGTTACATTTTTACTAATTCTACTAAAATAAATGGCACATTTTAGATGTCCATATGATATTGTTGGGGGCTTCCCAAGTGGCTCAGTGGTAAAGAATCTGCCTGCCAATGCAGGAGACACAGGGGACGTGTGTTTGATCCCTGCATCAGGAAGATCCTCTGGAGGAAAAAGTAGCAACCCACTGCAGTATTTTGGATGGAAAATCCCATGGACAGAGGAGCCTGGCAGGCTATAGTCCATAGGGTCACAGAGTCAGACACAACTTAGCTACTGAGCATGCATGCGTGATACTGTAGAGGTTTGTTTTGTTTTTCTTTTTGAGACGGATGTCACATAAATTATCAAAAAATAAACAAAAAACAATAAATATCCAGTTTCTACTATATGCAATGCTAGATTCTGTATGAATAGCAATCATGTAGCAAGTAAAACTCTACCCTAAAAAAAAACCATAATTTATTGAGATATTATAATGAATTTTAGAGATAATAAGCTAAGCTAGATTCTTTGCTATATACTGCAGATTTTAGTTACCAAGGTGCATTTTTGTACATATGAAATTTATTCTAGTGGTATAATCTGGATTTCTGCATGGGATATGTTTCGATAAATGTGTTTGCCTATGAACCCCTTTAACTTCCAACAATAAACCCCCTTGGATAGAATCCTGAAAAAAGACAAACTTATCCACCTTGTACCAGATCACAGTATAGTGAAATTACATGCCCTATACCCAGCACCTCCTGATATATGGGAGGTAGTCTGTAGGGAGAGGAAGGTCTTAGGAAATTAGGTGAGCTCCTTTGTGTATTGTTTTGAACATTCAAGGGATCGTTGACTAAACAGCACCCTAGTGATTGCTAACATTCCTTTCGGTTCTAAAAATGCCATGATTCTATAATTCTGTAATTTAGCCTATAAAAATACTCCAACAAATAATATGAGCCATTCAAGAAATAGTACCACAAGGCCTGTCATGTTTGTGCTTCTGCCTTTTAGATGGACCACTATTTATTTTATAGTTTTCCTCTTGATGGACCTAAATAGGAAAGGGAGATATAAAAATATTATTCTTGTTATTATCAGTTCTCATTTTTGCAAGCTTGGAATTCGTTTGGTGGAAAATCACTAGATTTATCCTACTCTAGTTAGTTTGTGTTGGACCAAGGTTGATAAGTAAAATAGAATACTGGAAACAAAGCTCCTAAAGAGTTTCCAAACATCATAAACCTTTATTTTCTCTTTTCTTTTTTAAGACATTTTCACAAACTGTGACTTGAGTTGGAGTATTTTTTCTATATAGATTTGAAAATGCAGTAAAGGGAAATTCTTTTAAGTGTATCTTATATCATGTTTTTAAAGCTAGAGTTCACAACCAAATAATGGAATGTTAAACATATTCAAGTAGGTGACATCAGCTCCAATCTATAATTTATTACATCTGCAAGGCCTAAAAGTATAATTATCAAAGATCTTTGAACTTTTGCATTGATGGTAAAATTTGTTAAAAAGGTCTACTCAGGTTTTGAATTATTCCTGATAATTTATAATTATTAATTGAGTAAAATGAAAATAATTCTAATGGGTGGGAAAACTGTATACATTATATTTCTATATTAAATAGGGTATTTATTATATATACTATATTAATATCATGTATAAATATTTTGTTGTTGTTTAGTCACAGAGTTGTGTATGACTCTTTTGCGACCCCATTGAATGTAGCCCACCAGGCTCCTCTGTCCGTGGGATTTTCCAGGCAAGACTAGAGTGGGTTGTCATTTCCTTCTCCACAGGATCTTCCTGACCTAGGGTCAAACCCTCATTTCCTGCATTTCAGGTGGATCCTTTACTGCTGAGCCATAATACTTTTTAAATGTTTGAAATTATTTTTCATCAAGGTATAGTCTACTTACAATATTTTGTTCATTTTAGAATACTATGTTAGTTTTGGGTATACAGCAAAGTAATTATTATATATGCACTTTTTATTTCATATCATTTTCCATGATAGGCTATTACAAAATATTGAATATTGTTCCCTGTGTTATAAAGTAAATCCTTATTGCTTATCTATTTTATGTATAGTAGTTTGTTAACTCCATGCTCCTAATTTATCCCTCTTCTTTCCCTTGGTAACCAGAAGTTTGTTTTCTATGTCTGTGAGTCTGATTTCCATTTTGTATACAGATTTATTTGTAGTATATTTTTAGATTCCACATATAAGTGATATCATATGATATTTGTCTTTCTCTGTTGGACTTATTTCACTCAGTATCATATTCTCTACTTCCATCCATGTTGCTGCAAATGGCAATGGTTTTTTCTTTTCCATGGCTGCATAGTATTCTATTGTGTGTCTATGTATGCATGTGTGCGTATCACAACTTCTTAAAATAATTGTTTATTGAGTTGTTTCCACATCTTGGCTATTATAAATAGTGCCACAATGACACTTGGATGCATTTATCTTTTTGAATTAGAGTTTTCTTTTCTGGGTATATGCCTAGGTATGGATGTTGGATCATATGGTAGATATTTTTACTTTTTTAAAAGAGTCTCCATTGTGTCTGTACCAATTTAAATTTCTGTCAGCAATGTAGGAAGGTTCCCTTTTCTCCACATCCTCTTTATTATTTGTAGATATTTTTGTTATGGCCATTCTGACCAGTATGAGGTGATACCTAGTGGTTTTGATTTGCATTTCTCTAATAATTAGCAATGTTGAGCATCTTTTCATGTGCCTCCTGGCCATCTGTCTTCTTTGAAGAAATGTTTATTTAGGTTTTCTGCCCAATTTTTTTCATTTTTTTTATTTTGAGTTATATTTTGAAAATTAAGCCCTTGCCAGTTGCTTCATTTGTAAATATTTTCTCATCCCATAGGTTGCATTTTCATTTCATTGATGGTTTTCTTTGCTCTGCAAATGCTTTTAAGTTTAATTTGGTTCAACTAATCTCTTTTTACCTTTATTTCTTTTGCTTCAGGATATTGATCTAAGAAAATATTGCTATAGTTTATGTCTGAAAATGTTTTGTATTTGTTCTCTTCTAGGAGCTTTTGGTGTTATGTCTTATAATTAGGTCTTTAAAAATTTGAGTTTATTTTTTATATAGTGTGAAGGAGTGTTCTAGTTTAATTGATTTACATGAGTCTGTCCAGCTTTCCCAAACACCACTTGTTGTAGAGACTCTCTTTTCTCCATCATATTTTCTTGCCTTCTTTGTCAAAGATTAATTGAACATAGATATATAGGTTTATTTCTGGGCTTTCTATTCTATTTCATTGATCTGTATGTCTGGTTTTTTAAATTTTTATTTTTGCCAATACCATACTGTTTTGATTACTATGGCTTTGTGGTATTGTCTTAAGTTTGGGAAGGTTATACCCCAGGTATGTTCTTTTTCCTCAGGATTGCTTCTTTTCCATATGAATTGTAGGATTGTTTGTTCTAACATCTGTTTGAAATGTCATGAGTAATTTGATAGGGATCACATTAAATCTTTAGATTGCTTTGAGTAGTGGGGCCATTTTAACATTGTTAATTCTTCCAGTGCAAGAGCATAGAATATCTTTCTATTTCTTTGCCTCATCTTCAATTTCCTTCATCAATATATTATAGTTTTAGCATATAGATTTTTCATTTCTTTGGTTATGTTTATTCCTAGGGTTTTTTTTAAGTGCCATTTAAAATGAGATTCTTCTTTTTTTACTTTCTTTCTCTGGCATTTTATTGTTATTGTAAAGAGAAATGATTTTGTGTGTAAACATGTTTTACTTTCAAAAACATAAAGCAATTGAATGACTGACAAACATCATAAGCCTAGTGTCCCTCTTAACACATGGTTGGTCAAAGAGTATTAATACATCTTTTGTTACCTGAAGGTTATTGACCAAAGACAGACTAGTATCACTTAAATAAGAAATCATTGGCCACAAGTGTTAGTTTCAGCAAAAATCTCCCAGTCAGTAATGGGTTAATCTTGAAATAGTTTCAATTATTTTAGGATTGAGAATTTTGTCAAGCAAATTTAAGGTATGATAAATATAAATCACTCTCAGATTTCATATTATCTCAGGCATAAAATTATAACAGTGTTATCAAAAGTTCATAGAAGTCACAAAGGTATTTATATATTTCTGAGTAATATTTGAATGCATTATTAATAAATCTATAAATAAGAGAGCATAATACTATAAAATAATAAACTATTTTACATTTTACTATTGTGGAGCAGTTTGAAATTTTATGAATATATCTTTGAAATTTTCACAAGTATTGCCTTGAAAATAACATGATCTGTATACACTTTACCAAATATATGGTATTTATCTAAATTCTTTTGTGAATGAAAATTGTGATAATTTTAAGAGAAATTCTTAACTATATATCATGAAAGGTAGTTGAAAATCATAGTACTAATTAGGCTTATTTTTTGCTGATCCCTTTGCTTTTTCTATGTCCAGCTAAAAGGTCAAGTTGGATCACATGGAATTAGGAGCCTAAAAACTGCTGTAAAGAACATCATTCTGCTGCATTTTATTGCATGAAGGCCTTAATCTTGGCATCCGGAAGGAATATTTTTCCTTAGGCTGTAAGATGTAATGAAAAGCACATAATATATACACCCAGTCATCCTTTCCTTTATTATTTAAAAACTTGGATCATTTTTGGTACATTTCTCCCCAGTGATGTGGCTCCTCATGAAAAATATGCCCTTTGGACAGAATAGTTTTATTCATTGTGATTGAAATTCCAAGAAAAAGGATGGGATGCCATTCTTCATCTTCTCAGATGTCAGTGGTAAATTTGAAAAGTTATATTGGGCTTTCTATTGAATTATGGATCAAAGTGGTTTTCCTGTTCAGCCCAGCAGGAATTTGCAGAGGACAGGCCACAACAGAATCCCAGAAATCAATATGGAACATTTGGTGTCAAAATTAGTTCTGTCATGTGAGAATACATTTTGTCTGAAGGAGATGACTGGTTAAGGCGCAGATAAAGAGGCACTGGAGAGAGACATCCTCAGATACCTCTTGCATAGACTTGTCTTTTCTAGTATTGATGTTGATTCGCTATACCTATCCTTATGCCCTTGGTTCAGAGATTGCTAAGTTGAAAATATATGGAATTTAATGAGTAACTTTCCTCACTCCATTAGGGATGACCAGGGTCACTTTCAGAATGTGAAATTATAATACATATGTTTCTGATTTATTTACAGCTAATTCAGAAAAAAATATTACTGGCTCTGAGCAGTTTTGTGTCCAAGAATGCTACAGAAACAAAATCAAAGGTTGTAACCCTTCTCTCCCCTCCCCTTTTGGTGTAGAATTCCTGTCTTGTCTCCACCCTCTTTCATTTCCCCTGATAAGTTTTAGTAGACACAGGATATCTTTTCCTTCCCCAGGGAGAGGATTCTATAATCTAATCATTTTGTGGTTTCCCTAGAATTTAACATAAACTTTTCTGTGGTTTCTTCTCTATACAATCCAATATACATTTTATTATTATTTTCTCTATGACTATAAGTCACTCTTCCTCTTTTACGGGATATCTAATATTGTGCTGATAGCATATGAATCAGGAGCCGTTTTGACATTTTCTTTGCAATGTTTAAAATAATTCTTTTAATCATCAAGGAGTACTATTAGGCTGAAATGTGTGTTAGGTTTTCAAGTGTCTGATATGGTTTAAAGCTGAAACTTTTAAAGGGTGGGAGTGACTAAGTACAGTCTGCCACTACAGATATGCTCTGTGTAATATTTATACAGATTTCTTTAACTCGGTTTTTAGTGAGTTATTCCTTTTATCTATTCTGATCCATTTCACTAAGTCTACTGAATCAATTGGTGTTAATAGCATATAATCTTTCATTAATGTATTCATGAAAATGAAACTGTACTTTGCTTACACCATTTGCTGTATTCTGTCATTATGTTATCAGCATTTTTGTTTGTATTTTTATAGCCTTTATACATGTATTATACTTCAGTTTTTAGTTTACAGTCTCTGTATAGGCAAGACTTTGCCATAGCCATATAGATTCTTATTGTTTTTTGGTGCTTACAAAGAGCATTGATATATAGATAGACAGATAGAGAGATATATTATCTTCTGTCTCTTTTCACAACAATCCTATCCAATAGGGATACAACAGATATTTTTCTTTATGAATTAATAAATGTGAAAACTGAGATTAAAGAGAGGTTAAATGACATAGAAGAAAACATAACTGGTAAGTAGCAGAACTAAAATTAATGTCTAAGACTTCTGATTCATTATCCAATCATAACTATCAACATTAATTAAATAGTAGTCATATGAGAAGTATTTATGATGTAAAACTTCACTTTTTACATGAAAAAGTAAACACTATCCTTATTACTCTATTACACTGTTCTCTTCTTGCTCCAGTATCTAGTTATATCAATGCCATTAACAAGACAGAAATCCAATAAATATTAAGTTTGAATTTCTTCTTCTTAGATCTCCATTATTTTTTAGGTACCTTTACAGTTTTCCTAAGAAGAAAATAATAGTTACAAGGTTCTGGGGCAGAATGAATACACAATCTTTGTAATTACTATCATCTGATTGTATAAATGGTAAGCGTGTGTGCTAAGTCACTTCAGTCATGTCCGACTCTTTGAGACCCTATGGAGTGTAGCCTGCCAGGCTCCTCTGTCCATGGGATTCTTCAGGCATGCATACTGGAGGGGATTGCCATGCCCTCCTCCAAATGGTGTAGATGTGTAAAATAAGATGGGCAATGTATTCTACTATGTATTAGCTCTCATGCTAAATTTTAGCTACCAACAACAATTTGCCTATCTCCTAATTTACTTTTCTGGCTTTTTCTACCTCAATTTCAGCTCTATTTAATCCTCAGTTTTCTTGGTGGCTCTCTAGAAAACAATCTTTTCCTATATTCCTTATAATCCCAAATGATTCCAGGCTAAAGCACACTCTACTTACTTACTTGCATTTTTTGTTAGTTTAACTTGGCCCCAAATCCCAAGCACAGAACATCTTTTTACTTAAAACTACTTTCAGCTTCTTCCTCACTGCCTCCCCTACCACTATTCATCTCAGTCACTTCCTGAGAGTCTTATTTCTTCAGCCTTTATTTAGAATACTCTTGCTCCTTTTAATACTGAGCAATTTTCATTTTTCATTTGTTAATTGAATCTCCTGGACCCTATCAGTTCACTTCTTATAGAATCATAGATTTGATAGATAGGAAATATTATATATGTTATGAATAAGGACAGTAAGGACCAAAGGGATTACAGAGGTTTACATATCTTGGAATGTCTTTCCCTTACTGGTTTTATATTTCTGCCTTACCCCCATCTGCTTTTACCTGAAGTTGATTTTTTTTTTTTTGCTAGCCAGAAGATGTCTCTTCAAATTTCAAGTTATGGCCTATTATAAAATCATCACCCACAAAATTATGTTTAAGTAATATGTGTACAATTATATTTAATATGAATTAAAGGGGCACATGTATTTAAAGAATACTTTTGACTAGTGTGTTTTTTTAAAAAATTTCCCATATTTGGTATTAGAAAGTACTTTTCTGCTTTATCCATTTTGATGAGTTAGTCTTTTAAGTAATTGGAATTTGAGTTTTCATTTTGATTTTAAAATATGGGATATAATATAAAATCATAAATCCTAATTTAATATTATATGAAATATCATAAATAGATTCCTTTACTATGTCAGTTATAGACTTTTGTTTAAGACAACTGCTTTCACTAGCCCATTAATCATGTTTCAATGCAATTGTTTTTAACCATATAAAGATATATTTATGTTTCTGTTTATGGTATTTTGATTAATTTTTATTTTCTATGACAATGAATAACAAAGTAAAAATTATTTCATATAATAGTCCTCCTTTGGTATTTACTTTGACCAAAATAATTCTGTCTTTCCTTCATCATCTGCAAAGTTTAGTAAAAATAAGAGTCCTTGCTCATAACTGAAGTATTACCTCAGCGTCAGATTACACATTTTTTAAAGTAATAAAATGTTAATTGCCTTTGTTAGGTGCAGTGCCATTACAGGTCCCTATTACGCACATTTCTCAGAGTTTCATATCTTCATCAAAACCCTGTCTTTCAGAGATCATACTCTACCTTCTAGATATGACGTGAGGGTTGTTTATTCAGATCCTGTGATTTTGAAAATGAAGAATCCGAGGTGTAGAAATACAAGTTCACAGACATGCTTTAGGTCACACAATTTTTAGATATCAGAATTGAAACTATCCTTCCATGCTGCTTCTAAAATTCCCAAAAAGTGTTATAAGGATTTTTGTGTTTTTCCTTATGTTCCTACCAGGGATGTTTACTGACTTCCAGTGCTTAGAATTTGAAGATAAACAATTTGAGGTTTTGTCCACATTTGACCTTTTATATCTCCTACAACTTTTGATTTTCCATTGATTTTAGAGTGGTTGTGGTAGGTAGAATACTGATCCCTGCTGGTTAGTTGCCTCTGACTCTGTGCGACTCTGTGGACTATAGCCCACCATGCTCCTCTATCCATGAAATTCTCCAGGAAAGAGTACTGGAGTGGGTTGCCATGCCCTCCTCAAATGAATCTTCCCAACCCAAGAATCAAACGCTGGTCTTCTGCATTGAAGGCAAATTCTTTACCACCTAGCCACAAGGAAAGCCCATACTTATCCCTAGGTGGTGTCTATACCCCAATCCCTGAAGCTTGTTATATTATATGGTAAAGGAGAATTAAAGTTTCATGTGAAAGTAAGATTGCAAATTATCTGATCTTCAATTAAGGAGAGTAGTTCTGATTATTAAGTGGGCCCAATGTAATCACCAGGGTACTTAGGTGTGAGGGGGGGAGGGGTAGAGCTGAAGAGTGGGTGTCAGGGTCAGAGTCAGGATGTTTGAGATCCTGCTGGCAAGTGCCAATCCAAGAAATGTTGGCAGACTCTGGGAAAGAGCTTGGCCCTAGTGACACCTTGTGATACCTATTTTGGACTGCTAACCTTCAGAACTGTAAGATACAATATTTTTACTGTTTTAAGCTGCTTGTTTTGTAGTAGTTTGTTATAGCAACAATAGGACACTAATTAATACAAGTGGAAATCTTTCTTCCTAAAGCTGTTAAATTTTGAAAACCTGACTTAGGGAAAATGATCCACTGGTGCAGAATTCCAAAGGGCTTTTTTCACCTATGCTTTTAGTTGTTTTCACAAAGTCTATTCCCTAGTGGTTCCCTAGTGGTTCAGCAGTAAAGAACCCACATGCCAATGCAGGAGGTGCTGGTTCAATCCATTGGTTGGAAAGATCCCCTGGAGAAGGAAATGGCGATCTGCTCCAGCATTCTTGCCTGGAAAATCCCACGGACAGAGGATCATTGTCGGCTACCCTCCATGAGGTCAGAAAGAGTTGGACACAATTGAGCACATACACACACACCCCCATGCTTGCTGGATGCACAGTGATCATGTTTTCATTGTGTTTGTGTTGTAGAAGAGAGAGGGCTCTGGGTGTGTTCCGGCTCGGGCAGGGTAATCTCAGACAGCTGGGATTGGATTTTTTTTCACAGACCTCAGATAATTGGAGTATGGGAACTAGGGCATTTTGGAGTTTTTGAGAAAAGACAGACTGGGCCTTGGTAACTTCCCTAGTGTGTACTGTTGACATGGTCTGCCCGACTTGAGTTCCTTCATCTGTGAATTGAATATAGTAATACCTCACTGGTATTGTACAATTAAACTTTGTAATACATGTGCAATACCTTGCACAGAAACTAATATACAGTAAACACTTTAAAGCCAACATTTAGTTATACACACGGTCCTGGAATAGAGAATCCAGTTTATTCTTATTTGGGTGCATATGCTTTCTAAGAAGGGAAACAAAATATGAAGTTGACTCTTCTCTTGAATCATTAATACCAACATGATGGGTAAAAAAGTTATGATCTGTCTTCCTTTACCATCCTAAAGCTTTTCATTTTTCTTTCTTTGTTGTATTAACAAAAACAACATGAAGATGTCTGAGTATTATCTTCATTTTTATTCTATAATTGAAGCAAAAAAGAATTTGTAAAAAAGATAGGGTTTTTTTTCCTTTAGAAAGAGAAACCAAATCAATTCTGATTTATAGGATGATCAGGGAATAAAATTAAGTATTTCAAGATGGTATTGCTTTAAGTTCTAATTTTTGGAAGCCATCTTGATGTTAGAAACAAGAATGATTTCATCAGGCGGAGTTTTCCTATTGCTGTTTACTTGAATAAAAAGTCTTGCTGGAATGATTCCCAGCCAGTGTCAATAGATTATCCACCTCTACAGTAAGCTGTGTGTAATAAATGACTTCAGTTTGACTCATCAGAGCACACACCTCTGAGCATAATTTCCATTAAAGAAGAAGAGGGAATTGGTTTGCAGATGTCAGATCCCTCCTTATACTTCTTTCTTCTCTTTTGCTCCTGTGTTCTCCCATGAAACACCAACATCTGGAATCCTCAACAACTCTTGAGTCACAAAACACCCTACAACACAAACTGTACTCATCTTCAATCCAAGCTATTGGCATTGTTTCTGAAAATGAGAAAGTGTTCATTCGCTTCTCTGTTCAGTCAAAATTCATATCTGCCAAAAAACTTCCATGCAGATCATTTGGCACACTGGGGAATATCAGTGTTGCTTGCTCAGTTATTAATGCTTCTTAATTGCCTTAAAATTTACTGTTGTATTTTTTAATTACCAATTTTCTTCTGAGCTTTTCTATAAAGTCTAATTATATTTCTTGTTTATAATTTGATAAAATTTTGCTTCTTGTTTTTGAACTTACGAGATTTATTATTTTCATCTTCCTGGGTGTTGAAGAGATTGGAGAGAACACTAGATGAGAAAAGGAATGTGAGATTATAAAGCTATAATTAGTACTAGCACTGCTGTATCTGTGACATGCTTGAATAAGTACAGAGATTGTGCACATATGGAAAGCAGAGCCTCACAAAAAGACATAAAATAAAAGTCAAAATCATGGGCAAGATATCAACTTATTTTTTATGATAATGACTGCATTATAATCATTAAATGTTATATATTATTTTGGTTGTAATTTTTATTAGGATCTTGATAAAACTGCATATTTTTAAGCAGCTTTTCTTTTTTTTTTTCTTTTTCTTTCTCTCTCTTTCTATCCATGCCATATCTATACACGCCTAGGTGTATGAAAGAGTAAGAACATGAAAGGGAGAAATAATGTGTGAGGAGATTAGTTAGTTCTTGTCCTACCCCCCACCCCCTCAAAAAAAAAAAAAAAATGTTTAGCCCTGATCCTTGCTGTCCCTGTCCCAGTCCCATTTGCCAAAGTATTCTGGGAAAAAAGTGTATCTGTGGGAAATAAAAATTCTGAAGTTTAGGTAAATATTAATCCGGATTAAGCATAGTCACACTCTAAATTTCAAAGCCTTTGATTCAGTTCAATAAACATCTATTAGCCTGGCTGAAAACAGAGGGATAAATGAAGCCACATTCAGGATAAAAAGGGCATTTCCCTTGAGAAAAGGGACAGTTGGTTCTTGCACAGTAAGGTTATTGCACCTCAGACTATATGTCCAGCTCAGTGTAGGAAGGAGTGTAGTAGTACCAACGGACTTATTTTATTCACCAAAGAATGAAAGGTGTTTGTTTTTTTTTTTTTCACAAATACTTCACAAATTTCCAGTTTTGCCCCACTTGATGAGAAATTTGTTGTATGCTGACATCTAACAGCAAAAGAGAGGAATAACAGCAATACTTAGATGAGCTCACTACTCTCCACGTCAAAGATCTATGTTTTGTTAATAAGGATGAGGATATGGGTATGGTTAAGTTTCTGCTATGTGTCCCAAGAAATGACATGGTTACAGCTAATGCCCCAGAAGAAATTTAAGCATCTTCAGAAAGTCTTAGAAAAAGAGGTAAAAAAGTTAATTTATTCTCCATGGAACTGTCTGTCAGATATGATTTGGTAGATACTACATGTTAGTGGATATTGTAATAGAGAAGGAAGTTTGAATAAAATTGCCTCAGTATTTCCTTTTAACTTGCTTCATGTAAGCTATCACAGAAAATTAAGTATAACTTGTTTTCTTCATAATGAATTTCAGGGTATAAGAATATATTCATCTCAAGTCTTTGCTTTGTAGTTACTGCTCTGGGCAGGGAGATGGGGTGGGGAATGGGGAATGTTCTTCAGTAATTTTCTCTCCATTCCTAAATTCTCTTTTCTGGAGTTAGACATAAGCAGTAGTGCACATATGTGCCCAACCTCGAGGTCAGTCACGAAAATAGTTTTGGCATTTAGCTCATTCTGTTGACTCCTCTGAAGGTGATATGAATCAATTTTTATATTTTTAAATAACTTTTAAATAATCAGATTCTAATATCATATTAAATTCATTTGGCTGTATCTGTCCAGAAAATCAATGTTTAAATTTAGAATAGTTTTGAAATCTTATAGATATTTGCCATACTTAGTAATGTAGTTTAGTGGTTTTCAAACAGGGATGAATATCAGATCTGTGCATCTCTGAAAAGTAAAGTGCCCACATCTACTCTAGATCCTATTGGATTAGAATCAAGAGTGGACTCAGAGCCTGTAACTTCTACACTTGATCTTAGCCAAAAGGCTGAGAAGGGATAGAGCCTGTAACTTCTAATTCCACAGCTTATTCTATCACATATGCCTCATGAGAGCTAGACATTTCTGGGTAATTTTATGTCCAAACATGATTTCAAAAGTCAAGTCAATAAAATCAGATAAAGATTTATCCTCATGGCTCCCTATCATTTCCCTTTCCTAGGAGTTAAAGTAGTCTGTTCTAAGAACCACCTTTGACTCCAAAATCATCTTTATTATTTAGCTGAATCCTGTACATATTCACACACTTCTATGTAGAGTTTGTTAGTGATTATATATTACATATCTGTAAGTGTATAATCTTTCCAAGTTTTATGACATAATTACTATATAAAATATATATTGCAGATTTTTTTGTATTTTTACTAAGCATGGTTCTAAAGGTATATTAAAAATATTGCAAAAGACTAAAATTCTCTGATGTAGATACCAATAACTTTCAAGGGAAGAACTTTAATCACAAATATCAAAGAACATCTTTAGAGCAAATGGGTTAGGGTGTATATATATGAAAGTGAAATAGAAAATGTTAGTTGCTCAGTTGTGTCCAACTCTTCAGGAATTGAACCCAGGTCTCATGCATTGCAGGCAGATTCTTTACCCTATTTGAGCTACCAGGGAAACCTCTGGAGAGAGAGTGAGCAGTTACCCATGTCAGGCAGTCAATGGTAACTCCATTTTATAATTTAGGAAACATAGAGACAGATATTACAATTTATCCAAAGGCAATGGTAATAAACTGCAGTATTGACTGCAAGCAACTGCTCGCTCTTTGGGGGAAAAAAAAAACTATGACAAACCCAGACAGTGTATTAGAAAACAGAGACATCACTTTGTCTCAAAGGTCAGTATAGTCAAAGCTACGATTTTTCCAGTAGTCATGTATAGATGTGAGAGTTGGACCATAAAGAAGGCTGAGTGCTAAAAATCTGATGCTTTCAAATTGTCCTGGAGCAGACTCTTGAGAGTCCCTTGGACTGTAAGGAGATCAAACCAGTCAATCTAAATGAAATGAACCCTGAATATTTACTGGAAGGACTGACACCAAAGCCGAAGTTACAATCCTTTGGCCACCTGATGCAATAAGCCAACTCATTGGAAAGGACCCTGATGCTGGGAAAGATTGAGGGCAAGAGGAGAAGGGGGCGACAGAGGATGAGATGGTTTGATGGCACCACCCATTCAAAGGACATGACTTTAAGCAAACTGCAGGAGATAGTGAAGAACAAGGAAGCCTGACGTGCTGCAGTTCATAGGATTGCAAAGAGTCAGACACGATTTAGTGACTGAATAACAAAAACAAAGGTAATAGGTGAAACTGAGTGCTAAGCATAAAATTAAATGTATTTAATTTTTAAATCAAAGCAATCTTAAGTTGAATCTTGTTCCCTACTTAGTTTATTTCCTAAATGAAAATACACCATTTTTCTCTCAGACACATCATGATGTCTAAGTAATATACCTGCTTCCCACAGCCTTGGACATGTTATTTTCTATCCAGGTACTCAAGAAATATTACATAACTCACAACTGCTTAATACATTTTTGTTGTAAATAAAACTTCTGAATACATAAATGAAATAAGAAAGAATTACTATAGATTCTAAATTCAAGCCAAAGAAAGCCATTGATAAATTATTTATAGATAAATTAGTAGAAAAAATGGCATTGAAATCTTTATATTTTCTTATCCAAGAAAGAGTCATTCAAACAATAAGTCTAGAGAAAATATTTTGTTTAAAAATAAATTAATAAATTGGTAAAGTATGATTTAAAATCAATACAAGTAAAGGATCCAGAAGTGAATTTCTTAAGTGAAAAAAAGTGAATCACTGTTTTCTCCTTTTGAAGTTAAAATAATGCTGTTATTCCCTGAATAAAACAAAGCAAGAATGATTTGTCATTCATTGTTGTCTAGTCACTAAGTCTTGTCTGACTCTACTGATTTATTTGAAGTCTAATTGAAAGTAATAAAAGCTATATTGTAAGAGAAAACTAAATCTAACAGAGTCCTCAAATACAATTACCATAATCAAGTCTAGCCTAGAAATAGTAATCAACCTAGTTGTTTCTTCTCATAGATTACCAGTAACAGGAATTGAATGTGTCCAAAAATTAGTGGAATGCTGAAGGTGTGTGACTGTATGAATGATATTAAATCAGTACAGAATTGACGATGGAACAACTATAATCATCCCTCAATATTTAAGGGGGATTTGTTCTCAGACCCCCATGGATACCCAAATCTGAGGATACATAAGTCCCTTGTATAAAATGGCATAGTGTTTGCATATTACCTACACACATCTTCCCATATACTTTAGATTAGCTATAGATTACTTGTGATTCATGAATACAATGTAAATGTTACGTAGGTGGCATTAAAGTCTTACAAATATCATTTAATACCCAAGCTCTCCAGTTAGGAGAGTGGAATGAAAAAAGTAGTCTAAAATACCTACCAGAGATAACTATTTAAAATCAATAGTGATATTTTATTAATAGGTCATGTAACATACTGACTTATACCATCCTATTTTGTTCCTTGTTAGTGTAGTTTATATTCATCAGTATTTCTCAAATTTAAGAGAAGCAACTTACAAATAAGTGTGCTTTCTTTGCCAAAACTTTGAGCAAAAAAACTACATTTTAACAGCCTGGTTTAATTATAGTAACATTTAATTACAGTAATATAAATGAAAGAAAGAAGCAAAACTTCACCATTTAGGAAAAAGAATTAATTGCGTATAGATAATTTTATTATTACACTCCTTACTCAACTTTTTAGTGTAAAATTGAATTCAACTAAGAATATTTCAGATGAAAGACCTAAAAGTGATTTTATAAAGCCCAACAGTTGGGATAACATTTTTGGAAGTTAAAAAATAAAATTACACTGTAAACAGGAGATGAATAAAATTATAAAACCCATGGCTTAAAGATGTTGACAATGTCCTTTCGAGGACTGATCTTGTAAACATTTATTCTGTGAAGCCAGTTCCCACAAACCAATATGACGCAAGTCAAACTCCAGGTTTATTTAATAACGGTGAGGCAGGAAAGAGGTAACCATTTGAGTAAGTTTGTTTTTGTCTAACTGATGGCTGTATCATGATGAAAAGGTTCTACATGTTAACTAAGTTTCAGTTGATATAAATGTGTTTATATAATATCATTAATCCTCTAAGAAAGATATAAAACATATGAAGTCAAAATTATATCAATTATATGAAACAAACCTATTTTTTTACATGATTTTCTATGTTTAAACTAAAGTACCAACTATCTAAATGCGTGGTTTATTAGAGAACTGTACATAGGTTTAATGGGACGCTCCTTTGGGACATCTAGTGTTTGTCTTAATCTCAACTGGTATTTGGAAATTCTGGAGTTGATACAGATATTCTGAAATCCAGCAATCTCAGCTGAAATTTCTTTTTGGGTTAATGGGGGAAATTGGGAGAAGTTCTTTGGCCATATGAAAGACACATAAGCCACAGAGACAGAATATTGCCAGGAAACTGTAAAAACAAATAAATTGTGTAGATATAATTAGAATTTCATGAAAGCAAGGATTTGTTTCTAGGGTCAGTCCAGTTAGACTGAATGGTCTTAATATTTACATCCAAAATTACAACTGAAATCAAATGTTCTGTAAATATAATGTACTTTCATCTGAAGGGTTATGTTGTCTAATCTGGAAAATAATGCAAAATGACATATCTAGCCAAATAATGAATTCCTTTTGCAATTAAAAAAAAACAAATAGACATTATTTCTTTTGAAACAATCATTTCCCTTTATAGTAACTGTAATATTTGATATTATGGTAACTATCCCATTTATTCATTGTTTGAAATACAAGTGTAGGTCTCTGTTATTTCACACACTGGTCTTAGATGAGAAAAAAGAGGCACAGGTTGGTCAGGGCCATCAAGAGGATATTAGTGTTGTGACAGAATTGAAAGTCTCTTCAAGGAAATATTTAGTCAAAAGTTTAAGAAAAGGGGTCTTAAAATGAGGTGAGAGGAGGAATCAAAGGCAGAACATAGCACTCTTAAAGGATCTTTTTTTTTTTTTCCTTTTTAAAATTAGGTTTCTTGGAATGAGAAGAGAGAGTGGCTGTTTTTATATTGATCAGTGTTAATTTAAAACACTAGTGAATTGAGCTTAACACATAGAAATATATTAATTAAATATTAATTAATTAATATTAATTCATTCAAGATTGAATTAATGAAGTGAGAGAGAAGCTATCACTAGCTTATACTTTGAAAATAGTCAAAGGAGTGCCTGAGCTTAGGGCAATAAAATGTTATGACTCCACATTTTTTACCAAAATTGTGTAGGTCCTAAGGTAGTCATAAAGGAATACACAAGAATCTTAAAGACTGGAAAGTGCACCTCTAAAAAAAACCCCCACAAAAATTTAGTAAAACATATTTTTATTTGTTTCATTGATGAAATATAACTGTCATACATTATTGTATAAACTTAAGGTATCACAACTTAATAATTTGACTTACATATGTTATGAAATAATTGAACATCCATCATCTCATCTACAAACAAAATTAAGGAAATTAATTTTTTATTGTGATAAGGATGCTAAGAGTTTATGCTCTTAACAATTTTTATATATAACATACAATGGTGTTAATAATGTTTATCATTTTATGCATTATATCCCTTATACTTACAAATGGAAGTTTGTACTTTTGACCGCCTTTATCCACTTCACCCTCCCCTCACCCTCCACCTCTGAAAATCAAAAATTTTTTCCTATGTTTGTTAGTTTTTGAAGTATAATTGACCTGCAACACTATGCTAGTTCCTGTTGTACGACTTAGTGATTCGCTATTTCTGTACATTTCTCCTTATTGCCAAATTCAGACTTAAATTGAACAAAGTGGAGAAAACCACTAGACCATTCAGGTATGACCTAAATCAAATCCCTTATGATTATACAGTGGAAGTGAGAAATAGATTTATGGGACTAGATCTGATAGAGTGTCTGATGAACTATGGACGGATGTTCGTGACATTGGAGGTTCATGACATTGTACAGGAGACAGGGATCAAGACCACCCCCAAGAAAAAGAAATGAAAAAAAGCAAAATGGCTGTCTGAGGAGGCCTTACAAATAGCTGTGAAAAGAAGAGAAGCAAAAAGCAAAGGAGAAAAGAAAGATATTCCCATTTGAATGCAGAGTTCCAAAAAATAACAAGGAGAAATAAGAAAGCCTTCCTCAGCCACCAATGCAAAGAAATAGAGGAAAACAATAGAATGGGGAAGACTAGAGATCTCTTCAAGAAAATTGGAGATACCAAGGGGAAATTTCATGCAAAGATGAACTCAATAAAGGACAGAAATTGTATGGACCTAACAGAAGCAGAAGGTGTTAAAAAGAGGTGGCAAGAATACACAGAAGAAATGTACAAAAAAGATCTCATGACCCAGATAATCATGATGGTGTGATCACAAACCTAGAGCCAGACATCCTGGAATGTGAAGTCAAGTGGGCCTTAGGAAGCATCACTATGGACAAAGCTAGTGGAGGTGATGGAATTCCAGTTGAACTATTTCAAATCCTGAAAGATGATGCTGTGAAAGTGCTGCACTCAATATGTCAGCAAATGTGGAAAACTCAGCAGTGGCCACAGAACTGGAAAAGGTCAGTTTTCATTCCAATCCCAAAGAAAGGCAATGCAAAAGAATGCTCAAACTACTGCACAATTGCACTCATCTCACATGCTAGCAAAGTAATGCTCAAAATTCTCAAATCCAGGCTTCAGCAATACGTGAACCATGAACTTCCAGATGTTCAAGCTGGATTTAGAAAAGGCAAAGGAACCAGAGATCAAATTGCCAACATCTGCTGGATCATCAAAAAAGCAAGGGAGTTCCAGAGAAACATCTGTTTCTGCTTTATTGACTATGCCAAAGCCTTTGACTGTGTGGATTGCAATAAACTGTGGAAAATTCTGAAAGAGATGGGAATACCAGACCACCTGACCTGCCTCTTGAGAAATCTGAATGCAGGTCAGGAAGCAACAGTAAGAACTGGACAAGGAACAACAGACTGGTTCCAAATAGGAAAAGGAGTACATCAAGGCTGTATATTGTCACCCTGCTTATTTAACCTATATGCAGAGTACATCATGAGAAATGCTGGGCTGGATGAAGGACAAGCTGGAATCAAGATTGCTGGGAGAAATATCAATAACCTCAGATATGCAGATGACACCACCCTTATGGCAGAGAGTGAAGAGGAACTAAAAAGCCTCTTGATAAAAGTGAAAGAGGAGAGGGAAAAAGTTGGCTGAAAGCTCAACATTCAGAAAACTAAGATCATGGCATCTGGTCCCATCACTTCATGGGAAATAGATGGGGAAACAGTGGAAACAGTGTCAGAATTTACTTTTTTGGGCTCCAAAATCACTCCAGATGGTGATTGCAGTCATGAAATTAAAAGATGCTTACTCCTTGGAAGGAAAGTTATGACCAACCTAGATAGCATATTAAAAAGCAGAGACATTGCTTTGTCAACAAAGGTCCATCTATTATTCAAGGCTATAGTTTTTCCAGTAGTCATGTATGGATGTGAGAGTTGGACTATAAAGAAAGCTGAGCACTGAAGAATTGATGATTTTGAACTGTGGTGTTGGAGAAGCCTCTTGAGAGTCCCTTGGACTGCAAGAAGACCCAGCCAGTCCATCCTAAAGTAGATCAGTCCTGGGTGTTCATTGGAAGTACTGATGTTGTAGCTGAAACTCCAATATATCGGCCACCTGATGCAAAGAGCTGACTCAGATGAAAAGACCCTGATGCTGGGAAAGATTGAGGGTGGGAGGAGAAGGGGATGGCAGAGGATAAGATGGTTGGATGGCATCACCAACTCAATGGACGTGAATTCGGGTGAACTCCGGGAATTGGTGATGGACAGGGAGGCCTGGTGTGCTGTGGTTCATGGGTTTGCAAAGAGTCAGTCACGACTGAGTGACTGCACTACTAACTAATACATTTCTATATTTCCCACACTGTATATTTTATACTTGTGACACATTTATTTTACACCTGGAGGTTTGTACTTCTAATCTCCCTTATTATTTCTTTCCTCCCCTCCACCCCCTCCTCTGGCAAGCACCTATTTTCTCTCTGTGTTTATAACTGTTTCTGTTTTGTTATAATGTTAATTTGTTTTGTGTTTTAGATTCCACATATAAGTTAAATCATACAGTGTTTGTCTTTCTTTGATAAACTTATTTCACTTAGCATAATACCTTCAAGGTCCATCTATTTTGTCAAATATATAGCAAAATTTCATTTTTATGACAAGGCAAAATATATATACATACCACATCTTATTTATCCATTCATCTGAGCACTTACATTGCTTCTATATCTTAGCTATTGTAATAATTTTCCTATTGATATAGGGGTGTATTTATCTTTTTCTAATTAACATTTCCATTTTCTTTAGATGAATATTTACCTAGAAATGAAATTCCTGGATCATATTGTAGTTCCATTTTTATTTTTTTGAAGAATTTCCATACTATTTTCCTTAGTGGCTGTACCAATTTACTTCTCACCAACAATGCAGGAGGCTTCCCTTTCCTCCATATCCTCACCAACACCTGTTGTTTGTTGTCTTTTGGATATTCTTTATTCTGATGGGTGTGAGATGATATATCACTGTGGTTTTGACTTTCATATCCCTGTGATATGTGATTAGTGATGTTGAACATTTTTTCATGTGCCTATTGTCCATCTGTATCTTCTTTGGAAAAATGTCTGTTTCAGCTCCTGTCTATTTTTTTTAATTGGGTTGTTTATATTTTGTTATTGAGTTACATGAGTTTTTATTTTCTTTATATATATATTGGATAGTAACTACATATCAGATATATCATTTGCAAGTAGGAGATCTTTATGTTTTGTTTCATTTGCTGGGTAAATGGTTTTTAGTTTGATATTGTCCCCTTTGTTTTTGCTTTTGTTTCTCTTGCCTGAGGAAACATATCCAGACAAATATGGCTAAGAGTAATATCAAAGAATTTACCTATTGTGTTTTCTTCTAGGAATTTATGGTTTCAGGTCTTACATTTAAGTCTTTAATCCATTTTGAACTTATATTTGCGCATGGTATGAAAGAGTAGTCCAGTTTCATCCTTCTGTATGTAGCTGTCCAGTTTTCCCAACAGCATTAAATGATATTTTAACATTTTTTAGTGACAAATCTATACTTCTGATTTGATAGAAAGAGCACTACACTGGGAGTCATGATACAATAACCTGTTTCTCTTTTTCCACTAATTAAATCTATCATCTTGAGCCTGCTGTTCAGCCTATTTGGAATGTGTGTATCTAATGAAAATGCAGTAGATAATCCCAGACATCCTCTAGAGATCTTAGTCTATGCCTTACATAATGTGGATTATCAAGATGGTGAAAATAGGAGGCAGAGAGAGGACCAAGGATGCAGGTGCAGTGGAAGTTGGTTTTAAAAAGGGTACACACAGGACATGAAACTGGGATTGGGCTCAGAATTGGGATGACCAGAATAAAGGAGGGCTGCAGCTATACGCCTGTGACTGGGAATTGCCAGAGTTTAGGATTATTATTTTTTAGTCACTCAGCCATGTCCAACTCTGTGGCCACATAGCCTATAGTCCACCAGGCTTCTCTGTCCATGGAATTCTCCAGGCAAGAAGTGGGTAGCCATTCCTTTCTCCAGGGGATCTTCCCAACCCAGGGATCAAACTCAGGTCTCCTGCATTGTAGGCAGATTCTTTTCTGTCTGAGCCACTAAAGAAGTCCAGGCAGAGAAGAGTTAAGAATGGTAGGTAACAAAGACATAGTCACAAAAAGCAAATGAAAAATCAATAAGGACAGAAGTCTACATATCAAACAATGTCCAAAGATTGTATTTGAAATGCATATCCTAGGGTAAAGCAGTTTTCAATGGCCCAGGTGCACGGTGCTGGTCCAACATATTAAGGTCTGTTTCTGAAACTATCTAAACTGAGAATATTATGTCAAACTGTTCCATTTGGAGAAGAGATTCTATTTAGTGTTGGGATGTTTTATAATCCTGTAGGCCTAGGAAACCTTTGTTTTTTTCTAAACCTGATTAAATACTCCCATTAACAGGGTCCAGAAACATCTGAATCTCCATAGAGATTTATCTTAGTTCAAATTAGAATAGCCTACATTTATCAGAGTTCTGTTTATTGCAAGAACTCAGATGATTAAGTTATATGAGCTTTTAAAATTATATACAGAAAAAAATTCATGCAAAGCTCATAATGAAATAAAATAAATACTAAATTGTTTTTTATTTTTAAAAGGGTACATTACAGAAACATACCCCTTTTTAAAGAATCATATGGCAAATGAGTTTATTATGGAAGGAAAACAGCACCTTCTCAATGATTTGGATCAGACTTGAACAGTTGATAACTTTCCTTGTACTACCTGCCACTAAGGCATCTGGAGGCGGTCCACTCCCAAGCAACATTAATAAAGAAAATTTTCTTAAGTTTCCTTTCTTAAGGTGGATTATGCTTTTGCTTTGATCACCAAATTCCAGTGAACTTCTCATTATTGTTTATTTTACTCCTAATCTTTTAAAATGTGTATATATGTTTTTACTCATTTAACTTGTCAAGGGTTTCCTATGAAGAAGCTTGAGCCAAGAAGCCACATTCTTGCCTTGTGCCTCATTTACAGGGTTCTCCTATTCAAGCTGGCTCTGAGAGTACAGGGTATTTGTTTTCCTAGGAAAGCAAAAAGAGAGCTACACAATGTAATTGCCTCAACACTTAGCATTACCTTTATTTTATATACTGTAATGTATAGAAACTTGCAAAATATAACTTTATTAAAATCTTATTGGCATTTAATTAAGTTTACTAAAATTGTAAAACTCTTGCCAAAGATGATTTTCAGTTAATAACATTTTTGTATTCAAATTTTTAAAAGGCCCCAATTTCTTTATTCCCATTTCATAATTATTAGAGTTAACTGAAAAACAAATTATAAGGTATAATAAATTGATATACTGGAAATAATGAAAGTACCATGAAGTTTCTAAGAGGTATAGTCATTTTCATCATGTTTATAGCCCTTCAAGCAGCATTTTCACTCTTTAAAGTGTATAATTTTACTATAAGATTATATTATATTGAGATAGGTAAAGATGGCATTGACCATTTATTTTCCTGATTTTTATTTCAATCTACTACTATTGAATACTATCAGTGCATCAACTAAAGTCAGTTTTTGTGCCAGGGTACTAAATTGGGTTTTAAATTAATTTTAAGTCAAGTGGCTGGTACAATGACAGTTTTATTTAATTCACTACTCATTTGAATTATTTAATGAAGCTGTTCTTTCAGAGCCACAAGCTTTGCTGGAAAGGAAAATGAGTCAGAAGACTGGTTTCTGGACAAGGATACTGAGGGCAGAGACTCCCAAATGTTAGAGTGAAAGGAACAGAAAATGTTACAAACTGAATTTAGAGAACTAACAAATTTAGTATTTTGTTAAGGAAATACTGGGGGGAGAAACTTATCCACAGTCATTATAATGTTTAAGAGAAAAGATTTTTTTAACTTCTAAAATTCTGTAAGCTTGATACTATATCATTTGAGAGATACTTGAAAGATATAAAGAAGATCCAGTGTCTTATTTTCACCTCCTTACCAGTATCATATCTTCATTAAGAACATGATTGCACTTTTTATGTCAAGTCCTTCAAAGAGATATTCAAGGGTTAAGGAATGTGAGTTCTTCCTGGTAACCATCTTTTTTTTTAATTTGTAATTTGAAGTTTATATGTAAATATATATTAAAATATATAAATAGTATATATTATATAACAAGCATTATATATTTATGCATATTTATATAAAAGTAATCACTAGGCTTAGTTCCCCTTCTTCAAAATTAGAATATTACCAATTCCAACGAATGTTCTAATGTTTCACCTTCCTATTTTATCCTCCTTTCTTTTGTCTCCAAGGGTAATACTATTCCAAATTGTGTTTTTACCTTTTGTTTTTTTTTTTAATAATTTTATCTGATGTATGTAATATAATTTTGTTGTTGAACTTTAAGTGCTTTCAGCTCTTTATTTTTCCATGCCTTGCTATTTTCCTTCAACATTCCATGTTTGAAATTCTTATGTATTTGAAGCTGACATATGCACATTTTAACCAATAGCATAATACATGAATATAGAATATTCAATAATATATGAGGTATAATACAGGATAATTTATTCATACTTCCAGTCACTCCTGTTGAGAGAAATCTTTCACATTTTTTGCTATTATAGCTATTTTTAAAGTGCTCCTATGACTATTATTATAACTGAAAGAATATTCTAATCCCTACCCTCCAAAAAATAAGGGAGAGGGGCAAGATAGAAAGGATTTCAGATAAAACATAGGTCCTTAATTTCTTCTCCTCACATTATTGCTGCCAAGGAAGATCTTATCACAAGTTAGTTTGTGGGGGCATCAGCCTGGAGTTTCTGTGAAAAGGAAGCACATCACTTGAACGCGATCCTATGGACTGTAGACCACCAAGCTCCTCTGTCCATAGGTATTCTCCAGGCAAGAAGGCTGGAGTGGGATGTCGCGCCCTCCTCCAAGTGATCTTCCTCACCCAGGGATGGAACCTGGCTCTTACGTCTCCTGCTCTGGCCGGCAGGTTCTTGACCACTATGCGCCACCTGGGAAGTCCCACTTCGCACAATCAATACTTATGGGATAGCATGATTATTGACCTGCTTGAGGAAATCAGTCCTGAATATTCATTGGAAGGACTGATGCTGAAGCTGAAACCCCAATACTTTGGCCACCTGAGCGAAGAACTGACTCCTTTGAAAAGCCCCTAATGCTGGGAAAGATAGAAGGCGGGAGAAGGGGATGAGACAGGATGAGATGGTTTGATAGCAGCATGCGCTCAATGGACATGAGTTTGAGTAAACTCTGGGAGTTGGTGATGGACAGGGAGGCCTGGTGTGCTGCAGTCCATGGGGTCGCAAAGAGACACGACTGAGCGACTGAACTGAACTGAACTGAGCACGATTGTATGGGTTTTTTTGCCACAGCGCCCCCTTTTGGGCTTCCCTGATAGCTCATTTGGTAAAGAATCCACCTGCAATGCAGGAGACCCGAGTTGGATTCCTGGGTCGGAAAGATCTGCTGGAAAAGGCATAGGCTACCCACTCCTGTATTCTTGAGCTTCCTTTTGGCTCAGCAGGTAAAGAATCCGTCCACAATGCGAGAGACCTGGGTTGGATCCCTGGGTTGGGAAGATCCCCTAGGGAAGGGAAAGGCTACCCACTCCAGTATTTTGGCCTGGAGAATTCCATGGACTGTACAGTCCGTGGGGTCACAAAGAACTGGACACGACTGAGCGACATTCATGTCAATGAAGACACTCTCTGTCATCATAAAATATTTCCTCTATAGGCAAGTATTGAACAGACTGATTTATAACATAGGACTAATATGAAGGTGAGCTAGAATAACTCATTAAAGTTCTTTAAAATATCAACAAACCAGATATTGATGCTAGCATACTTTCTTGTTCATATTTCAAGAAACTCATTCGTATGTGAGGAATGTTCACATACAGACGTATGTCTCAAAGGAAAATGGAGTGCAGTTGCTCTTCCTTGCTCTTCCATAGATCATCTTCTATGACCTTTGTCCATTTTATCTTCAAATTATCCAGATTCAGCTGTGCTTCAATAGGTTGTCTATCAGCCCCAGATCCAGACTCTCTTCCTCCTTTTATATAACGGGCCTCCTCAGTCTTTTTCTCTCTTGCTTCCTGGTGGAAGGGATGGTTCAATTCTGTCTAGTGTGGTAACTTACCCAGATATAACACACTGAATCATAACTTTTAAATTGTTTTTCCAAGATTTCTACCATCTGCAGCTTTTGCCATGTTCTTTTCAGTTCCCATGTATAGAAATATCCTGCATTCATTTTCTTATTATTGTTGTTAATGTTCATCAGTAGTTTACTAGACCCTATGAAATATTAGACTGCATGTGAGGCTTGCACAAATGTGTCATGGGCTTTATCCTCAAGGATCTCACAAACTAGGGCGAGTCATACAGTGCTATAATACAGACAGTTTAGATGACTTTCTCTTGGTTAATTCTTGGAGAAATGAGTAATTTCATTTCCTGTTGTCTTTCCACTGCTTTCTTTATCAGAGCTTCTTGATTGTGTATTTACTCTCCTGCTACTGGTTGTTTGATAAAACATACTGTTAATAGGGCTTTACACTTTTGGCTTTTATTTTTGGTTGCTCCAGAGCTTACCATATGTATCTTAACTTAGCCAAAATTTACCTCAGAATTATACTAGCTGAATTTCAGTTAGAAATAGAAAATACTGTTCATGTATAGCTCTATTCCTTCCTCTTTCTTTTCACTCTTTTTTGTTATGCATGTTATGTTTATATGTCTTACAAAACTAACAATA
This sequence comes from Cervus canadensis, assembly GCF_019320065.1. NCBI lineage: Eukaryota > Metazoa > Chordata > Mammalia > Artiodactyla > Cervidae > Cervus > Cervus canadensis. The sequence goes on along the minus strand of NC_057388.1, from coordinate 32,513,629 downwards.
CATTGTTATAATTATTTATATAATTTTATAGCTTTCCAAGAAGCTAAGAGGAAAAGGGAAAAATGTATTTAGAGTTCATTATATTAAAAATTTTGCTTTTATCATATGTGGTTTTATTTTTTCCCATGGATTTACTGTATCACCTGGGTCATAAATGCAATTTCCTTAGTGGGAGCTACGCAGCTCTGTTCTCAAGGCTTCCTCCACCTCTGGCCAGAACTCTTGTTCTCCTCCCTCTGAGCAACCACTTCTCATGGGGTGACACCTGTGTTCTGTGAATGGCACATTTAGTGGCCATGGTAGCCCTTGATCGTCTCAGCTTACCTCTAATGTGGAATCTTTGCCCTGAAGTCTGGTTTGGGGCAGAATGTTCTCAGGCTGCCCCATCTAGAGTTGTGCTTCTTTAATAGAGCAGCTGCACGGAGGAAGGGAGCCCCAGACATCTCAACTGCACTTGCCTGGAACAGAGCTTCTGCAACAAGAAATGAATGAGGTGTGAAGGAATGATAACTTCTGGTGGCCAGATTGGAAGTAGCGCCACCTAGGAACTGGAGAGAGGAGGAGCTGCGTCGTCTTGGCTGCACCTGCCATGAGTGGAGCTTCCTGAGCTGGGGTGGAGGAAGAATGGAGACAATGACTCAAGTGTCAAAGGCTTGCACTTGTGGCACAAGCTGTAGTAAATTTTCTTCAGTAACTATTCCTCCCCTTTCTAAAATCATTTAGGGCACTTTACAGAGATTTGAATGGTTGTTTTCACCAGTTATGTTTGTTTCACTGAAGTAAGGTTCTGTAGAACTCCTCACATTGCCATTCTGGAAATCAATTTCTATTATTATATTTTAAGTGACTTATGATAGAATATAGTTGTTTCACGTTTCAAAATTTTCACTCTGGCATTCTATCTTTTTATTGATGTGTTTAGGGACATGAACACGCCATATAATAAATATCTTCAAATTTAGGTCTGGCATTTCTTTTTGTTTGGTTCTTCTTATTATACTTACTCTGGTTCCCTTTTCTGTCTCCTTCTGAGTTATTTGAATATTTTTAAGTTATTTAAATTTCTCTCTTCTTTGTGTTTGCATAATTCTTTTAGTGATTGTCCTAGAGATTACACTTACATATTTATCTTTTTACTTCTGCTTAGACAGAATATTTTAACATTTCCAGTGGAGATAGAAACCTTAGCACAATATGTGTTCCTTTACTTCTCCCCGTGTGTTGTACTCGTATATTACCCCTACATACACTGAAATTCTGTCAGATAATTTTACAATTTTGCATTCAACCATCAGATGCATTTTAAAGAACTCAAGTACAGATGGAGAGCCCATTATATTTTTCCAAGTGCTTACCATTTCTGCTGTTCTTTCTTCATTCCTAATAAAGCAAATTTACTTCTGGTTTTCTGGCTGAAAATCTTTGTTTAGTGATACTTCAAGTACAGGTCTGCTGGCAACACCTTCTCTCTTAGATTCATTTCATCTGAAAGTATTTTTATTTCCCCTTTTCTCCTAAAAGATATTTTCACTAGATACAGAAATCTAGGATTACAGCACTTTTAAATTTTTGGCTTCACTCATTCTGTCCTCAGTTATTTCTGAAATAAAATTTGAAGCCAATCTTCAAGTTGTTGTTCTTCCAAAATCAATGCATTATTTTTCTTTCTCCCTGCTTTGAAAAAGCTTTTTCTTTGTCTCTGATTTCTAGCAGTTTTATAACAACTGATATGGATATACATTTCTTTGGTGTATTCTGTTCAAGATTAATGAGTTTCTTAAATCTGTAAGTTTATATCTTTCATAAAACTGAGGACATGATCAAACAATATTTATTCAAGTTTCTTTTCTGTGTTGCACTAGGTTCCTCTCTTCTTTCTAAGGCCATTTGATATTGGTCCATGTGTTCCATAAGCTCTGTGCATTTGTTTTTCTAATATGTTTTGTCCCTGTTGTTTCGATTACCTTCAAGTTTCCTTACTCTTTCTCTGTCATATCCACTCTGTTATTAAGCACATCTAGTGAGGGTTTGGTTTTAAGTTATAAAATTCCCATTTGATTGTTTTTCATATATTCCACTTATTTTCTGAGCTTTTCTAGCTTTCCGTTCATTTTAACAGTGATCACTTTTACTTGTTGGAACATTTTTTTAATAGCTGCTTTGAAGTCATTGTCAGTTCCAACAATTGTGTCATGTCATTGGCAAACATTGATTGTTGTATCATATGCCTGTTGATATTTCCCTTGTTCTCTGTCTGCAAAGTACTTTTTAAATATAAGACATTTTAAATATTGTGTTATGAGACTCTTATATCTTCCAAAACCTCTCAATAATGTTTATACCTTTTTTAAACAATCTTGGTTTTAAGCCACACATTCCACCCACCCCTCCATCCATCTCTGGATTATATTTTTAATATTTTGTTTTCTATTTCCAGAGTATGATGCACACTGGAATAGTCTGGGAACTGTCTGTCTGGCTGTCTCTGGGTTTAGTTTCCAAGGTCTTTTGTCTACTTCTTTTTTTGGGGGGGGGGTATTTTTTTTATTTTTTATTTTTTCATTTATTTTTATTAGTTGGAGGCTAATTATTTTACAATATTGTAGTGGTTTTTGCCATACATTGACATGAATCAGCCATGGATTTACATGTGTTCCCCATCCTGTACCCCCCTCCCACCTCCCTCCCCATCCCATCCCTCTGGGTCATCCCAGTGCACCAGCCCCGAGCACTTGTCTCATGCATCCCACCTGAACTGGCGATCTGTTTCACAGTTGATAATATACGTTTCAATGCTGTTCTCTCAGATCATCCCACCCTCGCCTTCTCCCATAGAGTCCAAAAGTCTGTTCTATACATCTGTGTCTCTTTTTCTGTCTTGCGTATAGGGTTATCATTACCATCTTTCTAAATTCCATATATATGCATTAGTATACTGTATTGGTGTTTATCCTTCTGGCTTACTTCACTCTGTATAATTGGCTCCAATTTCATCCATCTCATTAGAACTGATTCAAATGTATTATTTTTAATGGCTGAGTAACATTCCATGGTGTATATGTACCACAGCCTCCTTATCCATTCATCTGCTGATGGGCATCTAGGTTGCTTCCATGTCCTGGCTATTATAAACAGTGCTGCGATGAACACTGGGGTACACGTGTCTCTTTCAGTTCTGGCTTCCTCGGTGTGTATGCCCAGGAGTGGGATTGCTGGTTCATAAAGACAGACACATACATGCATATCTTGGTGATTGGGGTCAAGGCGAAGGGTAACCCCAAAAGTTTGTCAATAGAGATTTTCTTTCTCAAGTTCTTTATCTGTAAGAAGTACCTTCCAGTTCCCTGCAAGTCCCCTTATAAGTCCTCCAATTATAATGCTGGCACTTTATTTACCCTATACTATTTCACATTGCCTTTGTGTTTCATTTACTAATAATAATTCTTAAAACATGTTTTAACCTTTCCTTGGGATGGAGTGTAGCAATATTAGCTGTTAGAGTCAACCTTTCCTTCCAGACAATGTCACAAAGATGATTCAGTGCCAGAGCATGCTTAATAGTGGGCCCATTATGCCATGACACAGAGCACAGCAATGCATGAGTTGAATTTGAATCATTTTTAGAAAGCTGTTATCATTTAATATACAAATTATGTATGGAAGAGAAGTTCCTGTAAGACATCTGTCTTGGAGCAGCAGTGAGTCACTTTAGAAACACCATTAGATATTAAAAAATATACACCACCACTTTCTTATACCATAATACTTAATGAAATACAGCTCAAGATTTCAGTGAATTTTAAGTTCAAAACTGGGCATGGTAAATTAAACTTCATTTACAAAGAATTAGCAAGAAAGAGACCGAAGCAAAAAACTTAGTCCCATATTCATTATTTTGGCTAGATTTTACATTAGTTTGTGCTGTGTCAACAATGTTGATGACTGTAAATTACCCACAGATCCCAAAATATGAAAAGATCAAGCACACACATTCCACACTATCTATAATGCCAAAATACAGTGCAGAAATACTCTCTGAACTCAAGAAAATCCACTTTGATATTCAATATATAATCTCTTCTTGATAAACTTGTAAAAGAAACAGTTTGTACATCAAATGGTGAAAGTGGCTTACTTTAATTAGGGGCATTATTTCAGAGTGTTTTGGCAAGCTGTCTGCTATGTATGTGTGCAGGCAGTTACAAGATCAGCAAAAGAAAGTCTTCTGATAGTATAAATCCAATGTTCCCTGCATAAGGTCACTTTCTATGAGATCTAGGCTCTATCCCAGGCCAATGGTCAGTTAACAATATTATGGAAACTGGCTTCTATCATCACTGCAGCCAGCTGAGTCCGTTGAGTTTGCAATAATAACCTAGAACAGACTTTGGGTGACGGAGGCAAAGCCGAAAGCCAAGACTGAATTATGATGGTTTTGCAGACAAGAGCTCTCACATTACCACAAACCTTTTATGGATGATAACTGGAGTGTTTTTAATTATGACTCATACCATTTCATCTCCTTGAGTTATCTTCTCTGAACATCAAGTGGATATTCATATGGTATGTGTATTTATGATTATTATGACCATCCTGTTTTTTCCTTGGTAGGATAATCTTGGGTTTGGGTTTTACTTAAGGGTTTTTTGCATGCTTTCTGAATTTTAAGCAATTTAAGCAATGTAGTAGACACAGCGTTCAGGATTTGGGTTTTTCCTTAAAAGGCAGTCTTTTCCTTTGAAATGTGTTACATATGCATTTACTTGATACTGGAAAATCTCAAGAGTCAGTATCTAACTCAAAATGTATTTGAGAGACTAATGTGGTTACACTTAAATCTGATACTTAGAATCTTTATATAGAAAATGTGATCAATGATATGCTGTACTGTAAAGTAGGGGTGTGTGTCTATGTGTGTGATAAATTTTACATACCTACAGAATAGTATTATGCTTATAGTAGATTGAGATTACTTAGTCTATATTCAGGAGTTATGTTCCAAATCAACTTTGAGGTTTCTATTTTTTAAAAAAAACACAATGTTTTATTAATAAAATGTCTGCTTAAAGGGTCCAAATTTATGATATTTATAAAATCTTTCATGTTAAGATAAGCATAAGTTCTGGTGGCAATCAAATATATATGCTTAGTAATAGCAACATAATCGTTCATACTTATTCCAAGACTGAGTCTTAGATCTGTTTATAAGCAATAATTTTTGTGGTCATCTAATATTTTGTTATAGATCCAGCCCATTGTGTTTTTTTCCACTAGAGTGCTTCTGTCTTTTGCTCACTTGATCTTTTTATCTTTGTCCTAAACTCCCATAATTTTTACTCCTTTTACTCCATCTTTCCACATCTTTTGAATGATTCTGCATATAACCACTGAGACCAGCATCTAAAAAAGTAGGCCCTTCCATCTCTATTTGAAATCTCAGTGTGGCGACCTAAGAACTAAAACTACTGTTGTAAAATTGCTATCCAAACTATCAGAATCATAGGTCATCAGAAACAAGTCACACAAGATTCTATCCTGATGGGCCTGTGTCAAAATATTTAGCTAGAATATGAGGATAAAATGACTTATGTTTTCCTCAATTTTTAGTTAATTTCAAAATGATTGAATGATTTCCTAACCAATACATTACATTGCATTTACGTCTATGAGATACACATATACATATCAACATTTATTACATAAGTTCATATTATAATAATGTAATCACATAAACTGAAGTCAATGCAATTCTAAAATAATTAATAGCTATGAAACAAAATTGTGTGGTGTACTATGGTTACAGATCTATGTTTGGTAAAGTGCTTGATTTTATATGGTTATCAGTATTACAATAAAACAATGATAATAACATATTATGATTTCTGTTAAATACTTTTGAAAATAAGAGTTTAATACTAGGTAGGTATCATTTTAGATATGTGATCATGAAGGATCCTGGATTCTTTAAGCATCAACTTGATTTGTGCCAAATGCACAGCCAAAATGTAGCAGTTTTCCTAAAGCTCAATATTTCACTGTTACTCAAAAAGTAATTATGTCATAATATTATTACTGTAAAATAATGTCATTAATTACAAACAAAACCCCATAAATGGCACACTTTACTTATTTACCTTCCTCTTTTACTTACTGCCTAGAAGTAACTGATATAGTGAATAGCCTTTCAGGATTTCTGAAAGTATTTTTAAAACTCTGGCTCATGTGTCATATGTCCTTTGTAAGGAACTGAGCATGAAAATCATGCAAAGCTATTTATAATTATAGTTGTTCATGTAATTAATTACTTATGCAAATAAGATTTTTGTGGCATACCTTTTGTCCTATTGGCATACATTGGATCTTCAAGCATATCTTCATGTAACAAGGAATTACACTGAGAAAAGAGTTGATATCCCAACCATTACAAATATTGTTATTGATAATTTTCTCTACTGATATACTGCAAGCTACTGGGATAATCAGAAGTAGCTAAACTATTTTCAATAAAATACTTAGGTATTTTTATTTAAGTACCAAGAAATCTCTGATTTGATAATTTAAAAGCATTCAGTTTTATAAAAGCTATTTTCCTTAAGTTGTATGAAAATCAAAGCCTATTTTTACTTTGATTAAATGACATGTATTTGTGTTTCTTGAAGCTCACAACAAAACTTAAATACATAAAACATTAAAAATGGAGGAAGATGTTCTTATGCCAACTTCCAATTCCCCTTCACTTCTATGTACGACAAAGTTTTCCTCCATGTCAGATGTGCTGAGAATTATCACTCTTTGTCCCAAGAGTCTTTTTAATATTTTCATGCAGTCTTCAAGTTCTGATAAAGCAATTGCTTTAATGCATTTTGTATACATATATGCTAACTCAGGAGCTGGAAAGACACATTAATACAAAGGAAAGCCTCTATGTTAGAGCTTTAAATTTCAGTATGATATTAATTCCTGGATGCCTATTTTACTTGTTAATCATAGAAGTATGTGTTAGCTCATCTCTCATTTGACTATTGCAGTTAATCTGTATTCTTAGTCATATTGCAAGTAAGAATTTTTTTTTTATTTTACTTCATAGTTTTTTTATTATAGACTTTTTATCCACATGAATGTTAAAGAAACTACAACAGAGTTAAATACCATTTTTGATAACATGATTATATTCTTAATTACACTCAATATTAGACTGTAAAATATTTCCAGAGGAATATTGCAAGTAAGAATATTTTTTAAAAAAATCTCCCACTCTCTTTAGTGACAGCAACTACTTTCCTATTCTCCTCTAAACATAAATAGGGAGATTATGACACCATATATGATATCAGTAAACAATTCAGTTACTCAAAGTTTGCTATTTTCTGACATTTAATGAATGAAGTATACTTAAAAAAGGTGAAGTATGTGCTGACTTTCCTACAAAGATGAATTTCATAAGCATGTTTGTGCTGACTTGAACTAGAAAAGTCTGGGTATTGTACACCTTTATGTCATAGCCTAAGGGATACAACAATAGGAGGACAGAGGTATACCAAGTTACCATTCTAACTTTTAACATTGACCATATAGTCCTTTTTCCTGAGGAAAAGGTTGAAGAAAACAAAAATAAGTAGAGATAATGAAACATGTGCATGTACTTGATATAGGACATTACTGAAGTTGATGAGACTGAGGGATTAAGAGCTACAGAGACTATAGAAATAAGAGTTGAGAGGATCTAATGCTGCTGATAGGAAGAAAAAGGAGTCCTGCTGTTTTTCAGTCTAAGAGGTGAGCCTTGAAATGTATATTGTTCTTTGCATTGTGTGATCTTTGATTCTCAGGGTAGCATAGCCAAGGTGGTTAATTTAAGTGGCCTTAAGCTGCGATTCATGGGGTCGCAAAGAGTCGGACACAACTTAGCGACTGAACAGAACTGAACTGAAGTTAACTTAGGTGGCCTTAAGTTTTTAAGGCCAGACTCACTAACCAATTGACAGGGAGTATAGGATGCAAACTGATCTATGTTGGTTTTACCATCTGCAAAACTGATAGGACAATAGTAGTATCCAATCTGTAAAATTATTTGGAGGAGTAAATCAGATAAAATATGCAAAACACTTAGAATAGTGTCAGGAAGTAAGGAATCACTGTAATTGATTGATTCTTACTGTTACTATTCACATCTTTGGGAGCTTGTATTCTGTTTCCCAGTAGATATGTTGCACCTGTTTACCTATTTGAAAAGAAGAAAACACAAAGCCTCCGGGAAAACTTTTGATTGACTACAGGAATTTTGGAATCCATGCTATGACTGTGTGTTTCAGATTGGAGATGACATGTTGACAGTCTTTTTATAATAGATAATCATAAATTTGAAAATACTTCTAGCTATTTCTGAATTTGTTTTACAAATTTCAGTTTTGATTCATCAGCTATAATACCACTTCAGTACTATTAACTAATCATAATAGCAAAATCATTATAAAATCAGTGGTGAAGTTGCTTAGTCATGTCTGACTCTTTGCAACCCTGTGGACTGTAGCCTACCAGGCTCCTCCATCCATGGGATTTTCCAGGCAAGAGTACTGGAGTGGGTTGCCATTTCCTTCTCCAGGGGATCTTCCCGACCCAGGGATCTAACCCGGGTCTCCCACATTGTAGGCAGATGCTTTACCGTCTGAGCTACCAGGGAAGTCCACAATCAGTGGTGCTTAAAACAAAATCAGTGGTGCTTAGCAATTTGGGGATAAAATTCTGATAAAAGTTATGGTTTTTTTAGCAAAAAAAAAAAAAGCCCTGAAAATATTTTTATTTCAGAAATTTCTTTGAACTCACTGAATTATATCCTTGTACCTCAGGCTAAAAACCTCTGAATAAGAGGTTATCTCATGAGCAATTTGGATACATAATTGCAATTATTTGCTTCAGCCAAGTACAAATTTAACTCCTTGATAGAAATAATGCCCAATTACAATTTTATTATTAGAAAATGCTAGAACAATATAGAATAGGTTATTTTTAAGATGTTAAATTGTAAGGTCACTGGTGGTGAAGTTAGTCTCTGGGTATAATATCAGCTGTTTTAATGTTAAACATAAAGACTTGAAAAAAGAGAAGCTGCTTAGAATGTATCCATATTCTCTAAAGCCAAGCACAAGAAATAGCCCTCACACATTGATGGATCAGGAAGATGAGCCAGGACTCATGTATCCTTAGATCTAAACATTGATTACATTTCCAGGCATTCTCCTGGCTCTGTAGTGCTGCCTTAGAGACCACCAAGTTTCCCCAATGACTTGGCATATCTGTAAAAGAATAAAAGACTGAAGTAGAAAGTTGAGACAAGGAGGTGTTATTCTCTCATGTTCTCACAATGTAGCCAGTAAGTTTAGATTGTTTTCACAGAATTGCGAGACTAACTGGATCCACAAGAAAAAAAAATGTACTGGGATCCTTCTTAGCAACAAAATAAAGAAAATCAGAAGTATCTGAGTAAATTAAGGGTGAATAAACTGCCATATTTTCTGCTAAAATACTGTAAACACCATTGCTTTGTAATCTCTAGTTACTTCTCAAGTCAAAGTCACCTTTCTTCAAATTAAACGTATGTGAGTCTGTGGCAGTACTTCTAGTTTGTATACAGTAATTATGCCTCTTACACTAGTAACGCTTACTAATATAGATCGTGTATACCATGTGCATATGCAACACAGCACATGAACTACTGAAGATTTTGCAGAAATATTGAAATGCCAGATCCCATTTCAAGTGAGCTAGAAGGATTTTCTCATAAGTCAAGTTTTCAGACAGGCAGCAGAACACTGGCACATGATTTTTCTGATTATAATAGGCTATATCCAAAACTAAAAGAAAAATAATCCTGAAATTCAATTCTGATTAACAAAGTGCAAAAGAGTGAAGTTATCAGATAACTTTTTATTCAGTGGAATTCTATTTTTCCATCTTGGAATATTCAGTTTACTTCTTTCCTATATGATTTTGTAATCTTACTAGGAGACCTTAAGAGAATAATCATTTATCAGAGTTTAAGAAAATAATTTATCAAACATACAGCACTGATTATTACCCAAACGGCCAATTCTGTTTTTTTGTGTTTTTTTTTTTTTTTTTTTTTTTTTTTTTTTTTTTTGCAGAGGTGGGTGGGTCATAAACAGTGAGCTCTAAATACACAAGGCTTTCCATGTGACTCAGTGGTAAAGAATCTGCCTGCCGATGCAGGAGACATGGGTAACAAACTCTGGTATTCTTGTCTGGAAAAATCTCATGGACAGAAGAGCTTGGCAGGCCACACATCTGTGGGGTCACAAATAGTTGAACACAACTGAGCACATATACATACACACAAGAGATAAATACATGAATAGAATTCAGTTTCTTTTCACCTAGCATTATTTATCATGTCAGATAAATTGCCACTTTCAAGACTGAATTTCAAATGAATCATAATTGTGTCTCCAGCTAAGCTTGAGAATTGTATTATGCTGATGGATATTTCCCTTCCATGGATGACATTCCCTTAATTAGAGGGGGTGCTGGTGTACACAGTTTGTCCTCATATTCTGTGGTCAGTCGTTTTTTTTTTAAGTCTAAAACTGGTTGATGCCACCTTTCTACTTGCACTGTTATTTCAGTTAGTGCGATTTCAGTCATGGTTTTCAAACTTTAAAAAGATAACCATTTCTACACATGAAAGTTATACTTTCAACGCATACAAGAGAAAGAAGAGAGGAACAGATCTAGTTGAAGAGTCAGTTATTGGACGGAGAATTCCACCTTTTGGCTCTCCCTCTCCCAAGTTCTTGAGGGGCTGAAAACAACTAACAGAAAATTATCTTCTTTCCTTACTGTAACGTAAACTGACAGAAGTAGGGGACTTTTCCTGTTCACTCATCAAAAGAGTAAGAGCCTTTAACTGTGTAGACAGAATGGCTGATAACCTGCCATTCACTTTCTCTCACATAGACACTGTCTTCTGATTTTGTACCTATAAAACCTCCCTAAAAGTTTCCTTGGCCCAAGTCTAAGACACCCATTGGAACTCACATCAAAAAAGAGCTTACATACCAAGCAAACAGATTCTATGCTTTACACATCAGAAAACCCTGACCATGTGTAGGCAGGAAGGAAAGCAAACAAATTCTGTTTTCACTCATTTGCACATTACATTACCCTAACTTTTACCCTTTCCAAATAATATGCAGATGGAAAATTAGGCAACATACTGCGGTAAATCACAGTTAGTGCTATTGTGGTGGCAGGAGAAAACAGCTAAGGGATTCATTTTTCTTCCAAGAAAATCATACTCTGCAAATCCATCTGAAACACAGCCAAAGGATTACTTCTTATCTGGCTGTAACAAGCGCTCCTTCCGCCCATCTTGGAAGTGAAAAGAATCCAGCTCATTGTACTGAAAAGTGCCAGGCCCTCCAAGGTCAGCTACAGTTGCCCAGCTTTGCAAGAGGCGCCACAGCTCATGTTTTTATAGGGGTTAGGTGAACTACGGATGGGGATGTGGTTCCTGCTTTTAAACATCCTGTGTGAGCGGTCTGTAAATGAGTCTGAGGTCTGCTTGGTCTTTGTGGGAGCACACTTATTTATTGGATATTTGAAAACAAGAAGGTACTCTGTTCTCTAGTTTGAGGAAAAGACCCTCATAGGAAATGACAGAGGCAGTGTTAGAATTATGACAAGTCAACCCCCCCAAAGGAAGTCCTCCTGAGAGTCTATAAGGTACTCATATTACAATGATGAGCCAGGATGTTGTTGTTTAGTCGCTCAGTCATGTTAGACTCTTTGTGACCCCATACACTGTAGCCCACCAGGCTCCTCTATTCATGGGATTTCCCAGGCAAGAATACTGGAGTGGGTTGCCATTTCCTTCTCCAGGGTCATCTTCCCAGATCACCCTGAGATCAAACTTGTGTCTCCTGCATCTCTCGCCTTGGAAGGCAGATTCTTTACCACTGAGCCACCAGGGAAGCCCATGAAGAAGGACAGGAGAGCTGAAATAAGATGAATCACCCGAGTCTTCAGCATTTACTCTGGACACATTGGTCCAGGTGATAAGACTATTTAAAGCCAGCCGAGATTCATGAAACTCACAAGTACTTCTTTCTGCCAGCCTCGTACACCTAAAAAGCTGTTAGAATCATGCTGAAATTCCATACAGTCTGTATGTGTACATGCATGGGACGGCATTCATTACCAGTTCCAATCCCCACCCCGCTTCACTCATTGTACAGTTTCCAGAGTTATGAAGATGAGGGGTCCTTAAAATGTCAAAAGAAGCTTTCCCAGGTCTCAATCAGATAAGGAAAACAGTGGGACTAGGAAACCAATAAGAAAGATAAATGAGCCTACATTTCAGTGTTGTCAGTTTGGGAGTTAAGAATAGGTCGAAAAAAGGTGCTATTTCCAGGAAAGACACCTAAAAACAAATAATTTACATGAAAAAATGTGAAGTTAGGGTGATTATCCCTGAGGGAGTCACCAAATAGAATTGTGAGTTGTGGCATCTCCAACCAGATGATTGCATCTTGAGGGACACAGTGATTTGGGCCCATTTATGGGGAAGTTGTAGGGATGTGGGAAACTTAAATGCTTTTTTCCTTTCTGTATAAAAGTGGCTTAAGCTATACATTTGCCTTGGCAGACAAACTTTGTGATGTTGATTTTAGGTTTATTTGGGGGGAAATAGAATCAATGCATTCACCAGTGGGTAAAAGAATTCTTCCAGATTATTTAAAACTATGAGAAGGTTTTCATGGCTAGAAAGACCTTAAAGTTTTTAAAACTCATTTCCAGCATAGTCACAGGGATCCTTGTTACTTATTATTTTTTGTAAACAGGAATTGTACCTAACTTTTTTATATTTTAAAGCTTCACTAAAAGATATTATGGAGTTTGATTAAGGAGATGTATATTTAATGGAAGTTGCTAATCAGATATTCCTCTTAATGTATGTACTTGGGCTTACCCGCTTGCTTTCTAGTACCTTATCTGTAACATACACATAAGCAGACAAGTCAAGAAGTAGAACATCACCAACACCTGGAAGGACTTATAATACTTTCTTCCAGTCACTTATACCACCTCCTCCCCCATTCCCATCTAGATTCCTTGTACTAAAGATGTTTTGTCAGTTTTAAATTTTATGTAAGTGGAGTCCTAAGTGCTGTATTTTATATATTTGGCATCTTTTGTGCTACATTTCGTGGATGAGATTCATCTGTGTTGTTGCACTTAACACTAGTTTGTTGTTGGTGTTTAGTCACTAAGTTGTGTCTGACTCTTTGCAACCCCATGTACTATAGCCCACCAGGCTTCTCTGTCCATGAGATTTCCCAGACAAGAAGACTGGAGTGGGTTGCCATGCCCTACTGCTGGGGATCTTCCTGACCCAGGTATTGAACCTGTGTCTCCTGCATTAATAGACAGATTCTTTAGCAGTGAGCCACCTGGGAAGCAAACACAATTTAGTTTAACTTTATTATTGGGTATTACTCCATTGAACGAATATGCCACAGTTGTTTTGTACTATTGATGGATTTTGGGTTATTTTCTGCCAAGGTTAGCACAAACAGTGCTGCTATAAAGTTTCTTAAACACAATTTTTGGTAATCAAATATATATATATACATATTTTTTTTTTCTTGAGTCTCCATTAAAATTGAAAATCTGGGTAACAGGAATTATGTATATTTAGCTTTAGATACTGCCAAACAATCTTTCAGCATCAATGTATTGATAAAACTTACACTCCTAATGTGGGGGAGTTCCAGTTTCTCTATGTTCTTGCCAAGACTTGGTATCTTGGCTCTTTTAGCATTTCTGATTGCTGTGCAATATAATTCTAGTGGTTTTGAGTTTTTTGTTTATGTTTTAAGCCCTTTTCATTGAGTTTTCTGCAGCATTTATGTTGGTTGGTGAAAAAAGTTTGATTTGTCCATTTGGAGGACAGTTTCGTTTGAATTGACCAGTCAGGATCCATCATATGATACGTCTCCATTTCCATGAAACTGAAGTGACTGCTGGTGATGAGGAACAACTGTTTCCCATAGGCCACCAGTGACTTAGGACAACAAGTGTGCACTTCACTCTCATGGTGTACTTTCTGTGACCCTACTCAATCCACTGACCTATGAGGGCATGTCTTGTGTGGCATCTGGAGCGACCTCCATCATATCAATTTATTGGTGCACTTGGTCAAACTCCAGATCATGAGCCAGGAAGTGGTCTGCCATGCAAAACGGTGATGTCTCTGGCAGTAGAAGATGTCCATGAAATGCATGATGAAGGGACTTTTGCTGTAGAAACTGCCCATCTGCTATAGGGGTAGTATATACTGGGTGTCCCCATATAGGTGAACCACTTCTTCATCCTGCACAGTTGGAGGGCCCTCTAGGCAGGCCCCAGGTGTATGTAATGGAAGGCATAAGTCTTCATCTGAATGCTCTTCTGAATGCCATAGTGGGGGCCCCAAAGGCAAACTTGAGGTTGTAGTCATACTTCTGAATCCCCTCAGAGCATTTGTACCTCTCAATCAGGATGTCATGTGTGGCACTATAGATTTCCAGGTGCAGTGCATCTGTGGGGGGGGCCAGCATCTAGTCATAGTGGACACTGGAGACCTCAGCGTCACTCACGCTGGTCTGGTTACTGTCATGGATGGCTGCCGGGTTCCGGAGACTGCAGACCTCGCTGGGCAAGGTGAGTGCAGGAGGTTCTGCCTCCGTCACTGTGGGCCCTGGTCAGAGCCTGTAGGTGTTACTGAGCTCATCTCCTTGGGTGGGAGCAAAGCATGCACTAGCCTGATTCCCAAGCCAAGGAAAGCTTCACTGTTTTCTGTTAAGATTCTTCAGTCTGCTATCATGCTGCTACAGTATTGCCACTAGCACACCAGAAAACCCTGGATGCTGCCAGTGGCTCCTATTAGCAATACCGTCACCAGTTCTGATGCCACCAAGTCACCCGTTACCACATGTGGTGACTCCCAAAAGGGAAAGAATTTTTTTTCTTCAGGAAGACATTGGATGACAAAGTAGTTATTTTATTATTTTTTACTTCAATTACTTTCTTCTTATTTTTAAAAATTGAGACACTTGACATATAATATTGTTAGTTTCAATTGTACAATATAATGATTTTATATGTGTGTGCTAAGTTTTGAAATGATCATTACAATAAGTATAGTTACTCCCTTCACCTATTTTGTACTCCCCAACTCTTTTCACCTCTGGTAACCACTAGTCTGTTCTCTGTATCAACGAGTGTTAGATTTGTTTGCTGTTGTTTTAGATTCCACATCAGGGTATAATTACATGGTATTTGTCTTTCTCCATATGACTTATTTCACTTAAATTACTCTCTTTAAGGTTCATATATGATGTCACAAACAGCAAGATTTCATTTTTTATAGCAGAATAGTATTCCATTGTGTGTGTGTGTCTCTATATATGCATGTGTGTACATTTATATATATATGTATGTGTGTGTGTATATATATATATATATATATAAAATGTCATGTCTTCTTTATCCATTCAACCATCAATGTACTTAAGCTATTTCCATATATTGAACATTGTAAATAATGCTATAATGAACACAGGGATGCATTTATCTTTCAGAATTAGTGTTTTTGTATTCTTCAGATAAATAGCCAGAAGTGGAATATCTTGGTCATATGGTTATTTTGTTCTTAATTTTTTTAAGACTCATCATACTGTTTTCCATTGTGGCGACATCAATTTAAATTCCTATCAACAATACACATCTTCTGCATTCTCACCAGCATATGTTACTTCTTGTCCTTTTGGAACCATTCTAAAAAATGTGAGGTGACACCTAATTGCGGTTTTGATTTACATTTTCTTGATTAGCAGTACTGAATACCTTTTATCAACCTGATGGCCTATGTTTTCTTTGGCAAAATGTCTGTTTATATCCTCTGTCCATTTAAAATCAGATTGTTGATTTTTGATATTGAATTGTATTATTTTTACTTTATTTTGTACATTAATCCCCTAATAGACACATGACTTGCAAGTATCTTGTCCCATTTAGTAGGCTGTATTTTCATTTTGATGATGGTTGCCTTTGCTGTAAAGAGGCTTTTTATTTGATGTAGTCACACTTGTTTATTTTTTATTTTGTTTCCCTAGCTTTTGGAATCAGATCCACAAAAGCCTTCTAATAACAAAGTAATTGAGGTTCCAAATACATTTTCTTTTAGGCCTTATGGTTTCAGGTCTTACATTCAAGTCTTTAATCTAGTTTAAGTTAATTTTTGTGTATGGTGTAAGATAGTGATCAAGTTTTATTCTTTTGCTTGTGGCTGTCCAGTTTTCTCTGAACCATTGGTTGAAAAGACTATTGTCCATTGTATATTTTTGGTTTTTCATCATAAATGTATTATCCATGTATCTGTGAGTTTATTTCTGGTTTCTACATTTTGTTCCATTCTTCTACGTGTCTTTTTTTTCATGCCAGTATCACACTGTTTCAATTTTTTTTTTGCCTTACTTTTTCTTGCAAATAAATCATAACCCTTGTACAAACTTTAGAAACTACACCAAAATATTAATGTCAATGAAGATCTTTATTTTCTTAATTTTGTTTACTTATATTTTTATGATACTTCCTTAAATAGAACCATGCTGTTGATATTGTTCTATATTTTTTCCATTAACATAGTGTCATACTTTTAAATAATATAGGTTTGTAGTATAGTTTGATATCAGAGAGCATGGTATTTCTAGCTTTGTTGTTCTTCCTCAAGATTACTTAGGTTCTTGCTTTTTTGCTGTTTTTCTTTTGTTTTCTAGCTCAATACAAATTTTAGAATTATATGCTTGAGTTCTGTGAAATATGTTTTTGGCGCTTTCATAGGGGTCACATTTAATCTGTAGATTGCCTATGGGTAGTATGGACATTTTAACAATATTAATCCTTGTATTTCATAGTATGAAATGTCTTTCCATTTATTTGTGTCATCTTCAGTTTTTTTCATAGTGTCTAATGGTTTCAGTGCACAGGTCTTTTACCTCCTTAGTTAAATTTATTTCTAGATATTTTGTTCTTTTTGATGCATCTGTAAATGGGATTGTCTTCTCAATTTCTCTTTCTGTATCTTGACATGTAAAAGAGTGACAGTTTGCTTCTTCATTTCCAATATGAATGCCTTTTATTTCCTTTTTCTAGCCCAATTACTGTTCCTAGGACCTCTGATACTATGTTGAACAAAAATGAAGACAGTGGGCATCTTTATAGGAAATGCTTGCAATTTTTTTTTGCTATTGAGTACTATGTTAGCTGTGGGTTTTTTCTTATATGACCTTTACTATGATGAGTTATGTTCCCTTTGTAACCGCTTTATTGAAAGAATTTATTATAAATAAGTGTTGAACTTCATCAGGTGTTTTTTCTGTACCTGTTGAGATGGAAAAACAATTTTTATCCTCCAATTTAAAGTGATATTTCATATTAATTTGTGGTTGTTGAACCATTCTTGCATCTCTGGAATAAATCCCACTTGATCATGGTATCTGATCCTTTTAAGTACTGTTGAATTCAGTTTGCTATTTTTGTTGTTATTGTTAAAGATTTTTGCATCTGTGATCAACAGAGATATTGGCTTGTAATTTTTTTCTTGTAGTATCTTTGTCTGGTTTTTGTAACAGGGTTATACTGGCCTTGTAAAATGAGTTTGAAGGCCTTCCTTTTTCTTCTATTATCTGGGAGAGTTTGAGGAGGGTTGGTGTTCTCTTTTAAATGTTTGAAGAATTGATCTGGGAATCATTGGTTCCTGGACTCATTTTTTGGGAGAGAAAAACAGTTATTTTAAATTTTTGTTTTTCTTTTGTTATTTTTTTCCTCCAGTAAATTTTATCTGAAACACTGAGACACAAGTCACTGGAGATCATCTGAACAAATATATTGTCTCCATGCTAATCTTTTTTGAAGCTTTCATATCAATTGTGTTTTTCTCTTTCCATGAATTATCATATGTACCACTAAGCTTTGTAGAGTGTTCATAAATAAGCTCCTGGAAGAGGCCTATAAACTTGGCTAGACAAATGGAATCTTAGTGGCCAAATAGCTTATGATAGAAGGAGGGTGGCACATTCTCACTGTCCCCACCTTAAGTACACACATACAAGTGTAATATATTTGTGCATAAAACATTTTTTTGACTGTGTAAAGAATAGAAGAGGAAAAAAAAACTATTTGAGGCTATATGAAATTGCATCCCCAAATTCCTACCAGGTTTTGTAAAACCGGATTATCAATTTTCTCATATTAAAAGCTGCTCTGTCTCTCACAAAGTTTTTTTAACGTTCAAGTGAAATAATAACCATAAACTTCCTTGCTTACCATGGAGAGGAAATATAAAATACAGAAAACTCAGCAGTAAAATCATGTTTTTGCAGTTCATGCTGATAGCATGAACTAAGTTATGCAAATCATTGTTCACTTAGAATGACTTTAAACTTCTATTTAAAGCATAGTATATCATGACAAAAGGCTGGAGCCTGAGCATTAATCTTTAACAGAATAGAGTTAAGAACAAAAATCTGTGTTGCGTCAATATTTCCATTTATGAGTGACATCAATTAATTCATGCATTCAACAAGATAGGTTTTGAGCACAATATGTTAAGGCATTATTTTAGACACTTAGTAATTAACCTCTTTGAATTGCAGATTCTTTCTCTTTATAGTGAGAGAAAGAGAATTGGTCTGGTCCAGAAGTATGCTATCTATTAAGTTCTAAATTCTTTGATAAAAAATAGGCAACTGGAAGAACATACACTTAAAAGAAGCCAACTCTAGAGGGAACACATATTTAGAAGGCATTAAAAAGAAGCATGTGATATGAATGGTATTCCAAAGATAATAACTTTTACTGAGAACTATATTTTAGACATTTACATGATTTCTTACAAAATATGGAAATTTATGCATCCCACACATCTACAATTCCTGATTTTCTTCATATATAATTAGAGACAATAATACAATTGATAGCCTAAGTTTCCTGGAGGATTATAAAAAAGATTCTTTGTTTTCCATAGATACTCCATCTGTAAACCACTTACCACACCACTAGGGTAAAGCACATAGACTACTCAACTTGGCAGCTATTATATTATCTTGATTTTTTTAAAGCTGTTTGTTGAGATTGGATATAAATTGCAACAACATTATATGGATTTATTCCTTCAGGTTGTGTCCTCATTTTGGTTAAATTCTATCAGCCCCTCCCACCAGTAGTGGTTATCTTTCAAGACTTAATACAATTGTGCTTTGGTTTTACAACTACCGTGTAAATGACTAAAGAGGTCCTATTCTGAGTTACCAGAGGGTTATTATGTACCACATGGACTATTTCAGAGGATGGCTGATATCAATCTTGATTTCCACAGAGGAAATATGTAGGTTGTATATTAGTGCTTTCCATCCCTTTTCCACCTTGGATCTTAACCAGAGCCATGTGTTTAGGAGGATATGTAAAAAGAAACAGGCTTACACTATTTCATGTCTAAAGGGGATAGAACCTAGCTTAAAATAAATTTATTAAGACAGGAAAATCCACTAATTACCAATTAAAAGAATCAGGACAGAAAAAGTTATTGGGAAAATCAGAGGGTTCGCCAAAACTAAATAGCATTTTGGGGATAAGAATACTTTGCATTTGCATGGGAATATATTGTATTCAAGATATTTTGTAAATGCCATCTCAAGTAATTTTTAACATTCAATTTTGTAGACAAAGTATGTTTAATAATAAAAATAATAAAACAAGAACAGCAAATGCATTTTCTAGGTACCACTCTATTTCATGTGTATTATGAATAGTAATTTATTTAACCCTCTCTATTATTCTGTGACTTAGGTTTTATTTATATGTCTAGTTTATACCTAAATAAAAAGAAGTGAAAAGATTAAATAACTTGGCCAAGAGAACAAATTTAGGAAATGGTGGGGCCAGGCTATCTGCTGATGTCACATCAATGGCCGATCAACTAGGCCAGTATCATTTAGCTCTTTTGACAAACACATATATTTCTTTGAATGAGTCTAAGATTAAAAGAGAAACAATTCAGAGATCTTAAGCTATCAATAAAAGAGAACCTAAATGAATAGTATATTGGTTTCGTGGGTTTTTATCCCTAGTCATCACTTTAATCACACATTAAAATGTCCATAAGTGTTTTGAGTTTTTGGTGCTCATTGACAGCACCTAATAGAGATCGAAGCCTGCACCCTTCTAGTGTAGTATACTAGAAAGTATGGTTTTTCCTGGTGGTTCAGTGATAAAGAATCTGCCTGCCAGTTCAGAAGAGGTGGGATCGATCCCTGCATTGGGAAGATACCCTGGAGAAGGAAATGCAACCCACTCCAGTATTCTTGCCTGGAAAATCCCATGGACAGAGGAGCCTGGTGGACTACAGTCCATGGGGTCACAAAGAGTAGGATTCAACTTAGCAACTAAACAACTATTCTACAAAGTAGCTGAGTGGACATGGACCACATTTCCTTTATATCTACCTCTGGCCATTGGACTGGTTCTCAAATAAAATGTAATTTAAAAGAAGTTAGGTTTTCTCTTGCTCTTCTCTCATTTGCCTATCTAGACATATGACCAGGGCAATTTGTCAAGCTTTTGAGGATGGCGTAGGAGTCTGGCAATCTGGATTATCCATTTTAAATTTTTATGCATGTATGTTTTAGGATTTTAACTTTAGACACTGTTTATTTAAATTTCCCTATATGAATGCCTGCTTGGGGAGTTAGAATTTCAAAAGCAAAAAAATAAACTCACAGATCCAAATTACAAAAATTATATAATTTATATGCATTTTTGTGTGGCAGTGTTGTGGGAATGAGTTGGTTGTTTCTTACTATTCTGAGCTTTTGAGATTTTCCTCATTTTCCCACCAGCCCCGAGTACACTTAAAGAAACACTGAGAGGGAGAGAGATCCATGGATCCTCCTCTTTACTTCTAAACAAGAAAATGAGAAATATAAATTCAAATTAGCAGATACATATAAAAAAATAACATTCAAATAAATGACAAAATAAGTATAAAATAAACAGAAAAAGTCAAAGAATAAATCCTAATATTTCAGTAATTGCAAGAAATTTAAATCTCTAGAAAGGACTTTTGTATCTAGCAATATGGAATACTGGATATCCAGAAAAAACTTTCTCAATAAAGTATTCAAGGAAATAATAACTGTATTCTTGACAGATGTCTCAATCTTTTTAAATTTTCACATCAAAACAGATTATTTAGCAAAAACAAACAAACAAACAAACTCACAGACAGTATTTACAGCGAAACTAGGGGGGAAGTTATCCCTATGGATGCAAAATTACAAGTAGATAGAATTTTTTATAAAAAAGATCAAACACCTGCATGGCACCCTTATCTGTGAGGGGCGGGGCGGGGTGGGGGGAAGCTACAAGGTTCCTGACCTGAAAGTAGTGGATATCCTCAGGGCCAATTTGAAAACAATAACTGAAATGGAGAGATTTGCTTTGTTGATGGGTACCATGACTGCCCAGTAACCACTTAAGAACTAGGGGTCTCTGTGCTTAGGTGCTCAGTCGTGTCTGGATGCTTTGCGACCTCATGGACTGTAGCCCTCCAGGTTCTTGTCCATGGGGAGTCTCCAGGCAAGAATACTGGAATGGGTTACCATGCCTTCCTCTGGGGGATCGTCCCAACCCGGATCTCCCGCCTTGAGGGCAGATTTTTTACCATCTGAGCCACCAGGGAAGTCCAAGAATGCTGGAGTGGGTAGCCTATCCGTTCTCCAGGGGATCTTCCCAACCCAGGAAACGAACCAGGGTCTCCTGCATTGCAGACAGACATTAAATACTCCCCAAACTGACTGGGGATCCCTGCCAGAACAAAGCTACACAGGAAGGAGAAATTGCTGAGTGCAATGAAAATTAAGCAACCTATGGACAGAGACAGAAAAAGGAAAATGATTGGATGAAGTGGGGTTGATTTAAAAGACCAAGAAAAGTTCAGAAAGCATGGTTGTATTTTTCTAACACTCTTGGAAAATAACGAAAATGGAGCACTGTTAAGTTAAAAAAGTCTCTGAACCTTGCCTTTTTATAATATCAGAAAAACTTTTCCATAAAAATAACCAAGAGATCGTTGTTGCCAAGGTCAAATTCCACACATTTATTATAAGACAAAAAGGTAATAAGGTGAAGAAAAACATCCCTACTGAAAATGAACATTTTTAAGATGAGTTATAAACCATCTTAAATCATTTGAAAATTAAAAAGCAACATAAATAAGAATTAGAATAAATCAGGAATTTGGTGATACAACTCAAATAACAAAAAGTAGAAAGAAAAATTAATAAATGGCATCTTACTTAGAACATAAGTAAATATAAAATGCCTTTTGAAATTTAGATTGAGAGTGCAATGGTAAAAATCAGAAAGATAAAATGATTCAATAAAAAGTGTTAGTTACTGAAGATAGGCAAGGAAGATTAAAAAAAGACACAATGCATGGAAAAAGAATCAATAGAAAAGGAAAAAAAAACTATAGCTTAAGAAAATGTTCCTATCATTTAAAAAAAATGGAATTTTGTACTGATACCTATTGAGTCCCTATGAATTTTTGTACAGAATGATCAAACCCAGGAAATATTCTATTAAAATTTTTAACTTAATAAAATTTTTAAAACAAAAGCTCATTTGGGCATTAAAACAAAACCTTACATGAGCTAGAAGGTTAGATTATCATGACACTTTCAACAGCAGTGCTTTTTGTCAGAAAAAAAAAGTAGTACAGCGTATTTAGTATACTCAGGAAACTATAATGAATGTGAGTCGGCATAAATTCTGGCAGAACTGATTTCCAGTATAAAGGCATAATCAATGTTTTCTCAACATGGAATAATTCAGTGAATTTTGTTCCCTTGAGGCTTCTAGAGAAATCTACTGGAGAATGATCTCAGACAACCAAAATAGCTCTAAAGGCAAGGACATAAGGAGGATGGTAAACATTAAACAGAGTTACTTATAGACTTAAAATTGAATTAAACATGAAATAGAACAGTATGTAATGACCATCTGCTTAGATATTGTATTTATTTATATTAGATATAAAACAGCTATTAAAACTAGGGGATGTTGGGAAAACACATGTAAATAGTTAAACTGTTCTCAGTAATTATACACATAATAGAAGTGTTAATATCATTTTCTGGCAGTGTGTGTATAAAGAGGGAGAACTTTAAATAATGCTTATGAACTATACAAATTTTGTTGTGCCTTGTGCCCTAGGCAACTTGAATTCTCAGTGTAAAAGAAAGCAGTCATGAATGTAATATAGAACATGATAGGTAAAAAGTCTTGCAGTCCTAGATTTGAATGGAAATATTAATAAGACCTCACAAAGCGTAGTATCTCTTAAAAGTGTCTGTCTATCTCTATTTATCATCTATCTAATCTCTTATCAACATATATTCTTAGCTCAGTCCACTGAGGAGGCCTGAAAAGAATGGCCAACCTAGTACCAGTAAGAGTCCTTACTACACAGAGTGCAGTCATAATTACTTTTTCTCTTAGAATAATGGCCAGTTCCAATTCTGGAGCAGCAAATTTCCAAGGAAATCTTGGAACACAGGGTCACACAAGATAATGACAAAGACTTCTGTGCTTATGTGTGCTTAGTCACTCAGTCGTGTCTGATTCTTTGTGACTCCGTGGATTCAGGGTGACCCTGGGGTCACCCTGCCAGGCTGCACTATCTATGGGATTTTCCAGGCAAGAATATTGGAGTAGGTTTCCATTCTCTTCTCTGGAGGATCATCCCAACCCAAGGATAGAACCCAGGTCTCCTGCATTGCAGGCAGATTCTTTACCATCTGGATCACATCAAAAGAACTGTATACATGCTTCAGTCATGTCCAACTTTTTGTGACCCCATGGACTGTAGCCCACCAGCCTCCACTGTCCATGAGATTCTCCGGGTAAGAATACTGGAGTGGGTTTCATATCCTACTCCAGGAGACCTTCCTAACCCAAGGATCAAACCTATTTCTTTTACATCTCTTGCATTGGCAGGTGGGCACTTTAACACTAGTGCCAATTAATTTTTTTAAATGCTTTTGCTAAAGATGTGACAATTTGAGTTTTGAAAATGATCATGACAACTGATGGTAACCAGTCATAAATGCTGAGATACATATATGTTGGAATTCTTCTTAAGTAAATACAATTAAAATATTCTTCATTTTTTTCTAGAAAATGTTATCAATGATATCATGAAATTTGGATCTTAACATTTTGTTTGTTGAAAATTTTAATACAGAAGGAAATATATATTTTGTATTTTTTTAAGCTTTGGAGTAAAACTGAAATATCATATAGGAGGAAATACTAGGGTGACCCAGAATTTCTGCCAGCTTTCTCCAAATGATGACATTTTGGGTGTTCATCAGATTCCTTTTAAATGTCATTTTTAGGAGATGTCCCTGCTACTCTGTAAGAAGAAATGATTCTTCTCCTTCTAATCTGATAACACTACCTGTATTTCTCATGATGATTTTATATTATAGTTATTTATGACCATCAGTTCAGTCACTCAGTCATGTCCAACTCTTTGAGACCCCATGGACTGCAGCACGCCAGACTTCCCAGTCCATCACCAATTCCTGGAGCTTGCTCAAACTCATGTCCATTGAGTTGGTGATGCTGTACAGCCATCTCATCCTCTGTCATCCCCTTCTCCTCCTGCCTTCAATCTTTCCCAGCATCAGAGTCTTCAAATCGGTCAGTTCTTCACATCAGGTGGCCAAAATATTGGAGTTTCAGCTTAAGCATCAGTCCTTCCAATGACTGATTCAGTCATTCAGGACTGATTTCCTTTAGGATGGACTGGTTAGATCTCCTTGCAGTCCAAGAGACTCTCAAGAGTCTTCTCCAACATCACAGTTCGAAAGCATTTTTGCTTCAGAGCTCAACTTTCTTTATAGTCCAACTCTGACATCCATACCTGACTACTCAAAAAACCCTAGCTTTGACTAGATGGATCTTTGTCAGCAAAGTCTGCTTTTTATATGCTGTCTAGGTTGGTCACAGCTTTTCCTCCAAGGGGCAATCCTCTTTTAATTTCATGGCTGCAGTCACTGTCGGCAGTAATTTTGGAGTCCAAAAATATAAAGTCTGTCACTCTTTCCATTGTTTCCCCATTTATTTGTCATGAAGTGATGGGACCAGATGCCATGATCTTAGTTTTCTAAATGTTGAGTTTTAAGCCAACTTTTTCAACTTCCTCTTTCACTTTCATGAAGAGGCTCTTTAGTTCTTCTTCGCTTTCTGTCATAATGGTGGTATCATCTGCATATCTGAGGCTATTATTTCTCCAAGCAATCTTGATTCCAGCTTGCACTTTATCCAGCCCAACATTTCACATGGTGTACTCTGCATATAAGTTAAATAAGCAGGGTGACAATATAGAGCCTTGATATACTCCTTTCCAAATTTGGAACCAGTCTTTTGTTCCATGTCCAGTTCTAACTGTTGTTTCTTGACCTGCATACAAATTTCTCAGGAGTCAGATCAGATGGTCTGGTATTCCCAACTCTTGAAGAATTTTCCACAGTTTGTTGTGATCCACACAGTCAAAGTGTTTGGTGTAGTCAACAAAGCAGAAGTAGATGTTTTTCTGGAACTCCCTTGTTTTTTACTGTGATCCAGTGGATGTTGGTATTTTGATCTCTGGTTCCTCTGCCTTTTCTAAAACCAGCTTGAACCTCTGGAATTTGATGTTCATGTACTGTTGAAGCCTGGCTTGGAGAATTTTGAGCATTACTTTGCTAGCGTGTGAGATGAGTGCAACTGTGCAGTAGTTTGAGCCTTCTTTGGCATTGGAATGAAAACTGACCGTTTTCAGTCCTTGGCCACTGCTGAGTTTTCCACATTTGCTGGCATATTGAGTGCAGCACTTTCACAGCATCGTCTTTTAGGATTTGAAATTGACCAGCTGGAATTCCATCACCTCCACTAACTTTGTTCATAGTGATGTTTCCTAAGGCCCACTTCACTTCACATTCCAGGATATCTGGCTCTAGGTGAGTGATCACACCACTGTGGTTGTCTGGGTCATGAAGACCTTTTTCGTATAGTTCTTCTGTGTATTCTTGCCACCTCTTCTCAATCTCTTCTGCTTCTGTTAGGTCCATACCATTTCTGTCCTTTATTGTTCCCATCTTCTCATGAAATGTTCCCTTGGTATCTCTAATTTTTTTTGAAGAGATCTCTAGTCTTTTCCATTCCATTGTTTTCCTCTGTTTATTTGCATTGATCACTGAGGAAGGCTTTCTTATCTCTCCTTGCTATTCTTTGGAACTCTGCTTTTCAGATGGGTATAACTTTCCTTTTCCCCTTTGCCTTTAGCTTCTCTTCCTTTCTCAGCTATTTTTCAGGCTCCTCAGACAATCATTTTACCTTTTTGTATTTCTTTTTCTTGGCGATGGTCTTGATCACTGCCTTCTGTACAATGTCATGAACCTCCATCCATAATTCTTCAGGCACTGTATCAGATCTAATCCCTTGAATCTATTTGTCACTTCCATTGTATAATGGTAAGGAATTTGATTTAGGTCATACCTGAATGGCCTCGTGGTTTTCTTTACTTTCTTTAATTGAAGTCTGTATTTTGCTATAAGGAGTTAATGATCTGAGCCATAGTCAGCTCCCAGTCTCCCTGAGAGCTCAGTTCTTAAAGAATCTGCCTGCAATTCAGGAGACCCCATTTCGATTCCTGGGTCAGGAAGCTCTCCTGGAGAAGGGATAGGCTACCCACTCCAGTATTTCCATGCTTCCCTTGTGGCTCAGCTGGTAAAGGATCCACCTGCAATGCGGGAAACTTGGGTTCGATCCATGGGTTGGGAAGATCCCCTGGAAATGGGAAAATCCACTCCAGTATTTTGGCCTGGAGAATTCCATGGACTGTGTAGTCCATGTGGTCACAAAGTGAGTGACTTTCACTTTCACTTCAGCTCCCAGTTTTGTTTTTGCTGACTGTATAGGGCTTCTCCATCTTTGATTGCAAAGAATATAATCAACCTGATTTAAGTATTTTCCATCTGATGATGTCCATGTGTAGTCTTCTCTTGTGTTCTTGAAAGAGGGTGTTTACTATGACCATTGTTCTTTCCCAAAACGCTGTTAGCCTTTGCCCTGCTAATATGTTTATGAACATACTTTATATATACATAGGAAATAATTTGAGAAAAAGATTCATGTCTCATTTATCTATATATCCTTTGTCCAGTGTCCTGTAAATAACAAAGAAGAAAAAAAAATTTGTCTTTTTTAAAAAAATCTAGATATTAGCTCTTTCAGTAATAATTTAAATACTTTGAGATTTGATCAGTTTAATTTTCTGTGTGCCTAAGGAGTACATGTGGGTAGCCTGATGTAACTACTTTGTAATATGCCACTTGTGTTGAACTAAAGACAAAGCATAATTACATCATTTTGTAAATTAAGTAAAACAACATTGGAAGAATAAAGTGAAAAAAACAAAGTTACTTCAAGAAATTAACCCTGAATAATTTACTAAGCATGATACGGTCTATGAGTCAGTTATGGATGTAAATCTAAAAAGTTGAACACAAAAGAAAAGGATAAAAAAAGTACAGGCCATCACAAAGCAGGAAGTTTTAAATGTTTAAAGACTGTCTAAATGAAGAAAAGGATAAACTTAAGAGAGATTTTTGGCCCCAGGAAGAAGCTCGGAGCTTGCTGTGTCTGCTATGTGCCCTACAGGAAGAAAAACTTTTCTTTCTACCTGGATCACTTGCATAATTAAGCCATAGCTGAAGGAGAAAGGGTCTGTAGAAAAGAGCAGGGTTGGAGGGCTGACCTTGGGTTGCACTAATATTCAGAAGTTAGAGAGAAACAGGGACTAAAATGGAGGGACAGGAGGAGTGTGGGAAGCTCTGAGAGGAATCTTGCCCAAGAGGCAGAGGGCTGCTATAAGAAAATGAAAAGCTTTTCAAATGCTCCAGAATGGTCAAGGATGTCTAAGACTGGTAAACAACCATCAGTTTTGGTAAGGAAGAATGTGTTGGTGATCTTGTAGAAAATGAATTTTGGTGAGATTGTAGTGCATGCCTGTGTGCATGCTCAGTCAGCAGAGGCCAAACGAGATAGTTCAGAAGAAACTGAGGAAAAAAATTGAAAACATGTACCTCTAGCACTTGCTGGAGAAGAATGTGAGGACAATGGAGGTATTTTTGGTTTGAAAGGAGGGAGAGAGGGAGAGAAAAAGTTTCAATAAGAAACAGAAATTTTATTTTGTAAAGAGATTTTTGTATTTCTTTTAAAAATGTAAATAATTACCCTGAAAATGATATGGAGAAATCTTGGTTTTGAGATTATTAAGTTACTGACTCAAGAATATGATAATTAGAGGTCAATTAATATATAAATTAATTATCTTAATAACTTGACATCTTGCTGCTTTGTTTAAAAAACTTCCTATTAAAATTTTAACTTTTAATGAGTGCCCATTAATGGAAAAGTCACACTTGCACATTATCTGATTGTTTTCTTTAAAGTACTTGGTTTCTGTGGCTTAGTGTGTTTAAAAAAATTCATTGAGGGTTGTAACACATTGATTTTTCTAAAACTTTAAAATTTCTTAAGAATATTTTTTTTCCTCTGAGTCACTATGAACTATATAATATCCTTCCCTCAAGGTATATTAGATAAAACTACATAATAAAGTATGCTGACACATATGAGTTCACTCAAAGATATGTACCATTTCCTGTTCCTTATGAATATCATATGCCAAATAGCTATTCTACTGACCTCCAAACTGTATATACAGAGCAGGTCTGTTCCACTAACAACCTAAAAAATGTAGTAATTAATTATAACATTATTCTTATTGTGCCAAAGATTTATTACTACCACCTACAACCATAAATGAAGTAATTATATACATATCTACTTTCAGTTGCCTACATTCAGTTGACAACTGAATGCATTACAGCATTCACATACTTATACTTTCTGGATTAGTCACATTTCATTAGGGCAGTCAAGTCTTGCCAAAGTCTTCAACTCTTAGGGAACTCTGTGGGAGATTAAAATTGGGATGAAACTAGGAAGCTTCTAGTGCTTCTGTATGCTTAAAACTACATCTCTGCCAGGCTCTGAACTATTTAACCATCACTGTTGAGTTATGAATCTACCGGAAACATTCTGCCTATAACTTAAATGAAGAATTGAATTAACCAGTCTTTCTAATGTTAATATATTTTCTAAAAGAGTGCAAATCATTATTTTAGCAAAAATTAGCATTAATGAAAAGATACAAGCGTATCAAAAGCTGTGCTGCTTTTAAGACTAACATTTTTGTTACATACTTAAATGTAAACCTCAAATGCCTCTGTTCCCAGACCATGCCCCACTACCATTTCTCTATGGATAATGCATGGGTAGGACAAGTTTACATCATGATGATCTTGATGGATCCACTGCCTGTCACCACCCAAGTGATAACACGGAGACAGAGACAAGGAAAAAGCAGATATCAGAACAAGCCTAACCAGAGACTCCTTGCCTAGCCTACGCCTACTTAGAGACACGTTCAGACCAATAAAGGTGTTATTAGTTAAACACAGTTGAGTAGGAGAGCTCGCTGAGTGCCATTGAATGAAGGTTTTAAGAACCAAGGGAGGACCACCCTGTCTCTCCTCCAGGCTGTAGCATTTGTAGAATGAATACAGGAAGCATTAGAGGTAACAGACTAAAGAGTAATTTAGTGACAGGGTTAGGTTGATGGAGCTAATACAAGATGTCACAGCAATTGTAATTAAAAAGGAATCATTATCCTATGGTCTAAGATATCCAATAAAGGAAAGCTGATGTTTTTATTTTAAGTTTATATAATTCCAAACATGCAGAACAATTTCAAGCATATTTCAAAGAATTCTAATATGCAATTACTATATTATTTACTTTTCACTATTTTTTAATATTTGCTTTATCTCTAGCTATCTATGACATTTTTCTCAACCATATGAGAGCAATAGAAATCATACTTCCTACCTTTAAGTACTTTAGTATCTATTTCCAAGGAACAGAGATTAATCTTTTTTAAACAGTGAAATTGCCAAATTTAGATAAATTAATATTGGTTCTCTTAGCTAACTGAAAGCCTGTATCTAAATTTCATTCATCATCTAATCTCTAAATGGCTTTTTCCCCTCAGTCCAAATTGAGTCAGTGGTCATGCATTGTATTTAGTAGAAATGTTTCTATGATTCTGAAAGAGCACAGGGCATTACATTCATAAAATATCCCTCAGTTTAGGTTAGCTACTTCTTCATGATCTGGGTCATTTTGTGTATGTCTAGCAAAACAATAAGAGTGATTGTGTGCCCTTCAAAGCAGTAATCACACAATATCAATTTGCCCCATTGATCACAATATTAATTTTAATTACATCATTAAAATGGAATCTACTATGTTATTACACAAGATAGTTACTGTTTTTCTCTTTGCAGTTAATGCTTGTGATGAACTACTTGAATGCTGTGTCATATATTTTTTTCAGCAAATCTGATCCCACTTGTTTAATCACCTACTAATCCTTCTTGTCTGAATCAGTTATTGCCATCATTATTGTGGAATAGTGATTTTTTTTCTCCTCCAAGAACTGACATACTTTTGCTTGTTTAAATATAAAAAGTGAATTAATAAACATAAACACTGAAATCAGGAGTAGCTAGAAACATTTTATTTAGCCTTTATTTATTATAGTTATGAAATATTTTTACCAGCATATTAAGACATGATACAAGAATAAATGACCTATTAGGACAGTGGACAGATAATATCATCACTATTTCTGGTCCATTGTGCATAGCATAATAAAAAAAGGTAACAATAAAAAATTTGAGAATTCTTATTTTTAATGCAATGGTATGAAAATGTAGCTGGATGCAACTGAAATGTACATAAGTCAATGGCTGATTAATTTACGCCCCAAGTAATCATGATTAGTTTTTAATAAAATAAGTAAAACAACATATACCCATAATAATGAGTAATTTCACATAGATTAGAAAATAAATTAATAGTCCCATCCATGTATGTATTATTTTAATAAGAATAAAATTATGAAACTTGATACTAAAGGATTTATTTGAAAAACCAAGAAATATATGTGTATTTTGGAAATTTTATTTGAGAGAAGAGCTAAAATTTTTAAAGCCAGACTTCTCTGTCCATGGGATTTCCCAGCAAGAAGACTGGAGTGGATTGCCATTTTCTCCTCCAGGGCCTCTTCCTGACTCAAGGATCGAACCCATGTCTCCTGCATTGTCAGACATGTTCTTTACCACTGAGCCAACCACCTGGACCACTATTTATAGGAGAGGATGTGGCTCTTGCTACTAAACATTATAATAAAAATTAGCATAAAGAACTGCTTGCATAAAAGTAGGCAAAGGGAAAGCACAGATATCACAGAGTCTCTATTTTAAATAAAATTATTATCTAATAATGAAAAAATCATCATGAGTGCATTATGTGTTAATTATTACATGTTACTGTGAAAATTGGACAGTGGTATTTTGGAGGAAAGCAGGATAACTTCTCACATTGTATCACAAAGCGTTTCCTTTTTAAGTGGCCTAATTGAGAATGGTTGACATATATTGAGGATATTATATACTATATAGATTGTGTACTATTCATGTCCATGATAGTTTTTATTTTGTGCAATTCTGACACATACACCAGTCTTCTTTAGCATTGGGTAGGCCAAAACTTTCATTCAAGTTTCTCCATGCCATATTATGAAACTCAAACAAACTTTTAGGCCAACCCAATATGTTACTCTTTGTGAAACACATTAGAAGACATACGCTCTCCGTTTTCTAATTGAGAAAGCTTAAGATAAGTTTCATAGCTCAAGTGTCCAGTTTCTGCAGAGATGAGCTTGATATCAAATCCTAAAATTCTTAATTTTATACAAGTTAAGTCTTGCTGCATTTGTGCACTACTAATGTATAGTACAAGAAAAGCCCTCTATACCCCATAATTCTAAGAAGGAAATTATTTTCTAGACCATTGAACCATTTTGAAATAGAATGCTGCTGCTGCTGCTAAGTCACTTCAGTCGTGTCCAACTCTGTGCGACCCCTTAGACGGCAGCCCACCAGGCTCCACCATCCCTGGGATTCTCCAGGCAAGAACACTGGAGTGGGTTGCCATTTCCTTCTCCAATGCATGAAAGTGAAAAGTGAAAGTGAAGTCACTCAGTCATGTCCGACTCTTTGCAACCTTGTGGACTGCAGCCCACCAGGCTCTTCTGCCCTTGGGATTTTCCAGGCAAGAGTACTGGAGTGGGTTGCCATTGCCTTCTCTGCTGAAATAGAATAGATATGACTATTTCACAGAGAAGAATAACTGCCACTTAAACATTACAATTACTTTAGTTATGTTTCAGGTACATCTATTTGTAATTTTTAAGTAAAGAACTCATTCAAATAAAAATAATAGTAAAGAGGTTTATTAAAATTAGACATGGGAAGGAATCCTAATTTATAATATAAATCAGTGTTAAATATTTACATATACTAGTGTAATATAGTTACATAAAGCTTATTAAAAACAAACTACACTTTTTGCTCTTAGAAAGGAGCAATTTATTACCAAAAGAAAAAAATAGTGATGTTCAGGGTAGAAACTGTAGTTTAGTAAATACATGAAAAAATTTTAATGAACTAATTTTTAAAAATATGAAATAAGTAATAAAGGAAAAATAATACAACCAACAACTAGAGAAACTTGAGTAAAAATTAAAATATTTAGA
Organism: Cervus canadensis; assembly: GCF_019320065.1. Taxonomy (NCBI): domain Eukaryota; kingdom Metazoa; phylum Chordata; class Mammalia; order Artiodactyla; family Cervidae; genus Cervus; species Cervus canadensis. The sequence continues at coordinate 32,480,736 of NC_057388.1, read as the reverse complement.
ATATTTCCATTAACAATGATAAATTTGTTACATTACACATAGGGCCATACTAATAATGTGAATTCATTTTTTATTTAGTAGACATTTATATCCTGTTACTAATTCTATTTTCAGTGCGTCAAACTTGGGGGCATTCATCCAAATACTATTTCCAATGAATGGATAATGTACTATTTTTGAGAAATAGATGTTTGTCATTGTAACTAAAGGGGAGCTTAATTATTAGGGTTTCTACAACAATAAAAGACACAACTATCTTGAGAGAATGAAAACAGAATGCATAATGTAAGCAGGCTTCATAAACGGCAGATCCATTACTTCTCAGCAATAGGTGTCAGAGAACTGTTAGTCTCTGTGTCCGCATTTATTTCTTTTGTCCTTTTGCTCCCAATCCTCTAGTGATCTTATCCTCTACTGTACTCAGTCACCCACTACCAAATTCAAAATTTAGACTTTGGCATTACCAATAAATACTACTTTCTCTAAAAATACAATTTCACTTTTCCAATTTTCTCAATCCCAACAGCAGTCCCACAAATTTACATTTTCAAACTAACACCAAAAATAAGCTAAAACTTTTGATAAACATATGCAAAACAAAACATTTTCTTCAAAGCTAGGAAAGATAGTAAGACTTTAAAGACCAAAGAAAAAATCAGAGGCGGTCACATTTCGTATGAACACAGCTGAGAAACTGAGCTGTAACTGTGAAGTCTTAGGGGCCAATGGAACCTAAATCCATTCTAGTAAGCATTGCCCTCCAAGATTGGGAGACTGCTAGATATCCATATGCAACCTAAGCAGGGAATATACTTATACCCCTCCCACACCTGAGCCTCCCTCCCACAGCCCCCCGCATTCCAGCTCTCTAGGTCATTGCAGAATGCCTAGCTGTCCTCCTGGTGCAACATCCCCAGAAAGTGCTAGTCACTCAAATTGTGTCCAACTCTTCATGATCCCATGGACTGTAGCCCACCAGGCTCCTCTGCCCTTGGAGAGAATGACTTTCTATTCCCCACTGCAGGAGATCTTCCCAATCCAGGGACTGAACCCAGGTCTCCTGCACTGCAGGAAGATTCTTTACCATCTGAACCACCAGGGAAGCTCAAGAAGCTATTGTAAAAGGTCATCAAGGAGCACCAGGCAAAGAAAACCAGACACACAGCCAAAAATTACCATGACAGAACCCAACTAGTAATATGAAAGACAAGGAGCTTGCAAAGCAATCAGTTTCTGAACTTTTTAAACCAGACTCTAGAAACACATATGTATATCATGTTTTTAGAGAAATAAAAGCCAGGAAACCTCTACAGAGAATAAGAAGCTATAAAATGCAGATCTAAAATAACCAAATCTTATATTATTCATAGATGCAACATAGTAAAATTATAACAGTAATTATAGTCAAAATAGCCTTCAGCAATGCATGGGCAATTGGTATATGACTGAGATAATATAGCAGATCAGCAAGAAAAGAATGATCTTTTCAAATATGCAGAAAAAAATGGATATACTTATTGAAAACTATGATAAAGAACCCTTTCCTATAAACAGAGAAAAAAATCAGTCCTAGAAGGATTCCAAAACAAAGTATGGAAGGCAAAACTATAAAGCTTTAATAAAATGTTATAGAGAATATATTTATAATGTTGATATAAAAAGTTATTTTCTAGAGCAAAAGTAAAGAAAAAGACAGATAATCTTAGATGCCATAAAAGATAGAACAATTTTGCTTATATTAAGTTAAACATGTATTCATCCACAGTGACGAATACATGAGTAGTCAGTTATGGAAATGAGATAGAAGATGTGTAACACCTGTAACTGATGAGGAAATTTTAGAATTCCTGCAAATCACTCTCTCACCGCCTCCCACCACTGCCTTCACATGCACACATACACACACATAGATAATCTAATAGGAAAAAGGAAATAAGTCTTGAACAAGCTATTCATAAAAGATATAGCATTGAAACATGTATATTATCAATTGTGAAACAGATCACCAGTCCAGGTTTGATGCATGAGACAAGTGCTCGGGGCTGGTGCAGTAAGATGACCCAGAGGGATGGGATGGGCGGCAGATGGGAGGGGGGTTCAGGATGGGGAACACATGTAAATCCATGGCTGATTCATGTCAATGTATGGCAAAAACCACTACAATATTCTAAAGTAATTAGCCTCCAACTAATATAAATAGGTGAAAAAAATAAAATAAAAATAAATAAATAAATAATAAAAATTTAAAGTGGGAATAAAAAAAGATAAACACCAAATGGGTTATATAAGAAAAGTCGCTTACCCACATAAATAACTAGAGAAATGAAAATAGAAACTGAAAAATAAGTGAAAATTAAAACTGTAAAATAAGCTACACACCCATCAGGTTATCAAAATTGGAATGTCTGACAATGGTAAACAACAACTTGTGAAAGGTTCAAAGAAAATAAATCCGTAAAGATAGAAAGAAGACTAATGGTTGCCTGAGGATAGATGTGACAAAGAAGAATGATGGCTATGAGAAATATGCATAGGGTGATGAGAAACTTCTCAAAATTGTGTTGTGATGATGGCTGCATGACTCTATAAATTTACCAAAATCATTCTTTTTTTAAATTCTGGGAACAAAGTATGTTGTATATAATTTAAGCCTGTTAATTGTTTTTTTTTAATGTGAGGGAATAACCATATTAGAGAAAAAGTTTGGCATAATTTATTAAGTTAAGAATATCAATACTCTAAGACCCATTGTTGCCAGTTGTAGGATATAAATTAGAAAATACTTTGCCTATCTACAGTAGTGTATCTGAATAAGTATTAGAGAAGTGATGTTGGTCAGTACTTCACTGAAAACATCCAAATTATCTAGCAAGCATCAAGATAAACAAATTTCAACTGAACTCAAGAGCACAATGTTGAAAGAAAGAAGTGAAAAGAATGCATAAAGCCTTATTTCATACTCATGTGGTTCAATAACATGGAAAATAAAACTATGCCTTTTAAAGATACACATATCTTTTTCAGATGTACATAGGTGGTAAGTCCAGAAAATTGCACAAGGATATAGTTTTCATAAATAGTTATAGCAGGGAGAGAGGTTTAAAAACACTGAAAAGAAAGGGGTTCATTCTGTGCTATTGTTAATGTGTTATTTTTTAGAAGGTTAATGGTTAATACTTCTTATATTTTAATTATTGAATTGTGCATATAACTTTTATGATCATTAAGAATATTCATATATGATCTGTGCATTTTTTCTGTATTTATTATTTTCAACAATAAAAGAGCAGTAAGAAAGCAAATATTTAGATAACGTAGCTAATAGAAATGGCTGAAACTGACTTGAAAAACTTTTATAGCTTTATATATATGTTTAAAAGTATTTATAATATATTCATATACATATATACATATTTGTTAATATATGATTGCTAAGCTCAAGGTGACAAGTATCATCACTTTTAAATAATGCACTGGAATTCCTAGGTAATTCAAATTCAATAAAATAAAAGTAATCAGGATTGTAAAAGAAGATCAAAAATGTTACTTTTCACAAATATGATTTCTATGTAGAAATTTTGGAGCACCACCAAGTAATTAAAATTAAAATTCAGTGCTACTGTTAAGTGGTACACTTAACAGTTTGTTTTAAAGAAAATGTCTGTAAACCACAAATAAAATGAAAATACAGTTTTATAAGCATAATTATATTAAAAATATCTATCTTGTAAAAAACTTAACAAAATTTACATATATGCTTTGTGGAGTACATACTGTGCATCAGTCACTGGGATAAATCTCCGAAGTTCAGAGTAATAAAGGTCACTGTACCCATCCTCATGGAATGCTTTACCTAAGGAATAGAAAATTAGAAGGCAAATTAATGATGTTATGATTGAGAAAGGAACATTCTAAAGGTAGAGTAGTCCCAGGTCACATCTGTTTTACTGACATAATCATAATAGTACCACCTTTTACCCTCAATTGTGTCCCAGTTTGGAAGATAAATTATATAGCCATCAAAACTACTGGGCCATTAGACATAATCTTAATTCAGGTTATGGTGGGGCACTAACCCTAATTTGGAAGTTTTGGGAATGATATCACTGAGGAAGTGGTGTCAGGGCCTAGTTGGAACTGAGTTACAATTCAGGTTCATCCAGGAGAAAAGAGAATAGAGGTTTGTGACACACAGAAGCAATAACACATCAATAATTCTGAAAAAAAATAAAAAAGGAGAATATTACATTGGATAATGGAAAAAACAAATGAAAATGACTGAAGCCCAGAGTATGGATGGGAATTGTGCAAGAGAAGAGGAAAGTTCTGTTTTTGTTTCAGTGAAGTATAGTTGATTTACAGTGTCATGTTAGTCTCTGGTATACAACAAAGTGCTTCAGTTATATGTGCATATATCTTTTCAAATTATTTTCCATTATGGTTTATTACAAAATATTGACTACAGTTCCCTATGCTATACAGTAGGACCTTATTGTTTATTCATTTTATATGTAGTAGTTTGTATCTGCTAATCTCAAACACCCAGTTTGTTCCTCTCCCACCACCCGTCCCCTTGACGACCACAAGTCAATTCTAAATCTGTCTCTGTTTCATAGATAAGTTCATTTGTGTCTTATTTTAGATCCCACGTATAAGTGATATCATACAATACTTGTCTTTCTCTTTCTGACTTAACTTTGCTTTGTGTGGTAATCTCTGGGTCTGTGTGTGTGTGTGTGTGTGTGTGTTAGTCACTATTTGTGTCTGACTTTGCAACCCCATGAACTGCAGCCTGCCAGGCCCCTCTGTCCATGGGATTCTCCAGGCAAGAATACAGGAGTTGGTTGCTAGGTAGTTGCAAATGGCACTATTTTATTCTTCTTTTTAGCTGAGTAATATTCCACTGTGTATGTGTGTATGTACACACACACCGCATCTTCTTCACCCATTCATCTGACGATGAAGTTAGCAATTTAAATTGTTTCCATGTCTTGGCTATTTTAAATAGTGCTTTATGAACATAGGGGTGCATGTCTGGATGTATCCCCAGGAGTGGGATTGCTGGATCATATGGAGCGGTGGCTGTGCAGCACTGGAGTGGCAGCTCCAAGGCACTGGAGCGACTGTGAGGGGATACCCCTTGTCCAAGGGCAAAGGAGAAGCCCAGCAAGACGGTAGGAGGGACAAAACTGCATTTAGAATCAAATCCCTTATGCGCCAGAGACACTCAGAGGGCTCAAACAAACCTTATGCACGCCAGGACCCAGAGGCCCCGTGAAGACTGAGACAGAGCTGTGTGAGTGTCTCCTGTGGAGACGGGTCAGCAGTGGACGGCCGCAGGGGCAGGGGCTGTGGGCGCGGCAGACCTGGGTATGGCATGGGCCCTCTTGGAGGAGGTCGCCATTAACCCCACCGTAGAGCTGCCAGAACTTACACAGGACTGGAGATATAGACTCTTGGTGGGGCACAGACAGAATTTTGTGCACACCAGGACCCAGGAGAAAGGAGCAGTGACGCCAGAAGAGATTGACCCAGACTTGCCCATGAGTGTCCAGGAGTCTCCAGCGGAGGCGTGGGTTGGCGGTGGCCTGCTGCAGGGCTGGGGGCACTGAGGGGAGCAGTGCCTGCGTGGGACCTTTTGAAGGAGGCCGCCATTATCTTCATCACCTCCACCATAGTGTAGCCCCAGGTGCCTCTTGAAAAATCTATATGCAGGTCAGAAAGCAACAATTAGAACTGGACATGGAACAACAGACTGGTTCCAAATAGGAAAAGGAGTATGTCAAGGCTGTATATTGTCACCCTGCTTATTTAACTTAAATGCAGAGTACATCATGAGAAACGCTGGGCTGCAGGAAGCACAAGATGGAATCAAGATTGCCGGGAGAAATATTAATAACCTCAGATATGCAGATGACACCACCCTTATGGCAGAAAGTGAAGAAGAGCTAAAGAACCTCTTGATGAAAGTGAAAGAGGAGAGTGAAAAAGTTGGCTTAAAGCTCAACATTCAGAAAACTAAGATCATGGCATCCGGTCCCATCACTTCATGGCAAATAGATGGGGAAACAGTGGAAACAGTAGCAGACTTTATTTTTCTGGGCTCCAAAATCACTGCAGATGGTGATTGCAGCCATGAAATTAAAAGACACTTACTCCTTGGAAGAAAAGTTATGACCACGCTAAACAGCACATTAAAAAGCAGAGTCATTACTTTGCCAACAAAGGTCCATCTAGTCAAGGCTATGGTTTTTCCAGTGGTCATGTGTGGATGTGAGAGTTGGACTATAAAGAAAGCTGAGCACAAAAGAATTGATGCCTTGAACTGTGGTGTTGGAGAAGACTCTTGAGTCCCTTGGACTGCAAGGAGATCCAACCAGTCCATCCTAAAGGAGATCAGTCCTGGGTGTTCATTGGAAGGACTTATGTTGAAGCTGAAACTCCATTACTTTGGCTACCTGATGCAAAGAGCTGACTCATTTGAAAAGACCCTGATGCTGGGAAAGATTGAGGGTGGGAGGAGAAGGGGATGACAGAGGATGAGATGGTTGGATGACATCACCGACTCAATGGACATGGGTTTGAGTAGACTCCGGGAGTTGGTGATGGACAGGGAGGCCTGGCGTGCTGCGATTCATGGGGTCACAAAGAGTCAGACACGACTGAGCAACTGAAATGAACTGAACTGAACTGAGTGACTAACATATGTACTCCTATGTCTATTAATGCCATCTTTTCTTACACTTGACAGCTAAGCAAGAAAAGGCCAGGTTCCCACTAGTTTCTTATTGTTTGTGTTTCTATAAACAATTATCTTTGGGACTATTGACTTTTCTTTTCAACTATCTCTGAAATCTGTTCATTTTTTCTTCCTTTCCTTCCTCTCTCTCCTTATAAATCAGTTTCTTATGATCTCTCACTTGCACAATCACTTTATTATGAATACAACAAACTAGTAAATATAACATAAAAGCAGATTCAGATAGAGAACAAACTAGTGGTAACCAGTGAGGAGAGGTAAAAAGCAGAGAGCCAGTGTGGGGCAGGGAATTAAGAGGTACAAACCTTCAGTAGAGAATAAGAAATGGGAATATACTGTACAATATGGAGAAAATATAGCCAATATTTTATAATAACTATTGTTGTTTAGTTGCCAAGTCATGTCTGACTCTTCTGTGACCTCATAAACTGTAGCCCACCAGGCTCCTCTGTCCACAGGATATTCCAGGCAAGAATATTGGAGTGGGTTGACATTTCCTCCTCCATATGATAACAATAAATGGAATCGAACCTTTAAAATTGTGAACCTCCATATTGTACATCTGTAATATATTGGTCATCAACTTTACTTTGATAAAAATAAACATAATCATTTTACCTGCTTAGAAGTAGTTAATGAAAAATGTATAAAGTTATATTGTCATTTTATATCAAGTTGAGAAAGCATAGCCTTTCACAGAGATAATTCTAGGAAAAAATCACAGATCTGACGTCAAAAGACCAGACTAAACATATAAAAGTAGTATAAAAATCAATGATTAAAACATTTTCACTGCATTAATAATGTCAAAAAAAGAAAATTCTCTTCAGGTTGCTTTAAGCAAAATACTTGTATTAATTTTTATTTTGAGCTAGTTTCATACCACTCATATTTAATTTTTTTATACCTATAGACAGGTGAGGTTTTCTTAAGGAAGTGTTGACTCTATCCAACACTATATCAAATAGTTGAGACAGGAAGGATATTACTTAGTGGTTACATGATTAGGTGATCAACACTGACATGACTAACCAGTTCTGGTCTCAGATATTTTTTTAAACTGTAGCTTTAATTGTGCCATATCTAATTTCTTTGAAGCTTAAATAGATGCCTAGCACATAATAATTGCTTACTAAGTATTAATCATTTTTACTCTGCCATACAGTTTTATAATTAAATAATTTACTATGATTCAGGGTTTTTTAACATTCTTTTAATTTGAAATTTTGTACATTTATTTAAAAAAGTCATTGGGGAATATGGTTAGCTGTTTGTATTTTATTTACCAAATTGTACTAGTACTAAGGATCTCAAAGTTGTTCTCATCTTAAAAGTCAGGATTACGAATATTTGACATACAAAATTCCTTTACTTAAAAAAAATTTATAGTGATTTAAAATATCATGTTAGCTATAGGTGTATGGCAAAGTGAATCAGTTATACATAGACATATATACACTCTTTTTTTATCCTTTTTCCTATATAGACCATTATGGAGCCCTGAGTAGAGTTCTTTGTGCTATACAGTAGGTCCTTATTAGTTATCTCATTTATAAATAGTAGTTTATATTTGTCAATCCCAATCTCCCAATTTATACCCCACCCCCCATTTTCCCCTGGTAACCATAATTTGTCGGAAAACTTCTTTTACTTTTATTCTCTAATAGACATTTCCTTCATCTCTGCTCTTATATTTTTCTTTCTTGGGATTGTGAAACTCAGCAGAGAGTCATTATATGCACATCCTGTCTTCCACTTTCTAAGCCAAAAAAAAAATCATCTTAAATTTTCTTAATTCTTTGTCATCTATCTACAATCAGTAGTTTGTTAAATCTTTTTAAAGTTATTCTCTAAACTTTCTATACTAGATTACATATTCCTTTTAAGATTTTAATTAAATATTAAACAGATTCTGTATTGACAGTAGAATTGCTTGATGCAGAACATGTGAATTTTTCTTGAAGATCTATTCTATAGTTTTTTTTTTTCTTCTGTTCCTCAATTTTTACCTTCTGTTCCATCCAAGTAGAAACACTTTACAGTTTCCAATCACTTCAACAGACTTCTTTATATCATGTGATGGTTTTATGAACCTAGTTTCCATGCAAATATAGTTAAAATAAAATCTGGTACTGAAGTATTTTTTCTGTATTACCAGAGACTATTGAATTTGCTGTAGACCAATTTGTTGTCAGGCATGGTGCCATGTTTTGTTGTTGTTCAAATAAATGTGTCCTGGCACTGACAATGATTAGGACAAAATGCACCATTCTAACTGGTGAACATATTCAAAGAATTTCTGATTCATTCATCTCTGGCAATAAATCTTCTTTCAAACACTGACAGTGAACATCCATAGAAACCAAATATTTGCTGAAAGGTGTTTAAAGGATATTTAAAAATCAGAGTGCAATTATTTGCCTAAGAAATGAAATAAAATGTGCCTGGGCAAAGTTTTGTTTACCTAATGTGTAATCTTCACAGTCTGTACGGGGATAGATTGCATTCTGGTGTGTGGTAAGCACTGATTCCCTAGGAATCATCATCACAAACCAATAAATGTAGAGTCTGCTCTTACTCTTTGAAGGGCAAAAAAAAAACCTGTGTGGTAATAAAGTGCTAAAAACATGAAATGCTTTCCCACTTGTGGCTGATGGAAATTCACTGCAGAGGAGCAGAGAGAGAATTGACTTGGCTTTTCTGTTACTATAAGGGAACAAGGAAAATGAAACATTTTCAAAAATTAAACACATTTTAAATATATATATTTTGTGATTCCAAAGTGAACTTCACAGATGTTTTATCTATAATTATCCATACCACACCCCTTTCTAGTTAAAGCATAGAAAAAATCAGTGAGGCCCAAAAAACAGAAAAAAAAAAGAAAGAAAAACAAACTCTTACAACTTAAATTGCTCTATATGTTTTAATCACTTTTTTTTCTACTTAGGGATTGTGAGGACAAGCACCTAAAACCTTTTGCTTTTATTATTAATTTCCTAGAGTATTTAATCAAAATATATGTGGAAATCTACAGTATTTCTTACTTTCACAAGTTGACTTTATGTTTAAGATTTTGTTAAATCCATATTTTATTTTTTATGTGCTGAAATTTATTGAATTCTGAGCATTCTGAGTGAGGTTTCTAATACCCAAACCTGTGGCAAGTGCAAGTGACTTCTCACCTTAGCCATGGGGCAGATGGAAAGTTCATGTATAAATGAATGGGCTCCAACCAGAGCCAGACACACAAGAGAATTTTTCAACCTTCAGCACATGCCCTTCTCTGCTTTTTCTTTCACCCTAGTAATTTTAAACAGTATGTGAACCAAGAACTTCCAGATGTTCAAGCTGAATTTAGAAAAGGCAGAGGAACTAGAGATCAAATTGCCAACATCTGAAAGCAAGAGAATTTTGGGAAAACATCTACTTCTGCTTCATTGACTACACTAAATCATTTGACTGTGTGGATCACAACAAACTGTGGAAAATTCTTCAAGAGCTGGAAATACCAGATGACCTTATCTGCCTCCTGAGAAACCTGTATGCAGGTCAAGAAGCAACAGTTGGAACTGGACATGTAACAACAGTCTGGTTCCAAACTGGGAAAGGAGCATGACAAGGCTGTATACTGTCACCTTACTTATTTAACTTTTATGCAAAGTACATCATGCAAAATGACGGACTGTATGAAGCATAAGCTGGAATCAAGATTGCAGGGAGAACTATCAATAATCTCATATATGCAGATGACCCCACCCTTATGGCAGAAAGCAAAGAGGAATTAAAGAGCCTCTTGATGAAAGTGAAAGAGGAGAGTGAAAAACCTGACTTAAAACTGAACATTCAAAAAATGAAGATGGTGGCATCCGGTTCCATAACTTTATGATAAATAGATGGGGAAAAAATGGAAACAGTGAGAGACTTGACTTTCTTGGGCTCCAAAATCACTGCAGATAGTGACTTCAGACTTGAAATTAAAAGACACTTGCTCCTTGGAAGAAAAGCTGTAACCAAACTAGACAGCATATTAAAAAACAGAGACATTACTTTGCCAACAAATGTCTGTCTAGTCAAGGCTATGGTTTTTCCAGTAGTCATGTGTGGATGTGACAATTGTGCTATAAAGAAAGCTAAGTGCCAAAGAATTAATGCTTTTGAACTATGGTGTTGGAGAAGACTCTTGAGAGTCCCTTGGACAGAAAGGAGATCCAACCAGTCCATCCCAAAGGAAATCAGTCCTGAATATTCATTGGAAGGACTGATGCTGAAGTTGAAACTGTAATACTTTGGCCATCCAATGCAAATAACTGACTCACTGGAAAAGACCCTGATGCTGGGAAAGATTGAAGGCAAGAGGAGAAGACGACGACAGAGAATGAGATGGTTGGATGGCATCACCAACTCCATGGACCTGAATTTGAGCAAGCTCTGGGAATTGGTGATGGACAAGGAAGCCTGGCGTTCTGCAGTCTGTGGGGCTGCAAAGAATCGGACACGACTGAGTGACTGAACTGAACTGAACTGAAGTAATTTTACTTTGATGGGTCAAGAGAAAGAATTGTGGAGTCTGGCTCAACAATCTAGAAGGGTCATTTGTTTCCATTGGGAGGGAGAAAATATAAGTACCTTAAAGGCAATCAGAATCCTCAGTTAATGTTGTACCTCTTGGCTCAAAAACACATTTATATCCTGGTATATACTCTCTGTATTTTCCTCTGACACCGTAAGAGAACCATACTTGAGGGAATATTTCAAGGTAAATTATTGCCAGAAATGTGACAGCACAAGGGAAAACACTGTATTTCTTTGCCACTCTATCTTTTAACGGTACATTTCCCAGCTACTTCACCTAGCTCCCTGTGTGGGTCAGAGAGTGTCGCCTCTCTGTGGATGTTTACCTTGGCATGATCTTGCCTCTCTAATTTTCTTCACCCTCCCTAACCTTACTGTGGCAGGAGGCCCCTTAATATTCAGGAAACCAGACAGAATTAAACTTTGTATTAAAGTGAGTCAGGGGAAGACAGCATTGTGTGCATGGACAAGGAAAACTGAGATATATTTCTGTATCAAGGTCAGTCAGTCTGTCTGTAAGTGGCCTCTGAAATTCTGGTAACAGCCCCTCCTGCTTCTGTTGACTGTTCTTCAACAAAGAGATACTTCTACAAAGTTCATAATTTCTGTCTTTCCTTTTCTCTTTAAAAACTGAAAAATTCAGTTTTTTAGGCTGAAAAATTAAAAGATTCAGAACATAACTAAAATAACTACAAAAATTCACAGGTAATTACATTGTGTGTATGTGTGTGCTTAGTCGTGTCTGACTCTTTGTGACCCCATGGACTGTTATCAGCCAGGCCTCTTTGTCTATGGGATTTCCCAGGCAAGAATACTGGGTTAAGTTGCCATTTCCTTCTTCAGGGGATCTTCCCAACCCAGGGATCAAACCAGCATCTCCTGAGTCTCCTGCATTGACAGGCAGATTCTACAGTGTACATCAAAATAGTTGTTAAGTCAATTCTGTGTTACGACATGGTCTGAGGGGAGCTTTTTTCTCTCTAATAATACTTTCTTGTGTAATCATAGAACAATGATTTGATATATTGGGGGGAAAAAACTGATATATCTTTTGTGATAATTTGAGTCCTGAAAATTTATTTGGCTCTTATTTACAGTGTTCTTTGCATGGCCTTGCTCATTTCAGCTTGTTGTAAAAAAAAATCTACTGTAAGTTTTATTGACATTGTGTTCAGTCCATCAATCAGTTTGAGAGAGAATGACCACCTTAATAATATTGAATCTTTGGATCCATGAACATGATATATGTGTATGCATAGTTTAAGTCTTAATTGTTTTAGTGCTATTTTATAGTTTAAGTGTATAGGTTTTGCACATACTTTATCAAATTTACTCCCAAGTATATCATGTTTGTTGATGATATTATAAATGTCAGTGCATATTCTATTTCACTTTTTACATAATCACCACTGTAAAGGCATATATGTTCACTTGCAATAAACCAGTATTTTATAGTTTTGAGTGTAATGGAGTAGTATATTTGTGAAAAAAGAGCTCCTGGCCTATTAATATGCAGCCCAGTAGTTGAAAACTACTTAATGCTTACAATTTTGGCCAGTTGCTTCTGATCCCGTCTAGATATTCTGCAGTAGCCAAGAAATAATGGTATATTTATCTATTAAGGTGGCCAGTGAGTAAGAGAGGAAATACCTAAAATTACTGGGAAATTATTCACTTTAAGGCTTCTTATATATTGTTCATTTAATTCTCACATAAACCATGTGTTAAGGTTATTTTGAAGAGATTAGAGGGATGAAGGAATTTGCCAAGGTCTCATAGCCATTTAACAGGTGACCTGGATTTGGACTGGGGCCGGGGTAGTTGCTCAGGTCTGCCATTCCCCCTCGTGAGTGGAACATACGTTTGGCCACTCATTTTTTAAAAACTTTTCTAACTGTGATTCTTGGTTCCTAACATCATTTACTGAGCCTTGTTCTCAGAAACAGCAAAGTTGGCAGAAATTTCATCTTTCCTAAGAGGAAGTCCCAAAGAACAACACATTTGTGGACCAAAAGTGCAGCCTTGCTTTTGTATTGAGTTTTACCCTCTTCTTTTCAGAAACCAGTTTCTCATTTAAAACCCAGGTGCCGTTACTTTCCACTTTTGTTCACACACACAACAAAAAATTGGCTTACCTATGGGAAGGAAGGCAGTCACTTAGCCATGTGGCCTGGCACTTGATTCTCTACAAAAATTGATGGAAACAGTGTATCTGGAGATAAATCCAGAGTTAGAGCCAGGAATTGAATCTTTTTTTTCCTATTTGTAGATCAGCGACTTTTTTTGTAGAGAAAACTCAGTTCTTACTCTCAAGTTTCAGAAAAGTCTCATGACTTATGTGTACTCTTTGGACTGTCCGTATATGTTGGCTGGTGTTACACAAGCTTGGCGTTATATATGTATTAAAATTGACTTTGAGATTTGTGAAAATTTTGTTAATCACTAGAACATTACCTGTCCACCCATCAGTTGGATAAGCTGAATAAACACCATCACCACTATCTACCTAATGTTCTGTTGGGCAATGCTTTGTCACTCAATCATGTCAACTCTTTGCAACCGTATGGACTCTAGCCTGCCACACTGCTCTGCCATGGGGATTCTCCAGGCATGAATACTGGGGTGAATAGCCATGCCCTCCTCCAGGGGATCTTCCCAACCCAGGGATCAAACCCAGGTCTCCCTCATTGCAGGCAGATTCTTTACCATCTGAACCACCAGTGAAGTCCTCAGCTCTAGTCAGTAGCATCAGTCATGTTAGATACTCTTTCATCTTTTCCAAACTCTACTAATCTTACCTGTTCTTTATTTTAGACCACAGTATCACATCTTAAGTCTCAAATCTTCATAGAAACCACTGGAAGATCTTGTAAAAGGCAGACTTGGGTAAGGTAGGATGAGATAATCTAATAACTAAGTTATTAATAATGTCAGTTTTTAGTAACAGAGGTGGTGCCAATGCTTCTGATCCAAAGTTTACTTGGAGTAGAAAGGCTTTAGTTTTGTTGTCTTTCGAGTGTGGTCCTAGACCAGCAGCATTAATACCAGCTTGGAAGTTAGAAATGTATATCTTTAGGCTTTGAATCTGATGCCAACTAAAGTGTGACGAATCACAGCTTTAGACCACTTTCTATCACTCCATTCCTTTGACACTTGCCTTTGCTCAAGTGCACATCAAATCTCTGTTAGACTAGCTGAAGGGTCTTCTAGCTGGTCTCCCTCAGGTCACAAATTGTTATAAGCCATCCTCCACATTACTACCACAATGATTTGTAAATTTAAAATTGGAAGAATTTGTACTCCTCAGATCTCTCTGGTGCCCCCTTTATTTGCAAAATAAAGTCTAAAGTTTGTAACCTGCATTTATAGCCTTATTAAACAAATCTTAAAGAGTTGCAAGCAGACAGTGATGACTCAACTTAAAATTTGTAGATTGAATATCATTTGTGGATGCAAAGGGTCATTATATGAGACAATTCCTACAGAAAAAAAATGAGAATGACTCAGGGAAAAGAGTGTTTTGAAAATGGTCTCCCCCATTGTGAAAGAAGCATGGGTAAAAATAGAGTGGTAAATCTGAGATGCTAGAGCAGGTTGTGCCTCTATTCAGGAAATAGTAATGATAGTTCTTGTTGCTCTGTGAGAACTTGTTGAATGATATCCCTCAGCCTCAAGATAAATTTTTGAAAGAAATTCTAGAATAAGGAGAGGAAATTTTGAGTTTAAATTGTAGTTTGGAAAGTTACAAGTATCTGTAATTGCTTTATTTCATGCCAAACTTTTTTTTTCTTTTAATATGAAGGGCATTAAACACAGCTGGTATGGTTTTTTCCCATCTTGCTGCCACAATTTGGCATTTTGGTGTAAGGAATAAAGTTTAAAAATGTTTTTCACACCCTCTCATTTTGGTTCCCCATGTCTGTTTTTTAGGTTAGGTAGATGAGCCTTCTTATAAAGTTTCTTTCAGAAGTGCTCAGGGTGATATTTTCCTTTTGAAAATTGAGCCCATGGGTGTGGTTATAGCCAATGTTGTTTAAAGGGATTTTAAGGACTAGCCTGATGAAGCCCATAATTAGTTCAATTTAAGATTATCTTGCTATGTTGCAGATGTTTTCCTTTCATTTGAAAGCTTTTACTTTTGCTTTGATTTTATTTTATTTTAAGGATATTGTCAAGTACTGTACTAGTCAGAGTTAATTAAAAGTAGGTTACAAAGTAGAAAATGAAGAAAACACTTTCCAAAGAAAACAGACCACGTAGTTTTATAAAAACTTGCATTGAAATTTGCCTCAAGTATTGCTAAAAGTTACTGGCACTAGTAATGGTGCCACTAAGTTAGATTAACTTCCTGATTGATTTTATGTAAACAGATGAATGAGCCTATTATAGCAAAGGATGAAATGAATATATTATTTGTCCACATTATTTCTTTTCTGTAACTCTAAGGAAAAATAATTGACTTAAGAAGATGGAATCTCTCTTAAGTCCTATGAGTCTAGACACTTGAATATCATAATTACCAGCAAAACAGAGTTTTAAGAAAACTGATTCAGTTTTAGAACTTTGTATAAATCATTTATTTTTCTGGGATTCAGTATCCTGAATTATAGTATGGACTAAATTATCATGAAAGATTCTTCCAGGCTATGGTATTCTGATTTGGTAAGTGGTCAAGAAGTTAATGTCTTTTTTTTTTTTTACAATGAAGGATGGTTCCATGATTTATTTATTCTTTACCTGCCATGTCATTCTTCATTCCCTGACATACAGAAACTTCATTAATATTGAGAATATATATCTGGATAGGCATTCAAGTAGCACTGAATACCAAATCTACTTTGAAACTTGTGTTGCCTTCAGTTAAAACATTAATGCTTATCTCACAGATCTATCAACAGGACCATTTCCTTATACTTTTTACATGACTGCTTTTCAACAATTGGAGCAATAAGCATCTATTTTTTTTTAAGTTTCAAATATTCCACTTAAATCTTCACAAAATATAATTCAAAAACTCAGAAACCACAAATGTATGAAAGCCATGTTAACCATTTTTTTACTAGATTGATCTACTTTCTCAGATTCATCTTTGTTTTTTGAACACAAATGTTAAACCAATTTATTTCTATGTAGTATGGGGTCACACAGAGTCGGACACGACTGAAGTGACTTAGCAGCAGCAGCAGCTTCCTACCTAGTGTGACTAGGAGACAACCTATGCCTAGCATAAATAGTAGATGACTGTAAAAGCATTTGAAGTGTTATTTGTCCTGTCTAATGTGACTCCTTTGTACATATTTATTTATGTGCAACTAAGAGCCCTTTTGTTTGTTCAATAATATATGTAAATAGATGATTTGTAAGTAATAATTTCTTTCCAATTACTCAACTTTCACAGATGAGGAAAGTAGAATTGAATGAAGATCTGAGGCCATTATATCATAGTAAGTGGAAAAGTTGTTGTTTTGTTGTTTTTCAAATGTTTCCCTAAAATTAATGAGTTAGAAGTTCATAGAGAGTATAAGAAATCATGTACTCACATGGAAACACCTGCATGAAAACTATACTGGGAGAAGGGCTGGGAACAAGGAACCAAAATAGCTGATGGACTTTGGGGCATGTTTGCCACATATGTGTGTGTGTGTGTGTGTGTGTGCATCTGTGCATCTACATAACACCCCTCAAACAACACTGGCGTTTTGGCGCCTTGCATTTCATGAGATTCTGAAGGTGCATGAGAAGAGATACAAGACTGGCAGAACATATAGGCAATGTTGAGAGTATCAAGAAGCCTTATTCTAGAATTAGATCAGGTTTTGGAATTAGGGTGATGGTGGCCTCATCCTGCAGCTCAATTCCAGAAAAATAAATGACCCAATCAAAAAATGGGCCAGAGAACTAAACAGACATTTCTCCAAAGAAGACATACAGATGGCTAACAAACACATGAAAAGGTGCTCAACATCACTCATTATTAGAGAAATGCAAATCAAAACCACAATGAGGTACCATTACACACCAGTCAGGATGGCTGCTATCCAAAAGTCTACAAGCAATAAATGCTGGAGAGGCTGTGGAGAAAAGGGAACCCTCTTACACTGTTGGTGGGAATGCAAACTAGTACAGCCACTATGGAAAACAGTGTGGAGATTCCTTAAAAAACTGGAAATAGAACTGCCATATGACCCAGCAATACCACTTCTGGGCATACACACTGAGGAAACCAGATCTGAAAGAGACACATGCACCCCAATGTTCATCGCAGCACTGTTTATAATAGCCAGGACATGGAAGCAACCTAGATGCCCATCAGCAGATGAATGGATAAGGAAGCTGTGGTACATATACACCATGGAATTTTACTCAGCCGTCAGAAAGAATTCATTTGAACCAGTCCTAATGAGATGGATGAAACTGGAGCCCCTTATACAGAGTGAAGTAAGCCAGAAAGATAAAGAACATTACAGCATACTAACACATATATATGGAATTTAGAAAGATGGTAACAATAACCCTATATGCAAAACAGAAAAAGAGACACAGAAATACAGAACAGACTTTTGAATTCTGTGGGAGAAGGTGAGGGTGGATGTTTCAAAAGAACAGCATGTATACTATCTATGGTGAAACAGATCACCAGCCCAGGTGGGATGCATGAGACAAGTGCTCGGGCCTGGTGCACTGGGAAGACCCAGAGGAATCGGGTGGAGAGGGAGGTGGGAGGGGGGATCGGGATGGGGAATACGTGTAAATCTATGGCTGATTCATATCAATGTATGACAAAACCCACTGAAATGTTGTGAAGTAATTAGCCTCCAACTAATAAAAAAAATTAAAAAAAAAAAAAAAATAGAATTAGATCACCTGCCACTTGAGAAATTAGCCTGATATTGCAGTTTTTCTTTCGCTGGTTTCCTTCTCCATAAATATGTGGATGAGAAGTTTTTTTGATCTCACAGAAACATATGGTTAAAATAGTTAGTGTACTTGAAAGTGCTTTCCAAAAGTATCAAGTAGTTTACAGTTCTGTAGTATCATTGTTGATAATTAAATAAAGATGACCAAAGTAGACTGGAAATTTAACATGTGGTAGCCATAATGCAAATTCCTTGAATGTACTACCTAATCTATAATGAACAATAACTCTATAAAATACTGATGGATACTCTTTTAGCTTCACTTCACCAGTGAGAATAAAGGCTTATCCATGCTCCTAGAGATAATCAAAGAGAGCTAGAATTCATACCTAGGATGAGAGACACACAAATTCACTTTCTGAGCATCTGGTAAGTACTAGGTACCATATTAGACTGCTTAGTTTTGTATTTCATAAATATTTAAATATTGTCCTCAAAATCTCTTAAGGAATAGAGAGAGAATTCAGACAAAGTCT
The DNA here is from genome assembly GCF_019320065.1 of Cervus canadensis. Lineage (NCBI taxonomy): Eukaryota > Metazoa > Chordata > Mammalia > Artiodactyla > Cervidae > Cervus > Cervus canadensis. Next base: position 32,462,008 of record NC_057388.1, on the reverse strand, counting down.
ATAGATTTCTGATTCTATTTCAGATTGCCAAACCACTGTTACAATATTTCTTCCATATTTCAGCAGCTCTTCAAAAACTGAACCATTTGACATATATAATTTTTATTTTATATCAAAAATGCTGCATCACAGAAAGTATAGATTCTCAAAAAACATTTTACAATTTAATGTTAAACATTTCTATTTTTGAATACAAAACAGCCTAGCGTATGTATGAAAAAAATGCCCATAAATATGTCTCGTGATGGTATGAGCTTGCCTTAAAAAAGGTTTGCAGTATATTTAGTATCTTCCTTGCTTACTCTTGAAGAATTGTTAATGAAAGGCAGATTATGCCCCCAGACATAATTCTCTGAGGGATATTATATGAAATCTGTGATTGTTGAATATACTAAATTATTTTATTAAAAATATACATTAATCTCTTGTCAGTCACATTGTTTGCAAATATTTTCTACCATTCTGTGATTGCATTTTCATATTTTTATTATTTCTTTTGCTATGAAAAAGCTTTTCAGTTTAATTTGGTTCCATTTGTTTATTTTGTGCTCATATCCATTATTCTAAGAGACAGGTTGGAGATAAATATTGATATAATTTATGTCAAAGAGTGTACTCCCTATGTTTTCCTCTGAGAGTTTTATAGTATCTGTTCTTACATTTAGGTATTTAACCCATTTAGAGTTTATTTTTTGAGTATGGTGTAAAAGAATGTTCTAATTTCTTTTTTTTTTTCACATACAACTATCTAGTTTTCCCAGCATCATTTATTGAAGAGACTGTGTTTTCTCCACTGTATAGTCTTGCCTTCTGTGTGCATATAAATTGACCATAGGTGTGTGGCGTATTTCTGGATCTCCTATCCATTGATCTATTTTCTATTTTTATGCCAATACTATACTTTTTTGATGACTGTCACTTTGTCGTATAGTTTGGCACCAAGGTCTGATCCTTCCAGCTCCATTTTTCTTTCTTAAGATTGCTATGCCTATTGGGGGATTTTTGTGTTTCCAAAAAATTTAAAAATTTTTGTTCTACTTCTGTGAAAAATGCCATTGGTAATTTGATAGATCTTGCATTGAATCTTTAGATTGCCTTACATAGTATGGTCATTTTGATAATATTAATTATTCCAGTTCAAGCACATGGTATATCTTTCCATCTATATGTGTCATCTGCCATTTCTTTCACCAGGTCTTATGTTTTTTTTTTGGAGTACAAGTCTTCTGTCTCTTTAGGTATAGCTGTTCCTAGGTAATTTTTTTCTTTTTTGGTGCAATAGTAAACAAATAGTACATGTAGCTCAATATAAAAAAAATAAACAGTACAATCCAAAAAATGGGAAGAAAACCTAAATAGACATTTCTCCAAAGAAGACATACAGATGGCCAAGAGGCCCATGAAAAGATGCTCAACATCACTAAGTATTAGAGAAAAGAGGGACACAAATCAAAACTACAATGAAGTGTTATCTCACATCAGTCAGAATGGCCATCATCAAAAAATCTACAAATAACAAATGGTGGTGAGGGTGTGGAGGAAAGGGATCCCTGCCAGTGGAATGGAAATTGGTACAGTCACCATGGAGAACAGTATGCAGGATCCTTACAAAACTAAAAGTAAAGCTACCATATAATCCGTCAATCCCACTCCTGTGCATATATCTGGAGAAAACCATGGTTCAAAAGGATACACACACCCCAGTGTTCACTGCAGCACTGTTTAAAATAGCCAAGGCATGGAAGCAAACTAAATGTCTACTGACAGATGAATGGATAGAGATGTGGTACATGTATACAGTGGAATACTACTTAGGCATTAAAGAGAATGAAATAATGCCATTGACAACAGCATGTATGGGCCTGGAGATTATCATACTAAGTGAAGTAAGACAGACAGAGAAAGATAAATACCATATGATATTGCTTATATGTGAAATCTAAAAATATTATACAAATGGATTTCTTTACAAAATTTAAACAGACTCATAGGATTAAAGAATGAACTTATGGTTACCAGGGAGAAAGAATGAGGAAGGTGGGATAAACTGGGAGTCTAGGGTTGATTTGTACACAGTAATATATTTAAAATAGTGGACAAGGACATACTATATACACAGGGAGCTCTGCTCAATATTCTATAACAAGTTAAATTGGGAAAAGAATGTGAAAGAAAATAGATATATGGATATGCACAACTGAAAACTTTGCTGTATACCTAAAATTAATACATCATTGTTAATCAATATAACTATGTTTTAATTTAAAAATCATATATAAATATTTTCCTACTTATCAAGGGAAATATCACTATTAACAATTTTCTCTGGTTTTACAATTAATTTTTTCACGTGAAATTGTCATTAAAGTTAGACTTGGTTGGTAAAAAGCTATTCCTTCAACCCCTTCTCTAAATTAGCATTATCAGCTTTCAACTGATCTATTCATAGCCTAACTACAATTTGATGCATGCTGAATACGCCTACCCTATCCCTGTTAGCAAATCACTGTATGATATTTTAAAAAACCAATGATAGGAAATGGATCTACAAAAGAGACTTTTGTTTGGTCTCAGACATGAAGCACAGGGGCTCATGACTAAATTCAGGAAGAGAAAATATAAGCAACTGAAAACATGAGGGCTTTGCATATGACAGGTGGGCAATAAAAACAAAACTAAGAAATAATATAAACAAATATTTTAAGATTTTATGTGGGTGACAGGAATTGTTCACAATCTCATATCAGATACTCCCTAAGAGGAAGTGTGTTTTTTCATTCATTCTGGATATCACACATTTCCGTACAAGTTGAATCTGACGCCTATTATCAGAGAACTGATTACAGTGGTCTACATGTGAGAGGATTTGTTTTTCTTGTCAGAAGTAGGCAGTTCCTAGCATCGTTTCTGTAGTTTAGATATTAGGGCCAAGTCTCTGTTTCTCTTAGCTTTTTCATCATGGTTCTAAGACAGCCGCTAGAGCTCCATCCATCCATGTCTTAGGCAGCAGGAATTATGATGGAACAAGAGCAATAAAGAATGCCTCCAACTGAGTCACACATCTTTAAAGTCCTTAAAGTGTTTTCCCTAAACCTCGTCCAAGCGCTCCTGCTTCCATTTCCCTGGCACCCTCACTGTAAAGTAGTCTAGGCCACAAAGATTTATACTTTAAAAATTACCACTAAGCCAAAAATAAGGATTCCATTACCAATGACAAAGATGAGGATATACATGAGAGAGACAAGCAATAATTTCTGACACTACATCTAGTGAAACTGCTTCACAACTGACAGAAAAGAAAGGTTATATGATTAATAAGTTGTATTTATTATTAAATTTTGGACCAGTTATGAGTAAGAACATGAGTTCAATTATTAGATGGGAGCTGTGAGATATAAAAGTTAGTACTTTCCCTCAGTCCATTAAAACACATGATAAAGAATGAAAAGAGAATTCAGTTCAACCAAATAACTACAAGCATCAGTTTCAAGATTTCATCAAAGAATTTTAATATTCCTTACACTTACTCTAATGTTATTACATAGATTTAAAAGAAACTCTAATCAAGATACAAGAAAAAAAATGCTTCCAGAAAAAAGAAATAAGATTTCATGTAAGAAAAAGAATGATCAAATTTGTATGGCACTCATATGCTCCAATTTCAAAAGATCTTCAATTTTTTTATTGCAATATTTTCAAAAGTAAAATGCCCAAATTATAGTAATGAAAATTATTGGCAACTATTTAAATTATTTCATTTTAGAAGCTTTCTAATGTATTTCTCACCTTCTTTTAAATGTTGCTTTATCATTTGGGCTGTAAACGGAGTAACTGTATAGGGATATGGGGAATGAATCAGGTGATTTGATATAATATATATATTTGAAGGCTAACTTAGTGATTGAAACATTTAAATACTTTTCTGCTAAATATGTTTCCTGTTTCTTAAAAGATTGAATAGCAATGCAAGCCTTAATACTTTTGCAGTACTAATGTAGTTATTTGGGTCTTTCTGTGGCAGATAGAAATGAGTAAAAAAGTAACAATCCAAGTATAATTCCTTTTGGAAATCCCAGATAAGTTAATAAAGAACAACTTAATTTAATCTTCCAAAAATGTGCAGTTTACATTATGCATCTGATTACGTGCCAGAATACTTTTTATTCAGTAAATATGCCTGTATGCATTTTCCTGTATTACATTTTACAAATGACAGATGGCCCTAGCATGTGTTCTATCTTGGCATGCAGTCTAAATTCCTGATTCCAATGACTATGCATGGATGGATTTGTGTGCAGATGTGTGTGTGCCTCACATAGAAATATAGACATCCACACCACACATTCTTATTACATGCGAAAGGGGGAAAAAGTGCCTGATTATTAACAACAAATAATCTAAAAGGTCTAAGCTCTGATTCAGTTCAGTTCAGTTCAGTCTCTCAGTCATGTCCAACTCTTTGCACCCCATGGACTGCAGCACGCCAGGCCTCCCTGTCCATCACCAACTCCCAGAGTTTACTCAAACTCATGCCCATTGAGTCAGTGATACCATCCAGTCATGTCATCCTCTGTCGTCCCCTTCTCCTCCTGCCTTCAGTCTTTCTCAGCATCAGATTACTTTATTTCTATAAAATAGAAGAGTGGTGAGCCTCTCAGAAAACCTGAACTAGATTTCTGGGAATATTCTATATTCCAAAATTTCAGTGTTGGGTGATCCTTTAGAGGTCATCTAGTTTCCCTTATTTTAAGAATGGGACTTGAAGTCATAGCTTGAAGAGTTTAAGTCAGCAGGAAGGCAAACATGTAGGTTTGTGTTTAGTCACTCAGTTGTGGCCGACTCTTTGCACCCCATGGACAGCACCCTGCCAGGCTCCTCTTGTCCATGGGATTCTCCAGACAGGGATACTGGAGTGGGTACCCTTTACCTCCTCCAGAGGATCTTCCCAACCCAGGGATCAGACCCAGGTTTCCCACATTGCAGGTGGATTCTTTACCATCTGAGCTATCAGGAAGCCCAAGAATACTGGAGTTGAGTAGCCTATCCCTTCTCCAGGGGATCTTCCAACCCAGGAATTGAACCGGGGTCTCCCTCATTGCAAACGGATTCTTTACCAACTGAGCTGTGGATAGATAATTTAGTCAGAGTGATGGGCAATATAAGAGAAGAAGATTCAAATGGAAATACTAAAAATTAAAAACATAGTAACATCAAAAAATCATAATGGTGAAAGATAAGGTCTTCAATAGATTCATTGCTAGACTTGACACAGCTAAGAAAAACACTAAAATCACCAAAAATGAAACAAAAATTAAAAATAGAGCAAAAAGGAAAACAACAAAATAGCAAATGGAAACAGAAGAGAGTGCCCAGAAACTATAAGAAAATAGCAGTTTTGTAAGTGTATATTGGGGCTTCCCTGGTGGCTCAGTGGTAAAGAATCCACCTACCACAGCAGGAGATGCGGGTTCAGTCTCTGGGTCAAGAAGATCCCCTGGAGAAGGAAATGACAACGCACTCCAATATTGTTGCCTTTAGAATCCCATGGACGGAGGAGCCTGGTGGGCTACAGTTCATGGAATCCCAAAGAGTCAAGCATACCATCGCAACTAAACAGCAAGAAAATAATGCACAACTGAAATTCAAAAAGAGGAAGAGAAAATGAGACCAATGAAACTTTTTAAGAAATAATGCCCAAGAATTTTCCAAAATTAGCGATAGACACTGATCTGTAGACCCAAGAATCTCAGAGACTACCAAGTAGAAGAAATTAAAACATATACATGCACATATCTAGGAATATTCAAACAAACTGCTGAAAATCAAGTCAAAATAAAAAATCTTGAAAGAAGCCAAAGAAAGAAAGACATATTACTTATAAGGGAAAGAGGATCAGAGGTAAAATGGACTTCCATATAAACCCAGGGAAGCAAGAACATAATTAAGTAACATTTTTAATTTTGAAAAAGAAAGGGGAAAAAAATTAACACTTAATTCTATACTCAGTGAAAATATCCTTCAAAAAGATAAAGATTTTCTAAAATAATCAAAACACCTGAAGACCTCCACTGCCAACAGATCTAATCTAAAAGTCTCTTTTAAATTGTTTTTTAGGCAGACAAAATATAAGAAACTTGTATCTACCCCCCAAATTGCAGAGAATTGAAAATAGAATAAAATGAAATTCATTTCTCTTTTTAAAAATTCTCTAAAAAATAATCACATAAAGCAAATATGGGAATAATGTATTGTATAATGTATAATGTATTAGTAACATGTACAAAATACATTGTCATGATGATATCACATAGAATGGGAGAGGTACAGAGTTGTACCTGTATCGGTTGTTTTATGTGGAATGGTATAATATTATTTGGATGTTAAATCAGAACAATTAAATATATACATATATATTGTAAAATTGAATGAAACTACCATTGTTTTTAAATAGTATCAATGTCAAAAAGTGAGATAAACTACAATTATAAAGATACCAGTACAGAGGAATACAGGAAGAAAGAAAGGGAGAAACAAAGTATCAATTTAAAATAATCACTTTAAACAGTAATGTTACAACATACAATTTAAAGGACAGAGATTGCCAAATGTGATATATAAAAAGAATGCAAACCCAAATATATAAGTTGTCTATAAGAAAGGCACTTTAAATGTAAACATAGTACTATAGTAAACATAACTTTAAAAAAGAGCAAAAGAGAATAATAAAAAGGATGAATAAAGATGTATCATGCAAACACATCAACAGAATGCAGGAATATATCTGTTAATATCAAACAATGTAAATATCAGAATAAGGAGTATTATCAGGCATAAATACAATTCTAGTAATGATAAATGAGTCAGTGCTCCAAAAATACATAATTTTAAATGTTCACACACCTATATGAGGCAGAAAAAAAAAAGGACAGAACTGAAAAGAAACAGAGACATATCCATAATTATATGTAAGTTCATCAATATTACTCTTTCATAATTTGCGGAACAAATAAGAAAATCACTAAGGATAAACATGACCTAAATAAGACAACTAGACAAATTGATTTAGTTAAAATTTATATAATGCATCTGAAAAACTGAACCATATCAGGATATACATTCTTTATATAATGCTTAATAAATTTAAATAAAAGAAACTGTATTTCCTTGGTACACAGTGAATTTAACTAGATTTATAACAGAAAGATATCTAGAAAATGTCTCAAATATTTGGAAATTAAGAAACACATTTTTCAATAAATCATGGATCAAAGAAGTTTTGAAGAGAATTTTAAAATAGTTTGAGCTAAGTTAAAACAAAAATACAACACATAAAGATGTGTGAGATACACATGTGTTTGGAGAACATTTATAAAATGCTTATATTATAGAAGAAGAATGATCTCACATCAGTGATCTAATTTTCCAACTAAAGTAGGAAAAGAACAGCAAATATGACTCAAAGTAGGCTAAAGGAAGGAAATAATAAAGATCAGTGCGAAAGCAATGTGGTTGAAAATGGAAAAACAGCAGAGAAAGTCAATGAACCCAAAGTGTAGTTATTGGAAAAGATGAATAAAACTGATGAAGCTCTGTTCAGACTGGCAAATAAAAAGAGATGAAACAGAATTTGTTAATATTAGGAATGAAATAGGGAACATCATGAGGGATCCCATAGATGGTAGAAGAAAAATTAGAGAATCCTATAATCCTATGCTCATATATTCAGCAAAATAGATGAATGAATCCTTTCCTTGAAAAACAGTTTAATAGAACACACAAAAATAAATATATAACTCTGATAGTCTTGTGTCTATTAAGAAACTGAATTTATTCTTAAAAATTTTACAAGAAAGGAAAACTCCAGGTGTGGATGATTTCACTGATGAACACTAATAAATATTTAGGGAAGAAATAATACTGATTTTATACAATTCCTTCCAGAATATAGAAGAGGGAACACTTTCAAACTCACTTTCGGAGACAAGCAGTGCTCGCATGCCAAAATTGGATGATGTTCTAAGAAAGCCCTAAACCCAGTATCATGAACATAGACACTAAAGTCCTGAATAAATTGAATTCAGAAATATATAGAAATAATTAAACATCATGAAAAACTGTGTTTCTTCCAAGAATGCAAAGTTGATTCAATATTTGAAAAGTAAACAGTATAATTCACTATATTAACAAAATAGAAAAAACTACAAATATCTCAGATACACAGAAAAGAATTTTTTGACAAAATGCAATACCAATTCATGATAAATGCTCTCAGAAAGCTAGGAATAGATCAAAACTTCACTAACCTAATATTAACCAGAACATCTACAAAGCAGTAGCAACAACAAAATTCTACATCTCACTGCATGCTTAATTCTGAAAAACTGAATTGTTACTATTAAGATCAGTAATCATGTATGGATGTGCGAGATGGACCATAAAGAAGGCTGAGCACTGAAGAACTGATGCTTTCGAATCATGATGCTGGAGAAGACTCTTGAGAGCCCCTTGAACAGCAAGGAGATCAAACCAGTCAATTCTAAAGGAAATCAACCCTGAATATTCTTTGGAAGGACTGATGCTGAAGCTGAAGGTCTAACAGGCTGGCCACCTGATGCAAAGAGCTGACTCACTGAAAAAGACCCTGATGCTGAGAAAGATTGAGAGCAAGAGGAGAAGGGGTAAATCGAGGATGAGATGGTTGGATGGCATCACCGACTCAATGGACATGAGTTTGGGCAAACTCCAGAAGATAGTGAAGGACAGTGAAGCCTTGTGTGCTTCAGATCATGGGGTTGCAAAGAATTGGACCTAACAGCAATTGAACAACAACAATTCAAGGTCAGTAAAAAGGCAAAAATGTCCACTCTCACCATTCCTAGTCAGCATTGTTTTGGAAGTCCTAGTCAGTACTAAAGGCAAAATCAAAAACAAAAGCCCTATTGATTAGGGGGAAAAAATACATTTTTCTACTCTCAGTATGACTGTCTATGTAAAAATCCCCCAAAATTTAACTAAGAATTGCCAGAATTAAGTATGTATCCAAGGCCATGCAATAAAAGGTCAATACAAAAAAATTAAATCTCTATACACCATCAAAAAACAATGGGAATCTGAAATTAAACAAAAACAACTCCAAATATAATAGCATCAACAGAGAAATGCTTAAATATAAATATTAAAATGAATGCAAGAACTCTATGCTAGAACCTGGGAGACAATAATGAAGTAATCAGAGAAATACTCTACAGAGGAGGCTGGTCATGGATTTGAAGCTTCAGTTTTATTAAACTGTCAATTATATTTCATTTGCAATTCAGTGCAATTCCAATCAAAATCTTTGAAATATATTTTTATCACTATTGACAACATTATTCAAAATTTGTGTGGAAAGGCAAAGTATCCAGAATAGGCAAATAATTCTGAAAAAGAAAAACAAAATTGGAAGACTTGTCCTATGCAAATCAAAGGCTTACTATAAAGCTACAGAAATCAATGGAGTGTGGCAGTGAAGGTGACAAGCACATAGATTATGGGACACAGCAGTCAGCCAAAGACATCTGTACAAATATGGTGATTATTGACAGTAGTGCAAAGGTAATTCAGTGGAGAAAGCATACTGTATTCATCAAACGTTGCTAAAATAGCTGGGCATTTGTTATCTAAAAACAAAAATTAAAAATGACTTAAATCTCATACTTTGTATAAAATTAGCTCAGAATATATCATAAATATAAATGTATAAAACTACATAATTTCTAGAGTAAAACATAGGAGAAAATTTGTATGACTTTGAGTTTGACAAAGAGGTTTGAGGTAAGACATAAAAGACATGAGATGTAAAGTATTAAAAAATTGAAAAGATTTCTCTGTGGCTTTACCCAAAGGAGCTGAAAACTTACATCCACACAAAGCCTGAACAGAGATGTTTAGAGCAGGTTTATTCAGAATTGTCATGATTTGGAAGCAATCAATGTGTGTTTCAGTAGCTGAATGGATAAATAATCTGTGCTACACCCAGACAATGGAACATCATTCAGCACTAAAAAGAAATAAGCTATCATGCTAGGACAAGTCATGGAGGAAGCTTAAGGACATGATAGTAAGTGAAAGATGTCAATCTGGAAAAGGTTACACAATACATGATTCCAACTATGACATTCTGGAAAAAGCAAAACTATGGAGACAGTAATGATCAGCATGTGCTAGACTTTGGAGAGGTGAGGAGGGGCCAAAAGTTGGAGCACAGAGAATTTTCAGGACAGTGAAAATACTCCACAATACTATGTATATATGTGCAAACCGATAAAATATACAACAGCAAGAGTGAACTGTAAGGCAAACTGCAGGCTCTGAGTGATTATGATGTGTCTGTGTAGGTTCATCAATTACAACAAACCTACCGCTCTGGTTGAGGACAATGATAATGGGGTGGGGGGGGGGGGTGTGTGCTGTGCATATGTGGGGTACCTGGGAAATCTCTGAAACTTCCCCTCAGTTTTGCTGTGAACCTTAAACTCTTCTAAAAGAAAGTAAATTTAAAAAACTGACTAAGACTTTATAATTTTTTAATCTCTTTATGAAATGCTCTCTTAAGTGACTGAAAAAGACAACAGCATGAAAGAAAATATTCACCAGTAACATATCTGATTATGATGTTTTTCCAAAATACATTAAAAACTTTTAACATTCAAACATGAGAAAGCAATCCAATAAAAAAAAAAATGGGCTAAATAAGTAGACACTTTATACAGACATACAGTTGGCAAAGAAGTGTATGAGAAATCAGTATAAATAGCTAACATACTACAAATTAAAATCAGATACCACCGCAAACAAAAGGACGTACCAGTACAAGTCTGTCAGGATGGCTGAAAACAGAAAACTGACAATACCAAGGGCTGCCGAGGGTGTGGGACTCCTGGGATATGCATGCACTGCTGGAGGAAATGCAGTATTGTGGAAAACAGCTGAATACTTTCTCTATAAAATGAAACTATGATACAGTACTCATCCTCTTAGGCATTTAAACCAAGTAAATGGATCCAAAAAATGAAAAACTGTATAATGCCATTCATATGACAATTTAGAAAAGCAAAAATCTAAAAACAAAAACGAGACCAAATTTGCCAGGCCCTGAGGGTAGATTAGGGCCTTCACTGGTGGCTAGACAGTAAAGCATCTGTCTGCAATGCAGGAGACCGGGGTTCAATCCCTGGGTTGGGAAGATCCCCTGGAGAAGGAAATGGCAGCCCACTCCAGTATTCTTGCCTGGAAAATCCCATGGACCGCAGAGCCTGGTAGGCTACCATCCCTGGGGTCTCAAAGAGTCAAGGGTGTCACAAGGAAGCACTTGGAATTGATAAAACTGCTCTATATGATAATGTGGCAGTAGGTATATGATTATATGCTTTTGTTGAAACCCATAAAATTGTACACCACAGAGTGGATATATCTGTATGCAAGTTAAGAATCAACCCAAATGTTTGGGGAGCCCAAGATGATATGCAGCCTGTGACAAATGAACCCAACTGTATTCCAAATGCATGGCCTATGTACATAGAAAAGGGTGGGAAGAAAGGAACTGCACCAACACACACACACAGGAGAAGATGAGGAAATATACAGGGACGGACCTCATAGGAGAACTATAGACCCAGGTCCTCAATGGTGTACTACCTCAATGGTTTTGTCATCTTAGTTAACTTTAGTTTGGGAAAACTATAACAAAAACCTAAGTAAGTCCTGTAGATTTTCATGTCTCAGTGCTTTTTATAATCATGAAGTTACTTTGTTGCCTTTATCTGTTGAGAATTGTAATTTTGTTTTCAGGTTCCCAAATTTAAAACAATGTTACCATCAACAGAAAAAGTGCAATTGTGAGCAGTGTTGTCCCCCTCCAAATTATTAAAAAAGCAGCAGTTTTTCCTGTGTGCTTTAAAAAGAGCTCTCCAATCAATATATAGTTCTTTGTTTATTAGAATCTTCAGAATTATCAACCCAGGCCTCTTACACTGCAATGTTAATATCTAATATTTTGAGAGAAAAAAAATATATTATTTTCAAAACAGCTTACACTTTAGTGTTCCTTGGAACTTTAGGCATCTGTTGTGTAGCTAACATATGCAGCTATTTGACCAATGGACTGTTGGCTAAGAAAGCTTGCCCTTCTCTCATGTCCAACCTGGCCTGCCACCCACTTGGGTTCCTTTTTGTCTGAACACTTTGCCTAACATCTCAAATGGGTTTATACTCTTTAGCAATAACATGTTACTATTACTATTATTACCATCATCACTATCATTATTATTGATTTTTCAGCTTGTTTGTGATTAATCTGAACTCCCTACTTCCCCCATAGAGCCTCCTTCTTCTTGATTATTCACCAGAACTTTCTGATTTGTAGTTTTGCCAAATGCTAAACTCAATTTTGTTATAAATTCTATTCCTCCTCTGAAGGAATGTGTACTCAGATGTTGGCTAGACAAAGTTGGTAGGAAGGCAGTGGCCCAGGAGACATCTGATAGTGATCTGGTTACACTTTCACTGCATCAAGGCTTCATTTTCTTTAGGAACTAATATGCTATTTCTTTGCTGGTGACCTTGGGAAAGCTGCTAAATATTTTGCTGTGTTACCTGATTACAAAATAATTTGAGGAAATATGTTTAGAAAATTCTTAGATGAATGCAAGTGACCCCAAAATGGTTTATCTAAATTAAAATTTCTAAATAAGTAAGTACTCTTGAAGACAATAGAGACATACATTAAAAAGAAACAAGCCGTGGGGGACTAGAGAAAGGCTTCTAGGTCCTAGGGACAATCTTCAGCTGTCAGCCAGCAAGGAAATAGAGATCTCAGTCCCACAGCCACAGGGAACTGAACCTGCCAAGAACCTACATGTCCCTGGAAATGGATTCTCCCACTGAGCTTCCAGAAGGGCATGCGACTCTGCCTCCCCACGCTTTGAGTTTAGCTTTGTGCTACTCAGAGCAGACAAACCCACCAACCCCCAGGACTTCTGACCAATGGAAGTATGAGATCAGAAATGTGTGTTATCCAGAATTGCCAAGTTCATGGTAATTAGTGACAGCAGAAATAGAAATCGAATATTACTTAGTAACTAGTTCTGCAGTTTCTGGGCATAGCACTGTTCAACCAAGATCTAGAAAGCAGATTGTGGACTAAAAATCCCTTCTTGACTCACAGAGAGAGGAATCTAATATTACTGACCTTGTCATTCTTAAAGCTGTACTTTCTAATTTTTCAATATAAACCTCAATCACTACACCTTTAAATTAGTAAAATATTTCATGAAAACCAGTCTTAATACAAATTCCTATTAAAGAAGCAATGAATGTTGATATAAATGCTGAAACAAATGCAGTTTATGCAGATTCTTGTTTTATTCATTGAATGAAAATGAAGGAACGTGAAAGTAAAGTCGCTTGGTTGTGTCCAACTCTTTGTGACCCCATGGACTATAGCCTGCCAGGCTCCTCTGTCCATGGGATTTTCCAGGCAAGAATATTGGACTGGGTTGCCATTTCCTTTTCCAGGAGATGTTCCAGACCCGGGAATCAAACTTGTGTCTCCCACATTACAGGCAGACTCTTTACCATCTGAACCACCAGGGAATCCCTTATTCACTGAACGCATCTCACAATTCACTATCCATAGAAAATGCTCTAGATATTCTTTTTCTTCTGCTTTCCACATTAATCATAGCTTATCTTAAAATGACAATAAACCGACATGTGTCTTTGACTATGAGGGAAGTCTTTACCACAGAGATCATGGGAGGAGCCACTGGACAGGGTTGACCTGAATCTTCACCCAGGCACACTCTTAACAGTATTATTATTGAAAGTTTCCAAAAACTCCATTGAATGCACTACTTCACAAATTACCTAAGAGCTCTGAATCTGTGAAATACTGACCTCTTCCTATTTTAACAATTATCACAGCAGTTGACCTCCAAAGACCCATTCCCCAAGGCCACTGCATGGCCTAAGGCAATCATTTGAATTGTAGGTACAGCAGAGATAGAATCCTGGTTCCAGTCTGTGAATTCTGGCAATCCTTTTGATGCATTAATCTTTAACAGAATCTTGAACAGAAATGAGACTCCCTTGGAGGACAGGAAAAAAAAAAAAGACATAATGAAAAAGACCCAGCTCTATTCTCTTGCTTATATAAGTAAACAGATGAAAAGTTATTCTTAAAATATATTCAGAAGTTTTGTATCTTAAACTTCCTTCTCTCTCCTAAGGGGTGAAAACAAAGAAGGGTCTGGAGGTTGAGACCTCAGCCCAGAGATAAGGGCCTGGGGGGTTGATGTGAGCTTTGCTGTCCTCAGGCAGCCAGCACAGTAGTCCTGAATTTAGTTCCTTGCCTTCATCCACAAAAGATTTAGGTTTAATCTCTCAAATCCATTTTCCACTCCAGAGCTGGCCAGAGCCATGAGTTCTATCAACTCAGCCTCTCAGATTCTGGGGTGAGAAAGTTTGAGCCGTACATGACTTTTCACTGACCCCACCACTCAGGGGGACCATCCTCTGGCTATCTGGGAATCGTTCTACACGGTTTAAAGAAAACTGACAGCCCTCTGCACAGGCCCTATCGCTCACAGGACTTTGTTACTTAAACATGAAAATCTTCCTTAACCATACCCAACTTTTGAAAGTGCATGCTGTGCCTTGGGGTCCTACTAGAACTGTAATTTGAAAACTAGGCTGTATTTTGATAAGATGAATGTATATTTTATAATGTGTTTCATAGTGTTGACATTTTGCATTTTAATATCATTGTACTTATGAATGTAAAACAGGTTAAACATTCAGTTATTTTCCGCATGGGGATTAGCCCTCAGAATCTGCCCATAAAGGACCACTTTCATAGGTTCAGTTAGTCCATCTCACTTATCAAGGCTTTGCCCCAGTGTTTAGTCTCCTGCTAATGCCCTGACAGTGTTGATGGGCCATAGTGATGCTGACAGGCCACAGAACAGTTTAAATGCAAATGTTTATTTCCACCCAAAGCACCCATTTGGATAGGTACATTGAAAGAATGCTTTTCCCAGGGGATATATAATCTCTGTATAACCAAAATATTTCATGTGAAAGCATCACAATGCCAGACTGAGAGCTTTGATCTTGAGAGCAGAATATTGAATCTATGAAACAGAATATAATGCTTTTAATAGAGAAACAAAAGACATAGCTTTGAACACATGAGTGGAATAACATTAATGCATGTTTTCTGCCAAGAATGATCATGGCTAAATGAAAGTTAAATATCATTGTTTATGGAAAACACTCTCAGAAGGCTACTTTTTTTTTTCTTTTTTTCCTTCTGGCTTTCTTGTTAAGTACCTAATGATAGGTCTTTGCACCTGATGAGGAGGAGCACTTCTTGGTGAAGTTTGCCATCTTGTGGCAAACATATTAATATAATTTACTCTGCAGGATTAGTAAGGAAGCTCAAGATTTAAAGTTTATTAGAAAATTTAATGATGCATTAAAAGTATGTGTAATAAAATTCTGTTTATCCAGAGTATTGGAAAAACTGAATGTTTTGTTAACATTTTAAGTAGCTTTGAATTACCACAGATACAAATATTTATATCTATATGGTACTTTTAGAGGCACTACGAGTTAGGAGCGCAAGCTCTGGAGACAGAGTGTCTGCATTCAAACCACAGCTCAACCATTTTCTAGCTCTATGGCCATGAGTAAATTAGCTTCTCTCAGGATGCCTCAGTTTTTTAATATGCCAAATAGAAATAATTATAGTGACTCCTTAAGGTTGAGGGATCATTATATATTTAGACTGTAACAAACTTAAAAGACTGCCTGGGAAAGTGAATCTCTCTCTGTATATAGTAGATATTATTGTTACTTGTGCCTTAAATTTTCTGGGATGGGCCTGGTTATAATTAATCTACCTTATTGTTGATTAATATGTGGTATTTCTCATTTAGATACTAAGAAAAAAATAAAACAATCATATTTAACAGCTCTGTGGTACTGATGATGTACCAGGAACTCATCTAAGCACCTACCACGTATAAATTTACTTCATCCTTAAAACATGGTAGGTATCATTATCACCCCAATTTCACACATAAAGAAATGAAAGCACAGGGAAGTTAAGTAAAATGTTTAAGGGCCCAAAGCTAGAAGTAACAGAGCCAAGATTTAAGCATTGATAATCTTGAACTGTCAGTTGTGCTCTTAAACACTGCATGCATTTCCTCTTGGCATAACTGAGACTTGGGGAAACTAGGAAATATTAGGTAGCTACTTTAGTGACAAAAAGAGGTAATAGGATGTATCATACACATCTTCTTAAAAGTTAGTAAATTCCACTGGAAGCACCAGATCCTTTAAATCTTATCTCTTCTACTTCTACATGGGACCGCTCCTCTGTCTGGTCTTTTTTTTTTTTTTTTTTAATTGTTTTACTACACTCCACTTTCAAAATAAATTTATTGGAAACTTGAATTCCTCCTACTAAAATTTCCCACTTGAACAATTTGATAGTGTACTATGTATCTGTTTCCTTTTCCTTCTCCTCTCTGAACTTTAGAAAAATGAAAATAAAATAATAGTTCTGCTGTTTTCACATGTATTTTGGTAATACTTTATTGGTGGAAACTTTTCACATGAGGCAGTCAAGTAATGTTTCCTGAATAATTTATGAATGAATGAATGCTATATTCATGTATTGACTTGAGATGATAAGGTTAGGAAAATCAACAATGTGAAAAACTGCTTAAATAAGACATGAAGGTTCTAAGAGCATATGTGTCACCTACGCGTCTCCATCTCACAGTGGCCTTGAATGGCAAGCAGTGCAACTATTAATATCTGTATATCTTTGATCAGGAAAGAGAGTGAAGGCTGTTCACTTTGGTGAGGGTGGTCACATGGGTAACCTGAGAAGAGCCAGGGGTGGAAATTCAGAGCTCGTTTAGTATAACCTCACCTGGGTAGTGCATAGAAACACTGTTCTATTTATCATTACTGAAAAACAAATGACTACTGAAAAACAAATATTTTTCTCTAGCTGTTTTGTTAGTAATGTGTCACTAAACAGCTATTTTCCAACTTTGTGTTGTTGTTGCTGTTGGAGAAATGCTTCTTTTTTATTCTGTTTTATCTTATATTTTCTTATCCTATAAGAAAAATCTGCAAAAGTCATTCTTCCCTTTCAACAAGAAAAAGCAAATTCTTCTGAGAGGAATTAGAAAAAGTGGTCTCAAAATGACCCTTCCAAGTCTACCTTGAGAGGAAATTAGAAAGTGGGTGGTCATGGGAGAGTAGATTTGGCATTTCTAAACACCAGTCACGTTTATCATTTTACTTATATGTTTTGATCTACAGTGATACTTGAAGTATATATAGTAGAAAATGCTCCTATGATTGATGTATCAAATTCCAGAAACAAGTTAACTTCAGTGCTACCAGAAGTTGCAAACAGTGGAAGGATTGTGTGGAAACAAAGGGCAGTTTATACATTTGGTCAAAAGAGAGTAAATAACTGGAGAGCATTACTCAGATATCCAATATGCACCAACTGACGCCAGGATGTCATAAAATGTGGACCTACAGTTGGGCATTTCTTGAGATTAGGAGGATTACCCTCATGCCATTCCTGAATGAAAGATGGAATCAGATCAAGCCGTGGTTTTTATAGGTATGCATCTGAACACTTTCTCCTTGACAGGAACTCTTTTGTAGCCTTATTTTTTTTTCTCCCTCCTACCTTTGACTTTAATGTCTCTACTTCATGCTTACCATCTTTCCTGTTGACTGGCTGGGACCTCATAATGATCCAATTCACTAAACGGTTGCAAAATAATAGCCAGTTTGTCAGAGGGATTTGCTTTACTGAATGCAACCTCTTAAAAACTTCAGACATTTGAAAAATCTGTTATAATGATTACTTCATATTTTCAACAACAAAAAAAGCAATAAATAAATTTTGTTTGCCTCTTTTGGGAAGGACAGAAATGGAAGGTTTACAGATATTGCTCTTTAGTTTTCTACAGACATCAAAATAAATTAAACAAATCAATGATTTATAATTGCTCATTACTCTTATTCATGAAACCTTCTAGAAAAGTTATTGTATTCTTTACCTCATGCTCCTTCAACTTTAAAGAGAAAATTTTATCAAGAAATGCATATTAGTAAATTGTTAGACTTCTATATAAATATGCTTCCTCAACACTACATTTCCACTACAATTATCTAGTAAAATTAGATAACTTTACTCTAATATCACTGGCATTTTCTGACCATAGAAAAGAGTGGGATTACTTGAAGGTTCCTACTGTTTGCTTGCTGAGTTGCCAGTTTCTATAGCTATTTGATCACTTGCCAGATAAACCAGCTACTAAAGAGTTCAGTTAACATTCAGTACATACTGACTGTCAAGAAATTAAACCATTGAAGTAAAATAAGCAAAGTCCTTCTGATGTACTGTTTTTTCACAAATGGATTAAATAACATATCCTGCAAGTGGCTAGAAATAAGAGCTCACATATGTCCAGATACTTTATCTTTCAAAAATGATACTAGTGTTTTTCAATCTTTGTTTTTCATGTTAACATACTGGAATCTAGTTGAGCTTTATATTACTCACAGATCATAAAAGCCAAAGGACACATACTTGAATCTAGTTTGCTTCCAGTGCAAAATATCTGTGCTCTGGTGGAATCCATATAGAATTACACAGTATTCCTCAGCCCACAAAAAATGCCATGGACCGAATCAGCATAGAATTATCATGCCAAGAGGAACTGAAGACAAGATGCCACAATGTTTAGTGAGCAACTAAACATCTGAAATATGTTTTCTTGTGTAAGAAGTATCCTTTTATTGGAAAGTTGTACTGTCACTGATGATACAAAATGAGAGTATTAAAAATTACATTCTGATTTTATTTTTTAATTGATGTATCATTGATTTACAATATCATGTTAGTTTCAGTTGTACAGCATAGTGATTCTGTTCTTTTTTGCAGGTTATATTCCATTATGGATTGTTACAAGGTATTGAGTAAATATTAATACACTCTGTTAGGGGCTTTCCTGGTGACTAAGTGATAAAGAATCCACCTGTTAATGCAGGAGACACAGGTTCAATCCTTGGGTCAGTCAGGAGGATCCCCTGGAGAACGAAAAGGCAACCACTCCAGTATTCTTGCCTGGAAAATCCCATGGACAGAGGAGCCTGGTGGGCTATAGTTCATGGGGCTGCAAAAGAGTCGGACACAACTTAGTGACTGAACAACACTCTGTTAAAACATTAACTCAATTAAACTTGGCAATTCCATGTAACTAATTTGGGGAATATTTTCTTCCTTTATTCATTTTTCTTTCTTTCTTTCCTTTAGAATGTGAATTTAAAATATCCCAGGAATATACACATTTTTAATTGTTCACTGATTAAAGGTCACTTGTATGAGGACACATATTTTGCAATAACTAATGCAGCCACACTACATCACAGATTGTCTAGTCTTACACAAGAGCTGTGAAAACTCTTTACTGCATTGGAAACAGATGAGAGTAAAGTTTAAGAATTATAAAATGGCAATAGAATGAAACATAGAAAATAGTAAGCTTGGATTATTCATCAATCATGCAATCCCTGGATGTTCAAAACTTACCCTTGCATGTGAAGTAAGTCATCAAATCTTTGCTATATAAATATCCTTAAATAATATTTACAAAAGATATACATAAAGCATTAGGGACTACATAATAGATTTCTTTGACTAGACTCTAAATCAGTGGTTCTCAGAACACAGTACCTGGAATAAAAGCATTATCATCAACTGAAAGTGAAAGTGTGAAAGTGAAATTTGCTCAGTTGTGTCCAACTCTTTGCGACCCCATGGACTATACAGCCCATGGAATTCTCCAGGCCAGAATACTGGAGTGGGTAGCCTTTCCCTTCTCCAGGGGATCTTCCCAATCCAGGGATTGAACCCAGGTCTCTCTCATTACAGGCGGATTCTTTACCAGCTGAGCCACAACGGAAGCCCAACTTCATCAGCTGAAAGCACTTTTTAAACGTGAATTCTTGAGCCTCATCCCAGACCTACTGAGTGAGAAGCTCTGGGGCAGGACTCAAGTCTGTTTTATCAAGTCCTCTAGGTGATTCTGATGTACACTAAAGTTTGAGAACTACTAGCCTACATGTGTGAGAGTGTGTGTGCACACACTCGCCTGCTCAATCATGTCCAACTCTGTGACCTCATGGATTGTAGCTCTCCAGGCTTCTCTGTCCATGGAATTCTCCAGGCAAGAAAACTGGGGTGGGTTGCCATTTCCTTCTTCAAGGGATCTTCCCAACCCAGGAATTAAACTCATGTCTCCTGTGTCTCCTACCTTGGCAGG
Source organism: Cervus canadensis (assembly GCF_019320065.1). Classification (NCBI taxonomy): domain Eukaryota; kingdom Metazoa; phylum Chordata; class Mammalia; order Artiodactyla; family Cervidae; genus Cervus; species Cervus canadensis. Next base: position 32,441,600 of record NC_057388.1, on the reverse strand, counting down.
TAGATTCTTTACCATTGAACTACCTGGGAAGCCCCTTATCCACCAATGATTATTTCATTAGTTTTCCCTGTCTACCTAGAATTCTGGTTAAAAAAATAAAAAAGTACCTTAAAAACCTTTTTCCTTCATAGGAATGGAAAAGGCACAAAAAGTTATCATTTGTATAAATCCATATCTTCTCTTTTGCAGAAATTTAGTTTTAGCAGTTTTCTAACTCAAATTATAGAAATCATTGAAATATAATGACTTAGTTGAAATAGCCAAAAAGTTAATCAAATGATCTCTTAAAAATATACTCAGAATACTTTGAAAAGATCTAACCAGCAATAGAGAGAACAGAGTGTGGGGGAGGAGGAGGATGGGAGATTGAGAGGAGAGAGAGAGAATTCACATTTTTCCTATAGGACTTTACTTTCAGAAAATGAGCTGTGTGTTGACTGAAGAATGACCATAGTTGAATTATGACAGTATAGAAAACTGTCAAGCTTGGGTAAACCAGATATCTTAGCAGGAAATCTGTTTTGCTATAAAGAGAAGAATCACTATGCTAATGAAAAATAAAAAGTATGTTATGACTTCACATAGAATGTATTAAAGTGTTTGTTGCTCAGTCATGTCCGACTCATTGCAACCCCAGGGTCTGAGGCTAGCCAGGCTCTCCTGTCCATTGGATTCTCCAGGTGAGAACACTGGAGTGGTTTGCCATTTCCTTCTCCAGGATGCAATATGTTAAGGCATCAACAAACACAAAAACATGTTATGATTTAAACCCTGTTTCATTCTAAGAAGGAGCTGAAATAATCAGAGTTCAGAAAAGTGTATAATTACTTAAATTTCTAGTGTCTCTATTTCTTCTAGAAACTATGCTTTAATAGGTTTATTTCACTATGAGGCTCCAAGTTTTATGTGTTCACAAAATAAACTCTTCAAGAATATATGTATTTTCACCATGACCTGTCTCAGGTATGAATTTACCCAATACCCAGGGTTCTTTAAGGGAAAGTTTGCTTCCTGCTAGAATACATTTGGCAAAGGCCCTGTTCTATGTGCAACTGAGAATCCTGAAAATGCCCTTTTCCAGTGGTAGATTCTATCAGGCTTACATTCCTATACTATTTTATTTTCACATAGTATAATTTTTCTCAGGTTATTTTTCAGATAACTAGGTTGGAAATTTAATATTCCCCAAATATTTCTTAAAATATAACTATAAAATTAGTTTTCATATCAATGTTTTTTCTCTGTAAATCTACGATAAGTAAAGTAAGAAATTATTTGAAATAATAGTATCCTATTTTTCTATACAGGTTTTCCTCAATTTATGATGGGGTTACATTCTGATAACCCCATTGTAAGTTTAAAATACTGTAAGTTGAAAGTACATTTAATACACCTAACCTACTGAATATCATAGTTTAGCCTGCTGCTGCTGCTAAGTCGCTTCAGTTGTGTCTGACTCTGTGCGACCCCATAGACAGCAAGCAGCCCACCAGGCTCCCCCGTCCCTGGGATTCTCCAGGCAAGAACACTGGAGTGGGTTGCCATTTCCTTCTCCAGTGCATGAAAGTGAAAAGTGAAAGTAAAGTCACTCAGTCGTGTCCGACTCTTCGCAACCCCATGGACTTCAGCTACCAGGCTCCTCCGTCCATGGGATTCTCCAGGCAAGAGTACTGGAGTGGGGTGCCATTGCCTTCTCCATAGTTTAGCCTAGCCTACCTTAAATGTGTTCAAGAACACTTACATTAGCCCACAGCTGGGAAAAACCACCTAACACAAAGCCTATCTTATAAAAAAATGTTGAATATCACTTGTAACTTATTAAATACTGTACTGAAAGTGAAGAACAGAACACTTACCTGGGTGCAGAATGGTTGTCAGTGTATTGGTCACTTGCCATCATGTTAGTAAGGCTAAGATCTATGGCACCCTGCCAAGGCCCCTTGTCACTGCCAAGCATGAGGAAAGAGTATCACACTGCATATCACTAGCCCAGGAAAAGATCAAAATTCAAAAAAGTATAATTTCTATTGAAATCACATTGCTTTCTCAGTATCATAAATTTGAAAAATCATGAATTGAATCATCATGAAGTCAAGGACTGTTATAGTAGATAAAATAAATACTGGTCAGAATTTAGCAAAAGGGAAAAAATTGATTTTTTTAAATATTAGGACATACCATGAAATATGAATAAATGCTATTAATTGCCATAAGCTCCTAAAATTTTGAAGTCAAATGTTGCTTTTAATCAAGCTGTTTTTAACTGAGAAGTAACATCAGAAGTACATGGTCTTCACCACTGCGCTGCTTTAGAGGATGAGCCTGAGTGAAATCATATGAATCCCTGTGTCTCAAGCATGGTTTGGGGAAACTGACTATGTTACCTCCACTCCGAAAAGAGAATATAAATTAGCTGAAAGGGAAAGAGCGTAAGGGGTCTTGAAGTTGATAGTAAGGCAAACTGACAGCGTAGAATTCAGGGTGGAACATCCTGCCAGGAAGAGACTGCAATAGCCCCCCCATTTAGATCACTAAGCCAGTTGGGAGAACCAGAGAAATAGCTGAGGTAATTGATGTTGTATGATATGCCAGGATAAAACTGAGGCAGATAGACTCTGAGAGAGGGATAACATCATTCTGGCAGTGAGGAGAGGACTAGAAATTTTTTTGAACTTCTAACTTAATTCATTAAGTGACTCTCTATTCAGATCTTATTCTATGCTGTATGTGTACATGTGTGCTCAGTCCCGTCCAGCTCTTTGCAAGGCTATGGACTAACTCGTCAGGCTCCTCTGTTGATGGGATTCTCCAGGCAAGAATACTGGAGTGGGTGGCCATGTCCTACTGCAGACGATCTTTCCAACCCAGGGATCTAACCTGAGTCTCCTGCATTGCAGGCAGATTCTTTACCTTTGAGCCCCTGGGGAAGACTCTTCTATGCCATATAGACACAACATAAAAATGGTGGACCTCTTGATACTTATACTCTAGCAAGCTTACATTATTTATCTGTCTTTAGAATCACTGAGTTTGACTATATATTGACAAGATTAAATTTTTGACTTGGAAGATAAGTATTTAATTACAATTATATTGTTGAGCATGATTTGTACATAGTATTTGGCACAACATTCTTCATATAGTAATTACTCAAAAAATGTTGATTCTCTTTTATAGTACCCTTTCTTAAAACCAAATCTGGTATTTGTTTACAAATTTTATTTGTTTTATAGTTTATTGTTTTCTGCTTTTTATTTCTAATTTTAACTTTTATGTTATTTTACTAATATTTTATTATTTTTGGTTCATGATGAATGATTTAAGGCTAAATTATAAAGCTCCTTCCAATTAAAGCCTTATCTGCATCTCATATTTTTTGATATGTACACAGCTAAACTATTGAGAAATTCTAGTTTTCTTTCTTGTTTTACACAAGAGTTAGGGGAGTTTAAAAATATTCATATGTATTTGAAAATGATTAGGATTTCTCACAATTAAAAAAATAGTTTTTATTGTTATTGCTTTGTGTTTTCTTTAAAATTTGTTGGGCCTTTCTTTCTCTAACTCATGTTTAAAATTTGTAACTATTCCATAGACACTCAAAAATAAATATTTTTCCTACATTCTAGGATAAATATGTATTTTAACATTAACTGTTTTATCATGCTGATCTTTCTTTTTCTCCTGCCCTGTACATTAGTGAAATTGATGAGAAATTCAGTTTTGTCTTAGACTATCCCCAGTGGTTCAGATGGTAAAAAATCTGTCTGCAGTGAGGGAGACCTGGGTTTGATCCCTGGTTTCAGAAGGTCCCCTGGAGAAGAGAAGGGCTACCCACTCCAGTATTGCTGGCTGCAGAATTCCATGAACAGAGGAGCCTGGAAGTTATAGCCCATGGGGTCACAAAGAGTCAGAGTCAGACACAACTGAGCGACTTGGGGCTTCCCTGGTGGCTCAGATGGTATAGAATCTGCCTGTGATGCAGGAGAACTGGGTTTGATCCCTTGGTTGGGAAGATCCCTTGGAGAAGTAAACAGCAACCCACTCCAGTATTCTTGCCTGAAAAATTCCATGGACAGAGAAGCCTGGCGGGTTACAGTTGATGGGGTCTCCAAAGAGTTGGACACAACTGAGCAGACTAACAGATTCTCTGGTTAGCTTATGAAAATAAAGGGGAGGGGACTTAGAATAATGAAAAGTTAGAATGGGAGAGGAGCTATAACCACAGAGATAAATACTTCTGTACATATTTATATGTATATTTTTAAGCTTGATTGATACATAATATACATACAATAAAATTCATTTTAAGACAGATTGATTATGGTAATTAAATGCATAAAAATGCAATTTTAAATTTTATTAATGGTATACAACATTCTGGAATAGGAAATGGCAACCCACTCCAGTATTATTGCCTGGAAAATTCCATAGTTAGAGCAGCCTGATGGGCTATAGTCCATAGGGTTGTAAAGAGTCAGACATGACTGAGTACACACACACCATACAAAGCATTATGTAAGTAGCAGTATATTTTTTTTTATTTTAAATTTATTTATTTTTTTAATTCAAGGATAATAGCTTTACAAAACTGAGTTGGTTTCTGCCAAACATCAACATGAATCAGCCATAGGTATACATCTGTTCCATCTCTCTTGAACCTCCCTCCCCCATTCCTCCCCAACCCAATAACAGTACATTTTTATCTAGCTTTTAAATGGATATTCTGCAATATTATATTCAGTTGAGGAATTCACATGATGGAAGCCCTGTTCTTTATGTCATATAAAGAACTTTTAGAGGAGATAGCAGATTTATATGTAAAAAATAATAGTTAGGGATGTAATGACTGTAAATACTTATTTTCAATGAATAAAATGAGGCATTTGACTTCTTCTAGTTAACTTCAAATGAATCTAGGGAACAATAATCTAACATTTTAAACATATTTCAGCTCAATGCAGAGATTATTTTATAAAAATAGCAGAATTTAACTTATAAATGAGTTGCCCTGGAAAACAGTATGTTTCCATTCAAGGACTACTTTAGGCTATGGCTGCTAGCGGTAGTATAAAGGTGGCACTGGGTTGAATTAGGTGACTTCTAAGATTCCTTCCAACTCATGGATTGTATTATTCTGTTGAGAGAAAAAAGGGTGAGACAGAGACAAAGAATGAAAAAAGAGAAAATACTTCTCTCTGCAACCATATTAGTTACTCTAATAAAAATGTGAATATACTGTGTCACAGTTTATTATGAACTTTGAAACATTAACAGCTAGATCAGTATTAAATTGCATATCATTGTAATTGAGAAGATATGTTTTCTGTTTCTTATAATGTCAAATTAAAAATCTACACTTTTTGTTTGGTATTCCATGAGGGGTGGGATGTTGACTTTACCCATGGTACCCCTGGTAAATGAGATGGTATATTAGTGACTAATAAGGTACTTTGGGTTATTTGGAAAATCCAGTTATACTGGAAGACTTGAGGAAAGAAGTGACCATGCATTAGTTCTGCCACATGGTTATTAATATGCATTATTTTTCTGAAAGAATTATACATTTTTATTAATAAATGTTAAAATATAACCAAAGACATAGGGTGGGAAGAAATAAGATCATGGAAGATATGTTTAACTTCCATTTATTTTATGTTTAAACTTTGTCTTTTAATGCTTAAAATATTTTAGATGCAACCTTGTACATATAGTTTGTTTAAACTGGGTGGAGTTGAAGGCACTTAAGAGAACACTTGCCCAGTGGATTTTTTTTTTCAGTTTTCATAGATTCTATTTCATTTTTAATGAAATCCAAATGGCTCTTCAAATATATAATCATTTTAAAAGCTATGACATGCCCAAATGAACATTAGTACTTTTATCTCTTGTAATCTTAGCTATACTATTCTTGTAATGAAGGATATAAAGTCCTGAATCATTCTGGATTTAAGTATTTTAAATTGTTGACAATAAATAATTAGAAATGAGAAACCACCCCAGGAAAACATCTAACTGAGTCCATTTATTAAACACTGACTTTTTTTGGCTCAAAAATTGTTGAAGTTATTCCATCAAAATGTCAAAATAAACCAGTCTACTTCTGTAAATTAATTATGTCTGTTAATATTGCTGATGAGAAAAAGCAGTAACTTAAAAATCACTTTGCTAAGCCATTTCCTGATGATGTAGTTCATACATACATACATTTAACATTGTATCAATAATTATGTTTGCTTATAAAATCTAGAAAAAAGAATAGCAAATCAAGAAACAGAGATGTGACAGTTCAAAATGCATGTAAAATAAGTAGTCATAGGTCAATTCTGAAATTCTGAGAGTAAAATAAAAAGAATATTTAACTCTCGGACTTATTAGGATCAGCTTAAAACATAAGAATGCCATTTTGTACATCTTAGTCACCTGGATGATGTTACAATAAAGCATGGCTAGTTCGGATACCTGGAGCCTAGTGTTCCAAAAGCTTCAGGTAACTGAAAGGCACTGGAAGTATAAACGGAAAAGGAAAGGGTAGGAGGGGAGATACCACCAAGAGTCAGCCTCTCAAGCGTAAGAAGCAACAGAGACGATTAGAAGGCTTGGTTAATTCAATGTTCTATTTGCTAACTGATAAAAAGAAACAGCTTATTTCTTGTTGACAGGATTTTCTTTGGAAAGGCAAGAAACAAGAAAAAACAGAGCAAAAGATGTGAAATAAGCTCACATAGAAGAAGGAGACTGAGGAGGAGGAATAGGAGGAAAAGAAGAAGGTTGGAGAGAGGTGTGAAACTTGATGGTGAAAATAAAGGGAACTAAAATAAGGGAGGAGACAATTCTGGAGGACATTCAGTTACTTTCAATAAAATCAAACATATGTAGGATTAGGAAGTAGGAGAAGTTAGGATTTGCAAATGACCCAGTGCAAGATAGCAAAAACATTCCTAAAGTTAGACAAATTCATAGCTGAATCTGTAGAATTAAAACTGGCTATAAAATATATGTGAGTTGAAGTTTACATTGTATAGCTGCAAAGACTTAGTCGACTGAGGCAAACCAGTCTTGGACCCCCGCACGACTGACGACCGCCCCAGGAGAAACAGAAGTGAAAACTGAAAAAAAAAAAAAAAAAGCAACAAAACAGTGGTAAAAAATGAGATTAGTTTAACACTCTCTGATTTACTATTATAAGTAATGGAAAGTAAACATTTGGTTCTTCATATAATTTAATCACAGAAACAATATGACCAATATACAGTTTAAAGGAAACCAACTGACTTTAGGATTATGATCAAATGAAGACTGCAGTTTTTAAATGAGGTAACCTGGAACCACTAAATCATTAACATATTTTAATCACAAGTTAAAACAAGAGAGGGATAATCAATACCAATATGTGCTAACAAGTTGACAGTCTTATGGGTTAAACTTAGATGTACCATAGACCAACCAGAAAGGAATGTTGGAAATAAACTAGAGTCAGAGTCAAAAAAAAAGAGTGAGAAGGAGGAAGGTTTTGTATGTGTGTAAGTCACAGGATGTGAGCTTGTGAATGTGTGGGAAAGCTCAGGCCTTTGGCTCTCTCACTAACTCTGTTTAGGGAGAAGTTGCTAAAAAACCATGTAGTGTAATTCATTCTACTTCACTTGTTCTTGTACGATACTGTTGCATGGAAGAGAGCAGGAACTGAGAAAAGGAAGTGTCTCTCCTCTCCTGCCTAGATTGAGTTTGTCTGAGCTTGGAGTGAACTGTTCCTGATCTTTCTACTCTTGCTTCAACTCTGGAGATTAGGGAGAGTTCAGAACAGGGAGTAGGATAAGAAATCAACCATGATTTCTTTCTAGGTTTCAATGAAAGATAACTTTATTTTTTAAGCTTTTATAGACTTTTGAAAGTGATGAAATAATTTCCAATTAATGTCACAAAACTACAATAATCCTTGTTCAAATACCTGAAATACATAGCATGAAAAGAAAACTATAGCTCAGTTTAAAACAAAACATAGATGCAAATTTCAAAATATATTATTAAGAAAGCAAAGTAAACAATGCATTAAAAATTCTTTAGCAGCAAATAGTTTGTATTGCAAAAATCCAGTTATTATTAAATACCTTATTAAAATTCATCATTTTTATAGCCTCTCTCTATATATATTGCACATTTACATAGAAATAAATTGCACATTTATTTCTAAAACCAGTCAACCAAAATACAAAAAATATTTAGCAAGCTTTAATACATTCTACAAACACTAAACTTGGAAAAAGGTATCAGTCACCGAATAGCAAACAAAATCATACTGTAAAGGGAAATATTGGAAGCATCTCACTGAAATCAAAATGACAAAAGAAATGTTATTTAAAACTGTTTTAGACATTATGGATAATATAGAAAATGTGCAATTGGGTATGCTTTTGGGAAAAAACTTCTTTGTAGAAATGTGATTATATTAATATAAAAACTAGGGTGAAGTGAAAATTCCAATAACAGAAAAGAGAAATTTTAAAGTACCCAGAGATGAGGCAAATATACTCAACAACATGTCTTTCCTGTATTCCCAAAATAGCCTTTTTGTTGAAATTTAACGTACTACCTGTACCTTCCATTGTACAGGAAACATGTGGTTTCCATATTTTCTATAACTGATCTCATTTTTCTCACTTCTCCCTGAACTGTTGGGTAGCATATGATGACAAGGAGTAGAGATGGTTGACTCTAACTTGCTTAAGAAGAGAATATATCTTCTCTATTATATTTTGACATAGTTCAGCAACAAGTTGTTATTTTTACTTTGAAGTTCTCAATCACATCAGTTATAACGTAATATGCTATAATAAATTTTTTATTGGGGTGAGACTTCACATATACAAAACATATAGAAATTATGCTAGACAAAGAAAGCTGGAACAAACAACTTTTATGTGGCAGTTGTTTGATTTTAATTCTAGGGCTGCCTGAACCCTCTTCTAATATTGTCATAAAGGACAAACCCTCACATCTTATTCTGATATTTTGTGGGAGGATATCACTTTTGTTTGTCTCTAATGGAACAAATGAGGGGCAGAATCAGGAAAGAACTTAAATCCACAGAAATCTCCCCCCGCCCAAAGATTTGCTTGTTTGGGATAACCACATCAAACACAGAATTCAATTCTGTTATAAAGGTGAAAGATAATCCTCAAAGCAGGATAAATAAGAATGAAGGGGAAAAAAAGAAAATATGCTTTAGTTGGCTATTACAACATGTGTGATTAAATGTTTGTGTTTTACAAAGGCTAAAGCATATTTTGTCGGTCATTTCCGCCATTGGTGTCTGAGTTTGGCATCCAGCCCATGAAATTAAATCCATTTATAATTAAGCCATCAAAAGAGTAGATTTCTAAAAACCTATTTAATAACAAAGGTATCCTTATCCAAAAAGCCTTTTGAAATCTTTAAATTGGGAGATCTCAATTCATCAAACCTATTCAGACATAAAAGTTTTAAGATCAAGATATCATATTTAGGGCAGACTAAATGGTATATTAAATGTGATAAGCTCTACATTCTCTTGAGACATGCTCATTAAACTTAAAAGAAGCTATTTGTAATATCAAGATGCATTAGTAATGCTAAAGGGAAAGAATGTAAATATACTGGAGTATATTTGCCAACATTAAAAATTAAGTTCTTTTTCTAATTGTGAGCCATGTTAAAACATATCAGTACCTGCTCACCATTGCATGAGTAGCAGTAAGCAATTTCTGCTTGGAGGTCTGGTACACAAAGGTGATGCATCTGATGGCGAGTGAAAATATATGCAAATAATGGTTCGCTTTTAATAAAGTTAATATAACTTAATGACTTTCTTCAAACAAGTAGAATATGAATAGGAAATAGTAAGTATAAAAGGGAAAACTATGTAGACACCACTTTAATATTTTTAATATGGAAAAGAACTAGTAGTGATGTCAATACTCTGAAATAGAGAATTTGTCTCTTCTCTTTTTGGCATCATCAATATGGTTAGTTTATACATTTTATTGATCTCAAAGATGTTAATTTTATATCACTAATTTTCTTCAGTACTTTTAAAAATATTTGTTAATTTTCACTTTTTTTTTTACTTTTTAGAACATCTTTATTGAGATATAACTGATATATTAAAAACTGAATATATTTAATGTGTACAATTTGGTTAGTTTGGACATATTCATATACCTGGGAAATCATAATACAGTCAAGGTAATAGAGCTACATATCACCTCTAATTTTCTTTGTGCCCCTTTGTTTTTGTTATAAGAACTCAAAACAGATCTACCCTCAACAAAATTTTAATTGCACAATGCAGTATAGTTAACTACAGGTATATGTTGTATACATGAATCGTGAACTTCCAGATGTTCAAGCTGGTTTTAGAAAAGGCAGAGGAACCAGAAATCAAATTGCTAACATCCGCTGGATCATCAAAAAAGCAAGAGTTCCAGAAAAACAACTATTTCTGATTTATTGACTATGCCAAAGCCTTTGATTGTGTGGATCACAATAAACTGGAAAATTCTGAAAGAGATGGGAATACCAGACCACCTGACCTGCCTCTTGAGAAAACTGTATACCAGTCAGGAAGCAACAGTTAGAACTGGACATGGAACAACAGACTGGTTCCAAATAGGAAAAGGAGTACGTCAAGGCTGTTTATTGTCACCCTGCTTATTTAACTTATATGCAGAGTACATCACGAGAAACCCTGGGCTGGAGGAAGCACAAGCTGGAATCAAGATTGCCAGGAAGAAATATCAATGACCTCAGATAAGCAGTGTAGAAGGAAATGGCAACCCACTCCAGTATTCTTGCCTAGAGAATCCTGTGTACAGAGGAGCCTGGGGGGCTGCTGTCCGCAGGGTCACATAGAGTCGGACACGACTGAAGCGACTTAGCAGAAGCAGCAGATATGCAGATGACACCACCCTTATGGCAGAAAGTGAAGAAGGACTAAAGAGCCTCTGATGAAAGTGAAAGAGGAGAGTGAAAAAGCTGGCTTAAAGCTCAACATTCAGAAAACTAAGATCATGGTATCCAGTCCAATCACTTCATGGCAAATAGATGGAGAAACAGTGGAAACAGTGGCTGACTTTATTTTTCTGGGCTTCAAAATCACTGCAGATGGTGATTGCAGCCATAAAATTAAAAGACGCTTACTGCTTGGAAGGAAAGCTATAAACAACCTAGACAGCATATTGAAAAGCAGAGATATTACTTTGCCAACAAAGTTTCATCTAGTCAAGGTTATGATTTTTCCAGTGGTCATGTATGGATGTGAGAATTGGACTATAAAGAAAGCTGAGCACTGAAGAATTGATTCTTTTGAACTGTGGTGTTGGAGAAGATTCTTGAGAGTCCCTTGGACTGCAAGGAGATCCAACCAGTCCATCCTAAAGAAATCAGTCCTAAATAATCATTGGAAGGACTGATGCTGAAGCTGAAACTCCAATACTTTGGCCACCTGATGCGAGGAGCTGACTCATTTGAAAAGACCCTGATGCTGGGAAAGATTGAGGGCAGGAGGAGAAGGGGACGACGGAGGATGAGATGGTTGGATGGCATCACCAACTCAATGGACATGGGTTTGGGTGGACTCTGGGAGTTGGTGATGGACAGGGAGGCCTGCTGTGCTGCAGTTCATGGGGTCGCAGAGTTGGACACGACTGAGTGACTAGACTGACTGACAGACTATGTTGTATAACAGTTCTCTAGAACATACACACCGTGCACAACTGAACCTTTTAAAATTGAAGTATACTCAGTTTACAAGATTAGCATAGTGATTCAGTATTGTTGTCAATTATGTTCATTATAGATTATTACATGATAGTGGCTATTTCTCTGTGCTATCCAGTATATCTTTCTTGCTTACCTATTTTATACATAGTTGTTTGCTAATCCTGTACCCCTGATTTGTCCCTAACCCCTTCCCTCTCCATTCAGGAAACATAAGTTTATTTCTGTATAAGTTTGTTTCTGTTAACAAATACATTCATTTGTATTTTTTTATTCCACTCTAATTCATAACCAGTACAGTATTTGTTTCTCTCTTTCTGATATGTAGTTAAGTATAATATTCTTTAGGCCCATCCTAGTTGCTACAAATGATAGTATTTCATAGATAGATAGATAACTGTATATATAATATCTTCTTAAGCCGATAATTTGTTAATGGGTACTTGAATTGCCTGTCATATGCTGTGTCTATTATTAATAGTTCTCCTATGAACATTGTGATGCATGTTAGCCTTTTTATTTTTCTGGATATTTATCAAGGAGTAGAATTGCTGGATCATATGGTAGTTCTATTTTCAGTTTTTTGAGGCACATCCATACTGTTTTTCACAGTGGCTACACAATTTACATTTTTACCAACAGTGTAGGAAAGTTTCTTTTTCTCCACATCCTCTCCAACACTTATTATTTGTAAACTATTTGATGATAGTCATTTTGACATGTTTGAGGTGATATCTCCCGGTGGTTTTGATGTGTATTTCTCTTTTCATTTTCCTGTTAGTATGCTGCATGTCTTTTTTAGAAAAAAGTCTATTCAGGTCTTCTGCCCATTTTTTATTGGCTGGTTTCTTTTATGATATTTGAAATGTTTGAATATTTTGTATATTAACCCATTGTCGGTGGCATCATTTGCAAATATTTTCTCCCATTCTTCATGCTGTCTATTCATTGTGTCAATGGTTTCCTTTCCTATGCAAAAGCTTTTAAGTTTAATTAAGTCCTACTTGTTTATTTTTGCATTTCTGTATTTTCCCTTAGGAGACTGAGCCAAGAAAAAATTTGTCGTGATTTTTGTCAGTTTCCTACCTATGTTCTCTTTTAGGAGTTTTATGGTTTTCATTCTTCCATTTAGGTCTTCAAGCCATTTTTAATTTATTTTTGTACACAGTGTGAGGTTATGTTCTAAACTCATCATTTTCTGTTTTGTCCAATTTTCCCGCTACCACTTGTTGACAAAACTATTTATTCATTGTATATTCTTGCCTCCTTATGTTATCTGACTGTATGTGCATGGATTTACTTCTGAGCTCTCTTTTCTGTTCCATTGATCTGTGTGTCTGTTTAGTGCCAATATCATTCTGTCTTGATTACTGTATATTTTTAGTATAATCTGAAGTCTGACGGGGTTATATCTCCAACTTTGTTCTTTTTACTCAAAATTGCTTTGGCAATTTGAGATCTTTTGTGGTTTCACACAAATTTAAGAACTATTTGTCCTAGTCTATGAAAAATTTAATGGGCATTTTTAAAGGGATGACGTTAAATTTGTAGATTGCTCTAGATAGTACAGACGTTTTAGCAATATTAATACCAATCCAAGAGCATAGGCTATCTTTCCATTTCTTTGCATCATCTTCTGTTTCCTTCATCAGTGTTTTAGAGTTTTCAGAATATGAGCATTTCACCTTCTTGCTTAAGTTTATTCCTAGATATTTTTATTATTTTTGATGTGATTTCTAAATTTTTTTTTGATGTTTCATTATTAATGTCTAGAAACAAAATAGATTTCTGGGTATTGCTCTTGTATCCTGTAACCTTGCTGGATTTATTTATCGGTTCTAATAGTTTGAGTGGAGACTTCAGGGTTCTCTGTGTAAAGTAGCATTCCTCTATAAATAATGACAATTTTACCTCTTACCTTGGAAGGTTAATACCTTTTCTTCCTGCCTCCCTCCCTCCCTTTCTTCTCCCCATTTTCTTCTCTCTTTCCTTCCCTCCCTCCCTTCCTTTCTCCCTTCCTTTTTGTTTGGTTGATACATGTATAGTACTTCCAGTAGATGTTAAATAGAAGTAGCAAGAGTGGCCATTCGTGTCCTGTTCCTGATCTTAGAGGAGATGCTTTCATCTTTTCACCACTGAGTATTAGTTTGGCTGTATGTTTGTCATAAATGGCCTTTATTATATTGAGATATATTCTGGCTACATATTAGCTTATTTAAGTAATCTTTGATCCTTATTATATATTTGCCTCTCCTTTTGGTTTTTTTCCCTTTCCTATGGATTCTTACTTCTTATCCATTTAAAGACTCTTCAACATTTATTTTAGGGTAGGTTTAATATTGCTGAATTCTTTCAGTTTCTGATTTTTCTGAGAAGTTCTTTATTTCTCTTTACCTATCATTCTAAATGATAATTATTGCTAAATAGAGTATCTCAGTGAAGGGTTTTTTTTGTTTTTTTTTTTCCCTCTCAACACTTTGAATATACTATGCTGCTCCCTTCTGCTGATAAGCCTTCCTTATCTTCCTAAAGTTTGTGCAGACCGCCTTATGGAGATTCCACTGTATTTAACTTCTTTTCTCTTGCTGCTTTTATGATTCTCTCTTTAACTTTTGCCATTTCGTTTACGATATTCTTGATGTGGGACTGTTTTGGTTCATTTCTGAGAGCTTGTGCGCTTCCTCTAGTTAGATATATGTTTCTTTCTTTAGCTATGGGAAGATTTCAGCCATAATTTCTTCAAATACAGTTTCAATATCCTTCTCTTTCTCTCTTTGCCTGCTGAAACCCTATAATGCAAACATTGGCATGTTAATGTTATCCCAGATATACATTGCATCTCATGTTTTTTTAATTTATCTTATTTTTTTGCCATTCTGTCTGCTGCTCTGATTGAATGCTTTCCATCATCCTATCTTCTAGATCATTCATGTTCTGTTTTGTGTCATTTAGTCTGATGTTCATTGTTTCTAGAGGGCTTTATATCTCAGATATTTTATTATGTATTTTTGTTTTCTTTGCCTTTTATAAGTCCTTGTTAAAATGATCTGTGTTTAGATCAATTCTCTTTCCTAATTCAATTACTATCTTTATTACCACTGTTTTGAATTCTTTGGTACATTATATATTTTTGTTTCATTATTTAATTTTTTTAGAGGTTGAGACTTTCTCCTTCAGTTAAGAGTAGCTCCTCTGACTTTTCATTTTGCTTAACTTTCTCTGTCTCTATGAATTTAGGTGAAGCAGTTATGTATCGTGGCCCTGAAATTGTGATCTTATGTGGGAGCATCCCTGTGTGGACTGTGTGTGCCCAATGCCTTTGTGGGGAGAACTGGATTTGATAGAGATGTCTGTCAAGTCTTCCCTCTAGATGCCCTGGCTACCTTCACCTGTAGGGGATGTGATGGTGTTGGGGGAGCTAGAGCCTACAGGGTATGAGGCAGGACTTCACTGCTTAGCTGCCCTGAGAGGGGTCTTCTCCCAGTGGGGTCTTCCTCCCATTGCTGGAATGGAAGCCCTCAGGGTCAGGCTTGAGCTGGCTCTGTTCCTTCTAAGTGTGTTTTTCTATCTCCCCACACTGGGGTTTTTGCCCAAAATGAAGGGATTGCTGAAGCAAGTGAAACTTAATGTGCTTACGGGGTCCAGTGATTTGCCTTTGTAGACATCTGTGGCTCCTCTCAGACACAGCCCATCGTCACCGCCTTTCTCCACTGTGGCTACGTAGATATACTGCCAGGCTGTGGCATGGAGTGGACATGGACAGTGTTCTCTTGGCTTAAGCCAAGACAAGCCTCTCTCTCTCTCACTTTTCTTCTCTCTTTCTCTTACTAGGAGATCTCCATGGAAAACAGCTTCTTCTACCCCTATGTAAGGCAGTTTGGGCAAGGCAGAAAAGGAAGGACGACCTCAACAGAAGTAGGTTACCTTTATTCAGGCAAGGAGGGGCTACAGTCGGCCTAACGACCAGGCTGAGTGCTAAGAGGGATCAGGGAGGCTTCATACTTATAGGGAGGTTTGAGATAAGGGACATGTTAATCAGGCGGGATATTTTGAGTATTATTTTGTTGAGATGACATTTGTAGTTGGGCAGGGGGTGATAAGTCTTCTGGGCAGGTGTAGGGGGTGGAAGGTTTCTGGACAGGGGTTGATAAGTCCCAGATAGATGCAACCAGCCTGGAGCATCAGGGTGGAACTAAAGTTCTGTTTTGTTTTCTCCAAAGTTAGATGATTCAGCAAGGGTCCTTTGAGACTGTTGTTCTCTTTTCTAGGCCCAAAATACTCCTTCACCATACTTGCATTAAAATTTTATCTGACAAAGAAATAACTGTAAGATTTGAAGATTATTGAATAATTAGAAAAGGGAAATTATATGTGGGTGCTACAAGTGGATTGAATTATGCAAGCTCCTTTGCCGTGATAAGACTGAGATCATGAAGTGTTTTTTGTTTTTTTATGTGGTTTTTTTTTTTTTTTGCCAATAACCTAACAGAAGCAGAAGAGATTAGGAAGAGGTGGCAAGAACACACAGAAGAACTACACAAAAGAGGTCTTCATGACCCCAGAATCCATGATGATGTGGTCACTCACCTAGAGCTGGACATTCTGGAATGTGAAGTCAAGTGGACCTTAGGAAGCATTACTATGAACAAAGCTAGTAGAAGTGATGGAATTCCAGCTGAACTATTTCAAATCCTAAAAGACAATGCTGTTAAGGGGCTGCACTCAATATATCAGCAAATTTGGAAAATTCAGCAGTGTCCACAGGACTGGATAAAGTCAGTTTTCATTCCAATCCCAAATAAAGGCAATGCCAAAGAATGTTCAAACTATTATACAATTACACTCATTTCACATGCTAGCAAAGTTATGCCTCAAAATCCTTCAAACTAGGCTTCAGCAGTACTTGAACTGAGAACTTCCAGATGGTCAAGTTGGGTTTAGAAAAGGCAGAGGAACCAAAAATCAAATTGCCAATATTCTTTGGATCATAGAGAAAGCAAGGGAATTCCAGAAAAACATCACCCTTGTGGATCACAACAAGGTGATGTGGATCACATCAAACTGGAAAATTCTTAAAGAGATGGGAATGCCAGACCACCTTACCTGTCACCTGAGAAACTTGTATGCAGGTCGAGAAGCAACAGTGAGAACCGGACATGGAATAACTGGCTGTTTCCAAATTGGGAAAGAAATATGACAAGGGTGTATATTGTCATCCTGCTTCTTTAATTTCTATGTTAGAGTAAATCATATGAAATACAAGGCTGAATGAAACACAAGCTGGAAACAAGATTTCAGGGAGAAATATCAACAACCTCAAATATGCAGATGATACCACTCTAATGGCAGAAAGTGAAGAGAACTAACAAGTCTCTTGATGAGGGGGAAAGAAGAGAGTGAAAAAGCTGGCTTGAAACCCAACATTCAAAAAGCTAAGCTCATGGCATCCAATTTCATCACTTCATGGCTAATAGAAGGGGAAAAATGGAAACAGTGACATATTTTATTTTCTTGTTTCTAAAATCACTGCCGACGGTGTCTGCAACCATGAAATTAAAAGATGCTTACTTCTTGGAAGCAAAGAGACAACAAACTTAGGCAGTGTATTAAAAAGCAGAGATGTCACTTTGCTGACAAAGATATGTCTAATCAAAGCTATGGCTTTTCCAATAACACGTATGGATGTGAATATTGGACCATAAAGAAGGCTGAGAGCTGAAGACTTGATACTTTCAAACTGGTGCTGGTGAAGACTCTTGAGAGTCCCTCAAACAGCAAGGAGACCAAACCAGTCAATCCTGGAAATCAACCCTGAATATTCATCAACAGGACTGATGCTGATGCTTAAACTTTGGCCACCTGATGTGACGAGCCGACTTATTGGACAAGACCTTAATGATGAAGAAGATTGAAATCAAAAGGTGAAGTGAGCAGCAGAGGATGGGATGGTTGGATAACATCACCAACTCAATGGACATGAGTTTGAGCAAACTCTGGGAGATGGTGGAGGATGGAGGAGCCTGGCAGGCTACACTCCACGGGGTCACAAAGAGTTAGACACAACTTGGCGTCTGAATAAAAACAACAGATGCATAGTGGATGGTCTGTGATGAAGAAACATATCAGTGACTGGAAATGTGGTGACTGAAGTTATGCAGCCGCAAAACCTTGAGTAAAATTATCACCTACGATAATTAGGAAGGCATAATACAGACTTATTTAGCCTGTGTGTCTACTCATTGACTCGTGGAGGCTTCTTTTGACACTGTACTATAAGAAAGATGATATCAGGAAATATTCAGCCAGTTTATGAGTAGAAATAAAGAGATTAAGTCATACATTGTAAACTTTTCAGTTTTAAAAACCAACTGCTTTTCTCCACCCCAAAATAATAGATGAACATAAAAACAAGAGCAATCCAGTGAGATTCCTCAGTTGAAGTGCTCGATTTGAGGCTTGAAGTACACATCAGATAAGGATGTTACCCACCCACACAATCCTTTTGTTCCAGGTGGGGCCCTTGGGCCATAGATTTAGCTGAAGGAAAGCCAGTGGGGCAAGAAAGGGCAGCCCAATAAATCAGAGTTGAAATCTGTGTCTGAAAAAAGAACTTTGGGTGTGGCTACTGGGACCTAAAGCTAACTGGCAACAAAGAGATGAGATGCATTAAAGGTTTTTAAGGGAATTAAAATGCCAAAGAAACGTTGAGTTTGGAATAAAAAATTCCTGTGACTGTTGAAAGAGTCTTAAAACAACATTCACATTAAACTTTGCAAGAGATGGTGAAGGAATTTGATCTTTAGTGATTTGAAAGACTTTTGGAAATGTTTTGAGAATACTTAGAATGAAAGTTTCTATTGGTCAAGGAGGGTCTTCCTACTTACTCCCAAGAACATTATTGAATGTATTGCCCATAAGATGATCTAAACCTAGCAAATGAAGGTCTGGGTTATAAATTTCTTTTAAACTCCTACTCCACTAAGTAAACAAATACAATCTTATTTCTCCAGTAATTTTTCATTCCAAAAATAAAGTTCATAATTAAACTAGCAACTACTTTATTATGTTAAGGTAATCAACATTTTCTTATTTATCTGCATAGTTCTGTATGTTTTAAGTTTCCTTGAGCATATGAACCTTATTGCAGTTGGCCTATACTATAATTTTTTAAAGTAAATATGATATAATATGTATATAATAAATTTTCAATGAGAAATGATTTCAGATTATAGTTCCTCCTAATCCTCCTGATTTTTTTGTCTCAAGGATATGAAGTGAGTGCATGGATATTTTATCTTTGTGTTGAGGGAGATTTATTGACAGGCTCAAGGTTAGTGTATTAGAAAATGTATTGCTAAATAAGATGTTATTTCATGATGCACTTGTTTAAGGGCTGAATTTTTGAGGGCTAGATATTTCCTGATCTTAAGCAATTCCACCTGTTTATAAGCTCATCTTAGGATTTCTCTGCTGTGTTTACTTATAGAACATTAAAAGCATATTAAATATGGACTGTAGCCATGACTCAGGTTTTGTTTTCGTCCGGGCATTTGAAACTTATATCTTGAGGTCATGAAGAAATGAGAAGAAAATGAGATACTGAGGACATGCTGATAGAGAGTAAAATAAAATAAAACTACACTATAGAGTCAAACATTACAGAGCAACTAACAGTCACCATCGGGTGGCTCAGATGGTAAAGAATCTGCCTGCAATGCAGGAGACCCAGGTTCAATACCTGGGTCAGGAAGATCACCTGGAGAAGGGCATGGCAACCCAGTCTAGTATTCTTGCCTGGAAAATCCTATGGACAGAGGAGCCTGGCGGGCTATAGTCCATGGAGTCATATAAAGTCAGATTTTACAACATACTTAGAAGTTAAATTTTTAAGGAGCTGAGTACTGAGATGAAAAATTAGAGCATTGTTTCCAGAAATATATTTTATGAAAGCAAGTTTGAGAGTTGAAAAAACTGTATACTGGGTTGAAAAAATTCAACAGGTTTTTTAAAGTTATCTTGTAACGTGCTGATATATATTGAGAGTCAAAAAATTGTTGTTTGTGACATGCTGGGATATTGTATACAGAATTTTTATACCTTTGGCAGCAAAACTCTTATTATTACAGATTTTTTAGCTCTAGTGTTTCAGGTTGCACTTTGGAAAATGATTCTACATATAGAAGCAGCGACTACAGAAAAGTCTATGTGATGCTATCAGTGGAAATTAGCATTAACAGTGATTATCAAATATAGCATGCCCTTTTTGAAAAATTTTTTCCTGATTTTATACTGAAATTATCTGATGCACCAAGTACACATTCATAATTATGTTTTGGAAATATCAATTTAATTCTTCAAATTTAGCTTTCTTTTTCTGACCACACTTTTGTTCTACCCATTTTAAACATATATGCTTCTATTTAAAAATGATGAGGCACCTGTGATTGCTAAGTACCCCATGAAGTGAAAGAGTTAGTCGCTCAATCGTGTCTGACTCTGCGACCCCATGGACTGTAGCCCACCAGGCTTCTCAATCTACGGAATTCTCCAGGCAAATATACTAGAGTGAGTTGCTATTCCCTTCTCCAGGGGACGTTCCTGACCCAGGGATCGAACCCAGGTCTCCTGCATTGCAGGCAAATTCTTTAATGTCTGAGCCCCCAGGGAAGCCCAAGTACCCTATACTGCCATGCAATTTAGCCTCCAACTAATAAAAATAATAGGGGGAAAAATAATAAAAAATTTTTTAAAATTTAAAAAAAAAAAGCACGAGTGGCATGTCTCATTCCTATGCGGATGTGGAGCAGAGAACAATGGCAGTAACTTGGAGACAATTACAACATCTGTGTTGGATGCATACTTAAAATGTTCTAGTAGAAATTGAAATACACATCCAGATGTTGGCCATGCTGTTTATTTCCCTGGACAAATAAAATGGCTGGATATCAAACATAACTCATGACATGCGGATAAGTGAATTGGAAATGTGTCAGAAATGGTGTATGTGAAAGAACACTTGACCAGGCATCTAATTCCAACAATATTGGACGAGTCATTTAATCTCCATGGATTTGCATAATAAGTAAGTTGTAAGAGATTTTCACTAAGATACCTACAGTTCAAAAAGTTTGTAGAAATCTTTACTTGACTCACTTTTTAAAAATGAGATGACTATTATATTCTAGATATGTTTGTGTGTTGCCAGATACTTGAGACTGAGTCAATGATTATTTTTATTATATGATGTACTGCATCAAAAAATTTCATGCTTTTATCACAGCATAAAGATTTTTCTGCATCTTTCCACATTGTGATTGTATAGTTTACCCTATTGTTTCTTTCTTAAATGTAATATCACAGTAACCTTGTAAATTTATCATTGTCAGAGGGTTCATCTTGCGTTTATAATAAAACTTTGATAAAAGGTCTGGTAAGTTGTCACCGGTAGGAATAGAAAAAATGGGTTTCAAGTTCATGAACTCTGTTCAGTATTTGAATTTATTTAAAACCTAAGAAGTTATTCTTGCCAGATGCTAATAACCAATACAGTAAGAATTACCTCCAAAACTCTAATACTGAGTTCAAAATTAACAGACAAAATTAACAGACATGTACTTGCTCAGGATTTTGTTTCCCTATTATTTTTATTGATCCTAGAAATCTTTGACTTAGGCTGTGCTCAACCCTTTATAAAGCATTCTATCACCATCTAGTGTCAACAAACAGAAATTCACCTTTTCAGTTTACAGATCTTTCAATTTATAAAATATTTGAAATTTGAAATTTTTGACAGCAAGAGCACTTCAAGTTTCAGTGCTTAAAACAGGCAATATGACTTTTTAATGATATAAATAAATTATATAAAATGGTTTCTAATGTTACTGGAGATAATACATTGTATTTAATATTCAACAGGAACATTTATTAAGAGATATTTATTTTTAAGCTACATAGAGGTATATAATAATCTATGTTTTAAATGCACTGAAATATATGGCATATGAAGTATCACACCTGAATGAACAATTCCTATACTAAAACTCACTCCACACTTTATGGTTTACTTCTACATTATATGCGTGTTAGAATCCTTGTTGGTGAATTCAAAACCTTAGATGTTCACAGTTCTGCCTAATGTGTTAGAAATCTCCCATATTAGCCTGCACATGTTTTTGTATAGTATTCAACCAGTATAGTCAATGCATCTAGTTACAATTCTTATCAGTTTGCATTCTATATCTTTATTAAATATACTTTAATTCGTCTGCAATTTCTCATGACACCTAAATGTTGTCCTGATTTGATTATTACTTTATATATTTCATTAGCAATCAATCAGTAATTGTTCAGTATTTACTCTGCAAAACACTCTCTTATAACCATTTACCTGTCTCAAAATATCTTGGTCTTTTGTCTTTAGTCATTGTTACATACCATATAATCAATATTAAAAATTCAATATTAACCCAAGTAGAAAATACACAATCAATGAGCTATGCTGCTGTTGCTGCTAAGTCACTTCAGCCATGTCCGACTCTGTGCGACCCCATAGACGGCAGCCCACCAGGCTCCCTCGTCCCTGGGATTCTCCAGGCAAGAACACTGGAGTGGGATGCCATTTCCTTCTCCAATGCGTGAAAGTGAAAAGTGAAAGTGAAGTCACTCAGTCGTGTTTGACTCTTAGCGACCCCATGAACTGCAGCCCACCAGGCTCCTCCTTCCATGGGATTCTCCAGGCAAGAGTACTGGAGTGGCTTGTCATTGCCTTCTCTGCAATGAGCTATTCATAGACATATATTAGTAGCTTTATAAAAATTACAGCTAAAGCTGAATATACTGTGTTAAGGGACAAGGTCATGTCCTTACTTTATTAAAGCCCTTTGATACTTAGGTGCTTTCAACAGCCACCAAAAACTACCAAAATATTCTATTACTTCTAATGATTATAAGCCCACCTTGTTCAGGTTTTGATACCATGACTAAAGGAGTCATGCCAAAATAAAAAAAAGAACAGTTCTATGCTAATAACATTTTATAACAATGGTAAATTGTGGACATAGCTCTATAAAGAGTAAGCTCATCATATCTCCTTGAAGCTGACTGTGACATTCTGAGTTTATAAAATTTAAGCCTTCCTGGTGGGTCAGACAGTAAAGGAAAGCCAGGTTTGATCCCTGGGCTGGGACAATTCCCTGGTGAAGGAAATGGCAACCCACTCCAGTATTCTTGCCTGGGAAATCCCACAGAGGAGCCTCTTGGGCTACAGTCCCTGGAGTTGCAAAGAGTCAGCCACAGCTGAGTGACTAACACACACAAACTCTGATCATCTGCCACTTCTATTAATTTGTACATGTGAGGACAATGTTGATGTAGCTTAAATACCAATTAGAAGCTCATTCTCTGTAAATTTACATCTCTGTTCTAGGCCTCTTTCCTGAAATCCAGACTCACAAAGCAATCTGTCTAATCTGCATTTCCGCTAGGCATTTCACACAGTGCACACATTTAAAACTAAACTCAACTTCCTCCTTCATTGTCTGCTCCTTCCTGTCTTTTCAATTTTAGCTGCTAGGAATTATGCAACACCTTAATGAGTTGCATAATCCCCAAATCTTCACCCCTTTCTTCTGTCACACCCCACACCCACTGGCAACTTTCAAATAAAATTCAAATCTTACGCCCTACCACCTTGGCCTCAACTGCCTGCAATGGACTCCTAACCCATTTCCCTGTTTTAATCCTTTCCCTTCTCCATAGTCTCAGTTCAATGAAGCAGGCAGAATAATCCGTTCAAAACACTGGTTTACTTTTTAAAGTCTCCAGTGACTCCCCATAGCACTTAGTGAAAGGCAAACATTTTTACAGTGGTCCACATAGCCCTGCACAGCCTCCTCCCACCTTACCTATCAGACATCACCTACTAATTCTCTTCCTCTCTCAATCTTTCCCAAACACCCTGGCCTCCTTCTACTTCTGTGAAGGCACCATGGTTGCTCACTTAACCATTTCAGTTACCAGAACCACTCTTGGCTCAGCACCTCTTGGTCCCTTCCTTCTGCCGTGACACTGCTTAAAACATCATCTTCAATAGAGATTTTCTCCAGCGGTCTATCTACAAACCCTCAGTCCACCTCCAATGTTCACTACTCTCTGCCTAACCTTCCTTCACAGTGCTTATCACCATTCACATACCATTTATGGTACTCTTGTTGTTTTATTTAAACCTTAAGAAATATACACTTTTAAACTTTCATACACTGCAATATTTCTAGCACATAGAACAGTGTCTGGCACTTAATATAATGGCTGAATGAATGAACAAATGCCTCCAGCTTTTACCTTGAAAATGTTTTGGATTGATTTCAACCTAGAATTACAAAACTTTGGGGTAAATTCAGTTGATTTAATTTATTTTTTTAAAATAAACATTGAAAATGATGATCTGATGTTACATTTACCCTGATACCCTCTATCCAGAACGCCAAGGTATCTCTGTGAAATAATTCATAAGAAACAAAAAAGCATACCTGTCCTCCAAGCAAATAATTTGTTTCCTTCACTTTCCATTATCATTTCTAACTGAACACTTGGCTTTCCACCAACAAAGTACACAGTATCCTGTTTCATATGTAAAAGCCTTTTAAGCCTGGCAATAGTAGTGTAAAGTAGGGTGTGCTGCGGCATGTTGCAGTGGAATGTAAACGTGTACACCTGTTCAGGGAGAAGTCAAAACATGACTTACTTGTTCCTGGGGTGTTTTGAGCATCTCTTAAATGTTTCATAGTAGCATACTGAGGATGAATGAGAAAACAAGTGTGTGTGTGGTGGCGGGGGCGGGGGAGCTTTAGTTTTCCTTCTTGCATGCTTTCTGCCTCTCATTCTCTTGTGAGTAATACATCATGTGCAGTAAATACTTTTTTTGACATATAGACATAATATAGCACCAGAACTGTTAATGAATAGTTAGATATAAAGAAGGAAGACCATTTGCCTCTTTATACATAGATTGATATGAAGAGAATGACTATCTCTACAGTATTGAGTCTTCATGTGTATATAATAGTCTATGTCTTTCATTACTTAGTCTTTTCTAAACTCTATGATAATTATATAAGTTACAAGCTGAATTGGAACTAATCAAGACAAAGGAAAATATTGTAATATTTAAGGATATTTAGTATCTTATAAGCTTATATTTACTCATATTATCAGTAAAGTACCACATTTCTTTCTGTGCTTAAGATTTTGGGGTATAAATACAAAGCATCTATATTTACTAATATCAAAGACAACCTAATTAAAACTTTGAAAAAACCTTCCATTTTCTCCCTGAAAACTAGAAATTTTATGTCTTTATCAAAATAAAGTCAAATTTTGCTTGATAATTTTAGGAGGGTTGCATTTTGTTTAACTTTATTTTTTTGTTTTATTGAAATATAACAGATACACAACTCTGAATAAGTTTAAGGTATAAGCATGATAATTTGATTTACATATATCATGAAATTGATTACCACAATAAGGTAAGATAATTTCTGTCATCTTGCAAAGAGACACAAGAGAGGAAAACAAATATTTTTTTTTCTTAGAATGAGAACTCTAAGGACCTGATCTCTTGTGAAGTGTCATATTTACCATCATTTCAGTTCAGTGGCTCAGTCGTGTCTGACTCTTTGCAACCCCATGGACTGCAGCATGCCAGGCTTCCCTGTCCATCACCAACTCCCGGAGTTTACTCAAACTCATGTCCATTGAATCGGTGATGCCATCCAACCATCTCATCCTCTGTCATCCCCTTCTCCTCCTGCCCTCAATCTTTCCCAGCAGCAAGGTCTTTTCAAATGAGTCAGCTTTTCACATCAGGTGGCCAAAGTATTGGAGTTTCAGCTTCAACATCAGTCCTTCCAATGAATATTCAGGACTGATTTCCTTTAGGATGGACAGGTTGGATCTCCTTGCAGTCCAAGGGACTCTCAAGAGTCTTCTCCAACACTACTGTTCAAAAGCATCAATTCTTTGGCGCTCAGCTTTCTTTATAGTCCAACTCTCACATCCATACACAACTACTGGAAAAACCATAGCTTTGACAATATGGACCTTTGTTGGCAAAGTAATGTCTCTACTTTTTAATATGCTGTCTAGATTGGTCACAACTTTTCTTCCAAGAAGTAAGCGTCTTTTTATTTCACAGCTGAAGTTACCATCTGCAATGATTTTGAAGCCCCCAAAAATAAAATCTGCCACTGTTTCCACTGTTTATCCATCTATTTGCCATGAAGTGATGGGACCAGATGCCGTGGCCTTTGTTTTCTGAATGTTGAGCTTTAACCAACTTTTTCACTGTCCTCTTTCACTTTCATCAAGAAGCTCTTTAGTTCTTCTTCACTTTCTGTCATAAGGATGGTGTCATCTGAATATCTGATGTTATTGCTATTGCTGCAATCTTGATTCCAGCTTCATCTAGCCCAGTGTTTCTCATGATGTATTCTGCATATAAATTAAATAAGCACAGTGACATTATACAGCCTTGACATACTCCTATTCCTACTTGGAACCAGCCTGTTGTTCCACGTCCAGTTCTAACTGTTGCTTCCTGACCTGCATATAGGTTTCTCAAGAGGCCGGTCAGGTGGTCTGGTATTCCCATCTCTTTCAGAATTTTCTATAGTTTATTGTGATCCACACAGTCAAAGCCATTGGCATAGTCAATAAAGCAAAAACGATGTTTTTCTTGGAGAAGGAAGTGGCAACCCACTCCAGTATTCTTGCTTGGAGAATCCCAAGGACAGAGGAGCCTGGTGGGATGCTGTCTATGGGTCACACAGAGTCAGATATGACTGAAGCGACTTAGCAGCAGCAGATGTTTTTCTGGAACTCTCTTCCTTTTTTCATGATCCAATGGATGTTGGCAATTTGATCTCCGGTTTCTCTGCCTTTTCTAAAACCAGCTTGAACATCTGGAAGTTCACGGTTCATGTATTGTTGAAGCCTGGCTTGGAGAATTTTGAGCATTACTTTGCTAGCGTGTGAGATGAGTGCAATTTTGTGGTAGTTTGAGCATTCTTTGGCTTTGCCTTTCTTAGGGATTGGAATGAAAACTGACCTTTTCCAGTCCTGTGGCCTCTGCTGAGTTTCCCAAAATTGCTGGCATATTGAATGCATATTTACTGAAGAGCAATGTTAAATACAGTCATTATTTTGTACATTGTATTGCTTGATCATTTTGTTAGAAAAAAATGCAGTGCTCTATTTTCCATTGACTGGTGGGAAGTTCTGATTCATTTCACTCTTACTGAGATTCAGAATTGTGAGTAGGCTGAACAGATCCATTAAATAACTATATCTCCCCTTTGCTTGCCATCTCAACAACATTAGTAATTTTATTTTATTTATTTTTTAAATTTTATTATTTATTTATTTAATTAATTTATTTTGGGGGGGGAGGCTAATTACTTTACAATATTGTATTGGTTTTGCTATACATTGACATGAATCCGCCATGGGTGTACATGTGTTTCCCACCCTGAACCCCCCTCCCACCTCCCTCCCCATCCCATCCCTCTGGGTCATCCCAGTGCACCAGTCCCAAGCACCCTGTATCATGCATTGAACCTGGACTGGCGACCTGTTTCACATATGATAATATACATGCTTCAATGACATTCTCCCAAACCATCCCACCCTCACCCTCTCCCACAGAGTCCAAATGACTGTTCTATACATCCATGTCTCTTTTTCTGTCTCGCAAACAGGGTTATCGTTACCATCTTTCTAAATTCCGTATATATGCGTTAGTATACTGTATTGGTGTTTTTCTGGCTTACTTCACTCTGTATAATAGGCTCCAGTTTCATCTACCTCATTAGAACTGATTCAAGTGTATTCTTTTTAATGGCTGAGTAATATTCCGTTGTATATATTATGTACCACAGCTTCCTTATCCATTTTTCTGCTGATAGACATCTAGGTTGCTTCCATGTCCTGGCTATTACAAACAGTGCTGTGATGAACATTGGGGTACATGTGTCTCTTTCAATTCTGGTTTCCTTGGTGTGTATGCCCAGTAGTGGGATTGCTGGGGCATATGGCAGTTCTATTTTCAGTTTTTTAAGGAATCTCCACACTGTTCTCCATAGTGGCTATACTAGTTTGCATTCCCACCAACAGTGTAAGAGGGTTCCCTTTTCTCCACACCCTCTCCAGCATTTATTGCTTGTAGACTTTTGAATAGCAGCCATTCTCACTGGCGTGTAATGGTACCTCATTGTGGTTTTGATTTGCATTTCTCTAATAATGAGTGGTGATGAGCATCTTTTCATGTGTTTGTTAGCCATAGTTATAGTTAGCCATCTGTATGTCTTCTTTGGAAAAATGTCTGTTTAGATTTTTGGCCCATTTTTTGATTGGGTCGTTTATTTTTCTGGAATTGAGCTGCAGGAGTTGCTTGTATATTTTTGAGAGTAATTCTTTTTCAGTTGCTTCATTTGCTATTATTTTCTCCCATTATGAAGGCTGTCTTTTCACCTTGCTTATAGTTTCCTTTGTTGTGCAAAAGCTTTTAACTTTAATTAGGTCCCATTTTTTAAATTTTGCTTTTATTTCCAATATTCTGGGAGGTGGGTCATAAAGGATCCCACTGAGATTTATGTCACAGAGTATTTTGACCTTGTTTTCCTCTACTAGTTTTATAGTTTCTGGCCTTACATTTAGATCTTTAATCCATTTTGAGTTTATTTTTGTGTACAGTGTTAGAAAGTATTCTAGTTTCATTTTTTTACAAGTCGTTGACCAGTTTTCCCAGCACCACTTGTTAAAGAGATTGCCTTTTCTCCATTGTATATTTTTGTCTCCTTTGTCAAAGATAAGGTGTCCATAGGTGTGTGGATTTATCTCTGGGCTTTCTATTCTGTTCTATTGATCTATATTTGTGTCTTTGTGCCAGTACCATACTGTCTAGATGACTGTGGCTTTGTAGTAGAGCCTGAAGTCAGGCAGGTTGATTTCTTCAGTTCTCTTCTTCTTTCTCAAGATTACTTTGGCTATTCGAGGTTTTTTGTATTTCCATACAAATTGTGAAATTATTTGTTCTAGTTCTGTGAAAAATTCCGTTGGTAGCTTGATAGGGATTGCATTGAATCTATAGATTGTGTTGGGTAGTATACTCATTTTCACAATATTGATTTTCCCAATCCATGAACACGGTATATTTCTCCACCTATTTGTGTCCTCTTTGGTTGCTTTCACCAGTGTTTTATAGTTTTCCATATATAGGTCTTTTTTGCTTCTTTAGGTAGATATATTCCTAAGTATTTTATTCTTTTTGTTGCAATGGTGAATGGAATTGTTTCCTTAATTTCTCTTTCTGTTTTCTGATTGTTAGTGTATAGGAATGCAAGGGATTTCTGTGTGTTGATTTTACATCCTGCAACTTTACTATATTCATTAATTAGCTCTAGTAATTTTCTGGTGGAGTCTTTAGGGTTTTCTATGTATAGGATCATGTCATCTGCAAACACTGAGAGTTTTACTTCTTCTTTTCCAATCTGGATTCCTTTTATTCCTTTTTCTGCTCTGATTGCTGTGGCCAAAACAAAACTATGTTGAATAGTAGTGGTGAGAGTGGGCAGCCTTGTCTTGTTCCTGACTTTAGGGGAAATGCTTTCAGTTTGTCACCATTGAGGATAATGTTTGCTGTGGGTTTGTCATATATAGCTTTTATTATGTTGAGGTATGTTCCTTCTATTCCTGCTTTCTGGAGGGTTTTTCATAAATGGATGTTGAATTTTGTCAAAAGCTTTCT
Organism: Cervus canadensis; assembly: GCF_019320065.1. Taxonomy (NCBI): domain Eukaryota; kingdom Metazoa; phylum Chordata; class Mammalia; order Artiodactyla; family Cervidae; genus Cervus; species Cervus canadensis. Next base: position 32,412,046 of record NC_057388.1, on the reverse strand, counting down.
CTGCTTCTATTGATGTAATCATATGGTTTTTATTTTTCAATTTGTTAATGTGGTGTATTGTGTTGATTGATTTGCGGATATTGAAGAATCCTTGCATCCCTCGGATAAAGCCCACTTGGTCATGATGTATGATCTTTTTAATATGTTGTTGGATTCTGTTTGCTAGAATTTTGTTAAAGATTTTTGCATTTATGTTCATCAGTGATATTGGCCTGTAGTTTTCTTTTCTTGTGGCATCTTTGTCAGGTTTTGGTATTAGGGTGATGGTGGCCTCATAGAATGAGTTTGGAAGTTTACCTTCCTCTGCAATTTTCTGGAAGAGTTTGAGTAGGATAGGTGTTAGCTCTTCTCTAAATTTTTGGTAGAATTCAGCTGTGAAGCCATCTGGTCCTGGGCTTTTGTTTGCTGGAAGGTTTCTGATTACAGTTTCAATTTCCATGCTGTTAATGGGTCTGTTAAGATTTTCCATTTCTTCCTGGTTCAGTTTTGGAAAGTTGCAATTTTCTAAGAATCAACAACATTAGTAATTTTAAATGAAAGCTAATATTCTAGAGATTGTCTCTACATGTATCCAATCTAAAACAGAAATATACATGAAGATATTATTCCTTCTAAAATCTTTACGGGAAAATAACACAAGATTAAAGTTTATTTTTAATTACAGACATAAATATTTTGAATGATTATGTTTTCCTTTATTTCTAATATTTCCCTTTATAGTGTTTTTTTATAGAACCCAAAACAGTTAATAAAAACATTATTTTTCCCTTTACTTTTATCTTTATTTTAAAATTCTTCTTTATTATATGATACTTTCTTTAAAAAATTTCAAAAATATAGAAGACAAATTGCCAAAATTTATAGATGAATTTCTGTGTTTCCCATTATCCAACAATCCCCATGGCTTCCTGGGTGGCTCAGTGGTAAAAAATCCTCCTGTCAATGCAGGAGACGTGGGTTCAACCCCTGGGTCATGAAGATTCCCCTGGAGAAGGAAATGGTAACCCACTCAGTATACTTGCCTCTGAAATCTCATGGACAGAGGAGCCTGGCAGACGTGACTTAGTGACCGAACAACAACAAACAGTCTCCTCAGGAAGAATATCAATATGTTAGCCTCAAAATAAAAGATTAAAAGTGGGAAATAAGTAATAGAAATACCAGCCTTCACTAATTGATCTCAAAACTCACTCAATTTAAGCCTGCCAGGCTCCTTTGTCCATGGAATTCTCTTAGGCAAAAATACAGGAGTGGGTTGCCATTCCCTTCTCCAGGAGATCTTCCTGAATCAGGAATCAAACCTGTGTCTCCTGCACTGCAGGCAGATTCTTTACCATCTGAAACAGAATGTCAAAAACTACTGATACAGAATTGAACAAAAATGATCTATTAATGTTACATAATAATGAGATATAGCTTCTTATAGAAGAATAGAATTAAAAATATTGATGGAGATTACTCTTACACCCCCCCCCCAAATATAGGTAATTAAATTGTAGGAAAATAAATACCTTTAAAATACTTAATTTGAACAGGTGTTAATGATTTGAAGGTTGATAACAGTTTTGTAACATGTAGAAAATGCAGTGAGGTTTATTTATTGATTGGTGTAGAGTTGACTCACAGTGGTGTGTTAATTTCTGCTGTACAATACAGTGATTTGGTTACACATACATATACCTTCTTTTTCATATTATTTCCATTATGACATATCACAGGATAGAATATAGTTCCCTGTGCCATACAGTAGAACCTTGTTGTTTATCCACTCTATATATAATCATTTACATCTGCTTATCCCAAACTCCCAATCCATCCTTCCTCCAGCCACACTCCCCTTGGCAACCACAAATCTGTTCTCTATGTCTATGAGTCAAGATGCTGATCTCTTCAGTTCAAATCCATAGTTTTGCTTATTTACCCCACCCCCTGCTGCCTTCATGACTACTGCTTTTAATGTTGTATTTTGCATTTTTTAAAATATATCCCTTAACTACCTAGTGTGTATGGTTGGCCCTATCAGTCTAGTATTTATCAATATGTATATACTGTTAAATTAGATATCTGAAATATATGTTTACATAAGGAAATATGTGAAGTGCATTTACCCTCCAAACTAAGAATTTAAGAACTTTTTAAAGAAATGTAACAAATCCACTTAACCAATCATATGCTTATTGTTATTTTCTTAAATTTACGGGTAAAGTTAGATAATAAAATTTTGTTCCGATTTTTGTTATTCTTTGGGGAATATCTTTTTATTGTGTACAATGTTAAATATGTGTGTAAATGAGAACAGAATTTGCAGTCTACATTCCAGGAAAGGGAATAGATGCATAGAAATTCTGCACTTCATAACTGATTCTGATCACCCCATTATCTTCACCAAAGAAGGAGTAATTTCTTTGTGTCATTTTTTCCATCTATACATGTAAATATGAAATACTTTAATATCACCACAGCTGTGATAGAGCACATGCAAGCTTTCTTAGTAATTTCTTTCTAGAAACAGCAGTCAAAGAGATAACGGTTAGAAAAGGGGGTAGCGGGAGATATAAAAAGAAGGCTGATTACGTATCTGTGGTTTTGAATGCTTCATAACTGTGAAGTTATGCTAGTGATTTCATTAGTTCTTTTTGCTTCTACTGTTCTATCTAAAGGACGTTTCCAAACTCATGAAATGGACAGAATCTGCATAGAAAACTTTTGAGGAACAATTTATAATAGACTTCATTTGGCATAGTGTTCAAAGGAAGACACACATGGGAAAGTATTAATATAGTATTCAATCAATTAGTGGGTCTTAATTCAAAATTAGAACAAATTATTTGCAGGTAATTTACAGAGAAATATTACATAAGTGATCTACTGAAAAGAAAATGAAGTGAAAGTAATGTGAATTTTCAGCCTTAATGTATCTTCCACATTTTATTAAATATTTAGATAATATATAATAGGATATTGTATTTTTCATTAATTAGCTTCTTCATGAAAATAATTTTTAAAATATTTTTGTATTTTAGTATCACACTATACATACCTAACTGTTGCATTTAACTCCAAGGGTGCTGTACTTTAAGGATATAATATGAGCAGTGCTTCTTTGAGTTATTCAGTGTCAGTACTTACAGATAGTCTAAGATAAGTATATGTCATATACTGTAAAAATTTTGGAAAATCATTGTATCCATTCATTCTGCATTGATTGTATCTTTAAAATCTCAATTAATATCAACTTCTCTGCTTCCATTTTTCTCTAAAATAAGTTTACAGAGATTCATATCTTATAATAACATAAGATTTTCTTTTACCAAGAAAAAAATGTTTTAAACATTGCCAGTGTTTAAAATATATAGAAAAATATGTCATTTGCTCTAGGTATTGCAGATAATCAACTTTCAAGAATCAAACAATTTGAGGTAATACAAAAATTAAAAATTAAAAGTAGAAAAGACATCTCAGGGCAATATATGATTAATTGATTTCTTAGCAAAGGAAAGCATTCTTTTATTTTGCATATTCTTTTTGTCTATAGCCAACTTCTGATTTAGATAGTCTGTGCACATCCAGGAATAATATACAAAACATATATCAGTCAATATGGTTTTATCCCTTACCAGTTAGTAGGACCTATACAGCCATTGAAAGGAGGCCCCAGAGTAGACCCCTGCTGACAGGAATCACCTCATAAATTGTTGGAACACAAAGAGTTTAATGTTACACAACTTATATCTAGTTGATATTTTCAATCCAGTATTTATTCTTCAAGAATTTTATAAGGTGTACTTACAAGCAAGATCTTGTGTTTTCTGCTGCTTGTAAGCTCCTTCCACCAGCTGTTAGCTGTTTCAATGAAGCCATGCTAAGCTGAAGTATAATGGAGATTGTTAGATTTCTTTCAATAGGAAACAAGCCTTGCATCGAGTTTATTTGCATGATTAATATTTTAGAGTAATGAAGCAGATGATACATTTAGCTGGAAAAAAAGTGTTTTAAGATTTCTACTTATAAAATAGTACATAATAAGATCTGAAGATAATAGTCACAATAATTATAAACTGATAGGATGTATTTTTAAAAATCGTGATTGTGGGCTAAAACAGAGATGTTTCTCTCTTTCCATCTTCTTTCTTCTTCTTCCCTCATGATGCCATACATATAGAGAAGTGTTTAGGGTAAGGAGCAGCACAACTAGAAAGTTAGCTTGAATGATAAAGCTGTTTTTATGTACCATTTTTCAAAATCAGAATATTTTCCTGAGTCAAAAGCAAACTCTTGATAGAGCCCTAGAAGAAACAGCTTAACTCCTATTTAAATAGTTCAGATTTTTAAAGCTTGAATTGGGGAGTCAAAGCATACTCAAATTAAACAGTTCAAAGAAAAAATTTAAATTATAATCCACACAGTGTAACATAAAGTAGCAGGAAATGAGAAACCCCTGAAGTTTATCACACCAGCTATTAAAGCTACAAAAGTATCTGAGGAGAATCCCATTGGCTGTTAAAATGTAGGAAAATAAGAAGACCTTGAAGAAAGGAAAAATCTAAAAAGATTTTGGAATGATTCCTGTGTGAGAGATTTGAACTGTTATTTTTAAAAGAGAAAGCAGTGGGTTAATTTATAAGACATAACACAAATCTTCATAAAGAAAAATATATTTAGAACATAAATCATATCAAACTCCCCTACTCCAGGACCAGGATCACTTCCCACTGCCCTTAATAAGAGCTCATCTGTTTTTGATTCTCTACAAGGCTTACCATGTCCTGCCTTACCTTGCTCCTACCAAAACTTGAGCCACTGTTGCTCTTACTCATTTAATCCAATCTCATTCATTACTAGATCACAGCAGGAAGACTGCACTTGCTGTTCTCTTGTGAAGTTTTTCAACAAACGTACACAGGAGTTTCTTCTTCATTTTATTCAGGTCTGTATTTGTATGCCACTTCCAAAGACCCAGAGTCTCCTCTATCCAAAATGACAGAATAGCACTGAAGCATATACATTGCTGTAAGTAAAACAGATAACCAGTGGGAATGTGCTCCATGATTCAGGGAACTCAAAGCTGGTGCTCTGTGACGAGCTGGAGGGGTGGGATGGAATGGCAGCTAGAGGGAGCTTCAGGAGGGAGGAGACATGTGTGTACTTATGGCGGATTCATGTTGATATACGACAGAAACGAGCACAATATTGTAAAACAATGATCCTCCAATCTAAAATAAATAATATTTTAAAAAGAAAACTCAACATCCATCAACATTTTATGCTGCTTTGTTTTTAATACCATTTATTACTACATGATTTTATATTTGCTTATTATCTTCTTTCTCATGAAAATGTGAGTTATATGAATGCAAGAATTTCATTTGTTTGCTCACTACTGTACAGGCAACGTGGTTGACATTCAGTGAATGTTTGTCCAGTGAGTGACTGTGCGTGTAACTACATATCTAGATCTCTATGTCCATATGTGTTTACACATCAAGCTATATCTCTATACTTCACACACACTTTCACATAGGTAATCTCATTTAATACTTCTAATGATGAGTGTAATGCTGTTATTATTGCATCTATCTTATTGGATGGATAGTGGGGCTTAAGGAAGTAAAAGTTTGCCCGCATTCACACTGAATTTCAGATTCTCTAACACCAGTCCTTCTTTTTTCATTCTATAGTGTTGTTTACCTTGAGTACCCTTGCATTTATCTTACTTTATAATTTTTACTTGATTTTTAAAACCTTATGGAATTTTAAATTTGCAATATAAAAATGCATAGTTAAATAAGCAAAAAGTTGTGCATTAGAAAGTAAATATCACTATGGTGTTACTGTTGAAACATCATTACAGATATTATTTTATTCTTATTTCACCAATGCTTTATACATGTTATATATAAAATGTTTTTTGAAATGCAGTTTCTGATATATACTGTTCATTTAAATATACTTAAAACTGGGATCATTCAGTATATTCAGGGTTTTATATTACTATTTTGCAAAATATTATTTTTCCCAAGGCTAAATATTATTTTAAATGGTTTATTTTCCTTATTTTTTTTCCTTATGTGAGCAGTCTTATTTATTTATTTATTCCATTTTGGTTGGCATTTTTCTTACCCTCTGTCTAATAACCCATATATGCAACTCTGGCCTCAGTCCTACCAAGTAACCTATATCAATTACCTTTATGCATTTCATTCATCTGTATGTTTCACTTTTATAATTTATATATACATACAGAGGAGCCTGGTGGCCTACAGTCCATAGGGTTATAAAGAGTCAGACACAACTGAGCGACTTTCACTTTCACTGATCCACAAACAAACATAGTTTGAGGGTTTTAAATCATTTGGTGATTATTTTTGTTTGATTTTGCTTTACACAATGGAATCATGTGACATGTACTCTAGCTTTTCTCACACAACTCTACTTTGAGGATATTTCTAATCTGAAAGGCTACAAATATTTTATGTTAAGAGTATAATCTATGGTATTTATCTTTTCCTCTAGTGATAACTATGATCTATTTTCTTTTTTCCTTGTCTTTTTATTATTCTTTCCCTTTTTCTTTCTTTCTTTCTTTCCCTCTTCTCTTTTTCCTTCTTTCTTTCTTCTCTTTCCTCCCTTCTCCCTCTCTATTACTTTCTTGTCTTCCCTTCTCTCCATGTCTTTTCCTTTCTTTCTTGCGGGGAGCCGGCCTGACTGCTCAGGCCCCTTCTCGGCCCTGAGAGAGATCAAAAGGTCCCTCTCTGTCCCGCCACCCCTGATTTGTTAAAGTGCAAATTGGCCTTTCTCATACACCATTTGCCTATTTTCCTGACTCTGATAAGATTATCGGGCTCCTGTGAATGGCTTATGTCTAGGTAGTCTTTACCTGATTGTAAGACTGGTGCCATGCTCTGCTGGAGTTAAGATAAACTCCTAAAACTAGTATCTGCAGTTCTGCACGTATACAAGTCTTTGATCTAAAATTTGGTGAATCCTGTTAGTATATATATGTATGTTACGCCTCAATAAAGTCGTCGGAAACAATTTTAAAGACTAAATTTTGTAACATATATTTACATTCTACAACATGTTTAGTCCATCTTATATTGTAAATTTAGACTCATTTCCATTTGCAAAGTAATTCTACAACAAATATTCTGATGCTTATGCTCCTTGTATTCTTATGTATAAGTGTATCCCTCATAATTTCCTTATGCATGTATTAGTATATATTCCAAGATACATACTATGCTTCAAAACAAATATACAAAGAGTATGAATTCTTTCAATGCACTTGTTCCTTGATAGCAAATTATTTTGTATGCTCACTACCAAATACTGTCAATTTTACTGGCCCAATTCCATCATTGATTAATTCAACAAATATTTAATGAACAGTTTTTGTGTTCTAGATTCAAGTACTTACTTTTTGATCTTTTCAAATCAGAGAGTAAAATTGCTATTTTATGTTTGCTTAATATTTGTCACTGACCAGACTTTTTTAAGTTTATTGCTTTTGTTCTTCTGTGAATACCTTGCTTATATTGTATTCTATTATCATGTATTAATCTCTGAGTGTATTAGGTGTTTATTGTGCAGCGAGCATATGGGCAGACATTCTACTAAGTTTGGGGATACAGGGTCAATAAGACGAATCAAGTTTCTGCTGTTCTTAGAGTTTACATGCTGATGGATGAGGAAAAGGCAAAAAATGAATAAGTAAGCAAGTAAATATTTAAAATGAGAGTCACTTTTGGACATTTATGTTCAATATGACAATTAGATATGCAAGCAGAAATTTCAATCACATAATTTACACATCAGTGGAGAACTCAGTGGAGAAATCAGGACTAAAGATGTTGACTTTTCTTTTGGAATGTGAATGTTAGCATATTATAAGGCTTTGGGAGATTTGGGGAACAGAGGATTTTCTGAAAAGTTATTTGATGTCTCCAATTGTATTCCAAATACCATCTGTATGTCCTGAGCAGAGCAATTTATTGAGCTGGCGGAAATAGGAGGTATTATCTCAAGCTGTTGACTTTGTGAGGAGAGTTCTCCCAGTGGAAAGAGCTGAAGCACAACTTGTTTTCACTGTTTCTGAGTAGGAGGGGACTTAATGTAGACCGTTAGAGCACCACATTTCTGGGACTTCCCTCTCAGTCCAGTGGTTAAGGCTCTGTACTTCCACTATAGGAGGCCTGAGTTTGATTCCTGGTTAGGGAACTGTGATCCCATAAGCTGTGCAGTGTAGTCTAAAAATCAAAAAAGTCAAAATAATATGAACTTGCTCCTATCTTTTACCCTGACTCATTATCATAAATGTTTGCTGCCTCCAAGATGAACAAAGTTTCACTTTAAAGCTGTACATGCCTGGTAACAGTAGTCTTCGTCAAGGTTTTGGTAAATGAGTGACAAATGTGTTGTTTAACCTTTCCCGCCTCACAGGATTATTCCCAATAAAGTATCCTGGAATTTGAACTTGTACCCTAAGGATTGACAGAGCCATGTGAGGACACTTTATGGGAACCAAAAGCAGAAAGAAAGAAAGAGCCATCTTTTGAATAGACAAAATGGAAGGCACAGAGAATTGGGAGAAATATGAAGTATTAAAAAAGGTTTCAATTGCAAAATAGAAAATATTTTTAAATCCTTCCATTTAAGAAGTTAGCAGATAAATTCAATAATAGGGCTGCCATTATTGAGGCCTGGGTTTGTGTCCTGGACAATAAAATGGAAGAAACATTTTGCAGACACAGTACAAGTTGAAAGTGTTTCACTGATGAGAGAAAAGCAAGCTTCCTAGAGGACTAATGCAGATGATATAAATAAGATATTTTCCAAAAGAAGCAAATGAAAAACCAAAGCTAATTAAACAAATTAAAAATAGTATTTCTATGAACTAAAGACTTGAATTTGCAGAATTAAAACAGTCCCCAAATTTCAGGCAAAAGTTCTGAAAAGAAACACATTGAGAAATATAATGATGCCTAAACTTCAGAATGAAGATAATATCTTATAACTTTAAAAAATTTGTTTCTTAAAAAATGAAAAGAATGAAATTGACCTTATTTTCATATATTACACTAGATGTTAAAGACATTGGAATATATAGACAACACTTAAGAGAAAACAGACCAAGAATTTTAAACCCATGTGAACACTCCACTGTCATTAAAAAAAGAAAAGGAAAATGGCATGTATTTATTTACAGTCTGTATGCCAATTTAGGGCAAGATACATGAGTTTAGGAAATGTTTAAATGAGTTCGCGAAATAAAAAATGATCAGATCTCTTATATTTGGGATGATAACATTGGTAGCCATATATACAGCTTAATCTAAAAAATGACTAGGGGTGTTTAGTTTGAGTGTTGAATTAGGATTCTTGAAATGGATGCTCTACTTTTTTTCCTTATAAGTTTTTATAGTCAAATTTATGATTAGATAAAGATTACAAAATGTTTATATCTTTTGAGTATTAAATATTTAAAATTATAAATATATGCGTAACTTCTCACTGAACCTTTAGAGATATTGAAGCTTGTCTAATATTTAGTAAGATCAGATTTTATCATTCATTACTTTATTTTTTTACATTTACCCAAGATTCCAACCATGTAGTTTGTATACAATGGCTGTAGACCAACCTGGATCCAAATTTGTATTTCTCTTAATAAAAGCTTTTCTGGTAGCACAGACGGTAAAGCGTCTGCCTACAATAAGAGAGACCCGGGTTCAATCCCTGGGTCTGGAAGATCCTCTGGGGGAGGGAACTGACACCCCACTCCAGTACTCTTGCCTGGAAAATCCCATGGATGGAGGAGCAAGGTAGGCTACAGTCCATGGGATCACAAAGAGTCAGACACAACTGAGCGACTTCACTTTCACTTTCACTTTAATAAAATACATCCTCTAAATATATATATATATAATGTTTATTATTTCACTATATGAAATAAACTCCAAGTTCATATATGGATAATATCAAAAAGAAATTATGCCTGCCTCATTTTTATAACATTAATCATTAAAGGGAAGTATTAGTTAAAAATAAATGAAAATTCTATTTCTTTTAATTTGTATAATTGACTTACTTCTTTTAATTTGGATAATTGGCTTAGAAGGAATTGTGAGATTTAGTAAACTATATTAAATGACAATTTAATTTCCTTCCCAATAAAGTAGTATTATCATTTGGGAATTCATTTACTTTAGATCAGTAGGCAGAATGTGATGAGGGTTTCCAGTATTCATTAACATAATTAACGTTTCAGAAATAAGAACCCTGACTAAGCCACAAATTTGGCTTAATAAGGATCTTCAAAACAAATACTCTGCTGTATATATATGTATCTATATGTAGGTAGATAAATGATGAATAGGTACATGGGTAGGTAGATATATAGGCAGACAGACAAATAGTCCTCTGGTGATTTTGAGATAGACCACACTGAATAAAAAAGCTTTTATCCAGGTACTGTGGTGGTAGAGACAGAAGCAAAAGGAAAGACAAGCAAGAGGATCCTAAAAGAAGTTGTTATTGGAATAACATACAAGAGAACGTGACTCCAAAGATACTTCTAAAACTGTAGAATAATAGATGGTATTAATACAATTGCAAGTGTACAAGCTATCTACTGGAATAGGTTGTTCGAAAGGTTGAATGTGAATGTGCTAAAGGTGCTCTGATCATTGAGGGAAGTAGCAGCAGGTATTAGTGAACTCATCTTTAGGAGAAAGGAATTCAAAAGCAAGACATGAACTTAGTGTGAAGATATGGCATAGGATATTCTCAAGTCAGAGCAGCAAGCGTGTAAGGTGAGAATAGGTGAAACAAAGACATCCGCTGGCCACAGTAAATGGCCCACCGCCTGTGCTGGACGTGTACTGCCTGTGTTACAGCCGAAACTCCCATTCATCCAAGTTAAGTGAAGCCAGTGAAAAGAATAAGAGGTACAGAGATTAGTAGCCAGGCTTTATTGAAAAAACATCGGCAACGTGTGTGTCCTTTTTTTTTTCTTTTTTACATTTCTTTAGAAGTTTTCATATTCTACTGGTATGTGTGTGTGTGAGTGTGTATGTGTAAAAATAGAGTGATGTATAGGTACAAGAAATGGGAAACAAAAAATGATCGTAGAAAGCAACTTCAAACAAATAATTTGCTATAGCTTCAGGAGTTCTGCTTTATTTTAATCATATTTCCTTTGCTTGTCTCATTTAAATTAAAATAACATCTGTTTTATTCAAGTTTGAAATATTCAGGTAACCAGTTTTTAACTTTTCAGCAAAGATAAAGTATTAGAAAAAGATTTTGGAAAAGAGAAATGCATTTAGCAAATACTGAAGGACTGATAAAAAATGTGAGTGAGTTTGTGTTAGTAAATTACATTTTATAAATATAATAGTTTGTAATTAGATAAATCACATTTTGGTTCATAGCACAATATTTAAACTGATCTACATATGCTTGTGTTTACATGTTTATGGTGTGTGTGTTTAAATTACCAATAATGTTCCTTCTCATATGATTCTTTCTGTCATTTAATCTTGCCTCCTAGGCAGAGGTAGCAACTCACTATCTATAACTGTGGGTCATATATATGATATATAAACCATACATATTTTATCCAATATACATATATATATATATATATATATATATATATATACATATATATATATATCTCACTGCATCGAGTCATCATAACATGCCTTTTCCCTTAACATTTTGTTAAGATTCACCCATGTTGTTGTGTGAAGCCACACTTCATTTATTTTTGCTGTTATTATGATCATTATATAAATGTACCAAATTAATTTATAAATTTTGTTCTTGATGGACATTTGGCATGTTTCTACCTTTTGGTTATTATGAAAGTGTTACTGTAACATTCTTAAATATCTTTTCTAGTATGTAGCTGCACAAAGGCTTCATACATGTGTGTGCTTTTAGCTATTTACATTTCTTAAATTAATATTTGCTCTATCTCCTTTCAGATGGAGAAAGCCTTTACCTTTTTGGCCTTTTGGAGTAGGGTGAGCTAAAGAAAGTTTTAACATACCAGTCCTGTGGTGCTAGATTTTCTCTACAGATACAGATTTAAAATAAAGTGATCATGCCAAGTCCTTCTTGATGCTGTTTCCCTCTCAGTTTATTTTATTTTTTTTGGAGAGTCTTCTCTTTCCATATAACTTACCCTATTGTGGTCAAGCACCTTAATTTTGTAGAGAAAAATGCATAGCTAGACCCAAAAAAATTGTTCGGGAGGTAACCCAAATCACAGTCTCCTAGTTCATATGGACTAGAACTTGACTGAAATTCTGGAAGGGCTGTGAATTGTCCTTCCAGAAAAAGCAGGGGCAGCTATTACACTTGCTGGTACCTCAATATTCCTAGTACCTTTGATCTCTTTTCTTTAGCAGGTGGCAAAGGCTTTTGGTACAACTACAGAATTCACTGCTTTATTGCTTTAGAATATGTGAACTAATCCTCTCAGCAGACATGAAGAAATGCTAATGTACTTTAAATATATTTGTGTGCCAATTTAGTTTTCAGGGGGTGCTGAGGCTGTGGATGCTTGGCAAAACTGTTATGGAAAAAAAATGAAAAACTGAGTGAGGTGGAGAATAATACATATTCAAGGGTAGCATCTAACTAAATGCTTACATTGCTTATAAAACACGTAGATAGTTTCTCATAAAGCTATATCACTACATATATACATAACTACATATATACCCTGTGTTGCTATACATATATATTATGTGTCTGTATTATACCCTAGTATATATAATATACACACTTATATATCATATACTCTACTATACTATATAATTGTTTCTTCCTAAAGGTTTGCCAAAGCAGACAACATTCTAGTTGTTTCAGCATTGGAAAGTACAGAGACTTTTGGTCTAAATCCAGATAATAGTAAAGCTGTGTGTGCTCTTGGTCTAAAGAGTGAGGAAACAGTGGCAACTGTAAGCTTAGAGTGATGTATGACATCTTATGTCTAACAAGGGAACAGGGACAATTGCCCAAGGATTTTTTAATGTGAAGGTATAAGCTCTTATCTGGTGTAGTTAAACTATATGAAAAGGTATGTATGTGAGCCTATCCTTTTTGGTTACAAAGATTAAAAAGTCAGTAGGAGCCTTGTGCTCTATTGCAAAACATTGCAAAATTAAGTAGTTGTGAAAGCATTTGATAAATGGAGATGTGCATGTCATTATTGACATAAAGGATTCTTTGTGCTAGTATTTATTGCTTTATTTAAACTTGTTTGCAAATATAATATTGCAAAACTTAGGCAGCCAGTACAGCATTGTTTAATTTACAAAGTGCCTGTACATCTAAACTATCATACAAGCCAGATATGTTTATAAATAAACTAGTGACTCAAACTGCCTGAATTCAAGTGTATTCCTTATTGTGGCAATCTCAACTATCGAGAAGGCTTGGAAGAATGTGAAAGCAGTATTGAGGTCAGGGAGTCAACATTCTATGAAAAATGTCACAAACACTGTCTCAGAGCCTAGTCTAGTTTTGAGCAAAGTTCTTGCAAGTTTGATAAGACCATTTCCCAGCTCACAGAGGTTTATAAATAGTAAATAAGAAAGATGAATTGGGAAGAACTCTGTAGCTGCTGGTGGCAGACAGATCAAATACGTGTCCTTGAGTGGGGAGGGGAGATCTGCGATGATTTATGAGACAGTCCTGCTCTTCAGAAGCTCACTACCTAGATAAGGATAGCTCAACTGTGAATGAAAAAGAATAATTATAAAAATCAAAACACACAAAAAGGTCATTCTGTGGAAAGGCAAAAGATTAATATTTTCAACACATTTCAAAGAAATGACTTGCCCTTGAGGCTTTTGCTTTTTTGCTATTCATTGCAACAACTGATTCTTTTAATGATACCCTACCTCATTAAGATAAGACTTTTATTCATCCACTATATTTAAGTAGATAAGGATATGTATTATACTTGGGACACTTATAAATGCCGTTTTTTAAAATAAAGATAAGCTCTTAGAAATTCAGCTTGAATCAGCTAGAAAATTATCTCATATAGAAGCCTATTTTCTGACAATGCTGGTTTAGATTCTTCACAGAAATTTAAAATTATTTTGGCAGCTCCAAAGCTATGGGAAAAGAGACAATAGACATTCTTGTAAATGTAATACTGTACACGCAGTGATTTCAATTGCTATGTCATATGCGAGATAAATAAAAATTACTATTATGCTTTGTAGTTAGGAGAAAAGTCCTTAAGATTTATCAAGTAGATTTAATCAGCTCACACAGAGGGTAGCCCTGCCTGCATCTTTTAAATGACCAAAAACAGTGAACATTTACCTGTCTGGTTATTGCAGATTGTACGCTACTCTCAGAGCTCTGAGTTGCTCTGGCAGTAAAGAAAAGTAGATAACATCAAGTAAAAATTGTTCTTTTTTTTTCGTAATTAGTTTAGGTTTTTAGATTATTTAGACTCGAATGTCTTAACCTTTAATATTATTTCTGGAAATAGTCAAGAGCACAGGGACACAGCTGGTAAGAGTTGTATTTTGAGTCAGTTTTATGAGAAGTTTAAAATATGACCATAGGAATTAGGGAGCACATTCAAGCAAGCATACCCTGTACTTACTAATAAGGTTCTTTTCAAATTGAAAACATTTAAAAACATTGACTTAGTTAAAATCAGGTCAGATCTATGTAGTACTTTCATGTATGTGTTCACTGGTCATAATGTTAATTTGAAACTACAAATTATGAGAAAAAAAGCATCTAAGGAAGGTCATTGCTTTATATTTCCTAAAATATTTCTACACACATGATCTCATTTTGTCCTCACAATTCTAGAGCAAAGATGTTCTTGTTATAAGCATTTGAATCAGGGAGAAAAAGAGAATAAAAACTTCTCAGATGAGTAATACTATTAAGTTACCTTTTATGTGGAACTGATTATGCTTGTCATAGACTAATTCTTATAGGCCTTAATATGAACATGTTATTAGAATATTTATATAACAGATTTGGTTTTTAATAAAGTCATTCTTTGGCATCTGTGGGGATTAGTTCTGGGAGCCCCTGTGAATACCAAATCTAAGAATGCTCAAGTCCCTTATATAAAATGGTGTAGCATTTTCATAAAACCTACCCATATCTTCCTGGATTCATTTTAAATTGTCTCTGGATTACCTATAGTATCTAATATAATGTAAATGCTATGTAGATAGTTGCTGGTGTGAGGAAAATGCAAGCTTTGCTTTTAGAAAATTTCTGTATTTTTTTCCAAATATTTTCAATTGGTAGTTGATTAATTTCATGGAGGCAGAACCCATGGATATGAAGGGCTGACTGTAAATCATTTGTGCCCAGGGTCATACAATTTGTGAATGATGAAGCCAGAATTCAAAGGCTGGCCTATCTGGTGCTATGCCTTTTTTAAAATTTATATTATTATATTTGGTCATAGTTTATCTATGTTTTACAAATCAGTAAATTGATATTCAGAACATGTCAATGAATTGATCTGTATGTTGTTGATTTTCTACCATGAGTCTAATTCAAATATATTTGTGATAGTTTTGCTTTCTTTGCAGTTCACAATAATCCTTTGTTTCTACAATGTGTCATTAAAAATATATGCAAACTTTATGACCTTTATGAGATAGTTATTTATCATGTTGATTGTTAAGTAGAGCATGTTACTACTGCTTAGAAAGACTAGGGTAGGTTGATTTTTAATACAAGTATGTACAGAATATTGCAACAGTGATTTTTTTATATACATTTAAATTTCTCATGTATAATCTACAAAAGCCTTAAGGGCACCTATTAGTGAAATAATTTATTGGCCATGCCATTTGTATGTAGTTGTTATGAGGATGAAAGACTATTTTCCTGCTTATGTTTTTTATTGTAACAATAAAGAGAACAAAGTTAGGAATTATGTGCTCTGTGTCATCTAGAGACAAAATGCTTTCTGTGTGACTAAGAAATGTTCCTGGGGAGGTAAGCCTGGAAATATGCTGGGCCTCATCACTTACCTGTGCTTTCCTTCTGTTTTATACCATATCATTTGCCTTTACTATAGCCTTCATAAATATGCTCTGAGAGGTTTGTGATCCTGCCAGTTATCTGACTTACATAATTTTTGCAGTTATATTATAAATAAGAGTTTTGTAATAATTCTTGAGTCAATAATTAAGTCATGCCTAACTAAGGCTTTGTTTGGGAGGGAAAAGAGGAAACAAATGAGAGAGAGGAAACCGCTGTCACCAGGAAGGCTTCCTAGCTGTCCTCAGGGTGAGGTCAGGGCTCCAGACCCTGGAAGCACTGATGGCAGAGATAATACATTGAAGTCACTTGCAGTTGGTAGATCCCAGGTCTAGATGGATTCTGAAAGACAATAGAACTTCTAATGGAAAGGAAGTCTTAGCTGCTTTTGCCTCTTTTAACAAAAATGAAGGTAACTCAGAAATCATTCAAGAATAGTCCATCATTTTATACCTGGTGATTCAGTTCATAAAGTACAGGGTCATATTTATTGCCCAAAGGGAGCTGGCAAATATCCATTTTGATCAAAATGATTCCAATCAGACTAATAGTCAATAAAATGACTATACAGGTCACAGGAAGAGGGATCCAATAGGTTATTGCAACATGAAAGCTCTATTGGTAACTCCTTTCTGTGTCTCTCTTGAAATGGATTTTGCACACAAAAAACAAAGAGGCTATATTCATGTATAGAGACGGTCAAGTGGAAAAGCATGATCAGACTTCAGGACCCTCACTTAGCTTCAACTTTTGAAGAAGTGTGGCCAGAAGGAGTAAAATTCCAACCTGTTAAGCCAGAAAAAATTAGAAGACATAATACATATCCCAAAACAGAAAACTACCTAATTCTACCCTTGGACATTGAATAAGGATTGTGCTTACGAGGCTGCTGCAGCCTTGTGACTACAACCAACTTAGAACTGGTTGTATGACAGTACTCAAGTTTCTTCTAATCCATATACTTCTCTGTTTTATTAGAGCAGTGATGGTTAAGTGATGGTCTAGGTGATGCTATGCTAAAATTGGCACAGCTCCTTATATTACTTTATTTACTTGTTTTTGTTTTAGTTTTCTTTTCTTTTTATACCAACTCACACATCCATCACCGTGACATAAAATTTCAGGTGCTCTTATAACCTAGAATTCCATAGGTCAGATGGATTAAAGGATTAAAGTAATCTTTTCAACATAAGTATTGTATTTACATAGTGCTCACAGATCAATTGTTTGGCACTCAGTAGTATTTTCCCATTAAAAAACTGTATTGTAAATGATAGTTATATCTCTGAGTCTATTGAATCTATAACCCAGCTGAAATTCCAAACATATTAAGTAAAATGCAAGAAAATATTGTGACATTACTTTTTAAGTGTCGTACAATGTATGACATATGATATGTTAAAAGCATATGATATGTTAAAAGAATTTAGAAAATCCTTCCCTGACATTATATTTTTAACAGCTTAATTGAGGTACAACTGAGCTATCAGGAAAGCCCCTTTGATATACAAAAAGCTGCCCATGTTTAATATATACAATTTTGGGGCCTGGGCATATTCATACACCCATGAACCCATCAGCATAATCAATATAATAAACATTTATCGCCTGCAAAAGTTTGTGTATACATGCATATTATGGTAAGAACATTTAACAGGAGATCTACTCTCTTAACAAAATTTTCAGTACACAAGACAGTGATGTTGACTAAATACCAACGTTGTACAGCAGAGCTCTAGAACTAATTCATCTTAACTGAAACTTTAAACCAGTTGAAATTTATTTATTTATTTTGGTGAGGATTGAATGATTCAAAACTGCTCTGAGTGGGGCTGAGCAAGAAGAAAAAGATTTTATTCAGAAAAAAAAAATGAATAAAAGCACAGTTAAACTGGATAGAAGTACACAGACGGTTGATTAAAAATGTTGTGGAAAGAGAGATACAGAACATGTAGCTACCAAAATGCTAATAAATGACTGTAAGAGATAAAGTAGTCTTAATGTCCCACTCGAAACTAAAATTATAAAAGAGCCACTACAGAGTCATTTAGTTTATGCTAGCCACAGAGGCTTAAACATTCTGATTATACAAAAGATAAATCTATAATCCCTTCAGAGCTAGTTCCAATTAAAATACTAGGGGGTAAAGGAGAGGATTATGAGTGGAAGGATTTCCAAGTGATAGAAGAGCCAAGGTCTTTTGACACCATCCCCAATAGGGGACCCAAAGGAGTTTGAAGTGGTGAAGGTAAAATGACTGGAGTGTTTGTTGAGTCCTGATACATGACATATAGTTACACCTAAACTTGCTAATATAAAGCTAAAGAGCAATATAAAGGTAAATTTAAAATAGCAGGGTTTGGTAAGACAACTGATGGAGGCTTACAAAGTGAAGTGTGGCTCAAAGTAAGAATATTTACTGAAAGTTTTGTATGGTTGTTGCTTTGCCACTACCTGAATATATTCCTGGAACAAATGTGATGTCTGGATGGGAGATTCTTCCCATACTTAAATCATGGAAGCAAAAAATGTTGTGCAAATTTACTTTTCAGTGTTAATTCTGCATGCTTGGTGAAAATATCTAAAAATACATATGTTCACCCAAGTTTTCAGTTTATAACAATATCAGCTATCAGGAGGCACTAGAAAATGTTGTTTTTAGTTAAGGATTTATAAGATGCAGTGCTCACAAATTCCTTTTTCAAATTCCAGTTTTATCTATTAAAAAATCCCTAATAGACCCTAGAGGAAGCTATAGATTGATGTCTTAATAAAGTAGTGTCTGATTCCCTTGAGTACAATCAGCCATGCCTGTTTTAATAGTAACAACTCAGGCTTCGAGACATGCTAAAGGACATTAGTTTTCTTTAATCAGTTTGGCTAATGTTGTCTTTTCAGTTTCAGTTTTGGAAGAGAGCTTTGGCTGGTTCGGTCAGTTTGTATTTATGTAGGATGGACTTTGGTACACATATGGTAGTCTCCCACAAGGATATTTAAAGTATCTTTTAAATTGTGAGGGATAGTTTGAAGCCAACCAGTAAAAGCTACTGGGATTCTGAATTTGAAAATCCCTTAATATATCTTCAAAATAACACAGATTTCAAAGACAACTTTTGCTCTGTTATGGGCATTAGTTGCAAATCATTCTACCGATATTAAGTCATAAAATTAGTTTGAGAACCGAAATGTCCATTGTTACTTGACTTATGTCAGATCATTTTTCCTGCAAGGAAGGACATGCACAAAGGGATTCCCTATTAAATGAAATGGCATATTCAGGAATATTAGACAGGGAACTACTGAAAGTATCCATTGTACACATGAATAGGGGATTGCTATGCCATTGAACCCTACAAGAAATCTCCCTCAGGAGTTAGTTTCCTAACCCTATCCCTGGATAAGCCCCTCCCTATAATCAGTTATCAGAGGATGCTAAATATGCATCTAAGTGTAAGGATGGTAGCTCAGAAGTAGAGGATGGACACTCGACTTGGAACAGATGCATTAAAATGCACTCATTGTTGTCATTTAAAGATTAAAAGGATATATCCACTGAATGAGTAGAATTAAGATCGGTATTATTTGTGGGATCACTAAACAAGAGAATAACAATATTAGTATGCTTTTGCTTTTAATTATTCCTTGGGAAGTAGCCAATGGGCCGGCAATAGGGTCTGAATACAGGGCTTGGGTAAACTGGAAGATCAAAGGAACCCCAAATAGGGTGTTATATTATGGGAGTCCTTATGGACTGGGAGAGAAAAATAAAAATGTGGTCAGACTAGGGGCAACCTTACTCCAGGATGTGGCCCTTATTCCCAAGATGGAACATTTCTGTCTTGGTGGATGCTGGTGTCTCAAAGAAGTGTTGACAAAATCTCTTCACACTGGATAGGCCAGACTTTCTACATCCTCTGAGAATGTGTGACCTCTGATGTCTTGGTTCTGTTCGCAATACTGTAATAGTCATTTTATAGAAGCATCCTACAGATTTCCCTTGTTCATACAGAGCCCAGTCCTCAATCAAGGGTTGCTGCTTTCTAAAAGATAATTTCTTTGTTTTTCATGACTTTTCTAGTTCTTCCATGTAGAAGCTGTCACCAGGACTGTATCCTAGCCTGAGGCAAAAATCTCTTTAAGCTGCATTTAACTTTTCAAAGGATATTCTCTCCAGTTACAGTGTTAAGATTTTATAACATAATATTCCTTTCCACTTGCTTGATTTATTGTTCATTCTTTCCCCACATAGCTCACAAGTCTTTTCTGTTAAATCTCCCAATTTTCACTTTAACCATTATTTTCACCTCAAAGACACACTGTACCCTTATAGTTAGTTGACTATTTTAATAAATTAATATTTGCAAATATGTATACTTAACACATCTCTAGATTAAGACTAGAAAGGGGAGCACACCATATTTATAGTTCTGGGATAATTCAGTAACTTGTGTGATTTTTGTATCAAAATAGAATTACCATATTAGCATTTTGTTCTAGATTGTCAAAAGTTCAGAAATAACAGAAGTAAAACCTATTAATCACCAAAGTTGTAAATAGTAAACAAATTTTGTACACACACCAAAAAGAGTGTTTGCAAATGGACCATTCAAACCAAAACATGAAATGAGGCTCAGAGGGCTATTGTTATAAAGCAATGTAAATAGTGAGAAAGTGGGGACAGTTTAATTTTTACAGTGATTGGTTGTAATATTAGACTTTTCTTAAATGATGAATTGGTTAGTGGTTACATCATATCAACATTAGGAAACACTTCAAGTTTTGCTTATCATTTCCAGAGGCATAAAGAAGAAATGACTCCGGTCCAATTTAACTTGCAATTTAATATAAGTTAAACTTTGTTTGTATGACTAGACTGGTTTTGTCTGTTCGGGGATGTTTAAGATTGGGTCTCTTGTTTTTGTCAAGACAAACTTCCAAAGGTGTAGGGTTTATTTAAATTTGGGGGAAAAAAACTAAGAAATAATATGTGGATTTTATAGAAAATTTATTTTTTTTACAGATGAGTCATCTAGTTGCCAGGCTTCCTTGATAGCTCAGTTAAAGAATCTGCCTGAAATGCAGGAGACCCCAGTTTGATGCCTGGGTTGGGAAGATCCCCTGAAGAAGGGATAGGCTACCCACTCCTGATTCTTGGGCTTCCCTTGTGGCTCAGCTGGTAAAGAATCCACCTGCAATGCGGGAGACCTCAGTTCAATCCCTGGGTTGGAAAGATCCCCTGAAGAAGGGATAGGCTACCCACTCCAGTATTCTGGCCTGGAGAATTACATGGACTGTCCATGGGATCACAAAGGGTAGGACATGACTGAGAGACTTTCACTTTCACTTTTTACTTCATCTAGTTGCCTATGTATTTGTAACTGGTTATATCTCCACAGTTAGTAGTACTCTAAGGATCCTAATTTTTGAATTAGCATAATCTTACTTTGAGAAAATATCTGTTTCTTCCTTGTAATTTTCCCTTTTATTTCTTCTTTTTCATGTATGTGGGTGGTTTTATGCTCATTATCACAGGAGAGGAATGTTAGCAGAACTCGGGGCGGGGGGGGGGGGAAGGGGCGCTTACAGATGGCTTTGCATTTATTTTTTAAAGCTTAAGCTGTTAAAAGGAAACTTTCAGGTACATAATGATTATATGTAAGAAGCAAAAAGATAGAATGTATTGTTTTTGAAGAAGCATAAATATATTTCTTTAAACTCAAGAGAAGGGACAAGAAGAGAGACCCATCTTTAGTCAGGATGCTATTAGTCAGGATGCTATGAAGCAGCAATGTAACTGAAGGATAACTTCATGGACCATTTTAGCAGCCAGGATTTAAAGTTCCCACTGAAATATTCATGCACCAAAGCTGTGTGGCGGCCTCAAGGAAATCAGTTACCCAACGAGAAGTGACCACTGGAATGAAAATCTGGAGATTCAGTAATAACCTGTGTGAACAGATGAGGTAGGAACACATCAACCTCTCCAGTTTATGCCTTGGAGAGGCTTGAGACTCTGAAATATAATATAATCACAAAAAGTTCTCTTTTTTGGTAGAAATTCAGTGGTGTCATTGAAAATGACATCTCTTCCATGATAACAAATGTTTTATTTGTTAAACAATGAGAGATGGACAGAATTCCTACCCATTAGATTAAGCAGCTATTCTTGCAGAATTCTTCCCCTTTAACAGAGTAAATAGGAAAGAAGTCATGCAAATAATCCGTTGCTTTACAAAAAAAAAAGTCTCCTTTAGTTTTAACACATGACCTTTATATTTCAATTAAAGCATTTGGAGGTCTGGTTACAACTTTTGGTCATGTAGTTATGTTTTTATCCTCAAGGGGGCACTTTAATATAAGCTAAATCACCTCCCAGAAGTATTTTAAATTCTCTGTGAGCAAAACACTTGATTTCATGGAGCATCTGTCTTTCATGATACTGTTTTCCATGTGTATACCTGCACTCTTTTCAGTGTTCCTCTAAAAACTGAATAGAGTTGTCATTGTATAAAATGTGGGATTGTAAGCTAGGCACATCCCATTCTTACCTTTTTCCTTTCATCACAGTTTCCTATTGATACAGGCTTTTTCAGATCAACTAGAAATTGATAGGTATTTTTGTTCTATGAATGGAAAGTAGAATTTAATGCATGAGACTAGGTTGTATCCCTGGAATTATTTTTCACAGTGTTTTCTATTTTTCTAATGTTTGTATTTTAATGAAATATGTGTTTTTGGTTAATACCTCAGTCAAGTTGCAAATTCTTTACAATGCATGTGTCTTTTCACTTTGAAGAATAAAGGTGTTGGGAGACATTCCAGAATACTGTCAAGGAAGAAAAATAATTTCCGCTACACCCTTCTAATGTCTTAACTGAGACCCCCTGTAATAAAAGATAGCTTAACAGGGGAAACAGACATATATTTAATAACATGTATACCCATTCCAGTACTCTTGCCCGGAAAATCCCATGGATGGAGAAGCGTGGTAGGCTACAATCCATGGGGCTGCAAAGAGTCGGACATGACTGAGTGACTGCACTTTCTTTTCTTTCTATACCTTCTGTATACATGGGAGATATAAATGTCAGAGGTAAATATTGAGGAGTAATAGCAACAGGCCAGCCTAGACTGAGACAGCTCAGAGGTAGAGCAGAGATGGAAACAGAATAAAGAAAGGTTACACACCCAGTTCTATAGTATTTCCAAGACTGTAGTCACATGTGGCCTTCAAAGATAGAATCAAAAGTAAGTTTACATTTTCTGACACAGGTAAGAGATGTGTTGTCAGACCCAATCTGTGTACATGATACACACAGTGAGGCCAAAGAAATGGGAATATCAGAGTTTGGAGCAGAAAAAGGTTTATTTGCAGGGCCAAACAAAGAGAAATGGCGGCTCCTGCTCAAAAGTCCTGAGCTTGAACTCTGGCAGCTTTCAGGAAAGAGTTTTAAAGTCAATGGTTGGGGTGAGAGAGTGAGACTTTCTTCTGATTGATTGGTTGCTGGTGAGGTAACAGGCATCCTAGTTACCCTCCTCTCCCTAGGGGAAGAATCTTAGTTCCTGCAGAACAACTCAAAAACAGGGATCAAATTATTCTGCATATCTCTTGAGGAGGAACTGGTACTGTTTTATCCCTGCACTTTTTTTCCTGACTGCTTTTCCTTTGTTTCTGCAATTCCTCACTTCCCTAATTCAGTTCAGTCGCTCAGTCATGTCCGACTTCAACTTCCCTAATTAGTAACTGCAGATGCCTGCTCTGTGGAAATCAGGCAAGGCCTAGGAGACAAAAGTCTTTTTTACAAAAAGACAGGGTGGGGAGAGGGGGTGTGTCATCGAGAGATTTTATACTCAGGAGGACCCTGCAGGTTCCCTCTTTTCTTTGATATTTCTTGCCTGGAAACAGATGCAAGATAAGAAAGGGAATAAAGTTTGGATTCTGTTGTCATTCAGTCACTAAGTCGTGTCCAGCTCTTTGCGACCCCATGGACTGCAGCACACCAGGCTTCCCTGTCCATCACCAACTCCTGGAGTTTCCTCCAACTCATGTCCATTGAGTTGGTGATGCCATCCAACCATGTCGTCCTCTGTTGCCCTCTTCTCCTTTTGCCTTCAATCTTTCCCAGCTTTGGAGTCTTTTCCAGTGAATTGGCTCTTCACATTAGGTGGCCAAAGTGTTGGAGTTTCAGCTTCAGCTTCAGCATCAGTCCTTCCAATGACTATTCAGAGTTGATTTCCTTTAAGATTGACTGGTTTGATCTCCTTGCTGTCCAAGGGATTCTCAAGAGTCTTCTCCAGCACCACAGTTTGAAACCGTCAATTCTTTCTCACTCAGCCTTCTTTACAGTCCAACTCTCACATCCATGGGCTTCCCTTATGGTTCAGCTGGTAAAGAATCCACCTGCAATGCAGGAGACCTGGGTTCAACCCCTGGGTTGGGAAGATCCCTTGGAGAGGAAAAAGGCTACCCACTCCAGTATTCTGGCCTAGAGAATTCCATGGACTGTATAGTCCATGGGGTCGCAAAGAGTCAAAAACAACTGAGCAGCTTTCGCTTTCTTTCTCACATCCATACATGACTACTGGAAAAATCATACCTTTGGCCATATGGACCTTTGTCAGCAAAGTGATGTCTCTGCTTTTTAGTACACTGGATAGCAAGGTTAATAATAAACTTAGCAGGGGAATTTGATTTTAGGGGGAATAACTTTCAGAAGTATGCAGTTCTGAAATGAATATTTATGCCTCTTAAATTATTTGAAATGAATTTTCCTGATAAAGTATTGTTACCTGAAAACTGAGTTTGCTTCTTGGCGAGTGCAAAGCCAAAAAACACAACCACAACAAAGATAGAAGGAAGGATTTATTTCTTGCAACAAGTAAGGAGAACACCAGAGATCTTTCCCAAAGAAGTGTCTGGTCCAAAAACAAAATGGGAAAGTTTTAAGCTAAAGGTACATGCATATTCATGAAACGACTTGATTGATAGAGTCCAAGCTTGAGTTGACTGAAGTCACAATGTTCAGAAAACGTCTACATCATTTTCTCTAGGGTTCTAGTTGATCTGGTGGTTGAGTGCTTCAGGCTGATTTTACCATTAAAATAGAAATGGGTGTCTTTATAACTGATGTTGCTGTTGTTACTCCTCTTGCCTGACAGGCAGTGTTTCTGTATATTTTTGTTTGTTTGCTTCCTTAACATCATTAACTGCTGAGATCTGTTCAAGGGCGAGCGTCTTGGCTGGGTTTAGATCACAGAATGGCTTAGGCCAAAAATGGCTTCTCTTATGTCAAGGAAGCCATGCCTGGTTTTCTTCCTCTGGGATCCCCAACCCTACCTTTCTATAATGTCTTACTTGTAAGATCATTTAGTGTTAATAACTATACCTAATTTATTTACTTAGAATATTGACAGGTAAGTTATCAAGTAATAAAAAATAAAACATAGTAAAAACTTTAAGATCTTTAATACATTTTCATATATTTTTAAAGTTTTAAATATTAACCAACATTTTCATCATCAACCATCAAAGTTAAATATTCAACTTTGTCTAATGTTTTTACAAATATTTTTTCACTCTATGTATCAACAACTACTTTTAACATTAGAATGCTTTTTATCACTCACTCTTAAATTCAGACTCCTTGTAAGTTTAAATAAAATATTTAATTATAGAAGTGATCAACATATAAGTCATATATAATACAAAGCTATGAAAAGCACCAATAAAACTTTGAAGATTATGTCTGCAATGAACTATCTTATTTGCTAATCTCAACTAGGAAAAAAAAAACTAGAAATATTGTTTTATAAAGAAATGCTTTCTGTATGCTAGAGATCTTTTTTACAGAACCCTTATTCAACACATGCTATATTTTTAATATAAATTTAATTTATTCAGTTCAGTTCAGTCACTCAGTCATTTCCGAATCTTTGCAACCCCATGGATGGCAGCACACCAGGCTTCCCCATTGATCACCAACTTCCAGAGCTTGCTGAAACTCATGTCCATTGAGTTGGTAATGCCATTCAACCATCTCAACCTCTGTCGTCCCCTTATCCTCCTGCCTTCAATCTTTCCCAGAATCAGGGTCTTTTCCAAGGAGTCAGATTTTTGCATCAGGTAGCCAAAGTTTTGGAGATTCAGCTTCAGCATCAGTCCTTCCAATGAATATTCAGGACTGATTTCCTTTAGGATGGACTTGTTGGATCTCATTGCTGTCCAAGGGACTCTCAAAAGTCTTCTCCAACACCACAGTTTGAAAGCATCAATTATTCTGTGCTCAAGTTTCTTTATGGTTCAACTCTCACATCCATACATGACTACTGAAAAAAAATACAGCTTTGACTAAATGAATGTTTCTTGGCAATGTGATGTCTCTGCTTTTCAATATGCTGTCTAGGTTTTTCATAGATTTTTTTTCCCCAAGAAGCAAAAGTCTTTTAGTTTCATGGCTGCAGTCACCATCTGCAGTGATTTTGGAGCCCCACAAAATAAAGTCTGTTACTATTTCCATTGTTTCCCCATCTATTTGCCATGAAGTGATAGAACCAGATACCATCATCTTAGTGTTCTGAATGTTGAGTTTTAAGCCAGCTTTTTAACTCTTCTCTTTCACTTTCATCAAGAGGTTCTTTAGTTCTTCGCTTTCTGCCATAAGGGTGGTGTCATATGCGTATCTGAGGTTATTGATATTTCTCCCAACAATCTTGATTCCATCTTGTACTTCATCTAGCCTGGCATTTCACGTGATGTACTCTGCATATAAGTCACAGAAAGCTAATCAAACTAATCACATGGACCACAGCCTTGTCTAACTCAATGAAACTATGAGCCATTCAATGTATTAATAGCTCTCAAATGTCTTTGCACTGTGCTGGGGCACTTAATTTTCTATTCTAGTGTCAGTCTTTATTAGTGAGCATTCCAACTTGGAAATTTTCTATTCAAAAGTTCAAGTATAGGTTGTCAATATACTTGTAATGGTTAAAGTTCAAATTTCATATGAGTTTTGAAGGGGCACAAAATATGCACCCCAAAATATGCTTCTTTGGCATAATGATTAATAGACCTGGTTATTTTTAAGAAATAGTAGACATGGACAGCACTCTGAAAACTGAGTAAAGTTACCCTTCTGCTAGAAACTTATACTGGTATGGAAATTTTTCATTTGTGATGGTGTCTCTCTAGCTGTATCAGGAAAGGACTGTATAATCTCTAGAAACAATAAATGGAGAAGGCACCCCCTTCAATCTGCATAAAAACCATGCCCTAGTTTACTGTGCTTTTCCTGGTAATCTATACCAACTCCTTAGCCCTACAACTTCTTCTTTTGTCTTTAGTTGGAGATAGTGTTTCAGGTGGTGACTTTGGCTATTTCAGAAAGTTACTTTGTTTTTCCTGGCTCTCCTATGTATATAGGAGGTATACATAGTATGAAACCTCAGTTTTCTTGTATTAATCTGTCTTATATGAATTTAATTATTAGACCAGCTAAAGAACTTAAAAAGGAAGAAGATAAATTTTTTTCACCCCTATAGTTTTTTAGCAGCAAGAGGAAATAACAATAAAAATATTGCTGTGAGTTGTATGTCATGCCTGGTGATCAAATTATCTTTGGGTTCAGTCCATAAATTAGTGTGGATTCTAGAATTATGGTTGAATTTCTTTTCTGGAATTCAGGAGGGATCACAGTGTACCCAAGAAACCACAGTAATGTGTAAAATCTGGGTCAATATATTTAGTCTAAAGAAAAGAAAAAGTGAAAGTGAGGTCACTCAGTCCTGTCTGACTCTTGGCAACCCTATGGACTATAGCCTACCCATCTCCTCTGTCCATGGAGTTTTCCAGGCAAGAGTATTGGAGTGGTTGCCATTTCCTTCTCCAGGGTATCTTCCTGACCCAGGATTAGAACCTGGCAAACGCTTTCCTATCTGAGCCACCAGGGAAGCCCATGTTTAGTCTAAGGGAGCAGTAACTTCAGAGAGCTGGCACAGAGGCCCAAGTCTAGTAGCTGTCATTTCTTGGCACAAGGAGGATTCCAAAACTGGAAGCAAGAAATGTCCATAAATAGTTATTGATATGCATGGTGTCCCAGGTACCTCCTCTACTCAACTACAAACCTACTGAAAAGGATATGTCCACATTAAGGACCAGGAGACTCTACTGGAGAAATATGAGAAAGAAGCCAAGTTTCTGGCACTTAGGCACAGGAAACATGGGAAAATCCAAAGAAAACAAAACATGTAAACATAAATATTATAATTGATTACACTTTACCTAATAGTTTTGCTCATCAAGTTTTGGCTCCAAAATTAATTATATTAACATTAAAAACTGAAACCAACGCTCCTTGATCTGTTGCTCCACCTGAGATCACCCATTTCTTAAAAGCTTTGAAGGCTTGAATTATTTCAAGGCAGTGAATCACCAGGTAATATTCATTTCTCACAGACACTAATTAGACCTTGAGGCTCACAGTACTGGAGAGTTTAGTGATTAAGCTTGCACACACCAGGGGGTTACTCAGACTAGCGTCCTTTCCATATGCTTTGCTTTTCTCTTTAGGCTACTCTACTACTAGATAGCATTCATTAAGATGTGTAATTTCCATAAAACTAATAAAGTTGAGAGTTTAAAAATGCATAAATATAATGTTATAAAACAGAATTTTATCGGGCAGCATCTTGGAGACACTTGGAAAAAGAGGAGTTTTATTTTTCTTCCTTTTGAAGTTGAGCTAAACTCTTGAAGCCCCAGTTAATTGAGTGTCAAGATATCAAACAATAGGAAGGACCAATAAGCATTCAATGGTCTCCTTCCTGAGAACTTATGTTGGATAAATGATACGTGAACTTTAAAGCTTTAGCTTTTCTGTCTCCTCTTAACTTACAACCCTTACATCCATTTACGAGAAAGCTTCAAGTACCAAGCAGAGATCCAAAGAAAGATTAGAAAATGAGATTGGACCATTACTATTTTTCTGGCAGATGGTTCCAGATGGCCTTGTCTAAAACTGGCCAAATGATTCCGTAATATAGACTTTTGTTACTCTCTTCCCAGAGATGAAGGTAAACAAATGAGTAATAAAAATGAATTTTTCTATTGTACACATGGATTAACTTCAGGGAAAGTAAAGCAAAGTATAAATACATGCATACACAATCACATATATATTTCTGGGTATATATATATATATATATATACTGCTTCCTTGATAGCTCAGTTGGTAAAGAATTCTCCTGCAATACAGGAGACCCCTGTTCTATTCCTGGGTTGGGAAGATCCCCTGGAGAAGGGAAAGGCTAACCACCCTGGAATTGCACACACATAAGTAACCATTTGTTTACATGACAGTTGTATTTTTCCAACTGTGAATAACCTCAGATATTTGTTCAGTATATTCTCTTGAGAAAATATTTCCTGAAACATACCCTGCATATTAATAATTGTGAATCAGTTATAAAAAGCCTGTGATTTTATATAAAAAACCATCAAGAACCACTACTAGGGCTTTTCTTGGGGCACAAAGATTAACATTTGGCTCGAAGAAACCATTGTGTAGTCAGCATAGAAAGAATGACTATAATTTGTTCCAGAGGTTAAATATAAACATCATGGTGGTATTTAAATGAATAATAATATACAAGGAAATGGTGTTGCTATTTCTGTAAGTCATCTGTTACTAAACAAGTCTGTGATTCTGTAACTGAAGAGACCTGAAAAATATCGATTAAAGGAGTGTATCCTTAGGGCTGAAACACATCTTAGTGTTTTTGGAGAAAGAATGTGTCGAGGAAAAGAAGTGGATACAAGTGCTGAGATATGTACACATTCTTAAAATCTGGAACTAAAGATTTTTCTTTTTCACAAAAGCTGAGAGAGAGAGAAATGCTAGCATATATATGTGCTCTGGTCATCTGATGCAAAGATACTGATGAGGCTGACTTGGTGATGCAACAGCATTCCCTCAGACTATCAAATTCTCTTTCTTTCCAAATTATTATTTTTATTTTTCTAGAAACTTTCACCTGTATCAAAATTCTTTTGAGAAGTTAGAGGATATTTGGAGAAAAATATCTTGATAACAACTTGGGCCTTAGGCTATAATGTGAGAGGGCCAAACTAAGGGACCAAGAGAAAATGTAAGATTGCAAGATGGGAGAAGTAAAACCAGCTGAAGTAGTCTCTGAAGTCCACATGTCTTCTCCGTCATCTTCAAAACTCTTCAACTAGACAAATGTGCACCTGCATACACATACACACACACACACAGAGACCATGTTTTCAGTTGAGGTTCCAAGGCTTCAAAATGCTGGAAGTATCTTTGGAAATGGTAAAGAAGTCTAAGAAGTAGGACTTATTAGGCTGACATAGGTGGAATAAACGCAGTAAGTGTTTCAGAAAGCAGACAAGCGTGTGGAAGTCAATGAGTCAGAAACTTTAAATTTGGTAACTCAGCGAGGGTTAAAAAGAAGGATAAGAAGCAGAGGGTGATCTAGCTCATGCCTACCTTTTATAAATCTGTAAATGCCCATGTTTAGTACACAGTAGTTTCTGTCATCTTGATTTGATGATCATCATTGTCAAACTCTTGATGCATTGGTAGAGCGCGTTTTGAATCTGCAGATTTTAAGGACAAGTCCTTTGGGCCCTGGTGAACCACAAATTCACTCTATGACATATCTGAAACTTTGTTATTTTTCTAATGTCTAAAGATTAAATAAATAAGAAGATGTGAATAAGAAACTAGTTATTAAGGATTCCAGATGTAAGTTGCTAAGTTTCTTACTATATTCTTTTCTTCAAGAAATGTAGCTCTGAGCTCTACTTGTTTTTATTTTCTCTCTCTATGCTCTTATAAGTTTATGGGATAAAATATTTCAGCTCCTTATTGTGCAACTTTTGAAAATGAAAGCAAAGGAAAGCCATCAAAAGAAATAATCATCAAAATGTATAAGGGAGGTGCTTATATATTAGTACTAAGGGAAAAGAGAATAAAATAGTTTAGGTTGACATAAGGGAAAATAACCAGTGGCAAAATGCCTGTCTGTGTTTGAGGTGGAGGAGCTGATAACTGATGAATGTAGACATTGTATGATTTGAGGTCAACCAAATGAAGAGAAATTTTGAGGATATGACATTGCATATGTAGTTTGGGTGTCATATGTGTGGTACTATATTTCAAGTCCATGGGAAGAAGTGATATTTATAGGATATTAAGGTTTCCCATATGACACAGTGGTAAAGAATTTACCTGGAGACTCAAGAGACATGGGTTCAGTCCCTGGGTCAAGAAGATCCACTGGAGTAGGAAATGGCAACCCACTCCAATATTCTTGCCTGGAACATTCCATGGAGGAGCCTGCCAGGCTACAATCCACAGGGTGGCAAAGAGTTGGACACAACTGAGCATACACACATTAAGGATAGAATAAAAAATACAGAGGAATAATGATAAGTGAAAGAGAAGAGTGAAAAAGTTGGCTTAAAACTCAACATTCAGAAAACTAAGATCACAGCATCTGGTTCCATCTCTTCATGGCAAATAGATGGAGAAACAATGGAAACAGTGAGAGACTTTATTTTGAGGGGCTCCAAAATCACTGCAGACAGTGACTGCAGCCATGAAATTAAAAGATGCTTGCTTCTTGGAAGAAAAGTTATGACCAACCTAGACAGTATATTGAAAAGCAGTGACATTACTTTGCCAACAAAGCTCCGTCTAGTCCAAACTATGGTTTTTCCAGTGGTCATGTATGGATGTGAGAGTTGGACTATAAAGAAAGCTGAAGGCCCAAAAATTGATGCTTTTGAACTGTGATGTTGGAGAAGACACTTGAGAGTCCCTTGGACAGAAAGGAGATCCAACCAGTCCATCCTGAAGGAAATCAGTCCTGAGTGTTCTTTGGAAGGACTGATATTCAAGCTGAAACTCCAATACTTTGGCCACCTCATGTGAAGGACTGACTCATTTGAAAAGACCCTGATGCTGGGAAAGATTGAAGGAAGGAGGAGAAGGGGAAAACAGAGGATGAGATGGTTGGATGGTATCACCGACTCAATGGACATGAGTTTGAGTAAACTCTGAGAGTTGGTGATGGACAGGGAGGCCTGGCGTGCTGTGATTCATGGGGTCGCAGAGAGTCGGACACAACTGAGCGACTGAACTAAACTGAACTGAATGAGAAGCCTGTAACTGAGGGTTCTCTTGAAACATTTTAGAAAATCTTCAGATTTTTCAAATATGTTTCTTTAAAGTGGAAATCATAACTTCACTTCTATCCTGTGGATCTCTTTAAATCTAAAGCAAGTGTCTTTTAGATAGCATATAGTTGGGGCTTGAGGCTTGTTTTTTGCTGTTGTTTGTTTATTTTTTAATATACTTAGTCACTCTGTATCTTTTGATTGATAGGTTTAATCCATTTACATTTAAAATAATTATTGATAAGTAAGGACTCATTACTTCTATTTTGTGAACCATTTCCTGTTTTGTTCTTCTCTTGCCTCTTTTTTCTTGCTATCTTTTTTTGTGTGTGTGGTGACATACTTTGATTCTTTTCTCCTAACTACTGTGTATCTGCTGTGGATTTTTCTTTTATGGTTACCCTGAGGTTTGCAACAAATCTCATAATTCTAACAATCTATTTTAAGCTGATAACAACAAAAGCTCTACACTTTTACTTCTACCCCCTATACTTTGTTATTGATATCAGCATTTACTTCCTTTTATATTGTGTAGCCATTAAAAATTTTTAGTGGTCACAGTTATTCTTAGTAATATCTTTTAACTTTTATAATAGGATTAAAAGTTATTTACATGGCATCATTACAATATTACAGTATTTGTATTTGTCTGTGTGTTTACCTTTACCAGTGAGATATGTGCAATATTTTGTATTGCTTTTTAGCATCTATTCATTTCAATTGAAGGATTCCCCTTGGTAATTCTTATAGGGAAGGGCTAGTGTCAACAAACTACCTCAGGTTTTTTTGGTTATTGTTTTTGTTGTTGTTGTTGTAATCTGGTAAAGTCTTTATCTGTCCTTTAATTTTTTTGTACTATAAATGTAAATGCATATACAGTTAATGTTACTGAGAAAGGCATGGAATAAAATGGAGGTAGAATAAAGGAAGTAATAAGAGAAACTACAAAGGAAATATTAAAGAATAATCCCATGAATAAGTGCAGGAAGAGAAAGGGTACTCTTACATGCCATGAGGTCAAACAGGTCCACACGTTTATCACCCACTAGCATCCAAGTCTTATAATTTTTTCCCCGAAAACTTACTGTTTTTATTTAAAAGTAGGACTCCAGCAAGTATGTAAGATATCTTCAGTCCCAAAACACCATCCTCAAGTTGACCTCCTCCAATATTTTTCATTCCATAGTTTGAAAGGCTTTGTGCTCTGTAATGGGATGCCAGGTTGGAAAATTGAAAGGACATGATTGCTGCTGAAATAATCAGAGTTCTAAAGGGAGATAAGCCAGCTTGTGAGTCTGTATCTATCCATAAAACGCACAATGAGTTTATTATCTGGTCTGCCAGCATTCAAAACAGACTTTGACTGAATGACAGTACCAGAAATCCAAATTTAAGCAATTATTCTGGCATACTGTAGCTGCCGGCAGTGTACATAGCTTGACATGGTCATTAGTTTTTGTGCTGCTTTAGAGAAGATGTGTTACCAGAAACCCAATTTACTCCTGACAGGATACAATTGGGCACCCACAGCGTGGAGACTGTCAAGGGTTTCTTCTAAGAAAAGCAGGCTGCAGACATAAGGTGCCCTGTATCAGAAATAGATCTATACATCTAGGGATTTTTCAGTACTCAATTTTTTGCCTCCTTATCCATTATAAATATCTCTTTCCCTCTGCTAGTAATAGTTAACATAAACAAAGAACATTTTTCCTATATTAAAGCCCTACAGCATGGATAATGGCATCCTATTCAAAACGATGGTGGGACAGCTGGCCTGCATGTTGGTGGTGAAATAAAAAGAAGGGTAACAGAAATGCATGCCAAGTGGGGAATAAGTTCACAATGAGAGGTGACTGAGAACGTCAGAGACCGGAAACTGTCTTCATGTGCCCTCACACCTGGCTCCACCAAATCCTGACATTTGAAACTTTAAGCATGAATTTGAAAGACATGTCATAAGACGAAAAAAGTCTCAGCCTGATGAACATGAGTAGGTTGTAATATAATGATGTACTTTTGACTCTCAAGTAGCAAAACAGCTGAAATACTGATTGTTAGCCAAAAGTCACTTGTTTCTGGTTAGCATTTAGAACTTTGTTGCAAGACCAGGGAGTTTTTTTTTTTTTATTTATTTAATTCAGTCCAAAATACTGTAAAAGTTTCTCAAACAAAGAAGGAGTGTGGGCTGGCAGGATTAAATATTCTATGAAGAGGGAAGAAAATGGGTAAGGGAATATGATTTTTAAGAAAAATTCTCTGTTTAAGGCACATGATTTATGAATTTGGTCATCAGAGAAGAGATTGTCAGATTAACTTCAGTGCATATTTTAAAGAATATTTAATAGGTGATAAACAGGTCGGTTGATGCATGCATTTATTAAACAAACATTTAGTCAATATCTACTATATTCCAGGCATCATACCATTCAGATTCTGAAAATACAGCAGTGAATAAGAGATGTTTCAAGCTAGCAAGTGGCTAATATTCTTAAGTGAATGATTCACAATAAACACATTGGGTTATTTCAGTGGTGACACATCTTAAAAAGAAATTGAAGCAAGCTCACATCCCAGCTTACAAGTGTTCAACATCAGATATGGGGGTTAAGAAAGATCTGTCTGAGGAGGTGACATTTGAGTTGGCCACATGTAAGGAAGAAAGAGATGCTTCAGGCAGAGGAATGGCACTTTACAGTGACTCTGGAAAAATGAGCTTAAGAAAGAAAAGAGGACCAATGTGGATAAATCTTACTGACAAAAAGTGAGGATGCAGTTTATAACAGATGAGAAACAGAGGTAGAGACCGGGTCATGGAGAAACTCTGAGGCTAGTAAAAAGCCCAGTTTTAAATCACTGTGGATTTTAAGAAGACAAAGTTACTAACTAACAGACTTGTGGCTGTATGTCAGGAAAGACACAGTAATGACTTAGACAATGTGTCTCATGAAGATGAATAGATTTGAGATGTGCTTTAAAAGGAGTATTAATAGGAATTTCTCAGTCATTGGATACAGAAATTGATGAAATAAAAAAGTAGCAAGAATGCTTCTTGGCTTTTGATTTGAGCCCCAGACTGAAAACAACACAAATATTCCTTCAAAAGGTAAATAGTTAGAGCAAAATATAGTCCATTCATACTGTGGTATACTACTCAGCTATTATAAGGAAGCAACCATTCATACAACAGCTTGGATGATGCTGAATTCAGGGGAATTACTTTGAGTGAAAAAAAGCCAAACTCAAAAGGTTATATACACTGCGATTCCATTTATATAGCATTATGAAACAAAATATACAGAGGTGAAGATATACTGGTAGCCAGGGATTATGGAAGGGAGCAGGAAGGATGTAGCTGTGGCCTTTCAAGGGTTTTATGTGTGATCCTAGAGATGAAAATATTCTGTGGCTGTGATGGTCACACACACACAAAAAAATCTATACGTGAGACAAAATTTCATAGAATTAAATACAAGCACAGACCAATGAAGCCTATAAAAGATGAAATTTGAATAAGATTACATTGATAGGAAGTGTATGGTTATAACCTGTAACTATAGTTATGCAAGATGATATAATGGGGAGGATCTCTTGAATAGTAAATGGAATATCTCTTGTTATCTTATAATTGTATGTAAATCTACATCTCAAAATAAAAATAAATTAACTCCTGGCATTATGAAGAGAAGGTAAAATTGAATGCTACAATATCTGTGATCTCAGTGAGAAAATTTATGGAAGGATAGCTGTTGGTTTTACTGATTACATCATTCAAATTGCTCTTTTAAAATTCTCTTCTCTTGGATTGTGGCTGCTTGTTTTACAAACAAAAATAGAAGTAATTCCCTGTAGTGCCTATCTCTGTTCCCTTAACAACACTTCTTTCACCTTTGCATTGAATAAGGTGAGTTCTGTAAGTGCTTTCATATTGTGGATGATGCACCACCTGTAACAAAATCACCTGGTATGTTAATAGCAGAGTCCTACACTACCCCCTGGGCTACTTAGAATTTGGGTGCATAGTAATTATCTCCAAGAAACTGTGTAAGGCTGCTTTTAAATGATTCCAGCACTTTAGTGCTAGATGAAATATCCTATTTATAGAAAGGAAAGGAGTAAGCATCATGGTTGAGGACATGCTTTGAAGCCAGCCAGGCGTATGTTGGCTTTCTTTATCCATCACATCTTAACTATTGGAATTCCATCAAATGTATTGACTTTTTAAAATCTCAACTTCTTCTTTTTTTAAATACTAATAATAGCACATGATTTGGTGAAGAATCAATGTTAAAAATTTGTATTGCTTGGAAAATTGACTGAAAAAAAAAGCTACACAGTAATATCCATACCTCTTTACCTCTCACTCCCTCTATCCATGTATGTATGTATGGATGAATGTATCTATTTGTGGTATCTACTTTTCTTTTTCTATAAATTTGATGTGTAAATGCTTATGATATGTTTCCTATTTTAAATTGTAAACATTTTAAGACAAAGACGTGGATATTTGTTTTTTTCAATATCTCACTAAGGTCCTGATGCCCTGTTGCTATGGTTCAATTGCTCAGTTGACTTTTTCAAAATATTAACCAACATTTTCATCATCAACCATCAAAGTTAAATATTCAACTTTGTGTAACATTTTTACAAATATTTTTTCACTCTATGTACCAACAACTACTTTTAACATAAGAAGGCTTTTTATCACTCACTCTTAAATTCAGACTCTGTGTAAGTTTAAGAGATTTAATTATAGAAGAAGTGATCAACATATAAGTCATAAACAATGAAAAACTATGAAAAGCACCAGTAAAACTTTGAAGATTATGTCTGCAATGAACTATCTTATTTGCTAATCTCAACTAGGTAAAAAATAAAACTAGAAAAATTGTTTTATAAAGAAATGCTTTCCGTATGCTAGAATTCTTTTTTATAGAACTCTTATTCAATACATGCTATATTTTTAATATAAATTTAATTTATTCAGTTCAGTTCAGTCGCTCAGTCATGTCCAACTCTTTGTGACCCCATGAACTGCAGCATGCCAGACTTTCCTGCCCATCACCAACTCCCAGAACTTGCTCAAACTCATATCCGAGTCAGTGATGCCATCCAACAATCTCATCCTCTTTCATCCCCTTCTTCTCCTGCTGCCTTCAATCTTTCCCAACATTAGAGTCTTTTCCAATGAGTCAGTTCTTTGTATCAGGTGGCCAAAGTATTGGAGCTTCAGCATTAGCCCTTCCAATGAATATTCAGGGTTGATTTCCTTTAGGATGGACTGCTTTGATCTCATTGCTGTCCAAGGGACTCTCAGGAGTCTTTGTCAGCACCACAGTTGGAAGCATTAATTATGAGGTGCTCAACCCTCTTTATGGTCCAACACTCACATCCATACATGACTACTGAAAAAAACATAGCTTTGACTAAATAGATGTTTCTTGGCAATGTGATGTCTCTGCTTTTTAATATTCTGTCTAGGTTTTTCATGGCTTTTTTCCTAAGGAACTAGTGCCTTTTAATTTTATGGCTACAGCCACCATCTGCAGTGATTTTTGGAGCCTAAGAATATAAAGTCTGTCCCTGTTTCCATATTTCCCCATATATCTGCCATGAAGTGATGGGACTGGATGCCATGATCTTAAATTTTTTGAATATTGAGTTTTAAGCCAGCTCTTTCATCTCT
Organism: Cervus canadensis; assembly: GCF_019320065.1. Taxonomy (NCBI): domain Eukaryota; kingdom Metazoa; phylum Chordata; class Mammalia; order Artiodactyla; family Cervidae; genus Cervus; species Cervus canadensis. The sequence goes on along the minus strand of NC_057388.1, from coordinate 32,374,103 downwards.
TCTTTCACCTTCATCAAAAGGCTCTTTAGTGTCTCTTTACTTTCCACCATTAGGGTGGTATCATCTGTGTATCTGAGGTTATTGGTATTTCTCCCAGCAGTATTGATTCCACCTTGTGATTCATTCAGCCTGGCATTTTTCATGATGTACTCTGCATAAAACTTAAATAAGCAGGGTGAGAGTATACAGCTTTGATGTACTCCTTTCCCAATTTTAAACCAGTCCATTGTTCCATGTCCAGTTCTAATTGTTGCTTCTTGACCTGCATATGGGTTTCTCAGGAGGTAAGTAAGGTGCTCTGGTATTCCCATCTCTTTAAGAATTTTCCACAGTATGCTGCAATCCACACAGTCAAATCTTTAACATAGTAAGTGAAGAAGACTTTTATCTGGAATTCCCTCACTTTTTCTATGATCCAGTAGATGTTGGCAATTTGATCTGATTCCTCTGCCTATTCTAAACACAGCCTGAACATCTGGAAGTTCTTGGTTCATACACTGTTGAAGCCTTCCTTGAAGAATTTTGAGCATTACCTTGCTAGCATGTGAAATGAGCACAGTTTTATGGAGGTTTGAACATTCTTGGGCATTGCCCCTCTTTGAGATTAGAATGAAAACACATTTTCCGGCCAGTTTGCCAAGTTTTCCAAATTTGCTGACATATTTCATGAATCACTTTAACAGCATCATCTTTTAGGATTTGAAATAGCTCAGCTGGAATTCTGTCTCCTCCACTAGCTTTGTTCATCATCATGACCACATGACTGCACATTCCTGGATGTCTGGCTCTAGCTGAGTGACCACACCATCATATTTATCTGGGTCATTAAGACCTTTTTTGTATAGTTCTTCTGTGCCTTCTTGCCACCTCTTCCTAATCTCTTTTACTTCTGTTAGGTCCTTGCCATTTCTGTCCTTTATTCTCATCTTTGCATGAAATGTTCCCTTGGTATCTCTGATTTTCTTGAAAAGATCTCTAGTCTTTCCCATTCTACTGTTTCCTTCTATTTCTTCGCATTGTTCACTTAGGAGGGCTTTCTTTCTCCTTGCTTTTCTCTGGAACTCTGCATTCAATTGGGTATATCTTTGTCCTTTGTCTTTCACTTCTTTTCTCAACTATTTGTAAAGCTTCCTTAGACAACCATTTTGCCTTGTTGTGTTTCTTTTTCTTGGGGATGGTCACTGCCTTCTGCACGGTGTTACTAACCCTCCATCCACAGTTCTTCAGGCACTCTATCTGGATGCTCTGGTTGATTGAAAAAGTTATTGATTGATATCATCTTTAGTTATAGATGTTGATAAATTTGGAAAAAGATGAGCATGTAGGTATTTTGTCCATTATTGTGAGAAACAGTTAATGAAATTCATGAACTATTTCTTTGCTATATCTTATGTAATGTTCAAGTTCATGTTTGTCACCAGGATTTGACATCTTATCTTTCTAGAACATTTGGGCCCATTTTTTTGTCATTTACCTTATCTCTAAATTGGCCTCAAAAAAAATGTAATTATTAATTAAATATTGACAGGGGATGAGCCGTTATATTCCAGCATCTAACTAATATGCTATTAAATATTATGGATCCATGAAAATTAACTCCCTGTTTTGAAATAAGTAATTTCTGTTGTTTATTTTATCTCATATTTGAGCTTACAAAAAGTCAGGCATATTAACTCAGTTAAATGTGAATATACCTCTGACAGAACTGGAGGGTTTACCAGCTCTGCACATCTTGGCATAGACATTTGTTGAAAACAAATTTTTTTTTTTCCTTTCTCATTCTGCTGACATCTTAAGAACCACTATATATATAGAATCATTGTGGCAAATTAATCTCTAAATGATGTATGAAATGAAATATCCTTGCCAACTTCAGATAATGGACTGAGATCTGCTGTGCTCAGTCACTTCTTTGAATGTGTATTTGTGTTCAATTGTATTTATCATTCCTCTGGTTTTTTTTTTTTTTTTACTGTAAATGTATTTAACTTTTTTTTTCAAAAATTAATCTAAGATATTGGGGTACTCATTTAGACCTGATAAGCAATTATTGAGATTAACTTTGGAAATTATATTGTGGAATAAAAATGCATCCACATATTATTTGTGTGTAGAAGCACAGTTTTAATTTATTTATTTAGGTTATAGCAACTTCCCAAAGTCACTTAGGTCAATTATGTGCTAGGAATGTAAATTTATTCAAAGAATTCTGAGGCACATTAACGATACCTGAAAATTCTTGCACTATACTAACTAACATCAAAGAGCTGAGTCACACATGTTTAAGATTGTTATAAGATACTTGAGTTTCAGATTATCCACAGGTTTCAAAATTAATTTTCAGAGCATTAAATATATTAAACCATAGAGATTTGGAAAAGAGAAATGCTCTTTGAACTTCAATTTAACTTTGAATAATAGACTTTTTTCTCATTGTAAAAAAAGATGCTGATTTTTTTCTGAAAATAATGTGACATCATTAGTCACTATGGATATTTTCAAATACCTCAAAAGGATAAATACATATGTAATGTAAAAAAATATAAGTAAATGTCCAAAGAAGAGACTCTGTTACAGATACAGCAAGGATTCATAACCATTTACCCTCTTTTCCTTGGGAATATTTTAGTTTAATTCCTCTTTTCCCAGGGATACAAGATAAAGGGGAAATGGAGTGAGCACCCTCTAGTCATGATGCAAGGAATAAAATCTTAATATCAATTACTAATTCACAATTTCTACTTCATTTCTTGTTAGATTTCAGAGGAGAAGTATTTTCTATCTTTTTAAAATTGAAATATAGTCAATTTGCATTATTGTGTTGGTTTCTGGTAAACAGCAAAGTGATTCAATTATATATATATATATACACGCACATACATATGTGTATATATACACTCTTTTTCAGATTATTTTGCATTACAGGTTATTAAAATATATTGAATATAGTTCCCTGTGCTATACAGTAGGTCCTTGTTGTTTATCATTTTTATATACACTGATTTATATCTGCTAACCCCAAACTCCTAATTTATCCCTCCCTACCCTTTCCCCTTTGATAGCCATCAGATTGTTTTCTATGTCTGAGAGACTGTTTTGTAATAAGTTCCTTTGTATCATACTTTAGATTCCATATACAAGATATCACAGACACTTCCCTTTCTCTGTCTGACGTACCTCAGTTAGTATGATATTCTCTAGGTCCACACATGTTGCTGGGCTTCCCCAGTGGCGCAGTGGATAAAGAACCCACCTGCAATGCAGGAGACACAGGAGATGTGGGAGATGCAGGTTCAATCCCTGGGCTGGGAAGATCCCCTGGAGGAGGAAATGGCAACCTACTCCAGTATTCTTGCCTGAGAAATCCCATGGACAGAGCAGTCTGGCAGACTACAGTCCATGGGCTCACAAAGAGTCAGACATGACTGAGCGACTAAACACTTACCCATGTTGCTGCAAATGGCATTATTTCATTCTTTTTATGGCTGAGTAATATTCCATTGTGTATATACACACACAAAATCTTCTTTATCTGTTCTTTTGTTGATGGACATATTTCTGTGTCTATATGTTGGCTGTTGTAAATAGTGCTTCTACTAACATTGGAGTGCATGTATATTTTTAAATTTGAGTTTTCTTCTTTTCTGGATATAAGTCCGAGAGTGGGATCACAGGATAATTTGGTAATTATATTTTTCATTTTTCAAGGAACTTCCATGCTATTTGCCCTAGTGGTTGTACCAATTAACATGCCCACCAACAGTATAGGAGGGTTCCCTTTTTCCCACATCCTCTCCAGCATTTATTGTTTGTAGATTTTTTGATGATGGCCATTCTGCCCAGTGTGTGATATCTCCCAGTGTGTGATATCTGTAATTTTGATTTGCACTTCTCTAATAGTTAGTGATGTTGAGCATCTTTGCTTGTGCCTTTTTAACCATCTGTATGACTTCTTTGGAATAATGTCTATTTAGATCTTCTGCCCCTGTTTCTTTTTTCTTTCCTTTTGAGCTGCTTGAGCTGTTTGTCCCTTTTAAATTTACACAGACAAACCGTTCAATACATCTTGAGAGACAAAGGTTGATGTCTGTCCCTACTTTAAGTTGGATTTCCCATGAAAAAGATTTGGAGAAGAGATTCTACCTAAGGATTTATTAATAATTGGAGAATGCTCTTGGGAATAACTTCTGCAAGGAAGTAAGAGAAGCAGGCTTGAGTGGAGGAAGCTAATTTCCAATGCAGTTGGAAGAGAAAGAAAGTGATAGTGTTAGTTGCTCAGTGGTGTCCAGTGTCTGATTCTTTGAGACCCTATGGACTGTAGCCGGCCAGGCTCCTCTGTCCATGGAATTCTCCAGGCAAGAATAATGAAATGAGTAGCCATTCCCTTCTCCAGGGGATCTTCCTGACCCAAGTATCACACCTGGGTTTCCTGCATTGCAGGAAGATTCTTTACCATCTGAGCCACCAGGGCAAGCCCACAATCAATTTAATGAGAAGTTCTAGAATTGGGACAGCTCTTAACATTTGTCCCAGATTGAGGCTTGCCGGTTAGGTCTGTATCTCCCCACACTGATCTGCCCCCGGAGAGAGTGAAACATAGTGTGACACAACTCGCTTTGGCCAAGTGCAAGTTTCTGTAAACATCTCAGCTGTGAGTCACTGGAAGCTTAAATCCCCAGAGCTTTAGTGTCCCATTCCTAAGGGTCAGAGGTGATATTATATGGTACAAAGTCTTGCCAAAATCAAATATTCTATAAGATCTTAGACAATGGTTCTGTTCATTACACTTTCAATAGGAAAGGAAAATCCATACCTGTGTCATATTTATCCAAGTCAATAAGGATTACTGTGTTTCCAGGGTATAATGTATTTGTTGTAATCAATTAATCACTATGTAGATAATTAGCCTTTTCACAGAATGATGTTTGATTAGGTGCTCAGTATTGATTTCTGTTTCTGTAAGATCTGAGATTCCCCAATAGCAGTAGCTAAATTCAATTTGGAGAATGGAAGGCTAACAGTTGATAGCTGTTAGACTCCATTCCAAGGCAGTTTAGACTCCACCTCTGGTCATCACGACTACTCTATTCATGAGCCTGCTATTGGAGAGCTGAAGAAAGGGGTGGGTTGACATCAACTGAATGAGTTGTTGGATCTACATAGCTTTTTAGGCCTCTTCCATGTGGGTTGCCTTGTACCCACCCCATGTGAAGTCCCTCAGTCATGTCTGACTCTTTGCGACCCCATGGAGTGTAGCCTACCACGCTCCTCCATCCACGAGATTTTCCAGGCAAGCGTACTGGAGTGGGTTGCCATTTCCTTCTCCAGAGGATCTTCCTGACCCAGGGATTGAACCTGGGTCTCCCGCACTGTAGGCAGACGCTTTACCCTCTGAGCCGTACCCACCCCCATAGGGCCATCCATATAGCTCTTGTCCACGCCTCCTTATCCTTCCCCATCCTCTCAGTCCCCTTCAAGGCCCCAGTCAGCTAGCCAAGCCATTTACTACCCCTTTTATTTCACATGCATACTGATTTTAAGATACTTCTATGTAGCAAGTCAATGAGTAGGTGTGACACCTAAGTAAGGTTCAGCAGTGTGGGAGAATTTCACCTCATTATTACCTTTCAATGCCACCTCTGACTGAATATTAATGAAGTAGCAATACATTTTTTTGTTCACACCTATACACAAAGTCACATCATCTGTGAACTGCCCTTAGATCATATTCTTTTCTATCATAAGAGACTTCTTCCCAATATAGATACAAGTGTGAGTTGAAAGAGAGAGCTATAATTTGAATATTTTCAAATACAGATATAAGGATTATGCAATCTATCTTCTAGGTTTATTGAGAGAAAAAATGAGATAATGAATATGTAAAATCAATTGGAATATCAGAAACTATGCTATTAGTTGTATTTTTTATCATATAACAAAATGAAAATTATATTATGATAAGCAGAGACTCAATAACCAGATTAGCTACAATAACATTTGAGATCTTGAGCTGAAATAGAAAAAATAAAAGGTAAACATTAATATGCTTCCCTGGTGGCTCAGAGGTTAAAGCAACTGCCTGCAATGCGGGAGACCTGGGTTCGATCCCTGGGTTGGGAAGATGCCCTGGAGAAGGAAACCCACTCCAGTACTCTTGCCTGGAGAATCCCATGGACGGAGGAGCCTGGTGGGCTACAGTCCATGGGGTTGCAAGGAGTCAGACATGACTGAGCGACTTCACTTTCACTTTCAAACATTAATATATGTGCTAGGAGTTCCACATATATTGTCTTAGAGGATTCAAGAGTTAATAAAAAGAAGACTGTGTCAAAATGTAAAGTAACATACTGCTTCTTTCATCAAGGAGATATTGATATAAACAAACAAACAAATAAATGAAAGATTACTGAAACAGTTGCAAGGAATAATGCTCCCAGGACAAAGCTCAATTATGTCACAAATTTTCTTTGATTCTTTACACTCAGAAGAAAGGTTTTTTTAGGCTCTAAAAGCCTATGTTCCCATCCTGTATGTTGATGATCAGGTGAATTTCTCTTTGTAGATTAGCTACTCAATTACACACAGACACACATACTCACACATAGAAACACACACATACATACACACACACACACACCCTACTGCCTACAACTTCTTTCCCTATTGCTAGCCTGTGACAAAATCAAAATTTTGTAATGCATGTGGATTTATAGGAAAAGTTACAGCATGTATAGCTCCAATATATTTTACTTTACCACAATTGAATAAAAGTGTGATGAGGATGCCAGATATTTGATACTGATTTATATTAAATAATCTTACAATATGTGCATTTCAAGAGAAAAATCCCTTTACTTACAATCAATTTGTATGAATAGTTTACCTTACTATTCTTATTTCAGTAATACTAAGGTTGAATAGCATTCTTAGGTCTAATTGGCTAGACAGCTTATTGAGCAGTGGTATGAAACCAGCTTGGAGTTTATCATTTAAATCATCCTCAAAATGATAGACTTGCTTGTGTATAACCAAATTAATGATATCTGTCTAAAGCACTGTAAAGTTTATGGTTTGGAACTGATGAACTCTTGGGTTATTTGCTCTTCTAGAATTTGAATACTGATACTTATAGTTACAAATAATTCTCTCTGATCAAATGACTTTAACTCAAAGAATCAAATGTTCAATCTAAATCAGTGGTATATTACATTTGATTTTTTTTTATTACAAAACTTTTGAACATACTTTCCGTTTCCACTACAAAGATTTTGATACTTGCCAGGTTCAGTTAACTGCTTTCTGTTAGTGAAATTAGAGAGCCTACATTTTATATTCTTACAATGGGTAGTTTTGCCAAGATAGATGTTGTTTTAATGGTTTGGTGCATAATCTGGCAGTCAGAAGAATGTAGAGCACTAACAGTAAATCATATGCCATTTGGCAACAAGATCTTGCATATAGCCGTTTTCTGTGACTTAGAGACACGTGCACGCCAATGTTCATCGCAGCACTGTTTATAATAGCCAGGACATGGAAGCAACCTAGATGCCCATCAGCAGACGAATGGATAAGGAAGCTGTGGTACATATACACCATGGAATATTACTCAGCCATTAAAAATAATTCATTTGAATCAGTTCTAATGAAATGGATGAAACTGGAGCCCATTATACAGAGTGAAGTAAGCCAGAAAGATAAAGACCATTACAGTATACTAACACATATATATGGAATTTAGAAAGGTGATAATGATAACCCTATATGCAAAACAGAAAAAAGAGACACAGATGTACAGAACAGACTTTTGGACTCTGTGGGAGAAGGCGAGGGTGGGATGTTTTGAGAGAACAGCATCGAAACATGTATATTATCTATGGTGAAACAGATCACCAGCCCAGGTTGGATGCATGAGACAAGTGCTCGGGCCTGGTGCACTGGGAAGACCCAGAGGGATCGGGTAGAGGGGGGGTGGGAGGGGGGATCGGGATGGGGAACACATGTAAATCCATGGCTGATTCATGTCAATGTATGACAAAACCCACTACACTATTGTAAAGTAATTAGCCTCCAACTAATAAAAAAAAATGAAAAAAAAATTAAAAAAATATATATAGTTTTCTTTAAGTCTTACATCTACATATTGCATCTGTAAGTTTCAGCCTATACTGAAATTCATGTGAATGAAATATAAAAAATAAAATATAAGCAGCCATACTAAAACTAAGATCAATTTTCATTTTAATCCCCCTGATTGTTTCCTAAACTTCTATGTACTGCTTTTTGAAATTGTATTATTTATAAATTAATATTGAAACAATTTGGGGTTCTATTGAGATGATATAAAATGGTTTTCTTCTGTCTAGGTTTCTAAGACTACTAAGGAAGCACTGAGACTTCCACTTAGGTCAACAATTTAAATGAACACCATTGACAAAGTATATTTAGAACACAATCCAGTATTTTATGATCACTAAAAATTTTATTTCATAGATACACAGTAAACAACATTTTCAGTGAAAGTAGTTTTTCTATTCCCTTATAAAAAGAAAGCTAGTTGCAGTTGCCTATTAATAGGTACCACAATAAAGAATATATCACACACCCTGGTATCTTCTCGCCTAAACAAAAATAAAGTATAGCTATACCCTGTCTGGTTAATATGCTTTTTCTAGAATTACAAAATATAATTTTCAGTGGACATAAGCTAAATCTTGAGTTCAGTTCCTAAGGTACTGTTCCTTGAACCTAATTTTCATTAGTTAGTGAAACAAAGCCAATATAGATATGCCTATTCTTTTAACAGAAAGAATAGCCTTACTGGGTGAGCAGAACTAACAAATTACCAAAAATACCCAAACTAAGTCTAAACTAAAAAATCTCCACCACAAATAGGATATAGAATTACTTTGACTGTAAAGACTCTAACATGAGTAATCTACCAATTCTTAATGAATGGACTGAATGGAAAATTTCTATGATATTGCCTACCATTCATATTATTTTATAAAACTAAAAACTATTCTTAAGTAAAGCATTTTAAAAATGAATTTAGGACTATTTAGAAGCAAAACTCTAAACTATCTAAACCAAAAGAGACTTTTGGTATTGAGGAATATAAAAGTGTTGAGAGGACTCGGGACAAAGTATTTCCATTTGTTTTTGCAAAGATTATCACCCAAGTTTTTTAAATGTATCTACAATATATTATATCAAAGAGAATATTAATCCATTTTCATTCCATTAACAATAAAGGTACTAATAGAAAAATAATATATAAACCAGAATTTATCTTTTCTTTGAACATGTACATTTTTCTGTGCGATAAACTGAAAGTGTTAGTCACTCTGTCATGTCCAAGTCTTGCAACCCCATAGACTGTAGCCTGCCAGGCTCCTCTGTCCATGGAATTCTCCAGGCAAGAATACCAGAGTGGGTTGCCATATCCTCCTCCAGGGGATCTCCATGACTCAGGGATTGAAACCAGATCTCCCATGCTGCAGACAAATTCTTTACTGTCTAAGCCAGTAGTGTTATGCAATTAGACTGAAACTCATTAAAGATGAGGACCAAGGTCTGATTTTGTCCTTAAGGACTGTAATGCTTATTTCAACAAATCACTACTTATTGATCTGGCCAGTAGATGATTGCTAAAGTCCTGAGTGTTTTTGTAAAATTCACCTAGGGATTAAAGATCCCTGATATCCTCTGACTCATCATAATCAACCATCTGGGAAGATGTGGTCTTCTATTCTTCAGAGTATCCCAATCCAACTAGGCTCTAAATCCTTATGAAGATACTTTAACTGGAGTCTGTTTTCACCACATGATGAAGGATGAGTGAAAGCTACATGATTCTGTGAGGCAGATTAATCTGACAGTAAGGCTTAACAATTGATCAAACACTTTACTTTGAAAAGATTTTGGCATGATTAAGGGAAGGTAAAAGACAAAACACCAGATTATAGAAAAAGATGTGTGATAGGGGCTGAACAGGAGGAAGATAGAGTAACCAGAAGATTAAAGTTAATTCCTTTAGAATTTTGACAAAGGCCAGTCCTACTTTTCCTTAATATCATTTCCCAGACTTGTCATAATATTCCTTGGCTCAGAGAATTTCAAGATTGTCCCTGGCTCCTTAATTACTGTGGCATTTAACTTACATTTCAAACTCTCATATGGTATCTTCATTGTTATTATTTAATCACTAAGTCACGTCCAACTCTTTATGACCCTTGGACCATGGCCCACCAAGCTCCTCTATCTATGGGATTTCCCAGGCAAGAATTCTGTTGTGAGTTGCCATTTCCTTCTCCAGGGGATCCTCCTGACCCAGGGACTGAAGCCACATCTCCTGCATTGGCAGGCACTTATGGCTGAACCACCAGTGAAGTCCTTAAGGTATCTTAGCCACAACAAAACCAATTTTAAAAAATGAGGCATTATTTTCTTAGAGTAAATCCACAGATTTTTAAATGGACAGTTGCATATTTTAACAAATTAATGCATATGAAATTACCACCCTCAATAAAAGAAAGAGTATTTCTATATCTCTCTCTGTCTGCTCATGCTCCTTTGGCAATGTACTCCTAAGGAAATGTGATTTGATTTTTATAAGCACAGCTTAATTTTGCCTGTTTCAAAAAGTAAATGGAAAAATATATATATATATATACATATATTCTCTTTTCTCTCTTGCCTCTGTAACTCAGTCTATTGTTTTTAAGATAACATTCATGTTATCAAGAATGTTTATAGTTCATTCTATATATTGCTGTGTAGTTTAACATTGTAACACTGTACCACAATTTGTTGATCTGTGCTAAGGGATATTTGGGATATTTCCATCTTGGGGTTATTGTGAAAATTTTATGGAAGTATGTTCTAGTAATATGTTTTCATTTTTCTGGTAAATACCTAGAAGGGGAATTCTAAGCATTCCAGTGCTAAAGAGTTTTCCAAGTGGCACAATTTTCTACTCTTAACAGAAATGTATGAAAGTTCCAGTTGCTCCATGACCCCATCACATTTGATGTTGTCAGACTATTTTTCTTTTAGCCATTCTGATTGGTGTGACATTTTAATTCTGGGTGGTTTAATATCCGTTTTTCTGATGGCTATGAAGTTAATCAACTTTTCTTGCATTGATTGGAAAGTTTTATATTCTTTGGTATCCTTGTCTTTCCTCCCTTTGTTATCAGGCTATTGCCTTTTTATTATTGAATTGTAGGAGAGCTTTTTATATTCTGGGTATCACCCTTTTATCAAAAAGTGAAAGTGAAAGTTGCTCAGTTGTGTGTGACTCTTTGTAACCCAATGAACTATACAGTCCATGGAATTCTCCAGGCCAGAATACTGGAGTGGGTAGCCTTTCCCTTCTCCAGGGGATTTTTAATGGTAATAATTTCTTCCAGTGTGAGGCTTGCCTTCTCATTTTTGTGACGGTGTCTTTAGAACAAGGGTCAACAAACAATAACCCATGGATTAAATCCAGCTTGCTGCCTGATTTTTGCAATAAAGTTTATTGTAACACAGTCTCAGCTGTTAGTTTATGTATTGCCATCAGTGGTCGTTTTCATGCTACAAAAGCTGAGCTAAGTAGTGACAGATACCTTGAGGCTCACAAGGCCTTTAATGTTTATTCAATCTTCACAGAAAAAGTTGACCAACTACTGCTTTAGAAGAGCAGAATTAATTTTTATAAAATACAATATATGGTATATTTTTATACTTTTAGTTACTATTTTTATGCTTTCTATAAAAACTTTGTGTATAACACAATACTGAAGTTATTTTCTTTCATTATTACATTATTAATTATAATAATTAATTCTGTTGTGAGTTGCCATTTCCTTCTCCAGGGGATCCTCCTGACCCAGGGACTGAAGCCACATCTCCTGCATTGGCAGGCACTTATGGCTGAACCACCAGTGAAGTCCTTATATATAATTATAATAATTAATAATGTAATAATCTTACATTATTTTTTTTCTTACACTTGTTTCTAGGAGTATTAGGTGTTAGAAAGCAAAGTTCCTCCCCACCATGAGAATATCAAGTTGTTCCAGCATCGTTTATTGAAAAAGTAACACTTTCCCTATTGAATTACCTTAGCCCTTTTGTCTAAAGTCAGTTGACTATCTGTATATTTAACTATCAAATCTTCTCCTCTGTTATTTTTGTGTATAATCATATTAATACCATATAGTGAATTTCTGTCACTTATAGTAAAGCTGAAATTATGTAGTCTTTTTTTTTTTTTCAAGCTTATGTTGCCTATTCTAAGTTGTTTGAACTTCCATATTACTTTTAGCTTAGGCTTGTCAATTTCTTCAAAAAAGCATTATGACATTCTCATCAGGGTGGCATTGCTCCGTATATTAACTTGTGGAAGGTAATTATCTTAGTAGTGTTGATTCTTCCAATCAATGAATATGATATATTTTTTAACATGTACTTGGTATTCATTATAGTGCTGGTGAACAGTTTCAAACCTTTTTTTTTGTGAAATTATTCACACCTTAAACAAATAGTAAACTAAATAAAACATTTAAAGCACAAATTTTCAGACCCTGGACAACAGACAGCACAAAGCAGTAATCTCCGTGGTGAAGTCTTAGCAACCTTCAAGTCTCAGGTATAAATTACATTTTCTGTTGCTCTAATATATTAGCAAATTCTAGAGATCAATCAAATGCTTTTTTTTTTAATTGAAGAAGTACATAGTTCTCTCAGGCCAAGAAAGTGAGAAATAAACTACTATTAGTATGTAAAAATTTTTTATTTTTTGTTGATTAGGAAGACTAGCATTTCAGATGTGATAATACTGGATACCTGTTGATGGGGATCAATTCAGGCTCTCAGAACTGTGATTTTTGGAGTTGTCATGGAGGCAGTATTGCTACGAGCAGTTTTGGACTGACGGGACTAAAGAGATATAAAGAGATATAATGAGATATAATATCTCATGAGGTATAATATCAATGGAGCTATTTCAAAGTGTTATCCATGATATCATAACCCATCACACTAGGGGAATTGTGAAGCTGTACTCAGCACTCTTTGTAGGTGGTCGCAGTATTGAGTAAATCATTTCTGTGTATTCAAATTGGCCAGGTATTATCTAGAATGCTACTGTCTGCAACTTGTCTTCCCCAATTAAGAATTATAACTATAATAGTTTAAAATGTTCACCACCATTCATTGCTTAGGTTCTGTCTTCCAGGCATAGTACTAAGCACTTCATTTGTATTTTCTGATTTAAATTATCACAGCAACACTTAAGAATAATATTTCCCATCTTACAGTAAGGAGAATTACGTAGCATTAACCAAAGATTCTTGGATGAATCCAGTATTTTAATTAAAGTCTTTTTTGAAAATTGTGTGCTTCAGATTAATACACTATACCACCTCTTTGAAAGTAATTTCATAAGGATCAGTTTACCATGGAAATGTTTCAGAAATTTCATTGGTTCTCCCTAGTGTGTAATTGGTTCTGGCCCAAATTCTCAATCTTGAGAGAATAAGCAAAGTCACCTCTATGAGCGTAAGAAGGCTTGATCACACTGCCAGCTATAGTCAGCTAACAGAGATTAGGGTATGCAACAGTTGATTAATTCCTTCACAGAAGTGAGATCATAGAGCTTCATGCAGTTCTTCTATTTATAGAAAGAGCTAAACGTTTCCTTGCTTTTGGGGGGGAGTCTATATCATTATTCATTTTTCTTATTTTCCTTCAGTTTCTAAAATGAGAGAAGGGCTTACCTTTCAGCTCCTTCACACTGAACATCCATAAAGCTGACTTTACTGTGCTCTGAATAAATAGCGTCTACATACAAAGGAGCGCATCTGCATAGAAAAGCTGACAGTGAATCTTTCTGCAGAAAATTTGAGAGCCCTGTTGGTGTTCAGTAGAGGCTTCATTTTTCTGCTAGCTTTGATTACTGCTAGACTTGCTGCTGTCAGAAGAACTAAAAGGGAAGCTGAAAAACTTGATTAGGGTGTCAAGTCTGAGGTCCTTAACCAGGGTTGAAAATCCAGGCAATTCTTTTATTTGCAGTTTTTACTGTTCATATATTTAAAAAGATGGGGGCAGACTTGGGTAACTAAATAGGACGAGTCTAAAATTATTTTGAAAACAAGCCTCATGGAATATGAGATACTACAATTTGGGACAGTTAGTAGATAATTTTTCCCTGATGCTGAGTAAGTGAGGTGTAGGACTACAGTGTCGATAAGAAACTGGGTGTGAAGAAGAGATTTGTTAGTGTTAACCCAGAGTGGCTATCCTGAGACAAACCCACAATGGCCATCCTGAGTTTTGCACTCTGAGATAATATGCATTTAGGAAGCAAGGCTGGATCCATAAATCCACAAGAATAGGCATATGGCAGGAACTGGTTCTGAAAGAAAATGTCTAGAATGATGCTCCAGCCTAAGAAGATGGAACAAATTGGGTTTATGAACTAAGACTTGGACCACTTCTCTGAATCAAGGGGTTAAAATTATTATGAACTAACTATTCTTAAGGTCACTATGATAAATGACCAATTGTAGCACCAACAAGAATCATTTCATTTATGTAGAGCAGGCCTAAATTTAGCCTGATTTTATTATAAATTAAACATATACATCTTAAAGATCATGAGTGTTTTTTACAAAGTGTATTTCTTGAAAGTTTCTATGTTTTAACATTTTTTAAAATGGCCATATTATATATGTGTGTGTGTGTGTGTGTGTGTATTTGCAAACCGAGAGAGCATGCATGAAATATTCTGACTGGAAGTAAACATTAACGTATGTGGTATAGGAAAAATTGCATCTTAAGAGGCCTAGAGACAATGAAAATCAATAAAAGGTATCAATTGGAATAACAGAGTGGGTTCAATGAGAGGCCTGGGTGTTTGTCAGCTAACAATGAACATATCCATGTCTGCACAGATGCCAGTGGGTAAGGAGACACATTTGTTACCCACACAAACCTGAAATCAAGTCTCAAGAGTGCACTGTTCTCAGTGCAGGCACGAAATTGAACCACCTCTCTCATTGAAACCAGGTTTGTATGGTCCTCCCGAGTTTCTCAAGGTGGCTAATGATTCTTCTGAGTAAGGGAGGCCAGCTAGGACAGAATATACTGAATATATATAAAGTATATAAAGAATATACTTTATATGAGGGAATGGTTTTAGGTCTCTTCATTAAACAGTTATGGACTATGCAGATATGAATCTTTTACATCCAGTTGAAAAATCTGCTTGATGCATCTTCTCCTATCTCTTTTTGAGGCACTTGAAAGACCTCTAAATTTAGAAACAAGAAATTGGTTTCATATATCAACAGTGTCACTTAACAGCTGTGTGATGTGGGACAGAAGAAAACTCAGTTTTTCAAATTCTCTTAGGTTCAAATTCTCTAAGGTTCTCTAAGGGTTAAAATTCTCTTACTTTGTGGTTACTTTGATTGTGCAATGCTGAGAGGGGTAAAATTGGACCCTGGAATTGAAGCAAGGAGTATCTCTAAAGCATTTGATCTCAGTCAAAAAGTTCTAGATAGTTAAAGGGGTCATTTAAATTTTTTAAGTCCATTTTTCCAGCTTAAAAAGCATTTAAGGATAGAGAGCAGTAGCTTTTTATTCAATAATTGTTCATTATTGGGGCTGAACTACCAACTTTCCATGAGTCTTGAATATGTAAGGTTGGATGCAGAGGCAGGAGGAAAAGAACCTCACGTTGCTCTGTGTGTGTGAGAGAGAGGACACATAAATGTGAGGGTACACGTGTGCATATGTTTGAGTTGCATGCATGTGTATGGCTGTGAATTTGTGTGAATATATGTTAATGAGTGATGTCTGTGAGTGTGAGTGTAATTAAAGTGAAACAAAATTAAAGCAACTGTAAAAATGAAACCAGTTGTTAGTTCAGTGAATAGAGAGGCAATTCTGAAAGGAGATATGTTATGACTGTTTATTTTGTTACAATGGCTATCAGACTTAATCTTTAGCTTTAAGACCAAATAAATTTGAATTCATACACCTATTATGAAATAAATAGTGCATGAATTCAAAGGATAGAGAATTGATAATTGAATTTGTAAATGTACTCTCATTCTTTTGGTAAGCATTTCCATCAGTTTGTGATGTGCTACACAGTTATCTACTATATTAAAATGAGACTGCTCAGGCATTATTTGAAAAGTATAATCAATAAACACTATCCATAAACATAATGTATTGCCATAAAGACAAGATTGATTAATTCTGCAATAGTTAGATTTTTTTCAATATATTTTAGCAAAAATCAGTTTATGCACATGGCTGTGTGCAGAATAAGTCCATAAATCTAACGCATAATGATGCATGTGTATTATTCAAAATTCACATCAATAGTATTCTTACAATAAAAATTAATTACTTCAATAATTTTTAATCTTAAAATTTGGTGTTAGGAAGGAATCGTAGAATTGAATGAATCCAGTCACCTCACTTTATATGAGGAAATTTAAACTCTCTTATCATTAATAAACTACTAAATGACTCACTCCATGCAAAACTCATATCTATCATTAAAGTCACATGACTGTGTACCTTTCAGTGGAAATCTTACATCTTTGCCTTTGAACATTTTAGTATTCTATAAATTTAGAGATCTTAAGCACTTTGTCCCATTTTTCCTAGACAGGGAAATTTTAAGAGCAAAATGTGCTATTGGCACTTGAGTTTTACATAACTCTTAAACATCTTATATTTCATACTGTGTGATGTGAATTTTGATGTGTGGGTGAGATGGAAGGCTCTATATGTAGATATGGGACATACGCCTGGATAAGTTGATGTAGGAGGAAGACTATAAGTTTTACTGTATTGAGAACAGGTATAAAAATTGTTACTGTCTATCTGGGAGATCTGAAATATATTGTTGAAACCTGATTGTGTAGAACTTTACCAATATGCTGGTGACTGCCAAATTAACATTTGCCAGAAAAAGCCTTCTTGAGTTTTTGGCCTCTTTATATAATGTTTTATTTCCACTTGGACATCTCAAATTCATCACACCAAAACCTCCTCATCTTCTCTTCAAATCTATTCCTAACCTGGATCTTTGTGTTAATATGATGATTTATTCAGTCAACAGAGTAAGAAATCCAACATTAATTTAAGATTCACCCTTCATTTCTCTCCTACTCTCAACCCAATTAAACCTTCATATTTTATACCCTAAATATTTATTGTATCTCCTCTTCTTGTTTTAGTTTACATTCATAAGATTTCTCACTCAGATTAATCTGTCTTAACATTTTTCCTAATTTTAAATATATTCTCAGTAAAAGAGTTAATTATTTTAAAACATAAATATCTTAATAATTATATTTTTATATAAGATTCTTTAATAGATTTCCATCATTGTAAAGAAGCTAAACTTCCCCACATAAAAGCCAAAGCCTTTCATGATTTGTTCCTGTCTTAAGTATTCAGGTTCATTTCCGCCACTACTGCGGCCGTGACTCCAATAAAACCAACTGTACTGTGGACGACTGAATGCTCCCCACTCAGCTGGCTCTGTCCTTTGCATCTTCTTCTTCTTCTCTGCTGAGTACCTGCTCTACCACTTTTTAAAGATTCAGAGAAAATATCCCCCCTTTTAGGAAATATTAACTAACATGTGAAAGGCTGACTCATTAGAAAAGACCCTGATGCTGGGAAAGATTGAGGGCAGGGGCAGAAGGGAGCGGCAGAGGATGAAATGGTTGGACTCAATGGACTCAATGTACATGAGTCTGAGCAAACTCCAGGAGATGGAGAAGGACAGGGAAGCCCTGGTGTGCTGTGGTTCATTGGGTCACAGAGTCAGACATGACTGAGTGACTAAACAACAATGTTGTCTGTGTTAGATGTCCCTCTGCAGTGCTCCTTTGTTCTCCTTTGCATACACAGCATTTAATAAAGCTATGTGTTTTAGTATGATTATCTGTCAGATTGATGAGGCAACCTTGTAAAAAATGAATAGAAAATAGAAATTTCATTAGGGAACTCTAACTCCGGTATTGATTGAGCATTGCCAACATCTACTTGTTTTGTTTTCAAGAAGTCCTAACTTCTTTCATGGAGGAATTCGTTAATGAAAAATCTAGTTAAGATCCAGAATTACATTAATAAGAGTCAGGACTTTGAACACAGGAAGAAAAGTATGTATGCTGCTCAGAAGTATTTAACCAGAGAACTGAGGTCAAATGAAAATGCTGAGTTAAAGTTCCAAAATGCATGTGAGGTTTGTAAGAATCGACCCTTAGGTGCTGTGCTTTTGGCTACCTTCACTTAGCTTGTGTGTCTGAAAGAGTGATTGCTTTAATATGGTGAGGGACTTCATTTACCGTGTTTCTGAGTATGACTGGGGACAACAACACTAACTGCAAATATCCCTTCAAGTATTTGCTGTACCCGTCATATTTAAAATCCAGATCTTTATGCTTCTTCCTTTAGATAGGTAACTTGACCCAGGTTTATCAGTTGTTCATTCATGTTATTTAACATTTTTGTTTGGCATACTGATGTTGTTCAGTCTAAAACATCATGGTACAATTATAAATGTATGTTTGGAAAAATTTGGAAGACTGTTTAAACACAAACATAACTAATAATACTTCCTTCAGAACATCTATTGATAAGCATAATAAAGCATATATTGAGGTTTGCAACTTCAAAACTTATAGAATCATGCATGGAAAACTAACTTTTCAATTAAAATTTGAAAATATGATTTCCCTAACTTTGGTACCACAATTATATTTGACACATAATTCATCTGTTAGTTTATAACTAGTAAATATTAGAAGGGCTGAAGAAAATTTGTGTGCCAAATAAACTTCAGTGGGCAAGAATTTATAAATGCCAGATCATGTTATTGGAGACTTACCATCATAATATCTGTTGTCTGCTAAACTTTTCATGGATAGATGATAATTAAATTTGAACTCTGGGAATACTTTTATAGAGCCCCAATTCATCTTTAAGTTAACTAAATATTTCACTGTCTTTGTCTTATACAGTAGAGTGTGTGTGTGTGTGTGTGTGTGTGTGTGTGTGTGTGTTAGTGGCTCTGCTGCTGCTGCTAAGTCTCTTCAGTCGTGTCTGACTCTGAGCAACCCCTTAGACATCAGCCCACCAGGCTCCTCGGTCGCTGGGATTCTCCAGGCAAGAACACTGGAGTGGGTTGCCATTTCCCCCTCCAATGCGTGAAAGTGAAAAGTGAAAGTGAAGTCGCTCAGTCGTGTCTGACTCTTCAGGACCCCATGGACTGCAGCCTACCAGGCCCCTCTGTCCATGGGATTTTCCAGGCAAGAGTACTGGAGTGGGGTGCCATTGCCTTCTCCAGTTAGTTGCTCAGTTATGTCCAATTTTTTGTAACCCTGTGGACTGTAGCCCAGCAGGTCCCCTGTCCGTGGGATTCCTAGGGCAAGGATATTAGAGTGGGTTGCCATTCCCTTATCCAGGACAGTAGAGAATAGGCTGATACTTATTAAAGTAATTATTCCAATCAAATAAAATATAAACCCTGTGTTTCTAAAAAGCCTTTGAATAAATCTTAGAAAATCAGATTCCCTTCTCCCATTTTTTAGAACAGAAAATACCATCAATGTCACTGGAAATGTAATACTGTAGCAAATGTTCTGATTGTTTGTTTTTTAAATACAGGTTCATATATTTCTAGAAACCCTTTATGTGTAGTTTTCTATGCATTCCCAACAGCCAGCATGCCAACTGACTTAGCTTTTGTCAACAAGGCATGCCAACACTCCTAAGTCTGAGAACTTTAATGTTCTCTAATTCCCTTCTTTAGATGAATCATCACTAGAACTGACCAATGACAGAAGGTAAAGCAGAAGCCATCCCTCTCAGGAGATCCTAGCCACCAGATGCAGGGCTTCACACACCTCTTGACACACCTCTTGATAAACTTCCACTACCCTCTCCCCCCACTCTCGTACTTCAGGCTGGAATCCTTCAAGACTCTTTCTACCATCTTTTCATTACCATCACACTCACAGTTCCCCCTTTAGCTCTTCCCACATACATATAAACCTGATTCTTCTACATTTTATATTGCTTTATTTCTCTAGTACTTCTAGTCTCTCCCTTTACCTGACTTAACCCAGACTGATACATCAGTTAGAGAAGATGTACCCTTCATCTGACTTGGATATTCTTCATCGATGAAAGAACAGGCAGCTTGGGGGTTCTCACAAGGGGTTTAAAGGAGGTACAGGATTGCCCACAGGGCAGCTGGATCAGTGGTCGATCCTTAGGATGAAACGGAAAATAGATTGAATGTCAAAGACATCCTTTATTCATGTAACAACTAGAATTTCAGAAATGAAGCACATTCTGAAAATTATCTATTCCAACATCTAAAACTATTAATGTGGAAAGTGAGATGACTGGCTTCAGTCAAGGTAATTAAGTAACTCATTTCAGTTCACTCAGTAGGTTAATGGTAGTGCTGGGAGGAGAAGAGGTGATTACCCCGTGCTTGAGAAGTTCACACCCTATTAACCACGATTTAGGCAGAATGGTACTTTTTCCTTATGAGTTAGTAGCTCAGAAGTGGTGCACACACATATATTAACAGGTAAATATACAATGTATATATATAACTAATATATAAATTAACATTTTATATAAATGCATATGTATGTAGGTGTTGAACAGATTCAAGGGGTTAGATCTAGTAAGTGGAGTACCTGAAGAACTATGGACAGAGGTCTGTGATATTATACAGGAGGCAGCAAAAAAAAAAAAAAAAAAATTCCAAAAGAAAAAGAAATGCAAGAAGACAAAGTGGTTGTCTGAAGTGGCCTCACAAGTAGAGGAGGAAAGAAGTGAAGTGAAAAGTGAGGGGGGAAGGGAAAGGTACACCCAGCTAAATGCAGAGTTCCAGAGAATAGCAAGGAGAGACAAGAATGCATTCTTCAGTGAACAGTGCAGACAAATAGAGGAAAACAACAGAAAGGGTAAGACTAGGGATCTCTTCAAGAATGTTAGAAATATCAAAGTAGCATTTCATCCTAAGATGGGTATAATAAAGGACAGAAAGAGTGAAGACCTAATAGAAGCAGAAGAAATCAAGAAGAGATGGAAAGAATACACAGAAGAACTGTACAGAAAAGATCTTAATGACCCAGATAACCATGATGGTGTAGCCTCTTACTCAGAACCAGACATTCTGAAGTGCAAAGGCAAGTGGACCTTAGGAAACACTGTTTCAATAAAGCTAGTATAGGTGATGGAATTCCAGCAGAGCTATTTAAAATACTAAAAGATGATGCTTTTAAAGTGCTGCACTCATAAAAAAGAGAAAAATGGAAAAAAAAAAAAAAGTGCTGCACTCAATATGTCAGCAATTTTGGAAAACCCAACAGTGGCCACAGGAATGGAAAATGTCAATCCTCATCCCAATTCCCAAGAAGGGCAATACTAAAGAATGTGCAAACCACCAGGCAATTGCACTCATCTTCATCTCATAGTAATAAGGTTATGCCCAAAATCCTCCAGGCTAGGCTTCAGCATGAACTGAGAAGTTCCAGATGTTCAAGCTGGATTTAGAAAAGGCAGAGGAATCAGAGATCAAATTGCCAGCATTCACTGGATCATAGAGAAAGCAAGGGAGTTCCAGAAAAATACCTACTTCGGTTTCACTGACTACGTTAAAGCCTTTGACTGTGTAGATCACAACAAACTGTGGAAAATTCTCAAAGAGATGGGAACATCAGGCCATCTTACCTGTCTCCTGAGAAACCTATATGTGGGTCAAGAAGCAACAGTTAGAACCCTTTATGAAACAACTGACTGGTTCAGAATTGAAAAAGGAGTACAAGAAGGCTATTTATTGTCATCCTGTTTGTTTAACTTACACACAGAGCACATCATGGGAAATGCTGGGTTGGATGAGTTACAAGCTGGAATCAAGATTTCCAGGAGAAATATAAACAACCTCAGATACGTGGATGATACCACTCTAATGGCAGAAAGCAAAGAGGAAATAAAGATCCTGTTGATGAGGGTGAAGGAAGACAGTGAAAAAGCCAGCTTAAAACTCATTATTACAAAAACTAAGATCATGTCATCCAGGTCCATCACTTTATGGCAACAGAAGAGGAAAAGCTGGAAGCAGTGACATTTCCTTTTCTTGGGCTCTAAAATCACTGCAGATGGTGACTGTGGTCATGAAATTAGAAGACAATTGCTTCTTGGCAAGAAAGTTAGGACAAACCGAGACAGTGTTGAAAGTAAAGACATCACTTTGCCACCAAAGATGTGTACTGTCAAGGCTATGGTCTTTCCAATAGTCGTGTATGGATGTGAACTCTGGACAATAAAAACGGCTGAGTACCGAAGAATTGATGTTTTCGTACTGTCGTGCTGGAGAAGACTCTTTAGAGTCCCTTGCAAAGTAAGGAGATCAAACCAGTCTTAAAGGAAATCAACCCTGAAAACTCATTGGAAGGACTGATGTAGAAGCTGAAGCTCCAATAATTTGCAAACAGTTGACTCTTTGGAAAAGACCCTAATGCTGAGAAAGATGGAAGGCAAAAGAAGAGGACGACAGGATGAGATGGTTGGATGGCATCACCGATTCATTTGACATAACTTGGGTAAACTCTGTGAGAGGCTGAGGGACAGGGAAGCCTGGTGTGCTGCAGTCCATGGTGTCAACAAAGAGTGAAACATGACTTGGCGAATGAACCAAAAAATGTATGTATAATTTAAGTACTTGGCCT
This sequence comes from Cervus canadensis, assembly GCF_019320065.1. Taxonomy (NCBI): domain Eukaryota; kingdom Metazoa; phylum Chordata; class Mammalia; order Artiodactyla; family Cervidae; genus Cervus; species Cervus canadensis. The sequence continues at coordinate 32,351,334 of NC_057388.1, read as the reverse complement.
TGCTAATAAACTAGCTATGATTGGAAAACCATTAGCTTATTTTAAGAACTTTATGTTCTCTGAGGCAAGAGTATTTTCTCCTCTTCTACTGACACTCAGATCATCTGTATTATGATTTTACATTAGCAAATTTCAGAAAAATGATCAAAATATAGCTAATTTAATATATAGCTTTTTTTTTTGTTAGTTCCCATTAGCTCTCCCGGGTTTGATGGTTCACTATGAGAACTCACAGGATTCTAATGGTCTTATTCACAGCTCATTAAAGTGAAAGAATACAAAACACAATTGACAATGAGAAAAGTCTTAAGGGGCGAAGTTTGGGGCAAAATAGAAACCAGCTTTCAGTGATCTGCCCCCAGTAGAGTCTACAAGGCACACTTACTCACCCCAGTAACAAGCTGTGAACATATATGTAAAATTTGTTAGAGACCAGTGAGCAGAGATTTTGTAGGGGGCTATTCACATAGGCATCCCCTGCTGGAAGGAATCCAAATTCCAGAGTCCCAGAATGTGTTTGTTTAACATATACCGTACTGTTTGTTCATGCTTCCCCGGTGGCTCAGACAGTAAAGAGTCTGCCTGCTATGTGGGAGACCTGGGTTTGATCCCTGGGTTGGGAAGATCCCCTGGAGAAGGAAATGGCAACCCACTCCAGTATTCTTGCCTGGAGAATCCCATGGACAGAGGAGCCTGGTGGGCTACAATCCATGTGTTTGCAAAGAGATGGACATGATTGAGTGATAACATAACATAACATAATACTGTTTGTTCAAGGAGTTTAGGCATAGTAAGTCACTCTTATCAGCTAATGTCAGGGACCCTTCCCAAATCCAAGTTCCCAAATGGCAGCCAAAGGTAAACCTTGAGAGCAGGCCTTCCAAAGATAGCAGTCAAACCTTCTATGTTAATTCTTTTCTGCACATCCTAGTATTCACAACTTAAAAATGTAACTGAAAAATAGCCAAAGCTGTTGCCATTGATGTTAGCATCTAAAGTTCAGGCAATTCCTGTTAGTTTAGGAACGCTGGGAGAAAGAACAATGCTTCTCTCCTTCTAGGATCTGATGAGATCACAACGCTATGTATAAAAGCTGGAGGGCAAATGGCATAGCAGATTTTTCTCCAGTTGATACACATTGGTTTCACAGTTGATTTTCCAATTTTAAGTACTCAATGAGGCGGTATCACTTGACTTTCTGTATTGCATTCTGGTTGGTTGTTTTTTTGTGTTTTTTTTTTTCCTTCTGATTTTGGAGTTTTTAATTTTTTTACATTTTGTTTTGCTCTTATGAAAATAGAAAATTGTGTATATTGCTGTTGTAGCATGATTCATAGACATTATAAAATCAAAAACACAGTTTTACCATCTTTTCCACACCTGCTTAGCAGTTAGGTATTTCCTTCCCTGGTACCTGAAGCTATCTGAATGTTTCTGTGATTATATATTAAAAATGTTGTTATGGGAAAACTCATTATTGTGTATCTATCTTCTCCCATCACTAAGCTGTGAGTTTCTCAGAGATTATGACTGGATCTAGAATTAGTACATCCAGAAATAGTAGCTACTACTAGATGTTCAAAAATACTTATTTTCTAATGAGTGAAAATTCTTTTTTTTTGGTATATTTCTGTACTAAAGTAATAGCCACTGGAATGAATAACAGTTATTGGATAAACAATAAATCAGGCCTCATAAACCTAAACTAAAAATAAGGAGACAAATAGAAAATAGATAACAGACTAAATGAAATATTGAATATATCCAGTGTACCTTTTGTGTTACTGCATGATTTATTTCAGATAAGAAAATGACTGATCTTTAGATATTTCAGGATTGTTAAATTGACATTAGGGTAATAGATGACAAATATTCTTGAAATATTTAAACTGTAAAAATTCAGAGAAAGTAAAATGATAACTTTTATAACCCCAACAACTAGAAAGAATACAGTGCAAATGACTTCTAAGTAAATTGTGGTTGGATAAAGTGGAGAGAAGAAGAGTTCTCTCTCAAATTGGAAGAATGTTCCCTTTCCACCAAGAGCCAGGAAATCTTATATAAGCCCTCCTACAACAGCAGACATTTAGATTCAAACACTCCTTGGTATTTACGAACAGCTGTAGCTTGCAGAACTGGAGGAGAGATCTCCCTCCTGGAGTTTTAGATTTTGCAAAGATCTGTGCATAACAAATAGGAACAGAAATAACTAGAGCTATGAAATGAACTTGATGAAAACAGTTCTTAAAATTGGTACTTGAATCAATTTCAACCCTGGAGCCCAAACATTCATTGCATTTATAATGAAAATCTTCATACAACATGACCAATTGATAAGGCACTCAATTGGAAGCATCAAAACAAGGGACATGACAGATTAGAAAAATGGAACAACAAATTTTCTATTTCTCTAAGCACACCCTGGTTGAAGACTTTTATAGATACCTAGCATATAATTTTGGTAATAAATGTCAGAACCCCATTACAATTACATTTGTTTAAGTTCATTTAAAAATAAGTAGCCATTAATTCTTTTTACCCCCAAACCATATTCTATGGCTGGGACTTTTATTGGTGGCTCAGTAGTAAAGAATCTGCCTGCCAAGCAGGAGATTTGGGTTCAGTCCCTGGGTCAGGAAGATCCACTGCAAAAAGAAATGGCAACCCACTTCAGTATTCTTGCTAGGAAAATCCCATGGTCAGAAGAATCTGGTGGGCTACAGTCCCATGGGGTCACAAAAGTTTTGGGCAAAACTTAGCAACCAAACAACAATACTGCCACTGCAATCTGCCCAGAATCTTCAGTCTTCCAGTCCCCTATACCCCAGCTTTATTGAGGTGATAATTGATATGTAACTTTGTATAAGCTTGGACTGCAAGGAGATCCAACCAGTCCATCCTAAAGGAGATCAGTCCTGGGTGTTCATTGGAAGGACTGATGCTGAGGCTGAAACTCCAATACTCTGGCCACCTCATGTGAAGAGTTGACTCATTGGAAAAGACCCTGATGCTGGGAGGGATTGGGGGCAGGAGGAGAAGGGGACGACAGAGGATGAGATGGCTGGATGGCATCACTGACTCTAGGGACATGAATCAGTAAATTCCAGAGTTGGTGATGGACAGGGAGGCCTGGCCTGCTGAGATTCGTGGAGTCGCAAAGAGTCAGACACGACTGAGCGACTGAACTGAATTGAACTGACTGAAGGTATACAATGTGTTGTAATGCAACATAATTACCACAATAGTGTGGGTACAACTGTAACTCAATTAATTACCTTTGTATGTGTGTGTGATGAGAACATTTGAGATTTACTCTCTTAATAACTTTGAAGTCTGTAAGGCAGTATTGTTGACTATAATCACCATGCTGTACATTACATCCCAAGAATATATTTATCTTATAACTGAAACTTTGTACACTTTGACTAACATTCCCATTCCCCACAACCTGAGATCATGCAGTATTTATTTTTCTCTGATTTATTTTGCTAGCATAATGGCATCAAGCTTCAATCCTGGTGTTGCAAGTAGTAGTATTTCCTTCTTTCTTATGGTTTAACAATACCTTATTGCATAAATGTGAATCTTTATTCATTTATCCATGGATGGGCTTAGGTTGCTTCCATGTCTTGACTATTGTGAATGGTGTTGCAATGAACATGGGGTGCATATATCTCTTCAACTTAGAGATTTCATTTCCTGTGGATATACACCAATGTGTAGAGCTGCTGGGTCATCTGGTAGTAATATTCATAACTTTTTGAGAAACCTCCATACTATTTTCCTTAGAAGCTGTACCAGTTTATATCACTACCAATTGTATACAAATGTTCTCCTTTATCTACATCCTTGCTAACATTTATCTTTTGTCTTTTTGATAATAGTCATACTAACATTCTAACAAGGGTAAGGTGATAACTCAGGTTTTTACATGCTTTTCCCTGATGATTAATGCCATTGAATACCTTTTCATGAACCAGTTGACCATATGTATAACTTCTTTAGAAAAATGTCTATTCATATCTTTTGCCCACTTTATAATTTGACTTTTTTTCCTTTTCTTTTTTTTTTGCTATTGAGTTGTATGACTTCTTCATACTTTGGATGTTAACCTCTTATGGCATAGATGGTTTTCAGATATTTTCTCCCTTTCTGCAGGTTACCTTTTCACTTTATTAGCTTGTTTCCTTGCTGTGAAAAAGCTTTTTACTTTGATGTGGTTCAAATTGTTTAGTTTTTATTTTATTTCTTGTAATTCTGGTGTCATATCCCAAAATTTGTTGCCAAGACCAAAGTCAAAAAGATTTTCCTTTTTTTTTTCAAGCAGTTTTATGGTTTCGGGGCTTTAAGTCTTGTTCCATTTTGAGTTAATTCTTGAGAGTAATGTAAGATAGGGGCCCAGTTTCATTCATTCACATGTAGATATCTAGTTTTCCCTATACCATTTAATAGTCTACTCTTTCCCCAGTAAGTATTCTTGACGCTTGCCAATTATGAGTTAATGTAAGTGTTCAATTTTATTCATCTTTATATGCTCAGCATATCTTTTGTTTCTTTTCTTATAAAAATCTAGGTATAAGCTATGTGTTTTTGTCCACTTGAAGGTTATGTTTTTCTCCAGTATTTTTGGGATAAAGGAAAATTTTCTTATATTGCACTGGACTCAGTGTCTTGGTAGCTATTCCTCCTTCTGGTCATTAGATCCACCACCACCACTGCTTACCCTGTGGCCTTTGCTCTGGGAATTCCTGGATTTCCGTATTCCCAGTATTATGCTAAAACACTTTTTGGGGCCTTAGAGGGGTAGAAGTGTGGGATAGACCACACCTAACATAGTCTATTCATTCACATGTTTAACTAAAAAATATCTACAAACTAGTAGAACTGAGCAGTTTATATAAAAAAACTAGTTTTCTTCTAGATTCCTCTTTCTTTACTCTCACTTCATTTTGAGAATTTTTTGTTTGTTTGTTTTTTGAGGTAGCTGCATCTAAATCTCTTTAAAAATGTGTTTGTAGTGTTATTCTTTAAGTTATTACATTCTGATTTGTCTATTGGTTTTGCTATGTCAGATGAGGGTTTAGCTACTGAGTTATTACTCTTCTCTTGGAATACCTACCTTCGTAGTATTGCTGTTACTTTCTATTCACTTTTCCATTAGTTTTATAGGTTTAAATGTTTATAATGTATTTCTATTTCCTTTAATGCCAACTGTAGACAATACTCTTTTACACTTCTGTTTTGTCAATTTTGTCCACTATAACAAAATACAGTGAACTGAGTGGCTTATGCAACAGTAATTTATCAATATTTCTCATATTTCTGGAGGCTGAAAATTCAAGATGGAAGCACCAGTGGATTCAGTGTCTGGTGAGAGCCTCCTTCTTGGTTCACAGATGGCTAAAGTCTCCTTTTGTCCTCATATGGTGAGAGAGGCCAGGGAGCTCTCTGGCTGTTTTATATGGATACTAATCCCATTGGGGGAAAAGTGAAAAGAGTAACAGATTTTATTTTCTTGGGCTCCAAAATCACTGTGGCCTGTGACTGCAGCCACAAAATTAAATGATGCTTGTTCCTTGGAAGAAAAGATATGAGAAATCTAGACAGCATATTAAAAAGCAGAGATAACACTTTGCTGACAAAGGTCTGTGTAGTCAAAGCTACGGTTTTTCCAGTAGTCACATATGGATGTGAGAGTTGGACCACAAAGAAGGCTTAGTAATGAAGAATTGATGGTTTCAAACCGTGGTGCTGGAGAAGACTCTTGAAGGTCTCTTGGACTGCAAGATCAAACCAGTCAATCCTAAAGGAAATCAACTCTGAATATTCACTGGAAGAACTGATGCTGAAGCTGAAGCTCCAATACTTTGGCCAACTGATGAGAAGGATCAGCTCATTGGAAAAGATCCTGATACTAGAAAAGACTGAGGGCAGGAGTAGAAGGGGGAGACAGAGGATGAGATGGTTGGGTGGCATCACTGACTCAATGGACATGAGTTTGAGCAAACTCTAGGAAGTTGTAAAGAACAGGGAAGCCTGGGTTGCTGCAATTCATGGGATCACAAAGAGTCAGACACAACCTAAGACTAAACAACAATCCCATTCATGAGCCCCACCCCTCCCCACCCTTGTGACCTAATGATGTCCCAATCACTCCACCTTCCAATATCATTACTTTGGAGGTTAGGTTTCAACATGTGAATGACGGGTGGACACAAACATTTAGACTATAGTGACCTTACTCCAGAAAACAGATAGTAGTATTCTTTTACTGTAATTTTGTTTTCCTTTTCTTGCCATTTATTAAATTCTGTCATCTATGCTTTTCCTTTAATATGCCTCAAGTTAAGTAATATTTCCATTCTCTTTTAAAACCACAAAATCTTTTTTTATGTCTAGTCTGATTCTAAAATTCCTAAATCAACAAGATTTTCTAGCTAAATATGTCTATGTAAAAATCAAAGGTATGTGTACTGTGTGTCCGACTCTGTGATCCTATGGATCATAGCCAGCCAGACTCCTCCATCCATGGGATTCTCAAGGCAAGAATTCTGGAGTGGGTTGCCATGCCCTGCTTCAGGAGACGTTCCTATCTTCCTGACCCAGGGATTGAACCAGTGTCTCTTATGTCTCCTCATTAGCAGGCGGGGTTTTTTTTTTTTTTACCATTAGCACCACCTGGGAAGCTAAATATGTCTATGCGAAAATCAAGGGCAATAGAGCCAAATGATGCACTGTGATAAATAGGTGAAAGATGGCCACATTTTTTTTTCCCCACATTCTTTTCGTTGACAGTGTGGTTGAAGACTCTGACTTGAGTCAGTCTGGGCTTTGTGACTATTTTGACAAATAGAACATGGCAGAAGTCGTGGAATGTTGGTTTCTAGCCCCAGAATTTAAAAGATGGCAGCTTTCATTTCTGTGTCTTAGAAGATCATCTGAGATCCCTCATGTGCCAATGAAATACTTCCTGCTTCACTGTGGGAGATAGGATCTGAAAGTACTTTTTTGACAGTCACAGCGGGACCTGTACTTTCATCCATTTCTTCCAAAGTAATAGATATATGAGTCAATCAGTCTTCTACCCTCAATACTAGCTCATCTACCAACTGAGCTCCACTGAATGACCTCAGTTGATACCACATGGAATAGCGGAATTATCCAGCTAAACAGTGTCTGCTTCCTAACTTATAAAATTGTGAGATTTAATACACTGATTGTTGTCAGTCACCAAATTTCAGTATTTTGGTTTTTTATGTGGCAAAACATATCTCAGTTCAGTTTAGTTTAGTTCAGTTGCTCAGTCGTGTCCGACTCTTTGCAACCCCATGAACTGCAGCACGCCAGGCCTCCCTGTCCATCACCAACTCCTGGAGTTTACTCAAACCCATGTCCATTGAATCGGTGATGCCATCCAGCCATCACATCCTCTGTCATCCCCTTCTCCTCCAGCCCTCAATCCCTCCCAGCATCAGGGTCTTTTTCAATTAGTCAACTCTTTGCATGAGGTGGCCAAAGTACTGGAGTTTCAGCCTCAGCATCAGTCCTTCCAATGAACACCCAGGACTGATCTCCTTTAGGATGGACTGGTTGGATCTCCTTGCAGTCCAAGGGACTCTCAAGAGTCTTCTCCAACACCACAGTTCAAAAGCATCAATTCTTCGGCGCTCAGCTTTCTTTATAGTCCAACTCTCACATCTGTACATGACTCCTGGAAAAACCACAGCCCTGACTAGACAGACCTTTGTTGGCAAAGTAATGTCTCTGCTTTTTAATATTCTGCCTAGGTTGGTCATAACTTTCCTTCCAAGGAGTAAGTGTCTTTTAATTTCATGGCTGCAATCACCACCTGCAATGATTTTGGAGCCCCCCAAAATAAAGACAGCCACTGTTTCCCCATCTATTTCCCATGAAGTGATGGGACCGGCTGCCACGATCTTAGTTTTCTGAGTGTTTAGCTTTAAGCCAACTCTTTCACTCTCCTCTTTCACTTTCATCAAGAGGCCCTTTAGTTCCTCTTCACTTTCTGCCATAGGGGTGGTGTCATCTGCATATCTGAGGTTATTGATATTTCTCCTGGCAATCTTGATTCCAGCTTGTGCTTCTTCCAGCTCAGCGTTTCTCATGATGTACTCTGTATATAAGTTAAATAAGCAGGGTGACAATATACAGCCTTCACATACTCCTTTTCCTAGTTGGAACCAGTCTGTTGTTCCATGTCCAGTTCTAACTGTTGCTTCCTAACCTGCATACAGGTTTCTCAAGAGGCAGGTCAGGTGGTCTGGTATTCCCATCTCTTGAAGAATTGTCCACAGTTTCTTGTGATCTACACAATCAAAGGCTTTGGCATAGTCAATAAAGCAGAAATAGATGTTTTCCTGGAACTTTCTTGCTTTTTCAATGATCCAGCGGATGTTGGCAATTTGATCTCTGGTTCCTCAGCCTTTTCTAAAACCAGCTTGAACATCTGGAAGTTCACGGTTCAAGTACTGCTGAAGCCTGGCTTGGAGAATTTTCAGCATTACTTTACTAGCGTGTGAGATGAGTGCAATTGTGTGGTAGTTTGAGCATTCTTTGGCATTGCCTTTCTTTGGGATTAGAATGAAAACTGACCTTTTCCAGTCCTGTGGCCACTGCTGACTTTTCCAAATTTGCTGCCCTATTGAGTGCAGCACTTTCACAGCATCATCTTCAGGATTTGAAATAGCTCAACTGGAATGCCAGCCGAGAGGAGCTACCCCATGTCCAAGGAGTGGCGGCTGCACGGGTGCAGGAGGGCCGAGAGGAGTTACTCCACGTTCAAGGTCAGGAGGGGCGGCGTGAGGAGATACCCCTCGTCCAAGGTAAGGAGCAGCGGCTGCGCTTTGCTGGAGCAGCCGTGAGGAGATACCCCACGTCCAAGGTAAGAGAAACCCAAGTAAGACGGTAGGTGTTGCGAGAGGGCATCAGAGGGCAGACACACTAAAACATCATCACAGAAAACTAGCCAATCTGATCACAGGACCACAGTCTTGTCTAATTCAATGAAACTAAGCAGTGTTGTGTGGGGCCACCCAAGACGGATGGGTCATGGTGGAGAGGTCTGACAGAATGTGGTCCACTGGAGAAGGGAATGGCAAACCACTTCAGTATTCTTGCCTTGAGAACCCATGAACAGTATGAGAAGGCAAAATGATAGGATACTGAAAGAGGAACGCCCCAGGTCGGTAGGTGCCCAATATGCTACTGGAGATCAGTGGAGAAATAACTCCAGAAAGAATGAAGGGATGGAACCAAAGCAAAAAAAAAAAAACAAACCCATAACTAGGAGGGTTATTTCCTTATTTGTTCAAGGTTTTTCTTTTCCCAAAATCTTTATTGGATTTTTCTTTTAAAGTTGTCAAACTTGTATCTATTATATCATGAATTATTTTCAAATGATTCATCATATCACCTATTCTCAGGATTCCTCTTAATTCCTGGAAATCGCCTTCCACCTGCTTGCCATCTTTCTTCTACAAACTAAAATATTCGATTTTTAGATCTGTTACAAATCTGTCACCTTGGGACTTCCTTTTGCCTCCCTCTTTAAATGAAGTGAAAATTTCCTGATTCCTATATCTTCCACTTTCATGTTTTACTTACTTGCTTTGATAGAGTATGTTCAGGAGGAATTTGCTGAGAGAATGCTTCTGAGGTAAATGTTCTTATTCTTTGCATATTGAATTTATTTTTGGCTCTAGCCTGTGACTAAGTGGATTTGGAATTTAAGATTCAAGTATATTTTCTCTGATCTTTGAAATATTTTTTTCATTGTATTCTAAAATACTGCATGCATTTTATATGAGAAAGCTAATGTTAGTCTTATTTTTATTCCTTCTAGATAATCTCTTTTGTGCCTTAGGTGTCTCTTTTCATTCCTTATACTGGGCTATTTTATTATTTTATTAATAGCAAGTGAATTTTAGCAAGTGAAGAGGTTTTTCTGGCATATCCAAATAATAGATAAAAGGAGAAAAGTATCCCTGCTACTTTTTTCTCAATATTTTTGTTGTTGTTGTTTCTGGCAACGTGTAGGAATTGCTTTAAAATTGTGTTTGAAAAAATTAGTGTTATGAATCTGCTATGAATTGATGACTGATTGAGGTAGTGATTACTATAAAAAAGACTTTTGAAAAAGTAGAAATTAAGAGCCATTCCACAGGCTATTCCATTAACATCATTACACACCATCAGCGGCTAGCGACCCTGATTAAAATCAAGATGCTTCACTCTTGAAATACGCCATCTCATTTTACTAGACAGCATGATGTCCTCTCAGAAGAGATGGTATGTTGTTTCTGAATGACTTAGTGGATCACTAGAAGGACTGTGAGCAATGACAAAGATTTTAAGAATTATTTAATACATTTTCCATGCTTATATGAATAATCTTGAGTTTCCCCCCCCCAACCCTCATTTCTGTTATTAAACATTTGTTTTTCCTTCAAAGCTCATTTGAGAGAGCTTCGTGAGGTGCATAAAGGTCCTATATTTGTGAGGGTTTAGAATTTTGGAGTTGTAGACCACTCTGATTTTTACACTTTAAATGACACTAATGCTCAAGAAAAAAGAAAAAAAATAAAATGAATTCAAATGGAAGATACATAGGATTTCAATTCCAAGCAGATGTTGGTAACATAGACAAAAATAACAATAATTAGCCAAGACACGTAAAAATAGAGCCAATGAATCAAATGGTTATAAAAAAGAGAAAATGAATACAATGCAAGCCAGAATAAAAAGAGGTAAAACTTTCAGTTGCACATATTATGATTAACATGCCTTGTACACACAGAGTTAATTGTTTGGCATTACCAAAGACAAACCTCATGAATAAAAGGTTAAAAACATCAAAGTTACAATGAATTAAGAATGCATTCAACATTTCTTCTTCCTGTCTTTTAAATGAACTTTTTTTCTTCCTCCTTTTGCTTTTTAAATCATTTTCCTGTCTTCTAAGCTAAAGAGTAAGATATTGATTGACTCTCCCATTTAAATAAGATTTTTTTTTTTCTGTTTTGGTCTTCAAAAATGACTGATTTTACAGTTTTCAATCAGAAAGCAATTTACTTCCATACCTGCAACTTCTAGTCCTCCATTAGAAGAGAAAATATGGAAAGCTCACTAATGATAGAAGATGTAGAAAATAGATTAATAGTTATCAGAAAAGAGAAGGGTTATGGTGGTTGAAATGGATGAAAGGGATAAACTAAGAAGTGTTAGATGGCAATGGTGATGATCACTTCGTAGTGTTATACATGTTGAATTATAATACTGCATACTTGAAACATATATTTCAAATCATATATTAAAAATAAATGGATATATATAAATTAAAATTGATGCTGAGATACACTGATAGAGGTTTATAGGGTTTTATATGATGATTATTTAAGCTAACTGATTTTTATCATTCTTTTAGTGAATTTCCATCTTCAGTCTTCCTCATCCTCACCTAATACCCAATACATATTGCAAACATTTACAAATATAATTTTCAGTAAATTTTTGAGCTACAAATGTAAAAATATTAACCCTTATGTGAAATGCCATTAAACACATTCTTTCTTCTAACTTGAAAAAATATTAGTTGCTCAGTAGTGTCTGACTCTTTGTGATCCCATGGACAATAGCCCGCCAGGCTCCTCTGTCCATGGAATTATCCAGTCAAGAATACTGGAATGGCTAGCCATTCCTTTCTCCAGGGATCTTCCTGACCCAGGGATTGAACCTGGGTCTCTTGCGTTGGCAGGCCGATTCTTTGCCATGGGAGCCTCAGAGAAGCCAATTCTAACTAGAGTCTCCACCAAATAACTGTAAGGATTGTATAAAATAATATATATATGAAAAACCTTCAAAACACAAAGTATCGTATCACTCTAAGCTGTTTTCTCTTTTATTATCTAAGATTTTCAACAAAAGTTTTGAAGTGGAATCATGCTACTAATGACAAGAGAGAAAGGCAGATAAGATCCCTGATCAAATCTATTGAGAATGCTAAAGATCTTTGTAGACTCTTCCTTGGACTGAATAAGGCCTAACTCTTGTAAGCCTCCTCACCACACATGTATCCCCTGCTCCTGGCTCCCAAATATCGGTTATTGGTGGGGTGTTAGGGCAACTTTAGAACCCTCTTAGTCTTTATTAATAGTTGGTCTTAGAGTATACCCTGACACTTGAAGTCAGAGGAAGGCCATCTGGGTTTCAATTCACTTGAAAGACATATTTGAACACACTTGAAATACCCTTTCAAGTGTAGTTGTTGTTTTATAAGCATCAACTAATATCAGTTATTCTTTTAGTACATATATCTTCTCCAGCAAAATGAAGGATACATAATCTCCACAAGTAGAAACTATTTGACACACACACAAAAAAAGGCAGCCCTAAAATTGTGTCAAACAATATTATTATTAAAGTAATAAATACTTATAAAAACTTTATTTCCAGGTTGTAAATATTGATTGAAAGCTACCCATGTCTTCAAAGTAAATTGACTCAATACCTTTAATTAAAATGAAATACTTCTTATCTCTCCCATGACTCTGTACGCAAGTGATGAGTCAATCTGTTCTTGCTTTATTCCTCTTTCACTTTAGTGTATACCCTGGTATTCCCTGAATACCCAGATCTTAAATACTGAATTTAACACAGTGTCAATAAATATTAGTTGAATTGAACTGTACTTATTAGGCACTTATGAACTTTAGGATGGAGATATTATACTTTGAACCTTTTGGGTGAAAGATGGAATTATATTTATTTTCTTGACTGAAAGCTATCATGCTGATATATTTGAACTATTTGAGATTTCAAAAGTTCCCAGCAAATAATCACTAGCAAATCCATTTCTTACAATTAGCCTCTTTTTAGCCATTAATAGCTGTTCCTGTTGCTGACAGGTGACCTACCACTTTGTCTCAAGATATTGTAGTGACAGAGTGAAAATTGCTAAGTGAGGCATTGATATGATGTAGAAAGGAGGGGGAAAAGTGAATGGACATAGTTTCTAATTGCAGCACCACTTCACAAATCCTCAGGCATTGACATTAAAGAAAGTACTGTTTACTGGTTTCTAGAAACCAAGGGACATAGCAAGCCTGTTATCCTTTTAGAGATTATGGGTTACTTAACCTGATTCCAGAACTATTTTCTATGTTTTTGAGGCATTTTTATGAAAAGAATACTATTAATTATTGATAAACATGGCAGATAGCCAGCCCACCTGGTTATAATCCATGTCTTTATCATCATATTCTTTTCCATTTCATTTAATGAATAGTTCTTTTTCACTTGATTATTTCCATTTTCTTCCCTCCTAAATAATTTCTAAAAGCCTTTAAACTTTTTTATTTATTTATACTCCAATCAGTTTCTAAAGGACTTTAAAGCTGCTCCATTCAAATAGAGAAAAATAGCCAAGCACAGACTTCTGCATGATAATGTTAAAATACCATATTTGAAATTACAATAGAAAGGAAACATTATTAAAAATATACATTTAATTACTGTTTATTTTTTTGCCAAAAATATTTGTGGACCACCAATTTGAAGATGGTGAAATTTAGCAGTTAGTCTAAAGACATTAAGATAAAAATGGCATTGTGCTGAGGTTTGAATCTAGGTTCCAAAATGCCTTGCTGTATGACTTTATACAAGTCATTTAACCTTCTTGGATCAACTTCCTTAGGAGAACAATGGATGAGTTTATAATAAAACCTATCTCTGATTCTTTTTTTTTTTTTTCATGTGGGTGAAATACATATCAGCTTCTTAGAATGTTATTAAGTCTTTAAGAAGGTAATAAATATTTTCTGCACTCATGTTACATATACTTGGTCTGAGTTGTATATCCATTAAAAAAACATCGTCACAAAAAGAAGATAACAAATGTGAAGAATGAAGGGTACATGGAAATGCATGCAAAGGTTAATACCTTGCATGTTGAAAGCAACCTTAATACTAATTTAGTTTAATTAAACTAAACCAACCTTGGAAAACCCAGCAGTGGCCACAGGATTGGAAAAGGTCAATCCTCATCCTAGTTCCCAAGAAGGGCAGTACTAAAGAATGTTCAAACCGCCAGACAATTGCACTCATCTCCCATGCTAGTAAGGTTATGCTCAAAATCCTGTATGCTAGGCTTCAGCATTATGTGGACTAAGAATTCCAAGATGACCTAGAGGGTGGGATGGGGACGGAGATGGGAGGGAGGTTCAAATGGGAGGGGATATATATATATATACACCTATGGCTGATTCATGTTGAGATTTGACAGAAAACAACGAGGTTCTGTAAAGCAATTATCCTTCAATAAATAAATTTAAAAAAAAGAATTCCAAAATGAGTTTAGAAAAGGCAGAGAAAACAGGGATCAAATTTCCAACGTTTGCTGGATCATAGAGAAAGCAAGCGAATTCTGGAAAAACATCTACTTCTGTTTCATCGACTATGCTAAAACCTTCAACTGTGTGGATCATAACAAACTATGGACAACTCTTAAAGAGATGGGAATACCAGACCATCTTACCTGTCTCCTGAGAAACCTGTATACAGGTCAAGAAGCAACAGTCTAAACTCTGTATGGAACAACTGACTGCTTCAGGATTGATAAAGGAGTATGACAAGGCTGTTTGTTGTCACAGTTTGTTTAATTTACAGGCTAAGGGAATCATGAGACATGCTGGGCTGGATAAGTTACAAGCTGGAATCAAGATTGGCAGGAGAAACATCAACAACCTTAGATATGCTGATGATTCCACTCTAATGGCAGAAAGTGAAGAAGAAATAAAGAGCCTCTTAATGAGGATGAAGGAAGAGAGTGAAAAAGTCAGCTTAAAACTAAATATTAAAAAAAAGAAACTAAGATCATGGCATTTGGCCCAATGACAAATAGAAGGGGAAAATGTGGAAGCAGTGATAGATTTCCTATTCTTTAGCTCTAAAATCACTGTGGATAGTGTCTGCAGCCATGAAACTGGAAAACAATCTCTTCTTGGCAGAAAAACTAAGACAAAACTAGACTGTGTTAAAACGCAAAGACATCACTTTGTCAACAAAGATACGAATGGTCAAGGCTATGGTCTTTCCAGTAATCATGTACAGTTGTGAGAGTTGGAACATAAAGAAGGCAGAGCACCAAAGAATTGGCACTTTTGAACTGTCGTGCTGGAGAAGACTCTTGGGAGTGCCTTGGACAGCAAGGAAATCAACCCTGAATACTCATTGGAAGGACTGATGCTGACGCTGAAGCACCGATATTTTGGTCACCTGATGTGAACAGCCAACTCATTGGAAAAGACCCTGATGCTGGGAAAGAATGAAGGCAGAGGAAAAGAGGGTGTCAGAGGATGAGAAGGTTGGATGACATTACTGATGCAGTGGACATGAACTTGGGCAAATTCTGGGAGATGTTGAGAAACAGGGAGGCCTGGCGTGCTTCAGTCCATGGGGTTGTGAAGAATCAGACACAAACAGGCGACTGAACATCAACCACAATGACCTTGTTTGAGTGTGTGTTATGTCCTGGTCCTTGCATTTTTCAGATGAGAAAACTAAAGCTCGATGTAACATAAGCACTTTCTCAAGTTAGAAAATGTGTAATGCCACTACAAGCTAGAGCCCTCACTTAGCTGTCTCTCTAGGTAATCACTTTCTGTAAACTTTACATGAACCATTAGGAAGGCCACATTAGCAAATTTTCTTTCAAAAGTCCCAGAGCAATTTTCTTGAAGCAAAGAGAAAATGCACTTGCACTCTGAAAGTATAGCATATTGGATCATATATGCTACTCTGGCATTTAAACTTAAACATGTCATTTAGCTTCTTTGGATCAATTTTCTGAATAAAAACAACCACCATAAAACAGAAAAAGATAAACCTAAGAGTAGATGATCTCAAAGATTTCATAAAAAATTGTTGTTTAGAAAGGTGTGTTAGCCTCAAAAGTGGTAGTATGAAAGTCTTACCTGAATTAAAATGAGTTTTTCACTCCAGGATTCATTTGTACTATCAAGGGACTTAAGATCTCCCTGTAAAGTATTTGAATTTTTTTCTATATTTGTCATTGCTATGAAACAATGAAATTTCATACTGTTTCCAATAGTGCCAGTATTCATTTATTATGTAAATCAAAGAAGTGAATATTTTATGCTGCTAAATAATCTCTGAATAATCATAATAACGCATCTGATTCATTTTAAATCTCATTTCAGCACATTTGATTGCTCAATAAAAAAATTTTATAAAAGAAAATATTTAACTGGTTCTGTAAAAAATATAATATTCATTTACATGAAAAACTATTCTATGTGCTTTTATGATGGATATTATTAGTCTCATATAGGCTACATATATATATGTATATATATATCCATATACCTATTATTCTTATATCTGCTTACATAAAAATAATTTTCTATTTTAAGGTACTGAAAACATTTAAAAAACAAAGTTCATTAATTGTATATATTTCAGATATATAGCTGGAAACCCAAGTTTTACCTGCACCAGGAACTCTCCTAAACTACTCTGTCACTTCAGTTGGGTCTGACTCTTCATCACCCCATGGACTATAGCTCACCAGGCTCCTCTGTTCCTAGAATTTTCCAGGCAAGAATACTGGAGTGGATTGCCATTGCCTCCTCCAGGGGATCTTCCCAATCCAGGGATTGAACCCGAGTCTCTTATGTCTACCAGTATTGGCAGGTGGTTTCTTTATCACTAGCGCCAACTGTGGAGCCCCTCTCCTGAAAGAGAGTCAGCTAAAGAAAATCAAAGATCAGTAAGTTAGAAAACCAAGATTAGGTACATTTTAAAAAGTTGAGAGTAGGTTTTGATGTCACATAGATCTCAGCTTAAAGTATAGTTGTTGCTACTTTCGGCTATTTGAGCCTCCATCTCCATCACTCTAGAATGTGAATTACAATGTAAGCACACTGATTGATTGCCCAGAACCAATTTCTCTCTTGCCTCTTTCCAGTAATCCATGGTTTTAACTTGCAGAATCTGGTGGCGGCTCTATCTTCTTTCTAAGGACAGAAGATAGACAGAGCCTTAATCAGTTAGTGCATCCCTTCTCCAGTTCAAGTTTATGAGCTAAATTACTCAACTCAGAGTGTAGCATAGCAGCCTGGCTTGATACGTGGGAGCACGAAGCACTGCTTCTCTCTGTAGACAAAGCAATCCCCACAACTACAATGAACTCTTGATCCTTGAGTCCTCCTGGGAACTCACCGGATAGGGGCAGAGCTCAGAAAATCCCAGGGGGAAATTTAGAGCTCTGATGTCACTGTGATCCATCTTTTGTGAAGCCCACCCTCCTTCTAGTCTTTTCAGTAATGTGTACCAGTTCCTTTTCTTTATCTTTTCAGAACATTTGAGATGAATTTTCAGGGATTTGTAATATAAACCCTTGACTTGGTGAGAAAATAATCCGTCCAGTCTGTGGGTTGTAAGGTTTAACAATACAGGTTGACAGTCCTCATCTTTATTCTCAGAGGAAAGGTGTGCTTTAGAATTCTTTTTTTTTTTTCATTTTTAAACAGACAATGTAGCTCATATACTATACAATAGCTAACACCGCCAGAGGGATAAGTGGCAGAAACCTATAATCAAACTGAGCATTTCTGCAGGAAAATGTGTGAGCAATCACAATTAGTTTTCCTCTTTTTTTTTTTTTTTAAGGCTACAAATAGCCTAGTGATTGTTCATTTCAGGCTTTGCTAAAATGTGAATTTGGAAGAAAATTCTTGATGCATAGCTCTCTGGATTTTATATTTACATCCAAGGATGTGTATTCCTTTTCTGTCTCTCCTCTCTGTACACACACATGCACACATCTACATAGGTAAACATATATGTGTGTAAATGTAATACTATAGGTTCTTATTTGCTATATAAAAATCATTTTATTAGTTCAGTTACTCATGATAAAGAATGCTTTTTTATGAATAAAATTTATAGCCAAATTGCATCATTATTTTCATTCTCATTATCTATGTTATCAAAAAGATGGATTATAATTTACTCTGTCCTGTTTCTGAAATGTACCTAGACAGAACTAAGAGCAGAGTTTGCTGCAATGTAAAAAAAGTGTTCTGGTCAGATGTATTTTAATTGGTGTTTTCACCATTTCCCTCCTTTGACACAAATCCTATTAAATGCCATTCTGACGCTCATTATGATAAGTAACTGAGCTCTTGGCAAACATTTGCTGTGTAAGCACTTTTGGTTCTGTTTCTAATGACTGGTAGAAATGACACAAGTTAGTCCTTGTTTCAAAAATTTTCAGCAGATGCAAAATAATATTTTTACTCTTAGAGTAGTTTTTTCCTAATAAAATCATATGAACTATGCTAAAATAGATATAACATTCATGATATAGCTAAGAAAACTGGGAACAGAGGAGTAAATATTATTTTCAGAGTGTAATAGATAAGACTTCATATTTTTTCTATTATCTATATTGATAATTTGTTAAAATTTATTCTGTGTATTAAGGAATGATCTTATGACACTTAGCCAGAGATAAACAATACTTTTTAAAAAGTTTTCTAAAACTTTAGTTATAGTTAGTTATTCCCAATAATCTTGTATGTCTCATTAATATTGTTTTCAAATAAAGAACTATTAAATAAGAAAATAAATGGCAGTATACTTACCCTGAATGTATTTCCTTATATAAATTTACACAGTATTTGTAACCTAGAAGAAAAGAAATTTGCCCTAAAAGATTGTGGTTGTCCTTATTAATAAAATTATATGGCAAATATATAGTTTTAAAAAAGCACCTGTCAAAAAAAATTAAAAATAAATAAATAAATAAATAAGCATCTGTCAGATCAGTGTTCTAACCTATCTTGATTTTTGCCTTTCAAATAGAGACACTTTGCTTTTTAATACTATTTTGCTCTTTGAAGGGCTTTTATTCAAGTCTCTACTCAAATATTTAGTATTCTAACTATAGCTGTCAGGACATAATTAAAAATCACAAATCCCACTTAGCTAGTTTAAGCAAGACATAAATTCATTAAAGTGTCAAGAGGCTCTAGCCAATATCCTACACTGCAGAGAACAAGGCTGGCCACGTACACAGCCAAGAACAGTGACCCCATGCCACCACCTGTCTGCCCTAATGAGCAGTCTGAGTCAGTGGCTGCTGAATAGATGAATGCCCGCCTCTGGCAGCACGGCCAGTCTGACCTTGCACGTTGCTACACCTGCACATTGGCTGTTTCTCCACCACACTCATGAAAATGGATTCCCCTTAGTGTCTCATTTAGGTCCCTCTCCTCTTAACCAATATTCCAGGGGATGTATGCAAACTGTGAAGCCGGTATCAATTATCTGAACTTGGCCTCAAGGGAAATGGAAATAGGTTGCTGGATTTAACTTTACAGAACAGACGTTCTTAAAATGGATATTCCTAAAATTTAGAAAAGTATTTCAAATTCCTGGGTGACTAGATAGCAGAGGCAATTGTGGTCAAAGGGCTTCCCAAGTGTCACTAGTGGTCAAGAATCCACCTGCCATTGCAGGAGACGTAAGAGACGGGTGTTTGAACTCTGGGTCAGGAAGATCCCCTGGAGGAGGGCCTGGTAACCCACTCCAGTGTTTCTGCCTGGAGAACCCCATAGACAGAGGGGCCTGCAGGGTACAGTCCGTAGAGTTGCAAAGAGTCGGACACAACTGAAGCGACAGCGTGCACGCGTTGTGGTCAAAATAAGAAGACTTGAAAATGATTTACAGCTAAAAAGAAAAAGCCCCAAAATGATATGACTACAATGCTGACGTGGAAACAGCAGTGCTAGTAGTAGAAATATTAATTATAAAATTGTCATGTTGGTGATGGTGTTGTCCGTGCAAAGGCCGTGCCAGATTGGATAGCCATGTCATTCTGATGCCAGGGTAAGTGAAGGCTGCATATGTTGTTCCTGGGCTTCATCGCTCTTACCTGAGCAAATTTCAGCCATATCTTAATCTTGGGCAGTGATAAATTTGTCTTTGCATCAGCAACAAAACCATTTTTCTGACAGTAATGAGGGATGATGGCATTGTTTTTTATTGTCAGTGGTAAAAGAGCCTCATGTTTTCCCAGAACAAAAGTGAATCGTCCATAGGCAGATCAGCATTGCAATTACAATTACTTGACATATTGAAAGGAGCTGTTTCTTGGTGAATTAACAGTACTCCTCTGAAGGACTCTAGCATTGTTTGGAAGGAAATGGTGGGAAAGTTAAAGTCCCCACCAAACAGCTAATGTTGACTCTGTTTCACTCCCGCGATACATGAGTTCTGACGTTCACATTGATATCAGTGTTTCAAAGTGACTACATTTTCATTGTGAGGAAAATCATTACCAATAAGACACAGACACTGAATCTCTAAGTGACTTGAAAATATTTAGAGTTGTCATATACTATACTGACTTTTAAATATTTTTAATAAAATTGAAATCTCATATGGGAGCCCAATTTAGAAAAGAGCTAAAGACAAAGGATCTAAATGCAGAGCTCTCTGGAAAAAGCAGGGTTTAAGGGTGTGAGAAAGGATATCACTCCCTCCGCTAACCTCCACTTCCCAATGTCTTTCTCTCTTCATCACACTCTCCATTTCCATCTCCTTTTCCCCACAGAGGTTTCTGGGACGCTTCTTGGGAACATCTACAAAAATTAAAAACAAGCACAAAACACAGAAACCCCAATGGCATAGTGGATTGAAACTGGAGGCTCAAAGATGTGAAATGCGATGTGGCAGGGAGGAGTACCGTTTGTTCTGTGTGAAGAGTATAGGTTTTGGAATTCAAAGCCAATGGGAGTATATTTCAACTTAACAGAGGGGCGTTTATAACTTACAGAGCTTTCTAAAAATGAAATTGGTAACTTTATGAGATTAATTCCCTGACTACTAGAGATACTCCAAGACCAGACGATCACTAATGGTGTTCAAAGAGATTTAGATCTCAGGAAAGTGGTTGTCTTTAGGTTCTAGCACTATATGGAGTCATTGTTTATATCATCTTCAAAATGATCATACTTCAACTTCCTGAATGAACATCAGGTAAATTAGAAATATGTTAAAAAGTGTTTCCATGTATTTTACGCATCTTAAAATTCCAGTGGTACACTAAACTCGACTTTGCTTTTTTTCTTTCTCTTTTTTCACTACATGAAGACCTTTATTGTTTGATAATCTTAATTATTGTTAGAAATAATAAGTATTGTTTTGTAGATGCTTCTGAGAAAAGTAAACTATAGGTAGAAGTATAAAATATCAGTGCATTTTCCCGCAAATACTGCACTACTATGCCTATTTTTCTTATTTGAGAACCCTTCCAAAGGAAAGAGAAGAGAACATTTGTGAGCAATATGAGATAAACTAAGAAGCACAACAGCATTACAGGATAACATCAATTTAACTGATAAACCAATTCAGGAAGCACTTTAATTCTAAAAGTAATAGATACAGAATTGCCAGATTACAAAAACACATTTTATCTTTCTTGTTTTAGAAAGATTAGGAATCTTTCTCATCTCTGATTATGCCACGTAGCTTTGCTTTAGGAAAAGTACAAACGCTTGCTCCTTGTGTATACCGTCTTACACCACTATAATACATCTATTTCTCTGTGAGTTTTTTGGAATAAAATATTTATTTTATGTAAGATATGAGAAGAAACATCATAATCACAGGATAGAAAATTTATCAGAGGAACATGAAAGTATGATAGAGCTAACATTTTACTTATTGATGTATAGCTTTCATTGATTTGTTATAATAATCTAAGATTTAGCATTAATTTTAAAAATTTCTTTGAAGGTGTCTTCTTAATTCTGCCGTTAATCAAACTTTAGTTCATTAAAAATAAAAGTGATTACAGTCCACGTTTTGCTTTAAATTGATATCATTTTCTATTTCTAGAATATATTTGTATACAGCTAAGGATGTTATAAAAGAGCTATTCTAAGAAACTAAGAAAACAGTGATTGAAAATTCTTTAAAGAATGAAACCTTAATACTTGTGAGAATAAGACCACTGTTTTTAAATATCATTACTCTAAAGTATTTCTGTCAGTGGGGCTATTAAGTCATAGTATACATACATGCATACAGGAGGTGTCATGGAACAGCATGGTGGAGGGCAATTTTATAATAGTGGTTTTTCCAATAAAAATATAATAGTGATTTTTCACTTTGCTTTAGAGTTTATAGATATCCTATTAGACCGATGTAGCAAAAAAACGTATTTGATGATTGAATCATACCCATTTTTAGCATTCTGTGATTTTATCTTTCAAATCCTTCAAGTTTGTTAATTCCCTTCTCTTTTACAAATATTGAGGGTACATGACTAAAGGTCTGATATTGTCATAAATATATTGAATAAATGACAGTGTTTTATGTGCCTTCTCACTAATGTATATAAGCATTTATATGTTTTAAAGTTAAATTCCATATTAATTAAGTTTTAATTGCAAATCATAGAAAACTGCTTTGATTTAGGCAAAAGCTCATTCTATTAGCAGAATACCCACTTGCAGATGACAAGAGCCGTTAGAGAAGGCGGGACCTAAATACCCAGAACCACTGTAGCAAAAAGAGAGGGGTTACATGAGTGTGATTTAGTTTAGCTCAATCCGTTTGTGTCTTCTGTCAAGCTTCAAATTTCATAGAGTGATAACTCTATTTGAACCTGTTTGGGTTGGGTATTTCTCACTCCACATTAATCTTTGGAGGATTTAACTACTGAAAAGAACAATTACAAATCAGTGAATCAGGCCAAACTATATATCTTTACCTTTCATTTGTTTTTTTGAACAGCTCTGTTGAGATATAATTTACATAACAAAAAATCAACCACACAAGTATAAAATTCAGTCATCTTCAGTAAATGTATAAAGTTGTGAAGCCAGATCTAGAATTTACTTTTAGAACATTTCCATCATCCTTAAAATTCCCCATCAGCTAGTTTATAATCTAACCTTGCTTCCATTTCCAAACCCAGGCAACCACTGATCTCTTATGTAAACATGCAATATGTAGAATTTTGCATCTGGCTTCTTTCACAAGACATGAGTATTTTTAGTTATGTCCATGATGGATGAGTATTTGGCTCTCTGTATGGCTGAGTAGTATTTTATTGTAGAGATGCATCACATTATGTTTACCAGTTGATGTTTATATCAGTTCCAGATTTTAGCTACTGTAAATAACATAGCTATGAGCATTCACACACAAAGGTTTTTGTGAGCATAAACACTTTTTTTCCTCTTGGGCAATATTCATAGAAGTGAAATTGCTTTATCATATGATAAATTTATACTTAACTATTAAGGAGACTGTTAGGGGACATTTTATTTTATTCCAAGGTGATTTATACCAACTTACATTTCCACCAACATTATATGAAGATTTTAGTTTCTCTGTATGTCTGGCCAACAATTAGCATTGTCTGTTCTTTTGGTTATATCCCTTCTAGGGGTTAGAAGGTGTATGTCATTGCACTTTTAGTTTGCATCTCCTGAAAGAATAATGGTGTTGGGGACCTTTACACGTGTTCGTTAACTGTTTATATATCTTCTTTAGAGAATGTCTATTGAGTTATTTTCCTCATTTTTAATTGGACTATTTGATGTTTTGATATTAAATTTGGAGGTTTTTGTGTATTCTCTATCCATTTTTTATATATTTTAGAAGATATATGATTCATTTGATTTATATAGCTCGATAATAAATTATCACAAATTTAGTGGCCAATAAACACACACATTTATAATCTTGCAATTTCCATGGGTCAGAAGTCTGGGCATGGCTTAGCTGAGTTCTCCGCTCAGGGTCTTGGAATGATGAAATCAAGATTTTGACAGGACAACAATTTCCTCTGGAAGCTCAAATGGGGAGGGACCTACTTCCAAGTTCATTCAGGTTGCTGGCAGAATTCTTATTTTTGAGGTATGAGTGTTGGTCCTGGTTTATTGCTGGATGGTGGCTGGTGGCTGGTGTCTTCTCAGTTGCTTAATACATGAACTTCCTCATCATGGCTGTTTAGTTCATCAGCCCAGTAAGAAGAAGCTTGCTATCTGCCAAGAAAGAATCTTACCTAACATAACTAATAGTGAGAGTGTTATTTCATCACTGTTAGATCTTTTAAGTTGCAAGCATGAACATGTGCCACCTACACCGAATAGAAAGGAGTTAAACAAAGACATAGATACCGGGAAGAAACTATGGGGGTGTTATCTAATGTCTTTCTCCATGTATTATTTGCAAATATATTCTCCCAGTTTGTAGCCTGTGTTTTCGTTTATCTAAGGGTAATTTTTGAAGTGTAAGATTTTACTGAAGTCCAACATATCTTTTTCTCCCCTTCTTTTAAAGTTTATACTTTTGGTATTGTATCTAAGGAATCTTTACCAATTGAAAATCATGAAAGTTTTATCCTTTGTTTCCTTCTGGCAGGTTTGATATTTTAGCTCCGAAATTTAGGTCAATGATCCAGTTTAAGTTCATTTTTTATATAATGTAAGCTTAGTGTTTAGTTCATTTTATTTCAGTTGGGTATAAAAATGGTCCCGGAACTATTGATTGAAATGGCTGTCTTTTCTTCAATTAGATTTTTCTTAGTACCTTGTCATAAGTCAATTGACCATAAATGTGAGGGTTTATTTTAGACTCAATTTTGTTCTATCCATCTGCTGTTTTTATTACTGTAGCTTTGTAATAAGTTTTGAAATCTGGTACTTTAAATCTTCCAATTTGCTCTTCTCTTTCAAAGTTGTTTTGACTATTCTAAGTCCTTTGCACTTTTCTCTCTATATATACATATATATGTATGTGTGTGTGTGTATATATATATTAGGATTAACTAACCAAGTGTATTAGAATTCTTGCTGGAATATAGATAGTGATTCTACTATATCAGTAGATTAATTTGAGGATAATTACTATCTTACTAAGATCATGGCATCTGGTCCCATCACTTCATGGCAAATAGATGGGGAAATAGTGGAAACAGTGGCTGACTTTATTTTTTGGGGCTCCAAAATCACTGCAGATGGTGATTGCAGCCATGAAATTAAAAGATGCTTATTCCTTGGAAATAACTTATGACCAACCTAGACAGCATATTAAAAAGCAGAGACATTACTTTGCCAATAAAGATCCATCTAGTCAAGGCTATGGTTTTTCCAGGAGTCATGTATGGATGTGAGAGTTGGACTATAAAGAAAGCTGAGCACTGAAGAATTGATGCTTTTGAACTGTGGTGTTGGAGAAGACTCTTGAGAGTCCCTTGGACTGCAAGGAGATCCAACCACTCCACCCTAAAGCAGATCAGTCCTGGATGTTCATTGGAAGGACTGATGTTGAAGCTGAAACACCAATACTTTGGCCATCTGATGTGACGAGCTGACTCATTTGAAAAGACCCTGATGCTGGGAAAGATTGAGGGCAGGAGGAAAAGGGGATAACAGAGGATGAGATGGCTGGATGGCATCACCTGGCGTGCTACAGTTCATGGGGTCACAAAGAGTCGGACACGATTGAGAGACTGAACTGAACTGAACTGAATTATCTTAATATCAAGCCTTCAGTATACAATATTAAATGTTTTTATAATTTTTCTTACATATTGATTTTGGTATTATGAATAAAATCATTTTGTTGGTATTAATTTTGTTGTTAGTTGATATTTTTGTTCATTGTTCAGTTGCTAAGCCATGTCCAAACCTGCAACCACAGGGACTGCAGTACACCAGGCTTCCCTGTCCTTCACTATCCCTTGGAATTAGCACAAATGCATATCCATTGAGTCGGTGATGCCATCCAACCATCTCATCCTCTGTCTCCTCCTTCTCCTCCTACCCTCAATCCTTCCCAGCATCAGGGTCTTTTCTAATGAGTCAGCTCTTTGCATTACATGGCCAGAATTTTTCAGCTTCAGCATCAGCCCTTCCAATGAATATTCGGAATTGATTTCCTTCAGGATTGACTGGTTTGGTCTCCTTGCTATCCAAGGGACTATTAAGAGTCTTTTCCAGTACTACAACTCAAAAGCATCAATTCTTTTGCACTCAGAATTCCTTATGGTCCAACACTCACATCCATACATGACTGCTGAAGAAACTACAGCTTTGACTATAGGGACTTTTGTCAGCAAAGTGGCATCTCTACTTTTTAATATGATGTCTAGGTTTGTCATAGCTTTTCTTCCAAGGTACAAGCACATTTTAATTTCATGGCTGCCATCATTATGCACAGTAATTTTGGAGATAAGAAAATAAAATCTGCCACTGTATCCACTTTTGCCCCATCTTTTTGCCGTGAAGTGGTGGGATCTGATGCCATAATCTTTGGTTTTTTTGAATGTTGAGTTTTAAGCCAGCTTTTTCACTCTCCTCTTTTACCTTCATCAAACGGCTCTTTAGTTCCTCTTTACTTTCTGCCATTAAGGTATCTGCCATCTGCACATCTGAGGTTGTTGATATTTCTCCCAGCCATCTTATTTCCACCTTGTGATTGGTCCAGCCCAGCATTTTACATGATGTAGTCTGCATATTAGTTCAATAAGCAGGGTGACAATATACAGCCTTGATGTACTCTTTTCCCAATTTTGAACCAATCCATTGTTCCATACCTTGTTCTGTTGCTTCTTGGCCTGCATACAAGTTTCTCAGGGGGCAAGTACAGTGTTCTGGCATTCCACTTTAAGAATTTTCTACAGTTTGTTGTGATCCACACAGTCAAAGGCTTTAGCATAGTCATTGAAGCAGAAGTGGATGTTTTTCTGGAATTCCCTTGCTTTTTCTATGATCCAACAGATGTTGGCAATTTGATCTCTGATTCCTCTGCCTTTTCTAAATCCAATTTATACACCTGGAAGTTCTCGGTTCACGCACTATTGAAGCCTAGCTTGAAGGATTTTGACAATTATCTTGCTAGCATGTTAAATGAGCACAATTGCACGGTAGTTTGAACATTCTTTACCATTGCCCTTCTTTGGGATTGGAATGAAAACTAACCTTTTCCAGTCCTGTGGCCACCCGTGAGTTTCCCAAATTTGCTGGCATATTAAATGCAGCACTTGAACAGCATCATCTTTTAGGATTAAAATAGCTCAGCTGGAATTCCATCATCTCTACTAGCTTTGTTTGTATTATTGCTTCCTAAAGCCCAGTTGACTTCACATTTCAGGATGTCTGGCTCTAGGTGAGTGACTACACCATCATGGTTATCTGGGTCATTAAGAGTTTGCTTTTTTTTTGGTACAGTTCTTCTGTGCATTCTTGCCACCTCTTCTTAATCTCTTCTGTTTCTGTTAGGCCCTTGGTATTTCTGTCCTTTATTGTGACCATTTTTGCATGAAATAGTCCCTTGGTGAGTCTGATTTTCTTTAAAAAAGATCTCTAGTCCTTCCCATTCTATTATTTTCTCTATTTCTTTGCGTTGCTTTCTAAAGAAGGCTTTCAAAAAAAAAAAAAAGAAGAAGGCTTTCTTATATCTCTTTGCTATTCTCTGGGACTCTGCATTCAGCTGGGTATATCCTTTCCTTTTCTCCTTTAACTTTCACCTCTCTTCTTTTCTCAGCTATTTGTACGGCCTCCTCAGACAACCATTTTGCCTTTTTGCATTTCTTTTTCTTGGGGATTGTTTTGATCACTGCCTCCTGTACGATGTTATGAACCTCTGTCCATAGTTCGTATAGCACTCTATCAAATCTGATCCCTTGACACTTCCACTGTATAATCATAAGGGATTTGATATAGGTCATAGCTGGATGGCCTAGTGATTTTCCCTATGTTTTTCAATTTTAGTCTGAATTTTGCATTAAGGAGCTCATGATCTGAGCCACAGTCAGCTCCAGTTCTTGTTTTTGCTGACTGTGTAGAGCTTCTCCATTTTCAGCTACAAATAATATTGTTACTATATCAAAATATATTTTAAAATGTGTATGTGTGTGTGTATATATATATTTGTGTATATATATATATATATATATATATATATATATGGCATTCTGTGACCTCTCTAGTGTATTAGTCCTAGCAATATTTTAGTGGATCCCTTAGGATTTTCTAATTATAAAATAGCTTCTCTTTCTCTCTCTGTCTCTCATTTGTCTCTGTCTCTGTCCCTCTCTCTTTTTTCTTCTTTTCCCACATCTGCTAATACCACCAATACAATGCTGAATAGAAATTTCAGGAGTTGACATCTTTTCCTTGATCCCAGAGAGAGGGGGAAAACACTGTCACCAGTGGAAGCTACAGGCCTTTCAAAAGTGGCCATCCTCAGGTTGAAGAAGTTCCCTTCTAGGTCTAGTTTGTTAAATATTTTTACTATGAAAAGATAGAGAATATTTTCAAATGCTTTTTCCAAGCTTATTGGAAATATCATGTGGTTTTGTCATTTATTCTATTTCTGATACTGATGTGACCTTGCATTCCTAGTAGAAGTTATGGTTGGCCATAATTTATAATCCTTTTTATATTGCTGGACTCCATTGGCTAATATTTTATTAAGAACTTTGGTTCTATTTTCTTAAGGGCTATCTATAATTTTCTTTCTTTCAATAGCTATAGCTCTCTTTTTGATGTAAGATTAATACTCCCTTCATAGAATGAGTTTGTGAATGTTCCATTTTTTTCTGCTTTCTGAAAGAGTTTTTGAAGTACCAGTATCATTTCTTTATATACTTCATGAAGTTCTCTAGTAAAAATATCTGGTTTGGGATTTTCCTTTGTGGCAAAATTTTAAATAACTAATTCAATATCTTACTCCCTAGGAAATTCAAAATGTTCATTTCTTCTTTAGTCAGTATTAGATTTTGTATTTATCAGGCATTGGTTCATTTCATCTAACTTTTTGGCAGAATGTTGTTCATAATATATCATTATAATCTTTTTGACTTCTATACCTCATAGTGGTTCCCCTCTTTCATTTCATTTTAATCTTTTAAATGTCGGTATGCTGGATGTTTAAATGCAAGGAGATCCAACCAGTCCATCTTAAAGGAGATCAGTCCTGGGTGTTCATTGGAAGGACTGATGTTGAAGCTGAAATTCCAATACTTTGGCTACCTGATGCGAAGAGCTGACTCATTTGAAAAGACCCTGATGCTGGGAAAGATTGAGGGCAGGAGGAGAAGGGGACGACAGAGGATGAGATGGTTGGATGGCATCACCGACTCGATGGACATGGGTTTGGGTGGACTCGGAGTTGGTGATGGACAGGGAGGCCTGCTGTGCTGCAGTTCATGGGGTCACAGAGAGTTGGACACGACTGAGCAACTGAACTGAACTGAATGCTAAATGTTTGGCAATTTTCTTGATTTCTTAAAAAAAATCTTTGGTGTACTGATTTTTCTCAGTTTTCTCTGTTTTTCTCCATTTCATTGCATTCTGCTTTAAGCTTTATTTTTTCCATTGTTCCTGCTTGCTTTGGAATTTATCTTTTTTTTTCCCTGCAATGGAAATGTAGTTTATTGATTTGAGATGTTTTATCTTTATCAATAGAGGAGATTACAGTTATGAATTTCTCTCTAAGCACTGCACCTAATAAATTCTGATATACTGTATTTTTATTCTCACACAGATTAAAATATATATTTTAAACTTATTTTGTGATTTCCTTTTTTACTTATAGATTATGTAGGAGTGTTTTAACTTCCAAATATTATAGGTTTTCCCTGATATTAATATAACCATTCTATCTCTCTTACACACAGTCATTACATGATTTCTTTTTTTCTTTAGTTTCAATTTTCTTTTTCTCTGTATCTGAGTAGTGTTTCTTCTAGATATCATATATTTGAGGTTAGTTTTTTTATTAAGTCCATTAATATTTCTCTTTTTCCTTTTGAATGAAGTATTTAGCCCATTCACTCTTTGTGTCATCACTTTAATGGTGGATTTCAAGCCAGCTATGGTCTCTTTGCTTTCTATTTTATTCATGCAGCTTTTCCTCACTTCTTCCTCTAAAAGAAGAAGAAAAAGTGTCCTATTTTGTGTCAAAAATATTTGTGTCTATTTCTTCTGCTGACTAAAAAAAAAAAAAACAACCCTTTCCATTTATTTTCTTTCTTGTTTTTGAGGAATTAGAAATAGATCTTAACATATCATACTCTAAGAATAATACTGACTTAATTCTGTTAACGTATAGCATTTTTGTTTCAATATATTTTCTTCCCCTCTCCTTTGTGCTTTATTCATATATGGTACATCTATATATGTAGTAAACCCCACTACAGACAATTATACTTATTGCTCCATATAATTTTATACTGTTATATACATTTATACTGAAAAAATGAGAAATACATCTATAGATTATTTTATACTCACCCTATATATATGATGTGTCTGATTTTCTTCACTTCTACTTAGAAATTCATGTTATTTCCTGGCATCACTTTCTTTAGCCTGAAGGACAACCTTTAGTGTTTCTTTTAAGATAGGTTTGATAGTGACAAATTCTCTAAATTTCTTTCTCTGAACATAATGTTATTTTATCACTTTTGGGGGGAAGGGGTGTTGCACATGGGATCTTAGTTCCCTGACCAGGGCTTGAACCCATACCCTCTGCAATGGAAGCACAGAGTCTTAACTAGTGTACAACCAGGGCAGTCCACATTTTACCTTTATATTTTATAGATAAAATATTTTCCTTACACCATTTTAAAAAATCTTTGCAATACATTTGGACTTCCATTTTTTTCTAATAGAAAGTCAATCCCAAATTAGTTTTGTTTTCCTATACGTGATAATTTGTTTTCATTTTCTTGCTGCTTTCAAGATTTTCTTTTTTTCTTTGAATTTTATTAACTTATCTATGATGAATTTCTGTGTGACTCTCTTTCTGAGTTTGTTTTCTGAATCTTATCTTTTAAGCCTGGTTTCCTAAGGTTATCCCTGTGTCAGCGCAGCTAGTGATCAGCCAGAAGTTGACAAGAGACTGTGCGCAAACCCCTTAAGTCAACAGGGCTCAACCTCTGAAGATAAATCTGTGTGTGTCCTTTAGAGCGTATTCAAATGCCAGGCCATTTTTAAATCTTTCCTTTAGTAGTTTAGTTTCTCCCAAGCAGTCTCATCTCTCCCTCTCTCTCTCCATCTCTCTCTCTCTCTCTCTCTCTCTCTCTCTCTCTCTCTCTCACACACACACACACACACACACACACACACACACAAAGTTGTTCAACTACACAGAGAGAGCTGGGGTGAGATATGGGAAGAGTCTTCCTCAAAGACCACTGTAGACTCACCCATTTTAATACAAACTTTAACAGTTCAGGCTTCCCTTGTAGCTCAGTTGGTAAAGAATCTGCCTGCAGTGCAGGAGACCCGGGTTCGATCCCTGGGTTGTGAAGATCCCCTGGAGAAGGAAATGGTAACCCACTCCAGTATCCTCGCCTGGGAAATCTCATGGACAGAGGAGCCTGGTGGGCTGCGGTCCATGGGGTTGCAAAGTGTCGGGCACGACTGAGTGACTAACGCACTTAACACTGTATATCTTTAGTTAATTTCCAACATGCTAAAATACTTGCTTTTGACAGTTTTATCCTTGTTTACAGTTGCTTTCTGAAAAATAAAAAAAAGATTGTCCATTTTCTTTTCCCATTAAGTAGAGGTTCTCTACATGCTCAACTAATTAAAGTTTGATAAAACTAATTAAAATCTAATTAAAATAGTTAAAATCTAATTAACTAACTAAGGCCTACAACTCTTAATTACTTCCATGAAACCAACAAACAATGTGAGGAACATGAGGAGCCCAAGCAAAGATTGTGAGTAGCCAAGGTGAAATACTAACAACAAAGAGGTCCTATACTAGTAGACATTTTTATTGTTAGAGGAAATTAAGCCCATAAAAAACATGTAGGGGATTTTATTACAATTAAAAATGTTTTTATGTACATTTCCTAGTACTTCTTGCTGGCATTTAAGTATATAACTAGATGTCATATATTAACTTTTTATATAATAATTTGTTTTTAATTCTTTATTTTTTCAAGTCCAATAATTTTCTTTCGCTTATTTGAATCAATAGTATGAAATTTTTCATTATTTGAGCCAATTTTATTCTTATTTTTATATTCTTTTTGTTGGTTATCCTTTCTTGTCTTCACATATTAATTCCAATGTCCTGTAAATGCTGAATACAAATGGTGTGAGCAAGTATGTTAATTTTTTCCCTTGTTTTTAAAAGAATGTCTCTAACATGCATTATCATTAAATACGATACTAACTGTAAATTTATGATAGACACATGTTTTTTCCAAGAGAAGGAAGTCTTGGTTTCCTGAGAGATTTTATCATGAATGGATGTTATATTTTAACATCTATGTAACAACTGAGATAATTATGTGCATTTTTTCTTTTAATTTATTCATGTGCTAAATTACAACTTATTATTTTGTCTTTTTTCAGTTCATAAAATTCATTGCAGTTAGCACACAGTTTAAAACACACCAATAATACAAAACCAAACAGCATTATAAGTTATTCCTCCCTCAAGAAAATAGAACATAGAATGACAGTTAAAGCTAGAAGTCAGTGTAAGTTTTAGAACAAAGGAAAAAGTGAAACTAATAAAAGGAAAAGGTCATTTCACTCACAATGACCACGAAAGGAAGTCCAAAAGCCGATTTTTTCATAGACATTATCTTCTCTATATTAGTGACATTTTATATATTTTGTATATAAAATATATAATATTATAAAATATATATTATATATAAAATATATATTATATTAATCATATGTTAATTAATATATTCATTAATTTTAACATAAATTGTATTTTTTAAAAACTAGGAACTCTGCAAGTAACTAAAAATAATATTCCAAGGCTGTTTTCACAGCTTTGTTTGTTTGTTTGCTCTAAAGGCCATTACTGCCAAATTAACACACAATTGACCAAATATTTCCAAGACAGTCCAGCAACACACAATGGAATTTTCCATTCAGTATTTTAAGCACAAAAACAGGCTATGTTTACAGACGTGAAGGTGATCAAATTCTCATATTAAATTATCCTTGCATTTTTCATGTAAATCAAATGTTCTAATGTGTATCTCTATAAACATTTTAGTTATATTATTTATGAATATTTTATTTAGAAATTTTGCATCTATGTACATAACAGGGGAGGTCAGAGGTTATCTATTATTCTGCCAATCCTATACTATATTGTTTATACTATTCTTGTATTAATTGATTCTTTAAATATCTTCAAGAACTCTTTTTTTTTTTTTTTTTTTAAGAACTCTTTTATATATATTTGGATGAGTAATTATTAACTTTGTGAAAACTTATTTCTAAATCATTTTAACCTGGAATAGTTTTGAGGTGTTAGATGTATAGGCATATATTTTAATGTACTGATTAAATGTATTTGATGGTAATGTGTGTACTTTACTTTTCAATTAACCTACTGCTTACTTAATATAGTATTTATATTAGGGTTACGACTGTGTATGTTTTTGTTCTTATTTGCCTAAACTATTTCAGTATATTATTATCCATTTAATCTATCTGTGGTTAATTTTTTCTAAAATAGTTTATAAAAGATGTCTTTTCCTCATTCTTTCTCATCGAAATTCTAAGTTTTTTGTCCATTTAGTTGATCCTTTCAAAGAACCAAACTTTGACGGTTTTGAACTTCTCTATTATTTCTAATTTTAGTGATCAGCATTTAAGACATTATGTTGCTAATTGTTATTTCATATGCATCCTGGTGGTTTTGATGTCATTTTTCTTTTTGTGTTCTTTCTCACTATTTTCAAGTTTTATTATCATGTTTTCTTTACACTAGCAATTATATAAGAATGTTTACTTTCTAACATATATACACATATGTATGTACATATAGATACCTATATATGTGTGTGTATATACGTATATATGATTTTAAAGTATCCTATATGCATACTAATTTGAGGATATTTGTTCTAACAGTTACTGTGATTGTTGTGCTATAATTTCCCACTATGTTTGTGTAACAGTCCATTTTTCTTTTAACTGTGTCAATTTTTGTCTCAAATCTTTCCATATTCTGTGAGGCCAGAATAAGGTTTCTCTCCCAAGAGGATTTCCCTCTGCCAGCACCCTTAGAATGCTATAAAACATTAACAAAATTTAAATTGACTTTGACTGATATATAGTCAAGAATTGTAAACTCAAACTAATGTCTACCTGTGGTCACCCATAGCATTATGAATGGTCAACAAAATTTACTTTTATTTTAAATTCTGCCTTGATATAATTTGTTGTTGTCAGATATTATCTGTAAGAGGACTTTTTTATCCATTCTTTCCTGAAGTTTCATGTCTGCAATGGTCTTCTTTTAGGCAGAAGTTTTATTTCTAAGTAACCACCTTACTGTGCCTGAAGCCTTGACTTCTGTCCCTTATACAGATGCTCAAACCCAAAATTCAGCTACCAAACTCAATAAATGCCCTCAGGGCATTCCTGATTTCAGGGCTCACGGAATGCTCCAGTTTTCAGCTTCTTCTTCATTTTCTGCTTCTGGGGATTTCACTCAACACTTTACAAAGTCAGCTATACATTTAGAAATGGCATCTCTAGACATTTTATACCAGTAGTTTTGTTTTTGCTCTTGTTTTTTGGGGTGCATGGTCAGCACTGTTACTGGAAATAGAAGTCACAGTATAGCATTTCAACCAAAACCAAAAAAGATTTTCTTTCAAGCTGTGAAAATACCTATTTAAAAAAAATCTTTTATAAGTTCTCATTTTTAAAATTGTAGACACTAACAGAAAGAAAAGATAAAATATAATGAAGAATATTTGTAGATTATCACTTGTGACTGAAGCGGCATTCTTATTCCATGTAACTGGATATTTCCTGTTTGATTTAGGAATTATTCACAGAACTTTCCTTGAGATTGAGATAGGACTGCTGGGGATATAGGGTAGAGTGATAAATCTGATGTGTGTTTAATTCCATACTAATATTTGTGATTAAAAATTACAGTTTAAATACCTTTAGTATGCTTTCTTATGTGTAAATGGTTTGACATTTCACAGACAGTTGAAATGTGAAGCTCTCAGCATAAAACTTCGCTCCTTCTCTGTCCACCCATATCCCTTGGTAGAAGAACTTCTCTATGTAGGATTTCTAAGCCATCTCAATTATCACTCTCAATGAAACCTCGAAATTTTTCATGTAAATAATTATGATCACTTTCTAAATACCTTTTAAAAGCTCATAAATATCAACAATATCAGGCTATATGGAATATATACTTTTTTTTTACTATTCAATATCTCTGTAAGAAATTAGTTGCCTACCTCATATGTTCTAACATATTTGACTGATGCTGGGTTATGTTATTTTTCCGTATCTACCACAGCCAGAGGAAATGATGTTGGTTCAGGCAATAGTAATGTATTAGTAATAAGACTTTCCCTGGTTTCCCACTACTCTATGACCTAGGCAGGTGTCACAGAAAGACTGATATAAACAACCAAGATGAGCAAATAAAGCAGCCGATCATGACCTGCTTTCACTGTTGACAAAAGGAGAGCAGTAAGAAAACATTGCATTCGAATAAACTTCGCAGATTTGACTGTTCCTGAAATGAGATTATACTTGTGATCAGAAATGACAGGAGGAATTTTTGTCATCTGAGCACGACTATGTAAATCATTGAACATGCCCTAGATTTTTTCTAAGGTCAGGAGAAAATGGGACAGAGGAAAGGATAGAGAAAACAGTAATCTTGGTTTCTATTCATATCCTTAAGATTTGATTTATAACAGTTACTTCAATAATGCTAGCACCCAGCATAGAGTATGACATGTAATAGACACTTGAGAAATTATTTATTGATTGAATGAGTTATTCTATTCTGTACCATCTAGACCAAGTTTCTGTTCAAACCATAAAAGCCATTTGAAAATTAAGATAATATTATTTGGGTACATTAATAAAGAAAGAAATACACTACTCCACTTCCCTCTGTTAACATATTCATCCTAGGAAACCAACCAACATGTGGGGAGCCCAGGTCACCTGGAGACGCTGCATATAGGTCTTGCAGCAAACAGCCTTAGCTAAGATCCACACTGACAACCAGTGTCATTGGCATGTGTGAGTGCTCGCGTTTGAGTGAATGAACTTTCAGATAACAGGCAGCCTTTAGGCAGAGTCACCCCTCTACAACTTAATGAAATATCTCAATAGGAAGAACATGAACTCATCTCAGAGGTCAAGAGCTAGAACACTGACAACATCCCAAAGTATCCTCATCACTATGTCCCAGTCCTCTGAGGCACTACTTACTACTTAGACTTTTGGCACTATATTTCAATTTTGCTGTTTTTCAACTATACATCAGTTCAGTTCAGTTGCTCAGTCGTGTCCGCATCTTCATGACCCAACTATACATAAATTATTTCCAATAGTGAGAACACTTTTTATTTCTAGTTACATTTGCTGAATATTTTTAATGAAATTTCTTTCTTTTGCCTATAATGTTGGCTTATTTCCATTATGGCATATTCCCTTTTTGAGTAATTTATGATTTTTTGTGCATTCTGTTATTTAAGGATATTTGGTTTCTCATAAATATTTTTGGTATACATCTATGTGTGCAAATGTTCAGTATGTTGTTGGATGTACCTAATAGTAGATTTGTTGTCTTATAATGTACATATTCCCTTAACCTTAATAGATAAAGCTGTTAATGATGTCTGAGATGACTTCACAGTGTTCCTATTGAGATCACTAAATTGTGGGAGGCTGACTCAGTGCCTAATGGCTGCCTGTTATCTGAAAGTTCATTCATTCAAATGTGAGCACTCACAATTCATCAGTGATATTAGTTGTCAGTCTGGACCTTACCTAAGACTGTTTGCCAAATGACCTTTATGCAGCCTTTCCAGGTGACCTGGGCTCATCATATGCTGGTTGGTTTCCTAGGAAGAATATCCTAACAGAGTACAGAAGAGAAGTCTATCACTTTTCATGCTTAATCCAAACATCACCATTTCTGCTCTATTATCTGTATAAAAGGAGTCAGGATACCCCAGCAAGTTCAGTGGGAAGGAGAATTGTTTTTCAATCACTGAGTCATGTCCAACTCTTTGTGACCCCATGGATGGCAGCACGCCAGGCCTCCCTGTCCCTCACCATCTCCTGAAGTTTGCCCAAGTTCATGTCCATTTCATTGGTGATGCCATCCTGTCATCTTATC
This sequence comes from Cervus canadensis, assembly GCF_019320065.1. Classification (NCBI taxonomy): domain Eukaryota; kingdom Metazoa; phylum Chordata; class Mammalia; order Artiodactyla; family Cervidae; genus Cervus; species Cervus canadensis. Next base: position 32,314,101 of record NC_057388.1, on the reverse strand, counting down.
CTCTGATGCCCTCTTCTTTTGCCTTCAGTCTTTCCCAGCATCGGGGTATTTTCCACCGAGTCAGCTCTTTGCATCAGGTGGCCAAAGTATTGGAGCTTCAGCTTCAACATCAGTCCTTCCAATGAGTATTCAGGGTTGATTTCCTTTAGAATTGACTAGTTTGATCTCCTTGCTATCTAAGCATCTCTCAAGAGTCTTCTCCCCTGACAAACAGCTGACGGAGAGAGAATAGAACTCAACTAATGATTGGGAAATGACAAGTTTCTAGACGGTCATGTATAAACTGAATATTGTTTGATCTGTAAAAGAACTATCAATTACTGATAGAATTTAGTAGTACAGACACAGGGTCTTTTGTGTTTGAATTATAAAATTCTGAGATCCTTTTTAAGTGTTAAGAGGTGGGAAGGAAAATGCTAAAGAGGAGTCACCAGCAATAATCAAGGGAAAGGTGAGAGACTGAAATAAGTCAGTAGCCTTTAAGTCTTACACAAGGAGATGGAATTGCAAGGTATCAGGTAACCAGAAGCAATGAAACCCAGTCATCTATTTATGTCAAGATTTGAGTGAAGAGGAAAAGAAAAGTTTTCAGTTTTCTGACATGGGTGATTGAACAGATGGTAATGCCATGTGCTCAGAAACAGGAGAAAAAAATAGATATTTTTAGACATTCAAATTGAGGATTTCCCAGGAAAGCCCAGAAAGAGATGTGAACAGCTAGATATGTGAATCAGAAGACTGAAAATTTTTGGATGTAGCAATTTTCCTGTCTTGAGAATACAGATAGTTTTTAAAACCCCAAGAACGCATTAGATAATCCAGAGTCTGTGTAGAGTAAGATGATCAAAGACCAGCCTTTTGTGAACAATGTGTAAATAGATAAGAAGCCTGCCAGAAAGACTGAGAAGGACCTATAAGAAAGAGGAGAAACATGGCAGACAGAAATAATGAAGATCAAAGAGGGACCTTTGGGAGGGAAGAGTCACTGGTGTAAAATATTGCAGTGTAGTGATTTAAAGCCTGAAAAGACCATTACCCATTTTTTTTTCCTCCAAAATTTCTGTAGAGATTTATAAATAGTTCAGGTGGCAAAATATGCATTCTTCTGGATTGAAGTGAATATCTAGAGTGAGAAATTAGAGACTGTAAATGTATATTAGTTTTTTGAATCAATGAATATGTGAATGAATGAATGTATGAATGTATACATGAATGAATGGAAGTAAGTGTTCATAGTTATTTCATAGTTATTAGAAAACACTTTAGAAGGTCACAGTGGAAAGTTTTAAATTAAGATTATGAGTAACCTTACAACAGGAGATTTTGTTTTACTTTAATTCAAATGTTCTCCAATTTAAATCTTGTCATTTTGTCATGAAATATTTGTAGAGGCATCATTTTCCTAAAAAATACTGACATTGACTGGGCTTAACTTTTTTTGAGCCCAGCAACTCAACACTTTGAGGAAGAAAAACAGCAGTAGACAAATGGTGTTTGTTAGAATGCAGAACAAGTTCATTTCATTTTATTTTGTTTTATAATGGGAGAAATTTAAGGATATCATTATCTCTGGGGAAAAACAAATAAATGTATTTAGAAGTTGAAAATATGGGGGCAAAATTACCTAATAATGCAAAGTTCAGGGACCAGACTGGCACCATAATAAGGGTTCATAGTGCCATTTGGCAATTTGAATTTTATGTATTTCATGGGAAAATAAGGGGAAAATAAGTTACCTAAGTGATCAAGAATTTCACCATGCACTTCACAGTTATAAACCCAAAGCTGTCTCTAGCCAGAGATCAGAGTGACAGCCATAACCCACTTTTCATGTAACTCTCAGAAGAATGAACACTAGGACACAAGCAAAATTATTTAAATATTTATCACATGAAGAAGGCCAAGCAATTAGCTAAATACCGAATAAGAATTGATAGTCATAATCCTATCTTCCTTAAAAGTTTCTCTCCAGTTAGACAGCAGCATCTGCCCCATTCCTTGGAAATATCTCTTCCAGACAAATTTGGAATTGATGAGTTCTTTTTTCAAAGCTGACTATCCTTGTTTCTCAAGTCCACCTAGTAGTGAGCTCTCTCTTGGTAACTATATGTTAGAAGGGAGAAGACTAACTTCTGCTACCAAACCAGCAAATCAGCAGGACCTGAACATGTGTACGTTTGTTTGTATGTGTTTCAATTCTTAAGGTGGAAAGACCAGTTAAATATAAAAATAAAAATAGGTTCTTGCTTTCAGAAACATTCATATATAATTATTTGATCAATCAAGGCTATTAAAAATAATATGATCCTCATTGAATTTATGAAACATTTTATTTATTTTTTTTTTTTAATTTTTTTATTAGTTGGAGGCTAATTACTTCACAACATTTCAGTGGGTTTTGTCATACATTGATATGAATCAGCCATAGATTTACACTTATTCCCCATCCCGATCCCCCCTCCCACCTCCCTCTTCACCCGACTCCTCTGGGTCTTCCCAGTGCACCAGGCCCGAGCACTTGTCTCATGCATCCCACCTGGGCTGGTGATCTGTTTCACCATAGATAGTATACATGCTGTTCTTTTGAAACATCCCACCCTCACATTCTCCCACAGAGTTCAAAAGTCTGTTCTGTATTTCTGTGTCTCTTTTTCTGTTTTGCATATAGGGTTATCATTACCATCTTTCTAAATTCCATATATATGTGTTAGTATGCTGTAATGTTCTTTATCTTTCTGGCCTACTTCACTCTGTATAATGGGCTCCAGTTTCATCCATCTCATTAGAACTGATTCAAATGAATTCTTTTTACCAGCTGAGTAATATTCCATGGTGTATATGTACCACAGCTTCCTTATCCATTCATCTGCTGATGGGCATCTAGGTTGCTTCCATGTCCTGGCTATTATAAACAGTGCTGTGATGAACATTGGGGTGCACGTGTCTCTTTCAGATCTGGTTTCCTCAGTGTGTATGCCCAAAAGTGGGATTGCTGGGTCATATGGCAATTCTATTTCCAGTTTTTTAAGGAATCTCCACACTGTTTTCCATAGTGGCTGTACTAGTTTGCATTCCCACCAACAGTGTAAGAGGGTTCCCTTTTCTCCACACCCTCTCCAGCATTTATTGCTTGTAGACTTTTGGATAGCAGCCATCCTGACTGGCGTGTAATGGTACCTCATTGTGGTTTTGATTTGCATTTCTCTGATAATGAGTGATGTTGAGCATCTTTTCATGTGTTTGTTAGCCATCTGTATGTTTTCTTTGGAGAAATGTCTGTTTAGTTCTTTGGCCCATTTTTTGATTGGGTCATTTATTTTTCTGGAATTAAGCTGCAGGAGTTGCTTGTATATTTTTGAGATTAATCCTTTGTCCGTTTCTTCATTTGCTATTATTTTCTCCCAATCTGAGGGCTGTCTTTTCACCTTGCTTATAGTTTCCTTTGTAGTGCAAAAGCTTTTAAGTTTAATTAGGTCCCATTTGTTTATTTTTGCTTTTATTTCCAATATTCTGGGAGGTGGATCATAGAGGATCTTGCTGTGATTTATGTCGGAGAGTGTTTTGCCTATGTTCTCCTCTAGGAGTTTTATAGTTTCTGGTCTTACATTTAGATCTTTAATCCATTTTGAGTTTATTTTTGTGTATGGTGTTAGAAAGTGTTCTAGTTTCATTCTTTTACAAGTGGTTGACCACAATGAGGTACCATTACACGCCAATCAGGATGGCTGCTATCCAAAAGTCTACAAGCAATAAATGCTGGAGAGGGTGTGGAGAAAAGGGAACCCTCTTACACTGTTGGTGGGAATGCAAACTAGTACAGCCGCTATGGAAAACAGTGTGGAGATTTCTTAAAAAACTGGAAATAGAACTGCCATATGACCCAGCAATCCCACTTCTGGGCATACACACTGAGGAAACCAGATCTGAAAGAGACACGTGCACCCCAATGTTCATCACAGCACTGTTCATAATAGCCAGGACATAGAAGCAACCTAGATGCCCATCAGCAGATGAATGGATAAGGAAGCTGTGGTACATATACACCATGGAATATTACTCAGCCATTAAAAAGAATTCATTTGAATCAGTTCTGATGAGATGGATGAAACTGGAGCCCATTATACAGAGTGAAGTAAGCCAGAAAGATAAAGAACATTACAGCATACTAACACATATATATGGAATTTAGAAAGATGGTAATGATAATGCTAAAAGAAAAAGAGACACAGACTTTTGAAGGCTGGGGTGGGATGTTTTGAGAGAATCGAAACATGTATCTATCTATGGTGAAAACAGATCACCAGCCCAGGCTGGATGCATGAGACAAGTGCTCGGGCCTGGTGCACTGGGAAGACCCAGAGGAATCGGGTGGAGAGGGAGGTGGGAGGGGGGATCGGGATGGGGAATACATGTAAATCCATGGCTGATTCATGTCAGTGTATGACAAAAACCGCTACAATATTGTAAATTAGTCTCCAACTAATAAAAATAAATGAAAAAAAAAAGCTTTCCTCAGCGATCAATGCAAAGAAGTAGAGGAGAAGAATAAAATGGGAAAGACCAAGATATCTTCAAGAAAATTAGAGATACCAAGGGAACATTTCACACAAAGATAGGCTCAATAAAGGACAGAAATGGTATGGACCTAACAGAAGCAGAAGATAGTAAGAAGAGGTGGCAAGTATACACAGAACTGTACAAAAATGATCTTCACGACCCAGTTAATCACGATGGTGTGATCACTCACCTAGAGCCAGACATCCTGGAATGTGAAGCCAAGTGGGCCTTAGGAAGCATTACTATGAACAAAGCTGGTGGATATGATGGAATTCCAGTTGAGCTATTTCAAATCCTAAAAGATGATGCTGTGAAAGTGCTGCACTCAATAGGGCAGCAAATTTGGAAAAATCAGCAGTGGCCACAGGACTGGAAAATGTGAGTTTTCATTCTAATCTCAAAGAAAGGAAATGCCAAAGAATGCTCAAACTACCGCACAATTGCACTCATCTTACACACTAGTAAAGTAATGCTCAAAATTGTCCAAGCCAGGCTTTAGCAATACGTGAACCATGAACTTCCAGATGTTCAAGCTGGTTTTAGAAAAGGCAGACAACCAGAGATCAAATTGCCAACATCCGCTGGATCATTGAAAAAGCAATAGAGTTCCAGAAAAGCATCTATTTCTGCTTTATTGACAACGCTAAAGCCTTTGACTATGTGGATCACAATAAGCTGTGAAAAATTCTTCAAGAGGTGGGAATACCAGACCACTTGACCTGCCTCTTGAGAAACCTGTATGCAGGTCAGGAAGCACCAGTTAGAACTGGACATGGAACAACAGACTGGTTCCAAATAGGAAAAGCAGTATGACAAGGCTGTATATTATCACCCTGCTTATTTAACTTATATGCAGAGTACATCATGAGAAACGCTGGGCTGGATGAAGTACAAGTTGGAATCAAGATTGCCAGGAGAAATATCAATAACCTCAGATATGCAGATGACACCCCCTAATGGCAGAAAGTGAAGAGGAACTAAAAAGCCTCTTGATGAAAGTGAAAAAGGAGAGTGAAAAAGTTGGCTTAAAGCTCAACATTCAGAAAACTGAGATCATGGCATTCAGTCCCATCACTTCATGGCAAATAGATGGGGAAACAGTGAAAACAATGGCTGACTTTATTTTGGGGGGCTCCAAAATCACTGTAGATGGTGATTGCAGCCATGAAATTTAAAGATGCTTATTCCTTGGAAGGAAAGTTTTGATCAACCTAGACAGCATATTAAAAAACAGAGACATTACTTTGCCAACAAAAGTCCATCTAGTCAAAGCTATGGTTTTTCCAGTGGTCATGTATGGATATGAGAGTTGGACTGTGAAGAAAACTGAGCACTGAAGAATTAATGCTTTCAAACTGTGGTGTTGGAGAAGACTCTTGTGAGTCCCTTGGACTGCAAGGAGATCAAACCAGTCCATCCTAAAGGAGATCAGTCCTGGGTGTTCATTGCAATGACTGATGTTGAAGCTGAAACTCCAATACTTTGGCCACCTGATGCGAAGAGCTGATTCATTTGAAAAGACCCTGATGCTGGGAAAGATTAAGGGCAAGAGGAGAAGGGGATGACAGAGCATGAGGTGGTTGGATGCCATCACTGACTCAATGGACAGGAGTTTGGGTAAACTCTGGGAGTTGGTGATGGACAGGGAGGCCTGGCGTGCTGCGATTCATGGGGTCGCAAACAGTTGGATGTGAGTGAGCAACTGAACTGAACTGAATAATAAGCAATACTGAGTCTTTTCACGTGCCCATTGGTCATCTGTATGTCTTCTTTGGAGAAATGTCTGTTTAGGCCTTCTGATCATTTTTTGATAGCTCTTTTTTTCCCCACTGAATTGTATTAGTTGTTCATATGTTTTGGAAATTAAGCCCTTATTGGTTGTATCATTTGCAAATATTTCCTCCCAGTATATTATCTTTTCTGTTTATGATCTCCTTTGCTCCTGTGCAAAAGCTTATAAGCTTAATTAGGTCCCACTTATTTATTTTTGCTTTTATTTATATTATGTTTGAATCAGACCTAAGAAAACATTGGCGTGATTTATGTTAGAGAATGTTTTACATGTGATCTCTTCTAGGAGTATTATGATATCTTATCTTATATTTAAGTCTTTAAACCATTTTGAGTTTATTTTTGTCTGTGGTGTGAGGGTGTATTCTAGCTTCATTGATTTATATGTGACTGTTTAGCCTCCCCAACATCACTTGCTAAAGAAACCGTCTTTTTCTCATTGTATATCCTTGCCTCCTTTGTTAAAGATGAATTGTCCATAGTTTGTCTGTCTTTCATTTTAATTATTTAATCCCAGACCCATAGGATATAACTTTAGTTCACTTATCTAAATCCACTAAAAAGGCAAATTCTTGTGAGAAATTTGGCTCCATAGAAAACATATAGATTTTGACAGTTTCTGATCAAATAAGAGGTTTTACAGTTTGAACTTTCATAGAAACATTTTCTTGGTATAGGTAAGCAACGTAAAGTGAATAGAGTGTTGTATCAATCAAGGGTCTGACAAATAAAAGCTGATGGGATCAAAAATGCCGTGAAACTATTCACCTAGAGTGAAATGCTGACAACTACAATGAAATAATAATTATCATCTTTTGAGTTTACCAGGGAAAAGGTTCTTGACTGAATAATCAATTAAAAATGACCTTTTGTTATTTATTTCTAGAGATGTGTGGTCCTTACTGAGGTTAACATGGCAATAAAGTTGTGTTTTTGATCTTGATTTGTGGAGTGTCTGGTGGAAGTGGCAGATTGAGAAAAATCCAAAAGCATTTCCTTCTACGGTATGAATGCAGTCAATTCAAAAACACGAGGCTGATTTAAATTACATGTACGGTGATCTAGATAGTGTGTTGATGGATTTAAACGTTTGTACTGGCCAGAGTTTTTCACAGGATCACGTGGGATGAGAGTAAGATAGAGTCAAGGGGAAAAGCTGAGAGAGCAGATTCATTCAAGTGAAAGATGAGTGATAGAGATGAAGCAGTTTTCTTTCAGGCACTCTGGGAGGCATGACTCTCTCTGCTTCCTTAATGATCTATAATGGGTAATTGGCTTGATTTGAAATTCTGAGTGTCTAGGGGTCCGGGAAAATATACCTGAAAAATCTGTTAAAAAATAAGTGAAAGTAACAGTTGGTTGAAATTCTAGATGAGAAGTTAGCTAATAAATAGAGGGTATGGGAGAGAATTCAAATAAGTAGGCTAAGTCCTGAAAATACTTGACACAGGTTGTCATACAGACAATCAGAGACTATATTTAATGAGTAATATAAAATCAGCTACAAGATGCTATGCATCTTTACAACTTTCAAGTGTATAATGCAGTATTTTTAAGTATAATCACTATGCTGTACATTAGATCACTAGAACTTACTCATCTTTTAAATGAAATTTTGCATTCTTTGACCAACATATCCCCTTTTTTCCCACCCCTCCAGCTCCTGATAGCCACTGTTCTAGCCACAGGTGTAAGCAATATTATGGTGGTAATTAATTTATAATATGGAAGTGTATCAAATCAGCACCTTAAACATACATAATGTGTCAATTATATTTCAATAAAGCTGGAAAAGAATGGATGCTTACCTCATAGTGTTGTTTCAGGATGAAATGAGTGCTTGTTATAGTGCCTAGAATAAACTAAGCATTCATAATAACTTGTTTTTGCAATGACATTAGGACTGAGAGTTGAAAAACATTAATATTAACTGAGAGAGTGATAAAATAGGCCTATAGGGAAGTACATCAAAAATAGGCAGTGGTGAAAAGAGAACTTAATCCCCTGGTCTCTTGAGGAAATGCCATATACTGGAAGAATATAATATTAACTGTCTTTTTCTCTTCCTCATTTTTTGGGTATATGGAATAAGGAATATGCTTTCATGGAAAGGGGTGTGGTGGGATATGGTATCATGGTAATTGCATTACAAAGTTTATGAGGACGTAACAGGAGGTGAATTTGGGAGGAGAGTTACTTTCAGTATTCTACTCTAAGCACAAATATGGGGAGGGTCTGAGGCATATTTGTTAAATTGATGACATTATGTCTGGATGGAACATTGTATTAGAAGGTCCTTTTTTATTTTGTAGCCACATCTCAATAATCTGAAGAAGAACATGGACAATTTAAAATTTTCCAAATGTTTATATCTTCAGTCACTCATTTGCTTCTCTGAGCTGCCCAGTAGTTACTTGATGAAAAATGAACTAATCTGAGTTATAGATTTTAAAGACATTTACCATATCATAAAATAATTTAAAACTTGGGAGTATTGTGAAGAAATAGATTGGCTTCAAGAAATGGGTAATGAATGTAGTACAGATATTAGGTGCTATTGTAATTAAATGGAGAGAGAGAAATAGCATTCTGGGTTGTATGCCTTGAAAGTCTTCACCAAAACAGAAGAACTCTGAATTGTTGTAAAGCAGATCTGAATAGTTATGTCTAGTTTCTATTCTAGGTAGAAAATATTTAATAGAAGGTCTTGAGAGCAAAGAAATTGAAACTGAATCAAAACAAGACACCAGGTGTCCCCTCCTAGACACCCCCACCCCTCTAAGAAAAAACGCTACCTGACTTCTAACTTCAGAGATTTGCATCTGAAATTTCTAAAAAAAAATTGGTTCTGATATTTATAAATCAGGAAATCTGCGTTTCTGTCACTCTTTGAAGCAATCAGGTCCTGCAACTGTGAGTCATGCATGCCCTCTGGGCCGCTGCCTGCAGGAGAGTGGTCTCTCAGAGGCAGCTTGGCCTTTCCAGGCCAACCCAACTCACTTCTGCCTTTTGTCAGTGTAGGCTTCCTAGTGGAAGAGCTTGCAACGTCTGCTTTTCTCCATCTCTTGATCCTGATTTCAGTGTCTTTGTAATTTTGACCACCCTGAGCCTTCTGTATAAAATGGTATTATTAGATAAGTAAATAAGTAGATTAAAAACTAGTAAAAAAGTATTTCCTATCTCTTTTTTCACAAACTGCACACACCCATCTTCTCAGTCCAGATCCAGACACAAAACATTCCTGGCAAAACCTCCTGGCTTTGAAGCATTCAGATCCTGTCTCTATGGGCCATGCATGCCCACCAGGGGGTTTTGCCAGGAATGTTTTATGTCTTGATCTGGGTTGGGAACATGGGTATGTGCAGTTTGTGGACATTTCATAGAGCACCACATTTACAATTTGTGTCTCCCCTGAGATAAAAAGGCAAAAAGAAGAATAAACAGAATCATTCTAAGATACAAACATGACAAACATAAAATTTCAGTGTTTTGCAACTGTTGAGTTATTGCTAGTTTTATTGAAACGTTAGACATTTGAATGCTTTATATCATAATTATACACTAGCCTGCAGGTCATGTTTGTTTACTCATGACTCTCATTTGAACGAGAGCGTAACATAAACAACTGAGCAACATCCTGAATAAACACATAAAGCAGTAATCTTAGTGCTAGACCCTTTTTGGCTACTATTAATACTTATCACTTCTTGTTGCTGTTCTCTGTGATTCTTATGGATTGTCTGCTAACCATTTAGCCTCAAACATTGACTGTCAATTTCTGATTAGCCCTTTGTTGTTACTTAAATAAACCGTGTGTGCGTGTGTGTGTGTGTGTGTGTGTGTGTGTACTCAGTCACTCAGCTGTGACCGACTCTTTGTGACCCCATGGACTGCCATTATAGACATTCAAATGAATTTGTTTTCTGGGTCATCTTTATTGTCATTTTAATTTCTGTTAATGGATCCATTTCTGCCTTGACCTTCACATTTCACTTGATATTCACTTTCTTGGTTTCCTGTGATATAGAAACCTTAGCAAACTTTTATCATGGATACTCTTTTGATAATGTCCAAATTAAGTATAGATTCTTGGCAGCTCAGTAAAAATGACACCTAAAGGCAGATGTGACTGACAGTTTGTCCACCCCTATCATTGAGAACACTGACAATTTTTACATTTCAGCAGGAGACTGGAAAAAATATGGATAAAATGAATGTTTTTATGGCATTCAGTTTGAAAAGGAATAAAGAGCATGTGAATAAATGAACAGCAGCAGCAAAGATAGAAACTTGAGCAATTTCTCTCTTTTGATAATCTAAAAATGTTCTTTTGATCAAAAGAGCCAAAGTAGAATATAGCTCAGAGAGCAAATGCACACCTAACCCTGACAAAACCTGAGAGAAGTTTGAATAGAACTGAACCTGGATGAATGCACACATGCACATGCACACACGCATACTCGTAGAGTTAAGAATGAATGTATTCATGCATTCATTCAACAGATAGTTATTGAATGCCCAATATATGTCATCTGCCCTACTAGGCATGAAAAATTTGAAAAAAATATGAATAAAACAATTCCTAATAAAAGGGAATTCAATATGTGTATAGAGATAAGCACACATATTAACAAGCAATGTAGCTTTTGCAGTAGTAGATAAATGTATGTATTAACAAGGGAGTGCTGTGGAGAAGCATGTAATTTAGTTTGATGGTACTAGGGGATAAGCAGGGAAGCCCTCCTATAAGAGTAGACCAAAAAAGTTAAAGATTTCTTTCATTTATTCATTTCTTGAAAAAAAATTTTTTTGAGTACCTACTATATGCCAGACAATGTTGCTGGTAATATGGCAGTGAAATAAACATTCTAGGGGATGACTTATATTTACAGTTTACAATTTAGTAGATGAGAGTCAAATGAGGCAAATCACAGGATATGAGTGATGAGAAATCACCAGGTGATTTAATCTGGGGCTTAAAACACAAGACAAGGAGCAATGAGAAATTAAGCAGGAGGAGAGCAATCATAACACGGAAAGCGTGTAGCTCACGTGAGTGTTTGGTATTGCTAGGAATTCAATCACATATGGTTATGCATAGATAATAGTAAATATTTATTAGCAAGTGTCATAGTCATATTATTTTTCTGATTGATCCCTTAGGAATTACATGGAGTATGACAGGCATTGTGGAAGAAGTATATATAGGAGCCAAGTAACTTAGTATATTTCAGTATTTGCATATTAAATCTTCACAAGTTGTCATCAAGTCATCTGCTCTTTAAACAACCTCTAAGAATGAGGCAAAATATGAGAATCTCTGGTTGAGGAGACAAGAACTACATGGAAGTATAATACACGGTATTCTCTCAAGGTACTGTAGTATTTTATAACTGCAGGATTGCAGAAATGTGATGTAGAGGCCTTTTACAGAATATGAGCAATGAGAGGGTGTTATAGCACCCAGAGTTTACTAAACTGGTATAGTTTTCTTTCCATGGCACCATGTTATTTTGCAACAATTATGTGAAAAAAAAAAAACAAAAGTAAATATTTAGATGCTGATCACTGGACTAGATCAAAATATAATCTGGCGCAGTGCTTATAACGCCCTTGCTTTTCCAAAAACTTTGCAGTGTTTGAGTGCAAGAGCACAGCATCCAATCTTGTCCCTGAATCAATCCCATCATGTATGTTTAAAAGAGTTCAGGCCAGACAGCCTCTTTTCCAGAAACCTAAGATGTTTGATTGCCAGGGAATTGTATTCAGACTTGTTTGAAGTGTATCGTGTAATATGATACAGAAGACATCCTTCTAAAATGCTACTGGGAGAGGGCAGTCCTGACCAAGAAACTTGACACAACAAGGTTGAACTCTTCCAAAGAACTCTTTAAGTGCAAACTGTCTAATGATGGAATGTCTCACATAGAACAGGACTTCAAAGAGTAAGCAATCGATAAATGTTGAACGACAGCAGTCCACAGTAAAATGGTTCTTAAGAAAAAAGTGAATCAACTTCACTGCCACCAAGATTTACTTCTTGAAGAGCAAAGGTACATTCAGTGACACACACAGATATTCATCAAGGCATATATATTGAAACAAAACAAACAAGCAAAAAAAGCAAATATTTATAAAATTAGGGATTGAATACCTAACTTTTCACCAAGTTAGTGCTTCTTGAATTTTTCCATGGAATATGACCTTATTTTAGTGATATCGGTGTTATGGCTATTTCACAGATCAAGATCTAGTTCATAGATCTTTAGATGTTTGAAAGGCTCTGGCATACGTGAGATAAATTTCAGATAATTCATACCTGTATCTGTCTAGTCTTGATAACACTTTCATTTCCCGTCTGTCAAGGGTAAGATATTTGAGAAACACTGACAAATTTCCAATGTAAAACTGGTTATGATTTTTACTACTTAATTTTTAACTAGTATCACACAAATAATAAAGGGCTCTCTTACACATACTACCCGTATGTATCATAGTTAGTTCTAAATATCAAGCTGTAAGTTTTACAACTTGAGGGAATGCCATAGTTTTTACTTATTTAAGGGTCATCTGGGAAAAAAAAAATCAGGAAACCTGTAAACTTGTAAAAAATCAGGGTGCCTTTTATTAATGAATATATATTTTATATTCTGTCTTATAAAGTTTGAACACAAAGTTTATTCTTATTGTAATAGTTCAAAGTTTCAACACTAAAATAGTCTAGTTATTCACTACCCTGTTTATTGTGAAGCTTTGTAAATGTGTTAGAAATAGATTTTATTGACTCATGTATCGTTCTGTTCAGTTTTTCTCATCCTTTAAAAAATTTTTTTTTAAGTTTTTAGAATGTATTTTAAATTCCTATATACATAGTCAACTACCTTTACACTTTGTTTTTCATTTAAATTCTCAACTTTTAAAACTTAATTAACATAAACTGTCCACCTACTTCTCAGCATATTTACCATTAATAATTCCTGTTATAACATTGTTAAAACACTCACTATTTGAAATGCCACATTACATAACTTATATTTTGAGGTTGCAGTCTAGTTCATGGTGCCAGCATTTGAATTATTCAGCCTTTCCCTGGACTCTTCACAGATGGAACCATTAATACACATAGCTCTTTTTATTTCCCATCTGTGCCCAGTTCTCAAAGTTGGTCTCATTGGTTCAGAACCAGTTCTTATTGATGTTGGAAGCTATTATGTTGCTCTAACCATAATCATGTGATATCTAGACAGTGTCTCACCAAGACCTGGGCTCCTCAGTGATAACCAAACTGCCTAGATATTTGCTACCAACAAGAGTCATGACCCAGGTCTCTTGTAATGGGGCTCTTGGGAGGATCATAGTTTTTCCTACTTCCAAAATTTTCAAGTAAAATAATCTGCTTTTGTATCCTAGAACTAGAGACACACCTTGAAAACTTGTCCTTTGTTTTAGGATGATCAGTTTCCTTTCTTTTTGTCATTTCTTCTTATTAGAAGATAGCACTATTTTTCACTTCAAAACTCTTTAGAAATTCAATTCCAGGTACTTTATTTTCTCAGATTAGAAAAGTGAGTTAAATGACAGTTTGGGCATATTTCAAAATGATGAGACTTTAAATAGAGATTTGTGAATCAGATTTATATCCTATAGATTACTTGGTTCAGAGAGGTTCATAGTAATTCTGAATATAAAGGGTTCAGTTTTCACTGAAATAATATTCATAAATTTTACAGAAAAAGAAAAAATCAGATAATAAGAAGTTAGAGAATAAGGTGGATTCGAAGCAGTAGGAGGGGAAAGGAGAGAAGGAAAAGAAGGAAAAAGAGGGAAAGTAATACTCCTTTTAGTTTATTCTGAGAGTCCTTGTTATCCTTAAGCTTTATATATTGTGTAATACTAACATCCCTGAGACATTAGCCACTGTCTCCACTTATTAAGGAAAAATAAAGTTTGGAGTTAGGATGTGTTGGACACTACTAATTGGTAGTATCTATTTCACAGTTGGTTTCCAGTATTGGAAAAAAGTTCAGAGCTTCATAGTCTTATCATTTACTACATGAGTAAGCAGCTGGGAGCTATTCATCATGAATGTGACTGAAAGTAGAGGCAATTTAATACTTCCTTAAAGATTGCAGTGTGTATTTATGATTTTAAACCTATTGATTTTTGAAAAGTGTACCATCTTTCTTTGATTTTATATAAATTTGTCTAATTATCTTGTAGTTTATGTTTTGATATATCATTACTGTGAAATGCCGCTGCTGATCTTGTTCTCAGACTGAAATGACTTTGTCTACCCAGTCATTTCTTATTTCATTTATTTTGCTGTGATGGTGAAAGTGACAAGTGCTAGCCAACTTCTGTAGATTGCTGGAAAGGAAAATTAAGAATGATTTGGACTGGCACTAAAAATAACTCACTAAATCCTCAAAGTGTCAAAACACTATATTCATGTCCTCTGAAAATTTGTTTACTTTAAGGGATACGTTTACCTTTTTTTTCCCAAAGAGTAGAGCTGCATTTAGATGAATTGACATAAAGGTTTGCAACTTCATTTATGCATTAAAATAAGCTTTGTCATTTAGGGAGAACGTAGTAACATAAAAAATAGTATAAATAACAATATGATTCAACCTCATATATTTAACCAGTAAGTGATATCACACATGTAACCCACTTCAGACTATTAATTTTTTCTTCCCACTTTACTTTATTTTACCTTCATTTCTGTTGGTACGGACAATCCTGAATGAAAAAACACACAAGTAAATAATAATTGTATTTTCAATGAGCACAATATGGAAAAAGAAATCCATAGTCCTCCAAAGGATGTGAAATGCTTTGATTGCTATGAATGTCTCTTCTCCAATCACCTTCAGACTTCTTGTATGAATGTCCCCAAGAGTTTCGATTTCCCAAGTATATCAGTTAAATTTTGTTCAGTATGCAACCACTCCAACACTTGTGGTTTAAATCAATAATTTTATTTTGGTGGGGGGAGGGGGGTGGCAGTGGTGGTCCCAATTCTATGAGTTCACTGGAAAGTTCTAATTCAGAAGTCCATCTGATCACTGGTTAGTAGACAGATTGACTGGGTCAATGATGTCCCAAACCACGTCTGACAGTATATTCTGTGTCAGTTGAAGGATGAGGATGATTCGGGTAGTGTTTCTCATCATCCGGGTGCTGCTTGCCTCACTCACAGAATAGCTGGTTGTGGAGTTCCCAGAAGCAGCGAGATCAGGCATACCTCGCTCAAAGCAGGAGCACTTTTCCCTTCTCTACATCACATTTCCATTAATCCAGTTAAGTCACAGGGCTAGAGCTACAAGTCAATATGGGACAGGGGTATGCAAGGGCAGAATGAAAGGGTGGGTTGTTGTTATTTTTTCAAATTCATTTTTACACTCATTGGGAGATACGATTGCTAGGCATATTTACTTAGTATTTATTTAGTATTTAATACTTCTATTACAATTAAAATATTCCTAACATATTCTGGGCTCCAGAGATACATTGGTAAAGGTAAGAAATTTGCAAAGGATAGCCTGGGAATTATAAGTTTTAGTATCTTCAATACCTTTGACAAAAATACATCTTACATGCCAAATGACAGTATATTCCCAAGATTATATGATTATTGAAAAACTCTTTATGCTAAAATGTCACTAACTAAAATGTCTACAGAAGCAAGTTAGCAAGAATTTTGTCAATCAAACATGGTATATGATGAAGAGGATAGGTGAAGATATTTTGATCTATTGAGTATGCATTCTGTGTATTATTTTAAAAGCAAAATTTTCAAATATTGAGACTTCTGAGAAAACTGTGATGACAATAAGATTCACATGCCAACAGCTGTGATATACTGAATACATATATTCTTGTTCATATTATTTTCCCTTATAGGTTATTACAAAATTTGAATATAGTTCCCTGCATTATACAGGAGGTCCTCATTGGCTATGTATTTTATATATAGCAGTATGTATCTGTTAATCCCAACTTCCTAATTTATCCGTCCTTAACCCCTTTCCCCTTTGGTAACTATAAGTTTGTTTTCTATGTCTATGGGTCTATTTCTGTTTTCTAAGGTCATTTGTATCATTATAAGATTGTACGTATAAGCAATATCATATACTTGTCTTTCTCTGTCTGGTTTACCTCACTTATATGACAATCTCAAGGTCTAACCACATTGCTAAATATGGCATTATTTCATTTCTCTATTGCTGAGTAATATTCCATTGTACATATATATCCCATCTTGGTTTTCAGTTCATCTGTTGATGAGCATTAGGTTGTTTGCATGTCTTGGATGTTGTAAATGGCGCTGCTGTGAACATCGGGTGCACTGTTGTTTTCAGTCGCTCAGTTGAGTCCGACTCTTTGCGACCCCATGGACTGCAGCACGCCAGGCTTCTGCGTCCTTCATCTCCTGGATCTTGCTCAGACTTATGTCCATTGAGTTGGTGATGCCATCCAACCATCTCATCCTCTGTTGTCCCCTTCTCCTCCTGCCTTCAATCCTTCCCAGCATCAGTATCTTTTCCAATGAGTTGGCTCTTCACATCAGGTGGCCAAAATATTGGAGCTTCAGCATCAGTCCTTCCAATGAATATTCAGGGTTTATTTCCTTTAGGATTGACTGATTTGGTCTCCTTGCTGTCCAAGGGACTCCCAAGAGTCCTCTCCAACACCACAGTTCAAAAGCATCAATTCTTTGGCACTCAGCCTTCTTTTATGGTCCTTCTGTACGGTCTCAAAACCGTACATGACTAATGGAAAAACCATAGCTTTGACTATATGGAGCTTTGTTGGCAAAGTGATGTCTCTGCTTTTTAATATGCTGTCTAGGTTGGTCATAGTTTTTCTTCCAAGGAGCAAGCATCTTTTAATTTCATGGCTGCAGTGCCATCTGCAGTGATTTTGGAGCCAAGAAAATAGTCTGTTACTCTTTCCATTGAAGTGATGGCACTGGATGCCATGATCTTAGTTTTTTGAAAGTTGAGATTTAAGCCAGCCTTTTCACTCTCCTCTTTCACCTTCATCAGGAGGCTTTTTTGTTCCTCTTTGCTTTCTGCTGTAAGGCTGGTGTCATCTGCATATCTGAGGTTATTGATATTTCTCCCAGGAATCTTGATTTCAGCTTGTGCTTTATCCAGTCTGGCATTTTGCATGATGTACTCTGCATGTAAGTTAAATAAGCAGGGTGACAATATACAGCATTGCCATACTCCTTTCCCAATATTGAACCAGTCTGCTGTTCCATGTCTGGTTCTGACTATTGCTTCTAACCTGCATACAGATTTCACAAGAGGCAGGTAAGGTGGTCTGGTATTCCCATCTCTTTAAGTATTTTCTGCACTTTGTTGTGATCCAGAGTCAAAGGCTTCATCTTTTAGGATTTGAAATAGATCAGCTGGAATTCCATCACCTCCACTCGCTTTGTTCACAGTGATGCTTTCTAGGGCCCACTTGATTTCATATTCCAAGATATCTGGCTCTATGTGAGTGATCACACCATTGTGGTTATCTGGGTCATGAAGATCTTTTTTGTACAGTTCTGTGTATTCTTGCCACGTCTTCTTAATATCTTCCTCTTCTGTTAGGTCCATATTGCTTCTGTCCTTTATTGTGCCCATCTTTGCATGAAATGTTCCCTTGGTATCTCTAATTTTCTTGAAGATATCTTTAGTCTTTCCCATTCTATTGTTTTCCTCTATTTCTTTGCATTGTTCACTTAGGAAGACTTTTTTATCTCTCCTTGCTAGTTTTTGGAACTATGTGCATGCAGATGCACATATCTTTCCTTTTCTCCTTTGCCTTTTGCTTCTCTTCTTTTCTCAGCTATTTGTAAGGTCTCTTCAGATAGCCATTTTGCCTTTTTAAATTTATTTTTCTTGGGAACGGTTTTGATCATCACCTCCTGTACAATGTTAGGAACCTCAGTCCATGGTTCTTCAGACACTCTATCAGATCTAATCCCCTTGAGTCTATTTATCACTTACACTGTATAATTGTAAGGGATTTGATTTAGGTCATACCTGAATAGCCTAGTGGTTTTCCCTAATTTCTTCAATATAAGTCTGAATTTTGCAATAAGGAGTTTGTATCTGAGCCACGGTTAGGTTCTGGTCTTATTTTTGCTGACCATTAGAACTTCTCCATCTTTAGCTGCAAAGGATATTATCAATTTGATTTTGCTATTGACCATCTGGTGATGTCCATGTGTAGAGTCATCTCTTGTGTTGTTGGAAGAGGGTGTTTGCTGTGACCAGTGCATTCTCTTGGCAAACCTCTGTTAGCCTTTGCCCTGCTTCACTCTGTACTCCAAGGTCAAACTTGCCTATTACTCCAGGATCTCTTTACCTCCTACTTTTGCATTCCAGTTCCCTATGATGAAAAGGACATCTTTTTTTGGTGTTAGTTCTAGAAGGTCTTGTCGGTCATCATAGAACCATTCAACTTCAGCTTCTTTGGCATTAGTGGTTGGGGCATAGACTTGGATTGTTGTGAAATTGAATTTTTTGCCTCAGAAATGAACAGAGATCATTCTGTCACTTTTAAGATTGCACCCAAGTACTGCATTCCAAGGTCTTTCGTTTACTCTGTGGGCTACTCCATTTCTTCTAAGGGATTCTTGCCCACAGTAGTAGATATAATGGTCATCTGAATTAAATTCACCCATTCTAATTCATTCTAGTTCACTGATTCCTAAAATGTCGATGTTCACTCTTGCCATCTCCTATTTGACCACATCCAATTTACCTTGATTGATGGACCTAACATTCCAGGTTCCTGTGTAGTATTGTTCTTCACAGCATCAGATTTTACTTCTATCACCAGACACATCCACACCTGGGTGTGGTTTCTGCTTTGGCTCAGCCTCTTCATTCCTCCTGGAGCTATTTCTCTGCTCTTCTCCAATAGCATATTGTGCACCTACCACCCTGGGGAGTTCATCTTTCTATGTCATATCTTTTTGCCTTTTCATACTGTTCACGGGGTTATCAAGGTAAGAATGCTGAAGTGGCTTGCCATTCCCTTCTAAGTGGGTCACATTTTGTGAGAAGTCTCCACCATGATCCATCCATCCTGGAAAGCCCTACACACAATGGCTCATAGTTTCATTGAGTTAGACAAGGCTACAATCCATGTGATCCATTGGTCAGTTTTCTGTGATCGTGGTTTTCCTTTTGTCTGCCCTCTGATGGATGAGGATAAGAGGCTTATGGAAGCTTCCTGGTGGGAGGGACTGGCTGTGGGATAAACTGGGTTTTGCTCTGTTGGGCAAGGCCATTCTTAGTCAATCTTTAATCCAGTTTTCTGCTGATGAATGGGGTTGTGTTCCCTCCCTGTAGTTTTGCCTGAGGCCAATCTATGGTAGGGGTAATGGCAAGCTCCTTCAAAAGGACTTATGCCAGCACCCAACTGTTGCAGTCAGTACCCCTGACCCCGTGGCACACCACTATTGATCCACGCCTCCAGCGGAGACTCCCAGACACTCACAGGCAAGCCTGGCTCAGTCTCTCGTGGGGCCATGGCTCCTTTCTCCTGGGTCCTGGTGTGCACAAGGTTTTGTTGTGCCCTCTGTCTCCCCAGTCCTGGGGAGGTACTGTAATCAAATCCTACTGGTCTTCAAAGTCAAATTCCCTGAGGATTGTCAGCCCCTTTGCCAAATCCCCAGGTTGGGATATCTGTTGTGGGCCCTAGAATTTTTGCAACAGTGAGAGAACTGCTTTGGTATAATTGCTTCCAGTCTGTGGATTGTCTGCTCAGTGTCTCCATAGTGGAGCTTACGGCTATCTCCTCCAAAAGGACTTATGCCACAGGCCATGCTTCCCAGGCCTGCAGCCAGAGCCCCTGTCCCTGCGGCAGGCCATTGCTGACCCATGCCTCCGCAGGAGACACTCAAATACTCAAAGACAGGTCTGGTTCAGTCTCTTGTGGAGGTGACTGCTCCTTTCCCTGGGTCCTGGTGTGCACAACGTTTTGTTTACACTCTCTGAGTGTCCCTGGCATGTCTGAAATTTGATTTTAAATGTGATTGTGTCCCTCCTACCATCTTGTTGGGGCTTCTCCTTTGCTTTTGGATGTGGGGTATTTTTTTTGGTGGGATCTGACATTCTCCTGTCCATGGTTGTTCAGCAACCAGTTGTGATTTTGGTGTTCTTGCAGGAGAACATGAGTGCGTGTCCTTCTACTGCACCATATTAGATTATCATTGGAGTGCATGAATCTTTTCAAATTAGAATTTTCCCCAGGATGCCCAGGACTGAGACTGCAGGATCATATGGTAGGTCTACTTTCAGTTTTGTAAGGAGCTGCCATACTGTTCTCCACAGTGGCTTTACCGATTTGCATTCCCATCAACATTGCACGACGGTTCCTTTTTCACTACACCCTCTCCAGCATTTATTATTTTTGGACATTTGACGATGGCCATTCTGACTGATGTGATGTGATACCTCATTGTAGTTTTAATTTGCATTTCCGTAATAATTAGTGATGTCGAGCATTTTTCCATGTGCTTGTGTGTCTATTTAGAATGACACAATAACTTCTAAGTACAAAATCATTTCATAGAATATATGATGAGATGATTGCAAAAATTAAAAACTCTCAAAAAGAAGTAGCCAGATAGTTTTGGAACATTTACAACTAGATAGGCAAAAACTATTGCTTAAAAGCACAAATATGTTTGTTAGTCTTATTTAGGGGTGAAAGGGCTTCCCAGATGGTGCTCCTGGTAAGAACACCTGCCTGCCAATGTAGGAGGCGTAAGAGATGCAGGTTCAGTCCCTGGGTTGGGGAAATCTCCTGGAGAAGGGAATGGCAACCACTCCAGTATTCTTGCCTGAAGATTTCTATGAACAGAAGAGCCTGGCAGGCTACGAACCATAGGATTGCAAAGAGTTGGACACAACTGAAGTGACTTAGCACACAAGGGATGAAAGGAAAGTGAGAAATCAGAAGGTCCAAAAGTCTTCATTAGATGTTTGAGGAAATTAGGTTCTTTAAGATTTTTAATATTTGTACTGGCTGACCTCCTTACCCTTCCCCCAATAAATATATCCCCATAAAAAGAAAGCTGAAATATACATGTGTATAGATTAATTTATGAAACTTATATAAGATTATCCATTTATTTTTAATATACTTTATCTCAGAACAAATATAGATGCCACAGGCATACTGCATGTACCAAGATAGTAGAGCATTTACAGAATGTTTTTCTAGACATTTTTTTGTGCTCTAGTTTGTTGCATATGAGATAAGAATTTTCTATCCTGCCTGTATTAGTGAGGATACTTATATTTGCACAGAACATCAACTTAAATTGGCTTAAACAAAAGAGATAATTTATTGATTTATTTAATTAGAAATTCAGAGAACAGCCTGGCTTTCACCATGTCTGTCTGTATCCAGATCCTGGAAGAGAAGAGACATTAATTCCTCAATCCCAGGCTTGCTTTCTGTTCCTGTGGCTTGCTTTTCAGGCATGATTCCATATATGTATGCTGGCATAAATAGGCAGCAGGAGCTCCAGACTTATCTGTAACAATGGACCAAACTCAGCGAAAGAAAGAAGCAAAATTTGGGGGATGGAATCAATTTGGTTTAGACCAGATTACCCAGCACCATCTGACCTAATCACCAAGACCACATGGTATGTTGCTCATGTCTGGAGATGAGGGGTGTTTCAAGCACCATTCAAACCATTAGAAATGAAAATGGGAAAGGGAACCAGAGTATTTTTACCAGAAAGGTCACAGAACTTGGTCAGGCAAATACATCAGGCTTTGTAAAAAATATAAAAACATGATATATATTCAAATTCATGGTTTACATTTATCTTAGTATTAAATGCCATAACAGGAAAATAAACAATAGAAGAACAAAATAATGTATCACTTATAATGCATTTCCACTAGCATGAATAAAAAGCTAGTATAGTGGGATTTGTATAGGTATATATTAAAAAAATAAATTCCAGTGAAATTCCACTAATATGAGGTATTTTTCAATCATATTATTTTTCTACTCTGTTGCTTCTATTTTAATAGGCTAGTCAGCACAGTATTACTTAAGGGCATGGCATGATACTTAATAGCTGCTAAAAACAATATTTCCTATTTTAATTACATGAATACTCTAATTCCCACCATAACAATATATTTTCACTTAAGAAGCTGACAACTCTTTCATTAGGAAACACAATTAATTAATTGAACTCTCATCTAATTATGTAAGTGTTCCTTTTGACACAAAAATTAAAGCTTCTATTTCAGAATATAGCTGAAAAATAGGACTCAAGATGTCAAATACTAAAAATTTTGACATCTTACATGTATTGGATTTAATTATTTAACATCATTTAATATTGTACATTCTGGGGTATGCAATCATTAAGTCTTTCATGTGAGTATATTAAAAATAAAACACATCAAAATGAAAAAAATCTAGTGTATTTTAGTGTAGTAATACTTAGTAATTATACTACTTTTTAATCTTAAATACTAAATGTCTATGACTGTCATCCTTCTCCTGCTGCCAAAAAAATTCTCAGTCAATCTACAATGTCAAGTAATAAGTAATTCCCACTTTCTGTTTTTTGGAGGGGGGGAATCAATTTTGATGCAGATGCCTTTCATTCAAATATGTGATATTTACAGAAATATTCTAATGCACTTTCTTTTACATAAAAATATTTAGAAAGTCTTAGATGATGAGAAACCATACTTACTTCTCTACTGAGGCCAATAAAATTCTTTATTTTCCCTACTTTCATATCTATTCTATGTTTATTTTAAAATGTTAGGGACCAAGCACTCAATTTGAGTACTCAGCTACTCAAAATTTGCTGATGTCTCCAGCATTCTGTTATTGCTTTCAGTATTCTGAAATATTAAAAAATAAAAAGAATGCTCATATAAGGCTTGCATAGCTCATTTATCAAAGATATATCATGTTTATTTATCAAAGAGAAAAATCATATGCCAAAAGAATTGCTTTTGGAAATACACACTGAAGAGTAGAATTCTTTAATGATTTCATGATACCCCTTCTAAAAAAGTAGTCTGATATGACTTCCATTTTCCTTGTTGTGAAAGAATAGGACACATGCATATCTTGGTTATTTGAGTATTTGAATTACCATATGCAAAATATTTATTTGGTTCTCTTCTAGGGATATGATTCTTTGTCTCTGATAAAAAATCTCTCCTACACACACATTATGAGTATGATGAATGCTATCTTTTTTCTTATGTGTATGTATCTTAAATGTGTATTTCTCCTCTGATACAGATGTTCTTAAATCTGTTTTCGTCCTGATAACAGATAAGTGAATCTGCTGCCATAAATACTACATAAAATGTATTGAAAACTTGTTTCTCCCACGTACCATGTCAGAAAGTCTACATAATTCATGATTTCTGTCACAAAACTTAAGGATATGAATTACAATCTCTGTTTTACACATAAGGAAACCAAGCTTCACAGAGGTCAAATAACTTATCTAACTTAGATGTCTTACTAAATCCTGGAATTAGATAATAAGCCAAGTGTCAGTGAATAAAATCTACCTTCTTTCACGTGACATATTTCCTCTTCTGGAAAACACATGCCTATATTAAAAAAGAAAGATGTCAAATCAGTGAGCTGAAAAAAAAAAAAAAGAACAAACTAAATGTAAGGAAACAGAAGGAAATAATTTAAAATATTAGAATAGGAACTAATGAGATAGAAATAGAGAAATAGTGCTCAGTAACGCAACAAAACTGATTTATTTCTAAAAGATTAATAAATAGATAAAACTTTACCTGGGTTTACCCAGCGAAGATAGTGAGAGAGCGAGAGAGCAAGGGAGAAAAGGGCTAAATTCTTAAAGTCAGGAATGTAAGAGTGAAACGTATTACTAATATAGAAACAAAGAATGATATGAAAATAAGGGGATAATATTCAGTTCAGTTCAGTTCAGTTGCTCAGTCATGTTTGATTCTTTGTGACCCCATGGACTGCAGCAGGCCAGGCCTCCCTGTCCATCACCAACTCCCTCAGCTTACCCAAACTCATGTCCATCGAGTTGGTGATGCCATCCAGCCATCTCATCCTCTGTCATCCTCTTCTCCTCCTGTCTTCAGTCTTTCCCAGCCTTAGGGTTTTCTCCAGTGGGTCAGTTCTTCACATGAGGTGGCCAAATTATTGGAGTTTCAGCTTCAACATCAGTCCTTCCAATGAATATTCAGGACTGATTTCCTTTAGGATGGACTGGTCGGATCTCCTTGCAGTCCAAGGGACTCTCAAAAGTCTTCTCCAACACCACAGTTCAAAAACATCAATTCTTCCTCACTCAGCTTTCTTTATAGTTCAACTCTCACATCCATACTTGACTACTGGAAAAACCATAGCTTTAACTAGACATACCTTTATTGGCAAAGTAATGTCTCTACTTTTTAACATGCTGTCTAGGTTGGTCGTAACTTTCCTTTCGAGGAGCAAGTGTCTTTTAATTTCATAGCTGCAGTCACCATCTGCAGTGATTTTCGTGCCCACCAAAATAAAGTCTATCACTCTTTCCATTGTTTCCCCATCTATTTGCCATGAAGTGATGGGACTGGATGCCATGATCTTAGTTTCTGAATGTTGAGTTTTAAGCCACCTTTTTCACTCTTCTCTTTCACTTTCATCAAGAGGTTCTTATTTCTTCTTTGCTTTCTGCCATAAGTGTGGTGTCTGGAAATCTGAGGTTATTGATATTTCTCCCAGCAATCTTGATTCCACCTTGTGCTTCATCCAGCCAGCATTTCGCATGATGTACTCTGCATGTGAGATAAATAAGCAGGGTGACAATATACAGCCTTGACATACACCTTTCTGAATTTGGAACCAGTCTGTTGTTCCATGTCCAGTTCTAACTGTTGCTTCTTAAGCTGCATGTGAGAGGTGGTCTGGTATTCCCATCTCTTTCAGAATTTTCCACAGTTTCTTGTGATCCACACAGTCAAAGGCTTTGGCATAGACAATAAATCAGAAGTAGATGTTTTTCTGGAACTCTGTTGCTTTTTTGATGATCCAACACATGTTGGCAATTTAATATCTGGTTCCTCTGCCTTTTCTAAATCCAGCCTGAACATCTGGAAGTTCACAGTGCACATACTATTAAAGCCTGGCATGGAGAATTTTGATCATTACTTTGCTAGCTTGTGAGATGAGTGCAATTGTGTGGTAGTTTGAACATTCTTGGGCATTGTCCTTCTTTGGGATTGGAATAAAAACTGATCTTTTCCAGTCCTGTGGCCACTGCTGAGGTTTCCAAATTTGCTGACTTATTGAGTGCAGCATTTTCACATCATCGTCTTTTAGAATTTGAAATGGCTCAACTGGAATTCCATCACCTCAACTAGCTTTGTTCATAGTGAAGCTTCCTAAGGCCCACTTGACTTCCCATTCCAGGATATCTGGCTCTAGGTGAGTGATCACACCATCGTGGTTATCTGGGTCATGATCTTTTTTGTACAGTTCTTCTGTGTACTCTTGCCACCTCTTCTTAATATCTTCTGCTTCTGTTAGGTCCATACTGTTTCTGTCCTTTATTGTGCCCATGTTTGCATGAAATGTTCCCTTGGTATCTCTAATTTTCTTGAAGAGATCTCTAGTCTTTTCCATTCCATTGTTTTCCTCTATTTCTTTGCACTGATCACTGAGGAATGCTTTCTTATCTCTCCTTGCTATTTTTTGAAACTCTGCATTCAAATGGGTATATCTTTCCTTTTCTCCTTTGCCTTTAGCTTCCCTTGTTTTCTCAGCTATTTGTAAGCCTCCTCAGACAACCATTTTGCCTTTTTGCACTTCTTTTTCTTGGGGATGGTCTTGATCACTGTCTCCTGCACAATGTCGTGAACCTCCATCCATAGTACTTCAGGCACTCTATCAGATCTAATCCCTTGAATCTATTTGTCACTTCCACTGTATAATCATAAGGTATTTGATTTAGGTTATATCTGAATGGCCTAGTGGTTTTCCCTACTTTCTGCAATTTAGGTCTGAATTTGGCAATAAGGAGTTCATGATCTGAGCCACAGTCAGCTCCTGGTCTTGTTTTTGCTGACTGTATAGGGCTTTTCCATCGTTGACTGCAAAGCATATAGTCAATCTGATTTCAGTATTGACCATCTGGTGATGTCCATGTGTAGAGTCTTCTCTTGTGTTGTTGGAAGAGGGTGCTAAAGTAAAGTAACAGATAAGATAACTTAGATGAAATGGATAAATTCTTAGTAAGACACAAACTATAAAAACTGACAACAAGAAAGTTAATCTAATTAGACCTAACAAGTAAAGATTGAACTGATAATTTAAAAACTTCCAACAAAGAAAAGCTCAGGCATGGACAGCTTCATTAGTGAATTGTACCAAATGTTTATTGAAGAATTAATAACAAACCTTCTGAAACTTTTCCAAAAAGTAGAGGAGGGTCACTTCCCCATGGATTCTATGAGATTCATATGTAACCTAATACCAACGTCAGACAAAAACCCAAAACTATAGTCAGTATGCTTTAGACATAAAAACCTTCAACACAATACTAGCAAAGTAAATCTAGCAACATATAAAAAGGATTATACAACATGACAAGGTGAAGTTTCTCCCAGAAATGTAAGGTTGCATTAGCATATGAAAATCAATGTAATGCACTATAGGACAAAAATCTGCATAATTCTCTAGATAGACTCAGAATCAAATTTTGACAAAATGTACACCTCTGAAAAAAAAAAGCATTCAACAAAATAGAACTAGAAGTGAATTTCATTTGATAAAATAGTCTATGAAAAAACCACAGCTAGCAATGTGGGAAAGACTGAATATACTGCCCTTAAGATCAGGAATGGGACAACAATGTGCTCTTCTGTCACTTCAGTACAAGCTGGATTTTCTAAGCAGGGCAATTAGACAAGAAATCGAAAAATGGTCTAGATTGGAAAGGAAGAAGTAAAACTATTACAGAAATACAATGAGATCTACGTATGATCTCATATACAGAAACTCCTTAAAATCCAGAAACATTTGTTAGAAGTTATGTATGAGTTCAGTGGAGTTGCAGGATAAATATTAATGTATAAAAAAACCAATTATTTTTCTATATACTAGCATAAATACACAGAGAAGGCAATGGCACCCCACTCCAGTACTCTTGTCTGGAAAATCTTATGGATGGAGGAGCCTGGCAGGCTGCGGTCCATGGGGTTGCATAGAGTTGGACACAACTGAAGTGACTTAGCAGCAGCAGCAGCATAAATACAATGATGAAATCAATTTTATCTGCAAAAATGCTAAAGTGCAGCTTCTAAGTAGTATGACAAGTACTTTTTTGGTTTTGTAAGAAACTACCTTACCCTTTCCAGTTGCATTCAATTTTACCAGCTTTATGTTTTGAATATCTATTACAGGGTAGGCTTATTTCAGCCTGTACTTTTAGGAGCTTGAAAAAAAGCAATGCACAAAACATTTTTTGTGTAACACTCATTCTTGTTGGAGGAGATACTTAACAAGTAAACAAGCAAATAAAATATATCAGATCTTAAAAAATGCAATGCAAATTAAAAAAAAAAAAGATGAGCGAGGAGCATAAGGAATGTGGGAGTTTTGAATATTTTTATAGTAAGGGCAAGGAAGAGCTTTGGGAGAGGACATAGGTGGAAATTAATCCCATGTAGTATAAAGTTTTAATTGTTCCTATTTCCTGATGCTTCAGTATCCCAGTGAACATCCGGTGAGCACCCTGCCCAGTAACCAGGTGCAGCACTGTGATAAGAAGTTCCCCTTCTCACTCTCCCTGACTGTGACCTCCTGACATTCACAAAGACCTATGAAATCCCCTCATGCCTCTTCCTTGTATATTTCACTCTGCCCCACAATAGGGGCACTTGCCCACAGTCCTCACTTTCTCATGGCTCCTTGGAACCCCTGCTATATAGCCCCCTGCATGTGTCTCCCCTTCCAGGACCTGTGGGTGTAATAATCTCTTTCACTCACATGGTCTTACCTGACAGATCATCTTAAAACCCATTTAAATTATAAAAAGTATTCCTTACAACACACCTAGGCTATTTGAAGAAATCAAGTTCCAGATATTCCTTGACAAGTACAAGGTAAATTCCTCAGAAAGCTTAAGGAGCAGGGCTCTCCTGGCCACCAGGCCCTGGAGGCAGAGTGCCTGGAGCCCACGACATTCTTTAGGGACCCATAAAATTTTTACTATTTAATTTCTTCTAAAATCATGGAAAAATGAATGTATCAGGTCTGATGTATCCTGGAAAGAAGCTGAGTGCATGAGGGGAGTGAGGTAGAGAGAAATTCAAATAGTTGAGAGATTACTGGGAGAGATCTTTAAGGCTATATTTACACTTGAGTTTTTACCCTGAGAGAGAAACAATTAGAGAGTTCTGAGCATAAATTAACATTTTAAAAGGATTATTATTGCTGTGCTGTAGATAGTAGATTGCAAAGCCAAGTGTATTATTGAAGATGCAAAATCAAAGTGAAATCATTCTCTGGCAGAGATGACATGAAGTAGTCAATTACTGAATACATTTATCAGTGTCCAACATCCAGAAATAGCAAGACTAAAATGACCAGATCATTAAAATAGTAATTAGCAGTAGTTTATTGTGCACATAAAAACAGTTCCTGCACTGGAAACTCTCAAACCCTTGTGGGAATGAGGCTCAGAGGTATTGCTATAGGACAGCTTGTATGTGAAAAAACAGAGGCTGTTTATGCCGTCCAGTGACAGGTGATAGCACTGATTCTCCCCTACTGACAGGGGATTGTTTAAACGTGGACACCACATGCCAATTTAGGGGAACAGCTTAAGTTCTTTAGGGGCATTTGCAAGAAGTCAATAAGTTTTGTTGGTTCTGTAAAGTAAGCTAAATTAAGTTATGCTTATGTGGCCTAATTGGTGTTGCCTGTTTATGGAATTTTAAAGTCTGGTCTCTATTTTGTACTTTACCATAAATGAGAAAAGGATTTGCAAATTGTTTTAGTCTGGAGTCATAAAAAGAACAAGAGTGTAAAGAGATGTAAGAAAACTAAGGTCAAGCACTGTCTGCTTTTAATTTCTCCAGTAAAAGGCCAGAGATCTTTAGCATCAGCTGCTGCTTCTATATTCAGACAGATAAATGCAGAAATGTAAACTAAAAGTGTGATAATGATTGAATAGTGACAATGACAACAAAAACTGTGGTGCTTTCTCCAACCAGAAGGCATTTTTTGTATTCAGTATAATTTACTGTTTAATCACCCACGATGGTGTTAGAAGCAGTATTAGTGCATATCAGATGTTATCAACATTGATGTCCATGCCAGTGATGTTCAAACAGATCAACAGTGTTGTCACTGCAGAGGGAATGGGATTGCTGAGAGAAGTGTATGAAGGGCATAGCCCAGAGGGAGTAATTGGGGGGCAAGGTGGTGATGGGAGAAAAGGATGGGGTGCCATGTGGAATGGAAAAGCAGAATTGTTAGGGGAAGCACACTGACTGAAACCGCCCACCCTGGCCAGGCACCATAGTAACATTTGCAGGAGTTGTTTTATGACAGGAGGTCCTGGTAAGGAACATGAAACTAATAAGCCACCACCAACCAGAAGAGTTTGGGAAAGGTCAAAAGGAGACACCACATGTCCGACCACTTCCCAGAATCCTTCTCACTGGCATCCATCTTGGCTGAACAAGGCATGTACCACCAGGAAGGACTCTGAGTCCGAATGATTGGCTGAAGACAACCTGGAAACTAATCCCATCACTATAAAACTGTGAGCCATGTGGCAGAGTGGTTCTCCTCGGCTTCCTTACCCTACTGCTCTCCGCCAGGGCGCCCTTTCCTAATAAAATCTCTTGCTTTGTCAGCACATGTGTCTCCTCGGACAATTAATTTCTGAGTGTTAGACAAGAGCCCACTTTGGGGCCCTGGAAGGGGTCCACCTTCCTGCAACAGAATGTCTGGTAGTATCTGAACATTTTACTTAGGATGTGCTTGTTCCATGATAAGTAACAGCCCACTATCAGCATTTATATTAGGTTTCATAGTGTTTTTTGATCTAACTCATTCTTTTCCCCTCTTGAGGGAGAAAAAAAAATTCAGTAGTATTCAAGTCAGATTTCCAAGGGAAAGAAAAAGAACAGCAAACTCTCTAAAATGGACATTGAAATTATATAGTTTCATTGGCAGAATACTCAATGAACTGAACCACAAACCAGACTCACTTTTCTGTAGATTAAAACACAATCAGAATGACTTCTGAAACTTACAGTTTGCTTGAGAGTTGTGGGATATCAAAATTTTTGCCAAGAGATTATGAATTTACATTGTTTTCTGGTTAATAATGGAAAGCCTAGTGGAAAAAAAAAAAATCCTTCAGGGGATGACATTCTTAAGTCTAACTCTAGTCAAGAGGTCAAGAAACTTCTATCATCTTCCTGTAAATTGATTTGTTTTAATTATAGCTTAAAGGAATTATTGTGGAAACACCTAGAAACACAGGTGTTAGTCAAAAAAGATAGAGATGCCCCATTAAATGTTTTATTTTTAAGAAGATATGTTTCATATAGAACAAGGAGCCCCAGGTGATGGTGATATAATTAGGGCACTTTATAATATTGGGGCATGCAGTCTCCAAAAGACAGAAAGACTCTAGCCACTCATGACTTTTATACATATTTTGCCACTTGCTGGAGTTTGCTTTAGTTTCTGGCTTTTCTGTTGACCTGATTTAACTTAGTATTTAAATTTTATTTATTTATTCATTACTTGCTTCTGCCAATTTCCAAAAAAGGATTTCAGGTGAACTTAACTGGAAGGGCCTTCACAGAAAGCAGGCATGGTTCCTATTTGTAATTCACGAATCATCCACACCTTTGTAGAAGACGGCCTTATCAGACCTCTGGATTTTGCATTTTATACACGGTATTCAGGCATCACGACTGAGCCACTGACCACCTGAGATGTTCTCTCTGCGCATCTCCTTGTGGTTCTGATGTTTCATCTGGCCTCTTGGATTGACCTGTCCCACGCGCACACTTGGATTTGTTTGAATGCCCTGGCTCACGCTCACCTGCCTCCAGTGGGCGTGGTGGGGAGGAGGCGGAGTCAGCGGAGGCAGAGGCCCTGGGGGGCTGGGGGCGGCTCGCGGGAAGCCAAGAACTAGGGAGCACGCGGCTGGGCAAGTTTGCTGGCGAAGGTGGTGAGAAGGAGGGGCCTACCTCAAAGGAGCCCGGTCTCCAGGCTGGCCCGCAGCAGGTCGACCAGGCGGTGGGCACAGGCTCAGTTGTGAGGCAGGGCCTCAGCCGGGGAGGGCATAGAGGTGGACCTGGACTCTGAGCGGATGCGGGAGTTCCGCCGCGTAGGCACCGCGGGCCAGGACGTGCTCACTTCCAAGTCCCATTTTTTGCCAAGCTTCCGGCTCAACGCAACTGGCTGCACCTTCTTCCTGGACACGACCAACTGGAAGCCGGGAGCAGCAGTTATATATGTTTGAGCAAACATCAGCGTCCCCTCTGCGTCCTTTGTGGAAGATGTCACCCTGGGAGAAGAGTCCCTACCTCCTGATGCTCAGTTTATAAAACCCTGGCAGATGGAGAATTCTCGGGCAGAGGCCTGGCCTCCACGGGTTTGTCTTAAGTATGTCAGGGGAGACCAGACTGGATGTATGAACATGGTGATGGCGACATCGCTGGAGTCCCTAGAGACTGCCGGATTCAGCGGCCGGTGTGCAGCCGGGGAGCAGGGATGCGCCAGGACCGGCGCCGATGAGCGCTGCTGCCGACTCTACCGCGGGGGCGCCAGCCGAGGCCTCCGTGTGGAGGTGGGTGGACTTTTAGGAGTGAGAAGTGTCACCTTTTGAAACAGTGTGCGACCCGCAGCCACATCACAAGGGAGAGCGAAACTTCAATCCGTTTGCCTCGCCCCAGAACAACAAATCAGGTGAAAAGAATTTAAAAGACACCGGGGATTCTGGTTGGAGGCCATCAGCAAAAACACGTGGGCTCCTGCACCTGACCAAACCCAGCAAGATGAGGAGACTCTCACAGAGCTCTGTAAATCTGTCCCTCGGCAGAAACACAACGGCTCTCAGTAAGGTAGGTAGAAGACGAGAAGGGGGAGGTGGTGGGCCTTGTATTTTGCGATACTCTTTCATGGCAACCTGAGAAGCCTAGAATGTTCCTTAAGACGGTCTAGCTCTCCTGCCAACAGCACAGAAACCTCCCTCCACCCCATCTCCATGTACTATGGGTATTACTCACTCCATCCACGTTTATAGTTCACTACTGTCTCTCTGCTCTGGTTTGGGTGTTGAAAGAACAAAGTTCTTTACCTTTAGCGATAAAAAAGAAAAAAAAAAAAAAAGTCAAGAATAGCACCAGCCATTTTCCCAGTGTAAATGTGTACTAAGTATTGAGCAACAACACTCCTTTGGAATTCATTCCTACTGGGTTTTTTTTTTTTTTTTTTTGTGTGGGGTGGGCTATTTTTCCTGAGGAAAAAGGCTCAGTTATTTATCCTAAATGTTGTTGAGCGTCCCCTTTACCTTATTTGTGTGTCTTTCTGTTGATATCCTCACCCACAGTCTGAAATGACTCAAAAGATATTTTATATTTTGCTGTGTGATGAATAAGTCTGAGAATTGTTTGAGTTAATCGTGATTTTAAGTACTCTGATTTTTCTATGACAATCTTATGGATTTGATTTCTTGTTCTATTTCTCCCTATGCTTCCTAATTAAATAGTGCCTTAAGTGCTTTGCTAAGGTGATGGTGGCTGGTTCCTGGTGGTTGATTTTGGTTAGTTGAGTAAAGCCCTGATGCTGAGAGCTTTAAAAAACAAAGTTTTTAAAATTCATAATCTCTCTGACCAAAATTATTTAGCAGAAGAGCAATTTATCTTAATTAATTTGGAATGCTTTCGGAGAAAGAAGAAAAAAAGTTTAGACCTTAGCATTCAAGGAGCACCTGACGTACGTTAACTATATTGAAGTCTCCTGTGAGTTTAGACAGGTAGAAGCCGCTGAAACTTTTATTTGTGTATTGTAGTGCAGACTGTGGTTCTCAAACTTTGACATAGTTTAGAATCTCTTGCACTGTTTGTTAAAACACGGATTGCTGGGCTCCGCACTTAGTGTTTTTGATTCAGTATCAGAGTTGGGTTTGGGAATTTGTTTTTCTAGCAGGTTCCTAGGGGAAGGTGATATTGCTGACCTGAGAACTGCTGATGGCTGTAGATTATACCAAAGTTTAGGATAATAATTTCACTCTTAAAAATTGTCTCTCTGCTGGAAAAAAAAAAAGGTATATTACTCCATGCAGGCTGTTTTCCATGGTAAGTCTGTAATGGGTGGCTGAAGTTGTTTAGCATTTAAATACTAAATACAAAGCAGTTTATTTCTAGGACATTTACTAGGTACAGAGAGAAAAAAGCCTTGTCAAGACAGAATTCTGCCTGTTGTAAGAAATAGAATCATTGATTTACTGACATTTTATGAATAATCAGTACCAGCTAATAGTAGGTAAATTTAAAATATGGTGTAAAAAATATTATAAAATCAAATGTTTATAACTTCACACACCCAGAGGTATTGATTTTAAATTTTAGCATTTAACATTACAGATTGTATATGTGTATATTTTATTTAGGTTTATTTATGTAATATATATAACATTTAAATATTTTATTTCGGATTGATTTTACTGAAAATTGCATAGTAATTAGTTGTAATTACATTTTTTTTTGCCAAAATATTCTTAAATTTTAAGTAGTTACATGGAAGTTATATCAAAATTCCATTTCTAAACAGATTTTGGCTATTAATATTTAGGCTGTAATGAGAATTATATCAAATACTCTTATCACATACTTGTTGTCTATGCCTGTGAAAATATCTACCAAATGCCTCATCTCTGTCTAACCAAAACTGTTTAATCCAGATCCATCACAGCCTGTAGAACTCTCTGTGACTCAAAACTTGTTATTTTCTAGGATGATACTCTGATCACTTGTGAGGTTTTAAGTTATTTTGCTAGTTAAGTCTCTCCTCCTACATAAAGTAAGATCTCTGTCCACACAAATCCATAGCAGCCTCAAGTAAGTGTATCATATTTCTACCTGTCAGTGAGCACTGAGAACATTTCTGCTTACTTGCTCTATGACAACCTGGACACCATGTGTTTTTGGGAAAATATAGTCCCACTTAAATTTCTTCCTTCTAAATCTCCTGTTCAAGGACAGCTAAGGTACCCATTACCATAAGGCCAGGGATTTTTGACAATAGATCATGGCAGGGTCTTGTCAGAAACACCCATTTAGCAAAACTTCTGGCATATGGCATTTATTCAGCCAGATGAATTTATACTCATGAGGAATGAAACTGTCCTGTCCTTATAATTTGATATTTTTGCTTTAACTCATTTAGCTCTTGGTAAGTTTCTTGTGTGTCTCATCTCTACAAAGAAAACATTATTTATAGTGAATCTCTTCCAACTCAAAACTCAACATTACCACTAGCCCCCCTCTTTGATATACACTAAATTAGACAATGATACTGTCTGTTATCTGGCCCACTATCACTACAGCAATGACATTTCTTCTGGTGATCCTTGTCCTTAAGGATTTGAAATTGCTTTGAGAACTAATCTGAGAACATCAAGATTTATCTCCCATCCTGATTTCTATCCAAGGTCTAGGAAAAACTGTCCTGAAATGGTTCTTGGCACATACTATAACAACCAATATTGGTTGAAGGGATAATTTGTTAACACTATTAAAACTTATCAGATGTTTTACATTTTTACAGAAATTAGCTTTCAATTAACAGTGATTCTACTAGATTTTCATGACGTTGTTTACTTGTATATTAATTTACACATCATCTGCTTCCAAAAAGAATTTCAAGTACAATATATAAATAAAACAATAAAATCATAATGGATGATTAAAGAGCATATTATATTCCTCTTGAATTTATTTAAAATCAAAAATAAGTTTAATTTGTCTTCCACATGCAAAATCCATAATGAATGGTGGCTATTTGTGGTTAGAAAAGCAGATTGACTTTAAATAAAAATACCACTTAGTGATGGTAATTACAACACATTTTAAATATGAGTTATGGGCTTCCCTGGTGGCTCAGATGGTAAAGAATCTGCCTGCAATACAGAGATGGGAGTTTGACCCATGGGTTGGGAAGATCCCCTGGAGAAGGGAATGGCAACCCACTCCAGGATTCTTGCCTGGAAAATTCCATGGACAGAGGAGCCTGGCAGGCTACAGTCCACGGGGTCGCAAAGAATTGGACACGACTAAGCTGCAGAAGGAAATGGTACCCACTCCAGTACCCTTGCCTGGAACATTCCATGGATGGGGGAGCCTGGTAGGCTGTAGTCCATGGGGTCACAAAGAGTTGGACACGACTGAGCGACCTCACTTTCTTTCTTTCTATAGTTCCTTTTGGAGAAGAAAATGGCAACCCACTCGTGTTCTTACCTGGAGAATCCCATGGACAGAGGGGCCTGATGGGCTACAGTCTATGGGGTTGCAAAGAGTCGGATACGACTAAGCAACTAACACAAGCTACTAACACACACACAATGTGTATGTTTAGTAAAAATTATGAAAGATTTAGATATATTGATGTTTCTAGGTTTAAAATAGTAGCAAGTCTAATGTCATCAAATATGTACTGTTCTTGGCATTGGGCATGAAAATATTGCCTAGCCACATAGTTATAGCATTTTCAAAGTGTAATGTTCATTTCAGCCAATCTTAAATGTGAGGATTGAGACAGTTCTTTTTCATAATAATAAATTTGTAGTTCAATTGGCTTGCATACACATTTTCCCCCAGTATATGCAAAAGTGTTCAGGTATTGAATTTGAAATAGCTTGACTTTCTATTTGAATTTTGGTGAGTTAATAACAGCAAGAGATTAAAAAGAAGCAAGTACCTTGGCCAAATGCCACTGCTCTGTTGGAGTTTTGTTTTAATGGAAGTTTATTTTTTATTTTTTTTTCCTACAGGGAGGTTGTGTGAGCTTTAAGTTTAACATGACCCCTATAATTTATCAGTTACTTCATAAAGTAACATTTGCATTTAATTTTGAGTCTCAGTTTTATGTTTCTCTTATTCCCTTTTTTAATGACATTTATTCTCTAATTTTGCAAGCAGTACGTATTTATTGCAGTCACCTAGAAATACATAAAAACATAAAGTAAAATTAATAATCACCCATTATCCTCACCCCCTAGAGATAACAGTCATTACCATTTTAATGCATTTCCTCCCAGTATCTACATATTTTTTAAATTGACCTACAACATCAACATTCAGAAAACTAAGATCATGGCATCTGGTTCCATCACTTCATGGCAAATAGGTGGGGAAACAGTGGAAACAGTGGCTGACTTTATTTTTGGGGGCTCCAAAATCACTGCAGATGGTGATTGCAGCCATGAAATTAAAAGACGTTTACTCCTTGGAAGGCAAGTTATGACCAACCTAGATAACGTATTAAAAAGCAGAGATATTACTTTGCCAACAAAGGTCCGTCTAGTCAAGGCTGTGGTTTTTCCAGTGATCATGTATGGGTGTGAGAGTTAGACTGTGAAGAAAGCTGAGTGCTGAAGAATTGATGCTTTTGAACTGTGGTATTGGAGAAGCCTCTTGAAAGTCCCTTGGACTGCAAGGAGATCCAACCAGTCCATCCTAAAGGAGATCAGTCCTGGTTGTTCATTGGAAGGACTGATGTTGAATCTGAAACTCCAATACTTTGTCCACCTCATGCGAAGAGCTGACTCATTTGAAAAGATCCTGATGCTGTTTGGGGTTGGGGGCAGGAGGAGAAGGGCACGACAGAGGATGAGATGGCTGGATGGCATCACCGACTCGATGGGCATGAGTTTGAGTGAACTCCGGGAGCTGGTGATGGACAGGGAGGCCTGGCGTGCTGTGATTCATGGGGTCGTAAAGAGTCAGACACCACTAAGCAACTGAACTGCACAGCACTGTTAGTTCTAAGTACACAACAGAGTGATTCAGTATTTCTATACATTATAAAATGACCACCAGAATATGTCTGGTTATCATCTGTCACTATACAAAGATAGAGCAGTTGTATATTTCTAAATGTGCAGAAAATAAATGCCTGCTTTATGGACTGTTGAAATGATTGAATAAAATGTTACATGAAATTATTTTTTTAAATACATAACATGTTAGTTGTCATAAACTTCCCCCAAGTTTTGTTTTATTGTCTTCTAGTATTTCTGAGGATGGGAATGGTACTAAAGCTACTTCTAAAAAATTCAAAATATTCACAAACAAGCAGAGAGAAAATGAAGAAATCTTGAAGAGACAAAACAGCATGGGATTTTTGAGGAACACGTGTAAATTGGTAAAGCTAGAGAGAAGAGATAATGAAAGGAAGTAGTCTGAATACAGTTGGACAGTTAGATACCTTCCATTCATACCCTTTGATGACTAAATGTGTCCCATAGGACACTGTACTTACTGATCTCAGAAACTATCCCAGTTTTCCCCTATACCTGGACTGCCACTGGTCATCTCTGTCTGTGAATCTGGTATTGGGTACACTAAAATCCATCCATTACCTAACTTTTCATTCAGTCTTCACAGACAGAAGTAGCCTTTCCTTCTTCTCCATAGCTTCTATGTTTTAATTATAACTCATTGTATTATTTAACACATCTGGTATGTTTTATTTTTAGAGATTCAGCTGTATGGTCACCTCATAAATGTGAACTTGTCTAGTACAAGTCCTTAACTCCTAATCATCCTAGTATTTTCAAAGCATAGATCATATTGCAAGCAGTAGATACAAGAGATGTTTTTTAAGCTGACATAACATTTGTAATTTTATTATATTACTTTTATTTAGCTAATTTTTAGTATTACTGTATCATCCAGAGGCATGTACAGTTACTATGTTTGTGCATGTGTGCTAAGTTGCCTCAGTCATGGACAACTCTTTGCAACCCTATGGACTGTAGCCCACCAGGCTCCTCTGTCCAGGGGTTTCTCCAGGCAGGAACACCGGAGTGAGTTGCCATGCCCTCCTCCAGGGGATCTTTCTGATCCAGGGATTGAACCAGCATCTCTTTTCACCTCCTATATTGGCAGGCAGGTTCTTTATCACTAGTGCCACCTGGGAGGCCTGTACAGTTACTACTTATTTTAAAATCAGTGGGAGGGGAAGGGCATTTTGCAGGGCATTTCTGCTAATGTTCAGTACATACAGGAATTTCACAAGCTAAGATATATATGTGAAAGTGAAAGTGAAGTCACTCAGTCGTGTCCAACTCTCTGCTACCCCATGGACTGTAGCCGACCAGGCTTCTCCGTCCACGGGATTTTCCAGGCAAGTGTACTGGAGTGGGTTGTCATTTCCTTCTCCAAAGATATATATATATACACATGCACAAACACACACACATATATATATATGTATATATAAACTATGAATATATTAGTTACAGAGCATAAGATCTATCTTGTGGACTCAGGTTACAGCATTGTGGAGGAGCATTAGTAAACTTACTTGCTTGGAGAAAAATATCACCTTCGTAATCTAACTTTTATCAGGAATAATAATGACATTTTAGTCTTAATACTTTTGATTTCTCTTCCACTGCCTTTTGTCATAGAAGGGATTCATGTTGACTCCCTTCTTTGGTCAATATAGTCCCAAGAAAAAACTATTATTTTTTTGTTTTAGATCTATATTTGCTTTTAAGAATGTTTTATGAATACTGGAGTATAGTTGATTTACAATGTTGTGTTAGTTTCAGCTGTACAGCAGAGTGGTTGAGCTACACACACACATGTGTCCATTCTTTTTCAGGTGTTTTCCCATATGGGTTACTACAGAGTTTTGAGTGTCCTCTGCTATACAGTAGGTCCTTGTGGCTCTCTATTTTATATATAGTAGTGTAGATTATCTATTTTATATATAATTGTGTGCATATGTTAATGCCAACATCCTAATTTATCCTTCTGTTCTGCTTTTCCCCTTTGAAAGCATAGGTTTTATTTCAAAGTCTATGTTTCATAAATAAGTTTATTTGTATCCTTTTTTTTAGATTTCACATATTAGTGTTATCATATGATAATTGTCTTTCTCTGTCTGACTTAAATTCCGTTCACTTACTATGATAATCTCTAGGTCCATCTGTGTCGCTGCAAATGGCATTATTTCATCCTTTTTATGGCTGAGTGATATTCCATTGTATATATGTACCACATCTTCTTTATCCATTCATCTGTCGATGGACATTTAGGTTGCTTCCAAGTCCTGGCTATTGTAATGAAATTGGGTGCATATCTTTTTAAAGTATGGTATTCTCTGTATATATGCCTAGGATCGATTGCTGGACTATAAGGTAACTCTGTTTTCATTTTTTAAGGAACCTCCATACCGTTCTCCATAGTGGCTATACCAATTTAAATTTCTACTAACAGTGTAGGTCGGTTGCCTTGTCTCCACACCCTCTCCAGCATTTATTATTTGTAGATTTTTTTGATGATGGCCATTCTGAACTGGTGTAAAGTGATACCTCACTGTAGTTTTGATATGCATTTCTCTAGTAATTAGTGATAATGGGCCACTTTTCATGTGTCTTTGTTCATTTCTATGTCTTCTTTGAAAAAAAAAGTCTATTTAGAACTTCTGGCCATTTTGTGATTGGGTTAGATTTTTTCTTTTTTTATTGAGCTGTATAAGCAGTTTGTATACTTTGGAGATTAATCTCATCAATCACATCCTTTGCAAATATTTTCTCCTATTCTGTGGGGTGTCTTTTTGTCTTGTTTATGGTTTCCTTTGCTGTGCAAAATCTTTTTAATTTAAATTTAATTAGGTCCTATTTGTTTATTTTTAAAATGTTGTTAATCTAGGAGGTAGAGCCAAAAGATACTGCTACAGTTATGTCAAAGAGTGTTCTGCCTATGTTTTCCTTTAAGAGTTTTGTATATACAGTTTTACATTTGGGTCTTTAGTCCATTTTGAATTCATTTTTGTTTCCAGTGCTAGAGAATGTTATACTTTCATTGCTTTATATGTAGCTATCTAGTTTCCCAGCACCACTTACTGAAGAGACTGTCTTCTCTCCATTGTATATTCTTGCTTCCTTTGTCATAGATTAATTGACCATATATCTGTGAGTTTATTTCTGTGCTTTCTCTTCTGTCCCACTGATCTGTAGTGACTTGGACTCTAAATCCACAAAAAGAAACAAGAGAAACCAATACTCATAATTGGTTATTTTCAGAAATATGGGGATCTTTTAAATAGGTCATCTGACGATGTATTTACCAGTGGAACTAAGGGTTATTATAAGGTATATTTGAACTCTTACAGGGATGATAAGCAAAGTTGCTTGTTTTTTAGCACCTAATAATATTTTGTTAAAAGAGAAAAGATACATGATTTTTAGTGAGCATATTTTCTCTGAGTATACTGAATCAATTCTCTGATTTTTTAATGCTGGGAGAAAAATTAGGTACTTATATTTATATAAAGTATACTGAGTCCAGCTAGATGTGGGTTCAAAGTCCAGTTTAGCCATTGACTGTCTAAAAATGGGCAGAGTAAGGCAGTATTCTCAGTTTTTTCATATGTTTATCTCAAATTATGCATAGAGGACTTTTATGATCATTTTATCTATCTCATAGTAAGTAAAATAGGCAGTTTATGGAAGGCATATAAAGGCATTGTCTGGCACAGAAATGCTTCCTAAAATATCATTATTATTATTATACTGGAAATGTGGAAATTATGAAACATAAATTTTGGAATAATAAATTTAAGTAGAACAAGAAAAAATAATGAATGATTGCATATGACATGTTACCTTATCCTGTAATATCCAAAACAAAGAGTACTAAACAAGATACTTTGTAGGCAATAAAGAATCTGAATAGGGGAGCAGAACTGGAGTAGAATAGAAGAGGAACAGGTAGAATAAGTAAATCATTGCCAATATGTTAGTCCTCAGACGAGAGGGCTAAACTAGTACCAGTCATTGTGATTCATTCTCTTCTGTTTACCCATGAAAACTACAAAAGGAATATGATTAAATTACTGTGAGAGAAAAGGATATGAAAAGTTTTTGGAAGGGGAATATATAAACATACTTTTTTTTAAGTCTAGTGTTTCATAAAAGGAGGGATTCAATATATCTAAGTTATGGGTCCTGAAACAGTCCTTTCAAAAACCCATAACAAGAGAATTACAGCTGATTGTTCATGAATGAAAAGTTTGTAGGCCAGTTATATAGGTGTTCATGGTCTGACCTGCTTCAAGTTAATGATATTTTAGGAATAAGAATGCCTGGGTCTAAAAAGTTTTAAAAGGGCACAGTGTTCAGCTGAAGATATTTTGTGATAAAATGAATATATTTGAAGAATTGTAATTCATTGCTTTAAAACAGTTCTTATCTAACAAATCATATGAATGACTCTGAACTAAAATAGAATTCCTGCCAAGAGCATGATTTTATTGAGCTTCTCTATTATAACTTGTGCTATTTTTTTCAAAGTATTTGACTTAGAACATTATAACATTATAGACAGAAACTTTTTAGCTCGGTGAATTCTTTAATTATTAAATGACATATATCATATGTTTTAAAAATGATTTATCACTAAAATTACTTTGGATGGTTTTCATTTTTTAGATGCTCACTATACAGAATGTTTTTTAAACAGGACACTATGGACATTTGGGGCCAGAAATTCTTTGTTGTGGAAGGCCATTTCACTTACAGAAAGATGTCTAGCAACACCCCTAACCTCAAACCACTAAATTACAGCAGTACATACCAGACGTGACAACCAAAATGTCTCCAAATACTGCCAGTTTTCCCTTAAGGGCAAAATTGTTTCTGTCCCTGCTGAAAAGCACACTGTAATGAGGGGCTCGCAGATTAACATTTTCAAATGTGTTAGAGAAGAAGGGTCAAATATAGATGGGATTTCAGATTTTAGGAAAACAGGTACTGGAGAATTAAAGGAACAATGTAATAGATATTTTCTTAATTTCTGTAAATTAAGCTGCTTATGTGATGAATATTA
The DNA here is from genome assembly GCF_019320065.1 of Cervus canadensis. NCBI lineage: Eukaryota > Metazoa > Chordata > Mammalia > Artiodactyla > Cervidae > Cervus > Cervus canadensis. The sequence continues at coordinate 32,271,613 of NC_057388.1, read as the reverse complement.
GGCCAGTTATAGTCTAAAAAATGGAGAATGAGGGAGAAAAGGGTTGAAGTGGCAAGTAATTTCAGAAAGATAACCTGTGAGTTATAAGACATTTATTTGAACAGCTCAGCTCTCATTCTGGGTGATCTACTCACCTTTAAGGACGAACTGCTGAAACCTGAGATGAAATGGTCCCCTGGGAAGAAAAGATGTACTTTGACTCTTACTGTTGGCTGCTGTGGGGCCCTCCTCCTTTCTCCCATCCAGAGAAAAATTGAGCAAAATTAACAATTTTTTATCAACTGTTATGGTAGAGTTTTTAGAAGTAATAAGGAAACCTCAGAGGAAAACATTACCCCCAAAAAACCCTATAAAATAAGTTTCAAAAACATCACATGTAGAGAAATGCAACTTTCAGAACATTTATTATAAAAATAAATATTGAGCACCTGCAATATGCCAGGAACTGAAAAATGTGGAATGCAGCAAAGAACAATGAGAAAAACAATCTGGTTTACATGTATTTTTGATAGAGACCAGAAAATAAGTAGTATGTAGTCAACCTTCTATAACCTCAGGTTCCTCAACCACAGATTCGGCCAGCTAGATTTTGCACTAACTTTCTGATTGGTGGTTTGATGAATCTGTAGATTTGAATCCTAAGGATCTGATAGGACAACCATGGGACTTGAGCATTTGTGGATTTTGGAACTCCTGTCAGGTCCTGGAACCAATACCCCACTGATTTGTAGGGACAACTGTGGTGTATCAAGAGGTGATAATTGCTAGTAGAGAAGTAAAAATAAGGAGTGAAAGGGTAAGGGTGCACAAAGTTTTAATAAAATTACTCACCGAAGAGGTGTTATCCATACCAGCATTCAAAGGGAGTGAAGGAGAGTAGCCGGTAGCAGTCTGAGAAAACAGCAGGGGCAGAAACCCCTGGGTGGGAGTGTGTCTGGCCCATCCAGAGAAGTCCAAGGAAGGCATAATTGCTGGAGTGGACCATTTGTGAGTGAGGGTAGTGGAGTACTAGGTCAGAGAGGTAATCCTCTGCTGCTGCGAAGGTCATTGTAAGACTACTGGGTTTTACTCTGAGTGAAATGGAGAGAAATAGAGGGTTTTGAACAGAGCTTAGGCATGGTCTATGTTATATAGGTTCATCTTGGCTGTTACTCTGTTGATTTCAAAAGGAAAATATAGAGACAGCATAACTGCTTAAGAAATGCAGCAATAATTAAGTGAAGCATTAAGGCTTAAGCCTTAGTTGTACCAGTGGAGGTGACGAGAAATTTGTGAATTCTGGCTATATTTTGAAAGCAGAATCATTTTATTTGCTGATAGGTTAGATCAGGGAGATGAAAGGGTCGACCAGGACATCACCACAATTTTTGGCTTTAGGTAGAGTTGACATTGTAGCATTAGGGAAGATTGCAGGTGGGACATATTGTAGGTGGGAGAGGTGATGTCCAGCTTTGAATTGTATTAGAGAGGCTTACTAAACTCCCAAATGGAGTCTTCAAGGAGATTGTTCACCATGAGTATAGATATAAACATACAAGCATTTAAGCCAGGGTCTGGATGGTATAGAAAAGGGAGAGCATGTTAAATGGGGGAGATATTCAAATAGGGAGCCCTAGGATTCTCCACCATTAAAGGGAAGACAGTAGAAGGAGGACAACCAGAGCATATTGTCTCTTAGAAATCAAGTGAAGGCAGTGCTTCAGTGTCAAAGGAATACTGGCGATGTATTCCTGTTTCAAATACTGGTGATTGTTCAAACAAGATGAAGAATGAGAAGTCATCTTTAAATTTGGCATTTAAAAGTCTTTGGCAAGCACACATTAACAGAACCTATGTTTTGATGCCAGTAAAAGCCTCATAAAGGGAGATTTATGAGAGAATAAGGAAGAATTTGAATACAGTGAGCACATGTAAATTATCTTGAGAATTTTCTGTAAAGGCGAACAGAAGAATGGAGTAGTTGCTGGAGAGACATTAAGTAATGGGGGTGCTTTGTCAAGACAGAGTAGAGTGTGATTCAGGACTGATGGAGAAACCTAATGGGCAGAGAAAACATGATCATGTGAGAGAATTCTGGAATTTTGTTCTTAAGTAGGTTGAGTGAATGGGATCTGGTTCGTAAGTGGAGACGCTCACCCGGTGCGATGGCCCTGCAGCCTTAGTCGCTGGAGGAGACAGAGACAGACATGTGCTTAAAAGCAGTTATCAGTTCACAAGTGAGTGTGATGGGAAAGGGTATGGGTGTTCTCCTCTATTTTTATTTTATTGGTTAAAATAATAAAGTGCAGAATAAGAGTTGAATGCCTGAAGAGAGGGAAGGTAAGAAGTAGTCATCCAGAAAAGGAGGAAAGTGACTGACCAGAGAATGGAATGTTGTCAGCAGCTTCAGTAGTCTCATGGATGTAATAATCACAGTTCTGTATTTTTCTCCAGTCGCATTGTTTCATGGAAACAGGCTTGGAGTGACAATTTCATTAAAACAAAGCAAATCAAATGGCAGAGTTTTCTTGATGAAGCCATGAAGGGCAAGGGACTTAAGGTAATGTACAAGGGAGGATTATAATAATTGATTTTAAAATAAGGAAAGTGGGCACCCTTGTCTTGTTCCTGATTTCAGGGGAAATGCCTTCAATTTTTCACCATTGAGGGTGATGCTTGCTGTGGGTTTGTCATATATAGCTTTTATTATGTTGAGGTATGTTCCTTCTGTTCCTGCTTTTTGGAGAGTTTTAATCATAAATGAGTGTTGAATTTTGTCAAAGGCTTTCTCTGCATCTATTGAGATAATCATATGGTTTTTATCTTTCAATTTGTTAATGTGGTGTATTACATTGATTGATTTGTGGATATTAAAGAATCCTTGCATTCCTGGGATAAAGCCCACTTGGTCGTGGTGTATGATTTTTTAAATATGTTGTTGGATTCTGTTTGCTAGAATTTTGTTAAGGATTTTTGCATCTATGTTCATCAGTGATATTGGCCTGTAGTTTTCTTTTTTGTGGCATCTTTGTCTGGTTTTGGAATTAGGGTGATGGTGGCCTCATAGAATGAGTTTGGAAGCTTACCTTCATCTGCAATTTTCTGGAAGAGTTTGAGTAAGATAGGTGTTAGCTCTTCTCTAAATTTTTGGTAGAATTCAGCTGTGAAGCCATCTGGTCCTGGGCTTTTGTTTGCTGGAAGATTTTTGATTACAGTTTCGATTTCCTTGCTTGCGATGGGTCTGTTAAGATCTTCTATTTCTTCCTGGTTCAGTTTTGGAAAGTCATACTTTTCCTAAGAATTTGTCCATTTCTTCCAAGTTGTCCATTTCATTGGCATAGAGCTGCTGGTATTAGTCTCTTATGATACACTAGCAATGAGAAAACAGAAAGAGAAATTAAGGAAACAATACCATTCACCATTGCAACAAAAAGAATAAAATACTTAGGAGTATATCTACCTAAAGAAACAAAAGACCTATACATAGAAAACTATAAAACACTGATGAAAGAAATCAAAGAGGACACAAACAGATGGAGAAACATCCCGTGTTCATGGATTGGAAGAATCAATATTGTCAAAATGGCTATTCTACCCAAAGCAATCTATAGATTCAATGCAATCCCTATCAAGCTACCAACGGTATTTTTCACAGAACTAGAACAAATAATTTCACAATTTGTATGGAAATACAAAAAACCTCGAATAGCCAAAGTAATCTTGAGAAAGAAGAATGGAACTGGAGGAATCAACCTGCCTGACTTCAGACTCTACTACAAAGCCACAGTCATCAAGACAGTATGGTACTGGCACAAAGACAGAAATATAGATCAATGGAACAGAATAGAAAGCCCAGAGATAAATCCACGAACCTATGGACACCCTTATCTTTGACAAAGGAGGCAAGGATATACAATGGAAAAAGACAACCTCTTTAACAAGTGGTGCTGGGAAAACTGGTCAACCACTTGTAAAAGAATGAAACTAGAACACTTTCTAACACCATACACAAAAATAAACTCAAAATGGATTAAAGATCTAAATGTAAGACCAGAAACTATAAACTCCTAGAGGAGAACATAGGCAAAACACTCTCCGACATAAATCACAGCAAGATCCTCTATGACCCACCTCCCAGAATATTGGAAATAAAAGCAAAACTAAACAATGAAACTTAAAAGCTTTTCACTACAAAGGAAACTATAAGTAAGGTGAAAAGACAGCCCTCAGATTGGGAGAAAATAATAGCAAATGAAGCAACAGACAAAGGATTAATCTCAAAAATATACAAGCAACTCCTGCAGCTCAATTCCAGAAAAATAAATGACCCAATCAAAAAATGGGCCAAAGAACTAAACAGACATTTCTCCAAAGAAGACATACAGATGGCTAACAAACACATGAAAAGATGCTCAACATCACTCATTATCAGAGAAATGCAAATCAAAACCACAATGAGGTACCATTACACGCCAGTCAGGATGGCTGCTATCCAAAAGTCTACAAGCAATAAATGCTGGAGAGGGTGTGGAGAAAAGGGAACCCTCTTACACTGTTGGTGGGAATGCAAACTAGTACAGCCGCTATGGAAACAGTGTGGAGATTTCTTAAAAAACTGGAAATAGAACTGCCATATGACCCAGCAATCCCACTTCTGGGCATACACACTGAGGAAACCAGATCTGAAAGAGACACGTGCACCCCAATGTTCATCGCAGCACTGTTTATAATAGCCAGGACATGGAAGCAACCTAGATGCCCATCAGCAGATGAATGGATAAGGAAGCTGTGGTACATATACACCATGGAATATTACTCAGCCATTAAAAAGAATTCATTTGAATCAGTTCTAATGAGATGGATGAAGCTGGAGCCCATTATACAGAGTGAAGTAAGCCAGAAAGATAAAGAACATTACAGCATACTAACACATATATATGGAATTTAGAAAGGTGATAACGATAACCCTATATGCAAAACAGAAAAAGAGACACAGAAATACAGAACAGACTTTTGAACTTTGTGGGAGAATGTGAGGGTGGGATATTTCAAAAGAACAGCATGTATACTATCTATGGTGAAACAGATCACCAGCCCAGGTGGGATGCATGAGACAAGTGCTCCGGCCTGGTGCACTGGGAAGACCCAGAGGAATCGGGTGGAGAGGGAGGTGGGAGGGGGGATCGGGATTGGGAATACATGGGGAGGTGGGAGGGGGGATCGGGATTGGGAATACATGTAAATCCATGGCTGATTCATATCAATGTATGACAAAACCCACTGGAAAAAAAAAAAAGAAAAAAGAAAAAAAATAAAATAAATCCCAGCTAGACGGTGAAAAAAAAAAAAAAAAATAAGGAAAGAAAAAATTGAGAATGTTACTGTTGTCTAGTAAGTTCAACTTTGGGGTCATGTCATCTTCATTTTCTATTAACTACTTATATGTAATTGACTGTGTATTAAATTTTCTTTGCATTTGTATTTGTATTGAACACTGGCCATTGTAGAGACTCTGAATTCTGTTTTCTTTTGAGCATCCTGATTCTTATTCAGATGGCTAGCTAATCACTTTGAATTTGTGTAACCATAGATTTATACTTTTTAATATGAATCTGTGTAAAGTTCCAGGTATTCCCCAAGCTGCTCAGAACTCATTCTCCAAGTCTTAACTCTCATAATACCTTATTAATCCCTATTTTAAGCTTTGTTAAAATCTAGTAGAGTGTGTTCTAGGAAATCCTTACTTCTATAGTAAGGATTTTCTATTAATTGGTTTTCAGAGGAGTTAAAGGGGTTATAATGAGGATTCTGCAATCTGGCTGGACCAGAATTCATGTCCCCAGTACTGCTCTTCACTTTAGTATCTCTGTTGTTAACCCACAGCAGCTACTCTCAGGAAAGCCTTAAACAATTTCACCCTGTCCATTTAGAGCCCAGCCCTGAGCCACAACTGTGACCCCATTACAAGTATTATTAGAATCTGATTCTTGTTACTTGAGTAGCAGTAGAATATAGTTCTTGTCATATTTCATTGTGGTTTTTATAAAAAATTCCTTGATCACCCTGTTTTTATTTGGATTTTTTTCTTCTTTCTTGCTAAATTTTGAGCCATAAATATTTTATATTTTGTGATAATTGTCCAAGTAGCATTTTTTTCATTGTCTACTTATATTCAAATATGAGTCAGAATACATGTTAAAATTAATGTTCATGGATAAAGAGAACTACTTTTTATAAAATAATCTATTCAATAACCATCTGCTTTTATTTAGCTTAATTTTCTTTTAAGTAAATATACTTTTTTTATTAAAATATTAGTCTATATTTAGAGTTCAACCCTTGTGTGTTCTAGTTACTTTCAAAAACATTTGTTAAGTCAGGAGAACAAAAATAAAAGGGTAAAATGCATTCATAGGTCTTAAAATTTATATTTAAATACTATAAAAATGCCAACTAAAACTAACTCACTATCTTACTTTAACCCTTGAAAAAATATGGTGGGCTATGATGAATGTATTTTTTTTTAAACATGAGCTCAATCGAAAACTTACCTGCCTGTATATTAGTTTCTCTATGTCAAATAAAAAATAAGATAGTGTTGTCCTAAAACATATCTTAATAAATCTGAATATTATGTTTTTTTCCCTTACCAGATAATTGTACAATAGTCTTCTTTTTACACTGAAAGATGCAAGCTTAAAATGTAGTTTTATTGTAAGCATGCATATTGATAGCATCAATAATAAGCAAATATTTCTGTGACATAGTGACTTGTGATTCATTTCTGATCCAATCAATCATAAACATTTGAAATATCTCTAGACTTAGAAAAATAAAGAAAACATAATTTCTGCTGATTTTCTTTATCTCTGTAACTTGTATTCATCCATCAAATTTTTGGGTATCACAAAGCAACTTCTGGCTAAGTTTGTGATTCCCACCTCATTGCATTATGAGCATGTCTTCAGGCTTCCTTTTCTGTTCTATACTGTTAGAATTAGGTTTTCATAATCCTCACTTTTATTACTAATGAAAGATTTATCTAGCAAGCCGGGAACAAGATATTATTTGTCTGTCTCCCTTTATTTCACTTCTCCCATTTTCATCCCCTTCTTTCCTTGTTTTCTGGTCTCCCACAAGGAAGTTGATTTTTCCCTTTGTAGGAAGATAAAGCTTTCCTGGATTTATTGCCTGGTATATGTGCATGCTCAGTTGTGTCCAACTCTGCAACCCCATGGACTGTAGCCCACAAGGCTCCTTTTTCCATGGGGTTTGTCAGGCAGGAATACTGAAGTGGGTTCCGTTTCCTCCTCCAGGAGATCTTCCTGACACAGGGATCAAACCCACGTCTCCTGCCTCGGCAAGCAGATTCTTTACCACTGTAGCACCTGGGAAGCCCTCCTGGATACTTTAGTGTTCCTTAAAAAGTCCAAGCTTGCTAAGGCTCTTGATATTCCAGGAGAATTACATCACTAATCATTGGTCTGGCTAATTACTATGAAGGAATAATAGAATTATCTTAACCTGTAATATAGTGAAAGTGAAAGTCACTCAGTCATGTCCGACTCTTTGTGACCCCATGGACTGTAGCCTGCCAGGCTCCTCTGTCGATGGAATTCTCCAGGCCAGAATACTAGAGTGAGTAGCCATTTCCTCCTACAGGGAACCTTCCCAACCCAGGGATTGGACTCAGGTCTCCCACATTGCAGGCAGATTCTTTACCATCTGAACCACCAGAGAAGCCCAACCTGTAATAAGTGCTCTAAAAGGAAAATGAAAGACAGAATAGTAGAAGTTATCTACTTCCAAGAAGTTAAATGCTTACAGTCTGGGAATAAGCTCCTTCTTTAAGCCTCCAAGTTTCCAGGAAAACTGGAGGGGCCTAACCTTGTATGTATTTACATTTCAAGGTCCTTGAAGACCTCAGTATGTCTTAAAAGATTCGATATATGGGGCTATGATTAACTTGGCTCTGGATTCTGTAGATTACTGGAGGAGGAAATGGCAATCCACTCCAGTGTCCTCGCCTGGAAAATCCCATGGATGGAAACCTGGTGGGCTACAGTCCATGGGGTGGCCAAGAGTCAGACATGACTGAGCAACTAAACTTCACACTATCACCAGGATTTTAGGGTAGCGAAGTGCATTCCACAATCAACTGTAACCAGAACAGTCTCTGCTGCTGTCATCTTAGCTATAGAACCACTCCATTCTTTTTTCTTTTTTTCCTTCTGTCAATGCTGAGAATATTTTAGATTTTTATAGAGAAGAGAATCAGGGACTATGGCTCTACTGTTCATTAAACAAGCAGATAGGGCTCCCAAGTCGTCTTGTTCCAGTAGTTTTGCTTTAGCTCAGCTGTAAAGATACTGGAAACCTAAAGGGCTGCAAATAAAAATGCCTGTCAACCTCAAATCAATCAGTAACAGATCATTCTATGCAATTTGATTGTTCTTCCCCATCACAGTAAGTGGAAATAGAAATGGTAAAGTCACTCACTGGCAGAACTTTGAGCTGTGTAAGGAAACTGCTACCAACTGTGGCAGAATCAAACTTTGTATGGGATTAATAATGTGTGTCAAAATAAAAGTTATGATAGCCATCCCATAACAGAGGGGGCAGGCAAGTGATAAGTTTGATACTGTCAAGTGTGAAATAATACCTAATTGAAAGTATAAAGAGGTATTGTCTTAAATGTAATTAGATTCTGATAAATAAACAATGCACATTGTTAGCTCAAGATTAGTCATTAAAATTTTTTCAAATCATCGGAAGATAAGAGAAGAAATAAAAGTGATGCTGTAAAAGCTAATAATTTGCTCTTTACGTAGTAGATTAGTCAGGGTACTTTTTGTTTAAAGACTCAGTAATCTAACTGGTACAAGCTGCAGCCAAAAGGTAAATTTGTTGTTAGCATACTGAGGAATCTCAAATTATCCACAAAAAGTTTGAATTATAAAACAGCAGAAAGGTCCATGATGCAACCAGGGGTTGATTTGGTATACCACTCAGCCTGTTTTTCTTTCTTTTGTCCCTGTTCTCCACGACTGTCAGCTTTATTTTTTCTCAGTGTTCTGTGGCTTCATGATGGAAAAAGTGGCTGAAGAGAATTTCCGCTTCTCCTATCCCAAAGCAGCCCCTCATAAATGAGTGACCCTTTCTCCAGTGGCAGTGTGACCACGGATGAGGAAGGACTTTGATTCACCCCTTTTATGTCATGTTCACCAATGGACACATTGGTAGTGGCCAATAAAAGGGTGCCATGTGAGCTAACGCAATCATTATCACACTTTGACCTTGTATTTCTACATTTACTTGTCTGAATATAGGAGCAGCAGCTGAGGCTGATGACTAAACTGTTGAAGTTAGCAATAGGAGCTGTTCATGGAAACAGGTGGCAGAATTACCTGAAGAAAAATTGAGGGTGAATGAATTGTCAGACGAAAAATAGTTCACCAGTGCATACAGGGAGATGGGAAGAACAAACACCAGGGCCCCCGTGCAAGACAGACTGTTTCTTACTAAATGGTAGATTTCAGTTGAGTCAAATAGCCATTCTGTCTCACTTTAATAATCTTTAAAAGGAGATAGTAGGACTTTTCCCTTGTAAACCTAATTTGTTATCATGATGAAATGAGAGAATGTGAGTGTAAGTGAAAATCACTCAAATACCATAAATTTGAGCTATTTTGATGTCATATTTTTATTATTTATGATAATATTACTGCTGATATACTGTGTAATTCTTTATTGATACATTATCTCCTAAATACTAAAGTATAAGGTACTAAGATTCTGTTTCCCCTTTAATTAAGAATTTATTGGTGTCCTCTTCAGTAGAAAAGATAATAAAATTAATCAAGAAATATTCAATTAAACTGTCAGAGAGATTTTGACTTGCAATTAAAAATATTTAGGCAATTGCTGTCATCAAAAGCAGAAAAAAAAGGAAGAGAAGGAGAAGAAATTTATTCACATATATAGTTATCAAGCTAAGATTGAATTCTGTAATTGAATGGAAGGTACTGTAGGCCAGAGCACTATGGTAAACTTGGAGTTGAGCATAAAAGATGGCATATAAATAATTATCTTCAGACTCACAACTGTTTTTTTTTTTAACGGAAAAAATGAACTGATTGAATTAGCCTCAGTTGTAGGACATATTAAAATACAGTCTTTCATACATTCAGGATACAGTCATAAAAGTCAGTAAGTTGATAATGAAAACATGGTGTGACTTTGAAAGACAACATTTGTAAAGTGAGGCACAGTGTGCTCAAGGGTAAGCCACGGTCCAAACAAAGATGACAAGAGAAATTGAATTAGAGACGCTTACTACAAGTCCTGAAGGAAGTACATGCCACACCTCAAGGGGTGACCTCAAGAGGTTACACGGTGAGTCAGGGTAGGCAGGGGAGCGGGCAGAGAGAGAGAGGCCTGGGGCACATGCCTTTATTAGGTCCACAAGTGAAGCGCCTTTGGGTTCCTGGGCTAAGACTGGATTGGTCACTTCAAACCAAAAGGAATGTGGTCTTGGTAGTCTCCTGCAGGGGTCTTATCTAAGTGGTGTATAATGAGAAGGCCTGGGAGGTGGGGAAGACTGTTTATTACAAGGGCTATTGGGAAAGTCATTTAAGAAATGTACATTTACTTGTGATTCTGTGGACTGTTACCCAGGGTTTCGGTTTGCGTGATGGAGTTCTCGTCAGTTTAAGGTCCCTACAGGCCACTTGGTCAGACAAAATGGATACCTTAGCAGCAATGCCATAGAATAGTTTTAGCCGAGCATTAGACAGAACAAAAGCCAGTTTCAAACTTGGTGATATTAGCAGTTCTCGCTAATGGATTAAGAAAGATTTCATAAAACAAAAATATTTTATATGTAACTGATAGTAGAGTGAAACATGCTTTCTGATGAAGGAAAATTAAAAACTTGCTATATAACTTGCCTAAAGGCAGGGGTATACTAATGCTGTTGGAGATTTCTTTAGTGAGGTAGGATAACAGTGGTAAGGAAGAACAGCTGTTGGGAAACCTTGTGATCCAGAAGTACAACTGGCATGTTTTCTCACGAGATACCATTTAGCCTGCCAAGAGAGCGTGTTAATGCAAAATGCTGAAGACACATTTATGATCCAGGCTAACATTGCATCCAGAGGGCAGCCTGGTAGTTTGTCGACCCCTGTGTGCCTATGGAGTGTTTCCAGAAAGCAATGAGTGTCAGTGGTCTTGACTGGCAAGTATGTGAACCAAAATGCTCAACTGTTCCATTAGGACCTGTCATAGACAACTGAAGGAATGGTGCAGAAGCACAACAATATACATCTTTAATAGTGATAATCCCACAGATTATCCAGATGGTTATTAAAGCAAGTACAACGATGTGTGGGGCAAGGGGTATATGTAAGTAATTACTCTCCCCTCAGTGTAGCTATAAACAAATTCTCTAAAAAGTAAAGTCTAAATTTTAAAAATAGATATTGAATTGCTTCTTACTGGAATTGACTCAGCAATCCAGTGTAGAATATCTGTAATGAAAAATGAGCCCAAAGCACTTCAAGCAGTGTGTTATAAATATGATTTATTTCAACTGATTTTGTTATAAATATTATCTGTCTTTACTTGCTTGTGTCCTTTTCTAACAAATATTTGGAGAGCTGGTTAAATATAAACTGTGTGACTAAGCAACTTCTGTGACACCAACATTCTGGCATACACTGCTGATGATCTCCAGACCAAATCAATACTTTAATAATTTATAATAAGTAACTAGCCTAAAATGCATGTACAAACAGAAGTACCACAGTTCTGAGATTTAAAAATTAAGTGCTCATTAAAGCTATTCACTAAAAGTCTTTAATATTGTTAAAGCTACAGGTTCAGAGCAATTGTTGGAAAACCAAGGAGGTTTCATAATATAATTTGGCAACAGCCAAAATTAATAGGCAAGCTGCTTTTTTATTGTCTCCTCCTTTAAAAATGTCAGATTTTATTGAATGTAATCAACGGGAATGCAAATGTCATCCTAACAGCATCTTGAATAATGAGAAGGTCAAAGAAGCACAATCCTCAATCTTTAATATTTCAAATATAAAGCATTTAGGGAATTTGAAACAGACTTCAGATGTTCTCTGTTCATGACAACATTATCAATGAGGGAGGAAAGTGGAAACACAATAATATATTATCCTGACAAAGATTGTAACTACAGTGTAAAAGGGAACATTTTCTATTCTAATTCTTTCTGTATATTTTAAAAATGTTCCAAAATGGCAGAGCACAAATGAAAATGAGAACCTAAAATACTTTGTTAAAAGTAGATTGTAGTTAATATGTCAAACAAAAACATATACCTTCATTTGGGCATGGACAGCACTTTTCAGCTTTTTATTTTGATCTGATTTTAAATTTATAGGAGAGTCACAAAAATGTAGAGATTTCTGTTTACCCTTCATCCAGCCTACCTTTATGGTAGCTTTTTACATAACAATAGAAGCTTTATCATAATCAAATAATTTGGGATAATAATACTGATTAAAGTGCAGAAGTTTTTGGCTTTTACAAGCTTGTTCACATTACATCTTGGTGTAATTTCCTCCTGCTAAGCTGCTGCTAAGTCACTTCAGTCGTGTCCAACTCTGTGCGACCCCATAGATGGCAGCCCACCAGGCTCCCCCGTCCCTGGGATTCTCCAGGCAAGAACACTGGAGTGGGTTGCCATCTCCTTCTCCAGTGCATGAAAGTGAAAAGTGAAAGTGAAGTTGCTCAGTCGTGTCTGACTCTTAGCGACCTCATGGACTGCGGCTTACCAGGCTCCTCCGTCCATGGGATTTTCCAGGCAAGAGTACTGGAGTGGGGTGCCATTGCCTTATCCAGTAATTTCCTCCTACCTAACTAATTTATAATTGCCTTTTTTTTTTTATTTTTTTTTATTTTTTATTTTTTATTTTTTTTTTATTTTTTATTTTATTTTATTTTTTTTTAATTTTTTTTATTAGTTGGAGGCTAATTACTTCACAACATTTCAGTGGGTTTTGTCATACATTGATATGAATCAGCCATAGATTTACACTTATTCCCCATCCCGATCCCCCCTCCCATCTCCCTCTCCACCCGATTCCTCTGGGTCTTCCCAGTGCACCAGGCCGGAGCACTTGTCTCATGCATCCCACCTGGGCTGGTGATCTGTTTCACCATAGATAGTATACATGCTGTTCTTTTGAAACATCCCACCCTCACCTTCTCCCACATAGTTCAAAAGTCTGTTCTGTATTTCTGTGTCTCTTTTTCTGTTTTGCATATAGGGTTATCGTTACCATCTTGGAGAGGGTGTGGAGAAAAGGGAACCCTCTTACACTGTTGGTGGGAATGCAAACTAGTACAGCCACTATGGAAAACAGTGTGGAGATTCCTTAAAAAACTGGAAACAGAACTGCCATATGACCCAGCAATACCACTTCTGGGCATACACACTGAGGAAACCAGATCTGAAAGAGACACGTGCACCCCAATGTTCATCGCAGCACTGTTTATAATAGCCAGGACATGGAAGCAACCTAGATGCCCATCAGCAGATGAATGGATAAGGAAGCTGTGGTACATATACACCATGGAATTTTACTCAGCCGTCAAAAAGAATTCATTTGAACCAGTCCTAATGAGATGGATGAAACTGGAGCCCCTTATACAGAGTGAAGTAAGCCAGAAAGATAAAGAACATTACAGCATACTAACACATATAATTGCCTTTTTTTTTTTCCGCATCTTGAAGGTAAATGATGAGATACTGTGTTGAGTGTATCTCAATTTGTTTTTTCATGAATTTTTCATGATTAAAGTGAAAGTGTTAGTTGTTCAGTTGTGTCCAACTCTTTGCGACCCTGTGGACTGTGGCCTACCAGGCTTCTTTGTCCTTGGAATTCTCCAGGCAAGAATAATGGAGTAGGCAGTCAGTCTCTTCTTCAGGGGATCTTCCTAATTCAGGGATTGAACCTGCATCTCCTGCATTGCAGGCATATTCTTTACTATCTGAGCCACCAGGGAAGCCCAATTAAATTAAGATTATGCATTGTTGGGAAAGATAACAGACAGGTGATATACCCTTCTTATGTCTCAAATTAGGGAGTATAATAATGTCAACATTCATTACTGATAATATTAACCATGACCATGTGAATAAAGTGGCATATTTCAGCATTTTCTGATTGTCAGCTTACTACATTTCCCTTTGTAATAACTAAATGTTTTGAGGGAGATACTTTGAAATTATGCAAATATCCTGTTTCTATTTAAAATCTCACCAATTTAGTATCCATAGTAGTGTTCTCATGGCAATATTCTATACCCCTCTTTCCTTCTCCATTTAATCATTGGAATCCATTTACAAGGATTAACAATTTATAATCCATTTATTTCTTATCCCTTAGTTATTTGATTTCAGCATTGATTTGAATTGGTATAGATTTGTGGATATTTATCTCCAGTGGCTCAGACAGTAAATAATCCACCTGCAATGCAGAAGACTAGTGTTTGATCCCAGGGTCGGGAAGATCACCTGCAGCAAGAAATGGCAACCCACTCTAGTATTTTTGCCTGTGAAATCCCATGGACCGAGGAGCCTGGCAGGCTATAGTCCATAGTGGTCATAAAGAGTATGACACGACTAAGCAACTAAGCACATAAAACAGCATGCGTTTTATTTTAGATTTTAATCCAATACTGTTGTTACTTATTTTGTGGCTCAAGCCATTCCAACTTTGGGCATTTGGAACTTTTTTCCCCTAGTTTTATTGAGTTATAATTGGCATATGATATCTGTGCCCTTTTAATTTACCATTACCAACCCACCACCCGCCCCAACACAAACTTATTTTTTTTAGCATTTTCTAGCAACACAAGAGGCTCCATGCTCATCTTATACTTCCCTTGCTCTACTTCTGGATTTTTTTTTTTAATTGCAGTATGATATTTAGACACTGAGATTTGGGAACAGATAGGTTTGTTGCTATGGCAGTGTCACTGATTCTTACTTTTCTTAGTGAATTGAACTAGGAAGTACATGTGTATATGCATATAAGAACTTAGACATACATACACTTACACATACATTCACACAGACCTTTGTTTATTTGTTTGTCTGGATGTATATTTTAATAATATTTTCAGGAATCTGTATTGATACCTCCACCTTAAATTCAGCATTTCAGTGTTCATTCCAGTCTTTGCCCTTTTTCTTACAACTTGTTTTTCCTACAGTGAGAGATCTGTGCATTCTTGTCTGTACTGCATTTACTTACATTTTCCAACATGTTTTATAAATAAAATAGCTTCATTGATTCCTAAGCCATACCCCTGTTTGAAACAAATTTGCCCAGGAGAATACCCATGCAGTTCTTTTTGTTTTTGTCTTTACAATATCCAATCAAAACATTTTTTCCCCCATTACATAAGTTAGCAACTTTCTTCCCCATACTCTTCAGTTTAGTATTTGATTCATAGGAAAACAGTTTGAGTCATTTGTGACAGATTATGTTTCACTTTCCCCCCACATCCTAGTTGCTATTTTTAAATCTCAAATAGAGTAAATCTCATCTTTTTGCAGTGTATTTTTCTGTCAGTTTTGACAAGTGCATAGAGTTATGTAGTCATGAGCGTACTTGCAACTGGTGTACTGCCCCCCAGGTTCCCTACGCAGTACTTTCTCTGTGCAGTACTTTCTCCTCTCAGTCCTTGGCAATCACTTGTATTTCCTGGGCTCTGCCTTTTGTAGAGTTTCATAGAAGTGGAATCACATGACATGAATCTCTAGATAGCCTTTCACTTAGAGAAATGCACTGGGATTCATCCATGTTGTTAACATGTCTCAATTGTTGGTCCCTGCTTGTTGTTGAAGTAACATTTCCTTGTACAGCATGCCGTTTTGTGTTTACCAGTTGAGGAACCTTTGAGTTGTTCCCAGTTTGGGAAAATTACAAATAAAGTTGCTATTCAATTTAGTCATATTTGAATCTTTGCAGTCTTGAAATATTTGTGTTGTGATGGTAAAACTGCATTCTAAAACTCTTTCAGTGAAAGAGAAAACTTGAATGAGGGCTTTTATTTGTGTTTGTGAACAGATTTCAGAGCTATGCTATCAAATTTATAAACTTTGTGTCCCTTTTACATCTTTTATGACAATATAATTTAAGAACCAACTAAGATTTGAGCCTCTGTGGTACTAAGTATTTAATTTTCTCAAGAAATATTGACAGTGTTGTAAAATATTATTGAAAATAATATTCATACTGATTTTATTAACTCTAGTAATAATAATTAGTTTTTAATTATGTAGCTACTGCGTAAAGTCTGAATTCTTTATACAAATCTGTACTGGTATCTAAAGTAGTTCAGATTCCTTGTGTATAATTTGAACTAATTATTTCAGAAAGTTAAATTACTTTGCAAAACCTATTTCTTTCCAATTCCCCAAACTATTTTGGGAACAGGGAAGATAAGCTTTGTCTTCAAAAACTTAGTCACTATCTATCCTTTTCCTCCTAAAACGCATTTTAGAAATAAAGAGTTTTAAAAAGCTGGTTACTGTTTCACAATGGAGCTGTAAAATAACCTTACAAATTATACTGATTGAATGGTTACAAGACTGAGAACTAAGGAAAGATAATTTTAATAATCCTTCCTTTGTCTAGACACATTGGTGCTTTCTATTTCATAAATGAAATTTTTCGTTGATTAACATTGTAAAAAGTTAAATGCCTTGCAGAAGCTAACATTTGTCAACTTCAGTTAAACTTTAGCATGACTTCTGTGTTAAGGACATTCCTAGAAAAGATTTATACACATACACAAACACATATACACACATATATATTTTTTACCAACTTCATAATTCTTGTAGTGCTCTCATTAATTTTTATGTGATAAAAAATTTATTAAATTTCTGTGCTTTTTGGCATTTCCAGTTTTAAACTGGGTATGAATCTATGAGTTTTAATGTTATTTAAAAATCATTAATTATAGTTTTTATTTGTTAGATATAAACTTAAAAATAGGTGAAAGTTTTTAGATTATACCAAATTACTGATGGATTCTTTTAATTTTGTGTAAAGTGAAATAATAGTACATTATTTAATGGAGACTTACTAAATATTGGAGAATTTCTCTTTTATATCATTTTCAAAATTGGGCCAATTATTTTTCTTTAAAGATCTATTATTATTAAACTATCTTTGAGTGTTAGGGGCAATATTATATGAGTTCTATAAGTGTCCCAAAGATTTATAATACAATCATTTAATTTCTTATAAATTATAAAGTTAGATATATTGAGCAAAATTTAGCCTAGGAATTTCCCCTTAAATGGGTGTATTTATATTTACATATATATATATATACACACACATATATATATATATTTCATTTCAGCTAAAATTAAACAATGCTCAAAGCTCCTATAATCTGAGAAATGAGTATATGTTTTTAAGTAATTAACACCAAAAAAATAGGGATAAAACTAATTGCCCACTGACAAGAGATTAGAATAATAAATTTACTCTAAAATAATATTAAATTATGAGTTCACTTCATAATTATGAGTTCAATCATATGGTAAGCTCACTTCACATTCCAGTCAAGCTATCTCTGTACTGTTTTTTCCTTTTTAAATATTATTGTCAATATTTAAACCAAGCACTGCTAATGCTATTGGTATTCTTAAAATATTTAGTCAGTAGTAATCTCCTCACATACTTTATTATTGTGAATAATGAGTTACAGCAATTATAATCCATAATCACATGCTGACATACCTAGATAGTGTACTTAACTTCATTGGATGCTCTGTGTGAATAACAAAAGTAACTGTATAAGCTCTTGATTGGAAGCACTATCAAATTTTGTAGTGTTCACATTAATCTGTTATCTAATACTAATAATAGAGAAAACTGAAGATAGAAGATTAATTCTGCTGCCTGAAAATATATTAAATGGCTCAAAATATTGTAATGTACGCTAATATAAATAGAAATGATTTTGCAAATATTTATAAACTCATTCGATGTTCTTTTAAAATGGTGTATGTTGAGAATAAGTACTGTAAAGAAAAAGCATAACAATCCTTTACACTTTAGCCTCAGAGTTTCGTTTTTGCTATTCTTTTCTGCCTTTTTAATTGCACTGGTAGGTGGTCCCTGCCATTTCACTAGCTTTCATACAAATAATATGAAAGTTGGCAAATTGTTTTTTCTGTCAAATATCCTTGTCAGCACCATTTTATATCTTCTGTTCTTAGCCCAAATGATTTACAACTTAGAATGTTCTTATTCTTGTCATCTTAAAAACTTTTGCCAAATTTCTTGATAACTGACTCAAATGGTCTCAAATTTATGAGTTCTTTTTTCTGTTGAGCTCTTTCAGTTTCATTATTCCTAATTCAAAAACTTTATTTTCTTATTTTTAAGAAGAGTAAAATCATTTTAAGAGTGCTAAAAAAAAATCTGATTGTAGATTCTTATCATAGGTAAGAAAAACAGACATTCTGAGATGAAGATGATAGTCTTAAGGTTTTTAATTTTTTCAATTTACTGACTTTTTCTGAATGAGCAAATGTTACTTATATTTTTGTACACTATCATATGTTTCCTGAATTCAGTGATTATATATTCCTATACTGGAAACTTTTACTATATGGCTGGTGTTGTTCCTAAATAAATACATTATATAGCATCTTTTTGCTTTCATTTCTGATACACAAGTCTTGATCATTTGATTTTCAGTTGTAGGTTCATTTTTGTTTGTTGGCTTATTTATTTATTTATTTTGGTTGTGTGGCTCCACATGTGGGATCTTAGTTCCCTGACCAGGGATTGGACCCTTATCCCTGCATTGGAAACTTGGCATCTTAACCACTGGACCACCAGGGATGTCCCAGGTTTATGGTATTTTGATGGACTTCTAGTATTCCTTACTTTTCTGTAACTTCAAGTGCCAGTACACTAAAATCCATAACCATCCCACTTGTCCTTTGGAGCAGTAGAGAGGCATAGTTAATTGCCTTTTTCTAAAATATTGCTCTTCAGTAGAGAGGCAGCCATAGTGGCAGCCTCAGGGCAGTTATGCAGAATACATAAAGATTTCCTTTTGGACAAGAATACAACTTTGGGTATGAATGCTGTTGTTAGTCAGTCACCAAGTCATATCCAACTCTTTGTGACCCCGTGGAATGCAGCAAGCCAGGCTGCCCTGTCCCTCACCATCTCCTGAAGTTTGCCCAAGTTCATGTCCATTGAATCAGTGATGCCATCCAAATATCTCATCCTCTGTCGCCCTCTTTCCTTCTGCCTTCAATCTTGCCCAGCATCAGGGTCTTTTCCAATGAATCAGCTGTTCACATCAGGTGGCCAAAGTATTAGAGCTTCAGTTTCAGCATCAGTCCTTCCAAAGAGTATTCAGGGTTGATGAACCTCAAGATTGACTGGTTTGATTACCTTGCTTTTCAAGGGACTCTCACGAGTCTTCTCCAGTACCACAGTTGGAAGGCATCAGTTCTTCAGCACTCTGTCTTCTTTATTGTCCCACTCTCACATCTGTACATGCCTATTGGAAAGAACATAGCTTTGACTATATGGACCATTTTTCAGGAAAGGGATGTCTTTGCTTTTTAACACACTGTCTAGTGTTGTCTTAGCTTTCCTACCAAGAAGCAATCATCTTCTAATTTCATGGCTGTAGTCACCATCTGTGGAGCCCAAGAAGAGGAAGTGTGTCACTGCTTCTGCCTTTCCCCCTTCTATTTGTCATGACATGATGGGATCAGATGCCATGATCTTAGTTTTTTTAATATTCCATTTTAAGTGCACTTTTTCACTCTCCTCCTCTACCCTCATCAAGAGACTCTTTAGTTCCTCTTCACTTTCTGCCATTAGAGTGGTATCATCTGCATATCTGAGGTTGTTGATGTTTCTCCTGGTAATCTTGATTCCAGCTTGTAACTCATGCAGCCTGGCACTTGGCATGATTTGCTCTGTGTATAAATTAAATAAACGGGATTACAATAAACAACCTTGTCAAACTCCCTTCTCAATCCCGAACCAGTCAGGTGTTCCATACAGGGTTTTAACTGTTGCTTCTTGACCTGCATACAGGTTTCTCAGGAGATAGGTAAGGCAGTCTGTTATTTCCATCTCTTAAAGAGTTTTTCACAGTTTGACTACCTCAGGAACAAGATGGTGGAGGAGTAGATGGACATGGAGTACATCTCTCTCCACGGATACATCAGGAATACACCTTCAGACAGAAGTGCACGCAGAACACCAGCTGAGAGCGGACAGGAGTACCAGACCAGCGGAAAAGAATATATAGAACCAGGCAGAACTCTCTAGGATGAGGGAAATGGGGGGGAAAACAGGAGTGTTAACAGGAATAGTCCTGCCCTTGGCAGGCGGGGGAACTGAAGCAGGGTCCAATCCCCACGTTAGGGCAGTTGTCTGAGTCAGAGGAGAAACATTTAAGGCTGTGTGGCAGCGTAAATGGAATGAGAATCAGGCAGTCCTTGCCGCAGCCATAAATACCCTGAACAGGGATGCAGGTCCCCTGGAAGGCGCAGAAGCTGGGAGCTGGAGTTTAGGGACTGTGGAGCTATCCCAGGGCAAAGGCTGCTGTTGACTGCGGAGAGATGGATTGAGGGGATGTGAGGTAGGAGATTGTGGTGGGAAATACCTCTGGAGGAAAGCTGGGCAGTCATGAAAGTAAGGCGATACTGCTGGGTCACGCATAGCGGGTGGAGCCATCACATTCACCTCTCTCTCCCCACACGCCGGCATTGGCAGCTGAAAAGTAAAGAGGCTGGCCCATCAAATGCCTGGTGCACTGAACCATGCAGTAAGACCCCAACTAGGGTACTCCTTTAAGTGACCAATGTGCTGAACTACAGAGTAGCACCCCAACCAGGGTGCCCCCTTAAGTTCCTGACGTGCTCATCTACAGATAGGACCCCATCCAGGGGGGCCCCTCTATGTGCCTGACTCTCTGAACAACAGAAGGACAGCAGGCGAGGGAGCCCTCTAAGTGTCTGGACAGGCGGAGCTACAGAGAAGAGCTGGCCAAAGAGGCCTTCTGATTGCCAGCTACAAGAGGCTCGAAAATGGACTCTGATAGGGCCATGACTCCTATGGCAGAGGCAGTCCGAGTCCCTGCACGCTTGGCGCCACCAGGGTACCCACACGCCAAGCAGTTGCACCACTTTCATGCTCAACTCTCACTGGGGCAAAGCTGCCACAGACAAAAAATTTCTTGTGTCTGTGCGTGCAGGGTTGCTTTGGTCATGTCCAACTCTTTGTGACCCTGTAGATTGCGGCCTGCCAGGCCTCTGTGTCAAGGAGGGGGGTTCTCCAGGCAAGAGTACTGGAGCATGTTGGCCAATACTGGTTGGCATACCCTTCTGGAACATTATATTTCCTGCTGCCCTAGCTGCCAACGAGTACCTGGTGCTGCCAGAATCCCTGTGACCCAAGCAGCTGGACCAACTCCACAGATGGATCTTACAGGGGCAAACCCCAGTGGATGACCCACATGCAGAGGTGGGAATAAAACCACAATTGAAACCCAGGGGAGTGTGGCTAAGGAAGAAGACCCAGAACCATCCTACCAGCTCTACAAGCTGCAGATTAAATCCACATGTTCAATTAGGCAGATTCTGTGTCTATGGAATATATGAAAGGACATTGAAAGCTCCCACAAAAGAAAATACACTAGTTCTGATAGCTGTGGATCTTAGAGGCAAAAGCACACAGGAGTAGGACCAGATTAGAATCTGAGCTGCCCCCACAGCAGGTCCAGAGGTCAGCAGAGGGTTTGGGGCATCCTAGAGAGGTGAGGTGGACTGTAACTCCCACCGAGGGAAAGGACTCTGACAGCAGTGACTCGAGAAAAACATTTATTATTCTTATAGTTTGACTTGTTCTATAGATTCTTTTGGATTTTTTTCTTTTCCCTTTTTTCCCCCTTCTGTTCGTAGTTGTTGATTTTATTGGCACTATGAAATCTAATGAAGCTTTTGAGCTTTCTTTTTCCTCCTCAGTCACATTTTTTATTGTAGTTATAAACCTGTGCCTCTACATTGGGATTTTGCAGTTTTGTGAAGTTTTCCTTTTTTTCCCCTGTTTTCTCTTTTTTAAATTTTAATTTTTTAGAACTTTTTAAAAATATACATTTATTCCTTTGCTTTTCCTACTGTTCTTTTCCCCTTGAAGTTAATCTTTCATATATATAAATCTTCTTTATCTGTGTCTGTTTAATTTTGCATATCTACTCTTTCTTTCTTTTCCTGTCAACATATTTGTTAGTTTTATTTTCATAACTTTATTTCCCAATTGGCACCTTGGGTTAATTTTGTTTTCCAGTTTGTACTTTGCTTAGTTTTGCTCTTAACTGGTGTATATAGTTTTTGGTTTCTTTTCCTCTGGGTAAATCTATTGTACTTTATTTTTGTTACACTGTTTGGATTTTGCTTATGGATGTATATGTATATGGGTATATTAAGTCACACTTTTTATTGTTGTTATAAACCTCTGCCTCTGTGTTGGGCTTTGAAGTCCTATGGAGTTTTCCTTTTTCCTTTCTTCTTTCTTTTTTTAATTTTCTCTGTATAATTTTAATTTTTTAAAACTTATATTTTTTCATTTATTCCTTTGTTTTCCTTTCCGACTGTTCTTTCCACCTTTCAGTTAATCTTTAATGTATATAAATATTCTTCATCTACCTCTATTTAACTTTGCATATCTATTCTTTCTTTCTTTCCATTCTTCTCAGCATATTTGGTAGTTTTGTTTTCATTGCTTTATTCCCCACTTGGCACCTCACTTTAGTTTTGTTTTACAGTTTGTGCCTTAGTTAGTTTTGTTCTTAACTGGTGTATATAGTTTTTTATTTCCTTTGTTCTCTGGGTAAATCTATTCTACTTTATTTTTGTTGGACTGTTTTGACTTTGCTAATGTGTGTATATGTATGTATGTATATTCCATTATTTTAATTATTATTTGCATGATTTTGTAACTGCCATTTGTCTGGGATTCATCTTTGGTTTCTCCTTTTTGGGTATTTGTTTTAATCTCACTTAATGCCATAACAAACAACTTGTGGAATCTTCGTTTCTGACCAAGGATCAAGCCCTGAGCCTTTGGAGTGGGACCACTGATTCCAAGACCATAGAATACTGGAGAACTAACCCTAGGGAGTATCAAATAGTGAGAACTCACACAGAAGAAACCACTTAAATACAAGACCCAGCATCACAGAACCACCAGTAGCACCATGTGCAGGATGCCACATCTAAACAACAAATAAAACAAAAATACAAACCCAATCATCAGCAGATAGGATTACCACCTCACCCAGTCTTGCCCATCAAAGGAAAAGCAAACAGACAAGCAAAACTCAGCACAAATCTCACTCTATACAAAGCAGCTTGCACAAACCACTGGACCAAACTTAGGAGAGCAGAAACAAAAGGAAGAAAGAATTCAACCCTGAAGCCTGGGGAAAGGAGACCTCAAATACAATAAGTTAAAAAAAAAATCATGAAAAGGCAGAGAAATACTAGACAAATGAAGGAAGAAACCAAAATTACAGAAATCCAAATAAATGAAGAGGAAATGGGCAGACTGCCTGAAAAACAATTCAGAATAATGATAGTAAAGATGATCAAAAACCTTGAAGACGGAGAAAATGCAAGAATCAATTAACAAAGATCTAGAAGAATTAAAGGATAAAGATAGACAACACAATTACTGAAGTTGAAATTACTAGAAGGAATCAATAGCAAACTACCTGAAGCAGAAGAACGAATCAGTGAGCTGGAAGATAAAATGGTGGAAATAACTTCTGAAGAGCAGAATTAAGTAAAAAGAATGAGAAGAACTGAGGACAGTCTCAGAGACCTCTGGGACAATATCAGACACACCTACATTTGAATTATAGGGGTCCTAGAAGAGGAAGGGCTTCCCTTATAGCTCAGTCGGTAAAGAATCTGTCTGCAATGCAGGAGACCTGGTTCGACCCCTGGGTTGGGAAGATGCCCTGGAGAAGGAAATGGCAACCCACTCCAGCATCCTTGCCTGGAAAATCTCATGGACAGAGGAGCTTGGTGGGCTGCAGTCCATGGGGTTGCAAAGAGTCGGGCACGACTGAGCGACAAACACTTCCTTCCTTACTTACTTAGAAGAAGAAGAGAAAAAGTATGAGAAAAACTTTTGAATAGATTATAGTTGAAAATTTTCCCAACATGGAAAAGGAAACAGTCAATAAAGTTCAAGAGGCACAGACAGTCTCATACAGGATAAGCCCACACGAAGACACATACTAATCAAGCTAACAAAGACTAAACACAAAGAAAGAGTATTAACAGGAGCAAGGGAACAGCAAGTAACATACAAGGGACACCCTATATGCTTAACAGCTGATCTTTTGGCAGAAACTGTGCAGGCCAGAAGGGAATGGCAGGATATATTTAAAGTACTGAAAGGGAAAAATTTACAACCAATATTACTGTACCCAGAAAGGATCTCATTCAAAAGTGATGGAAAAATTAAAAGCTTTTCAGACAAGCAAAAGTTAAGAGAACTCAGTACCACCAAACCAGCTTTACAACAAATGTTAAAGGGGCTTAAATAGTCAAGAAATACAAGAGAAGAAAAGAAGATCTACAAAATCAACCCAAACAATTAAGAAAATGGCAATAGGAAAATAAATATCAATAATTACTTTAAATGGACTGAATGCTCAAACCAAAAGACACAGACTGGCTGAATGGATACAAAAATAAGACCCATATATATGCTGTCTACAAGAAACACACTTTAGACCTCAAGACACATAAAAACTGAAAATGAGAGGATGGGAAAATATATTCCATGCAAATGGGAAGCAAAAGAAAGCTAGAGTAGCAATCCTCATATCAGACAAAATAGACCTTACAGATTACAAGAGATAAGGAAGGACACTACATAATGATCAAGGGATCAATCCAAGAGGAAGACATAACGATTGTAAATATCTGTGCACCTAGCATAGGAGCACCTCAATACATAAGACAAACACTAATAGACATAAAAGGAGAAATTGACAGTAACACAATAATAGGAGACTTTAACACTCCACTCAGACCAATGGACAGATCATAAAAACAGAAAATTAATAAAGAAAGACAAGTCTTGAATGATACATTAGATGAAATGGATCTTAATGATATCTTCAGGACATTCCATCCAAATGCAGAAGAATACACCTTCTTCTCAAGTGCACATGGAACATTCTCCAGGATAGATCACATCTTGGGTCACAAATCAAACCTCAGTAAATTTAAGAAAATTGAAATTGTATTAAGTATCTTCTCAGACCAAAGTGCTGTGAGACTGGATATCAATAACAAGAAAAAACTCTGTAAGAAACACAAACATATGGCGATTAGACAACATGTTTCTAAATAACCAACAGGTTACTGAAGAAATCAAAAGGGAAATAAAATTTCTAGAAACAAATGACAATGAAAACACAACAGTTCAAAACCTGTGGGATGTGGAAAAAGCAGTTCTAAGAGGAAAGTTTATAGCAGTGCAGTCCTACCTCAAGAAACAAGAAAAACATTGAATAGACAACCTAACTTTACACCTAAAACAACTGGAAAAAGAAGAACAAAAAACCCCCAAAATTAGTGGAGAGAAAGGTATCATAAGGATCTGAGTAGAAATAAAAGAAAAATGAGATAAACAATGGTAAAGATTAATAAAACTAAAAGCTGGTTCTTTGAGAAGATAGAAAAAATTGACAGACCTTTGGCCAGACTCATCAAGAAAAAAAGAAAGGAATCAAATCCACAAGTTTATAAATGAAAAAGGAGACGTTACAACAGACAATGCAAAAATATAAAGGATTATTAGAGGCTATTATGAACAACTATACAGCAATAAAATGGATAACATGGAAAAAATGGAAAGATTCTTAGAAAAGTTCAATCTTCCAAGAATGAACCAGGAAGAAATAGAAATTATGAGCAACCCAGTTACAAGCACTGAAATTGAAGCTGTGATCAAAAATCTCCAATAAAACAAAAGTCCAGGACCAGATGGCTTCACAGGAGAATTTATCAAACATTTAGAGAAGAGCTAATGCCTGTCCTTCTGAAACTCTTTCAAAAATTTGCAGAGGAAGGATCACTTTCAAACTCATTCTACGAGGCCATCATCACCCTGATACCAAAACCAATAACAACACAAACAAAGAAAATTACAGGCCAGTATCACTGATGAACATAGATAGAAAAATCCTCAACAAAATTTTAGCAAACAGAAGTCAGCAACACATCAAAAAGCTCATACATCGTGATCAAGTTGGGTTTATTCCAGGGATGCAAGATTTCTTCAATATGCGCAAATCAATCCATGTGATACACCATATAAGCAAATTGAAAGATAAAAACCATATGACAATCTCAATAGATGCAGAAAAAGCCTTTGACAAAATTCAGCACATTTATGATTAAAACTCTTCAAAAAATAGGCATAAAAGGAACCTATCTCAACATAGTAAAAGCCATATATGATAAGCCTATGGCAAACATTATTCTCAATGGTGAAAAACTGAAAGCATTCCCCGTAAGATCAGGAATAAGACAAGGGCGACCAGTTCCCCCACTATTATTCAACATAGTTCTGGAAGTCCTAGCTACATCAATCAGAGAAGAAAAAGAAGTAGAAGGAATCCAGATCAGAAAAGAAGTAAAGCTCTCACTGTTTGCAGATGACATGATACTATACACAGAAAACCCTGAAGATAGTATCAGAAAATTACTAGAGCTAATCAGTGAATTTAGCAAAGTTGCAGGATACAGAATCAATACACAGAAATCAGTTGCATTTCTATATACTAACAATGAAAATTCAGAAGGAGAAATAATGGTATCAATCCCATTCACCATTGCAACAAAAAGAATTAAATATCTAGGAATAACTTAACCTAAGGAGACAAAAGAACTGTACACAGAAAATTATAAGATGCTAATGAAAGAAATCAAAGATGGCATAAACATATGAAGAAATATTCCATGTTCCTGGGTAAGAAGAATCAATATTGTGAAAATGACAATACTACCAAACACAATCTACAATTTCAGTGTGATCCCTATCAAATCACCTATGGCATTTTTTCACAGAACTAGAACCAAAAATTTCACAATTCATATGGAATTCACAAAGACCCCAAATAGCCAAAGCTTTCTTGAGAAAGAAGAATTGAGCTGGAGGAATCAACCTTCCTGACTTCAGATTATACTACAAAGCTACAGTCACAAGACGGTATGCTACTGGGGCAAAAACAGAAATATAGATCAATGGAACAAGATAGAAAGCCCAGAAATAAACCCATGAACCTATGGGCACCTTATTTTTGACAAAGGAGGCAACAATATACAATGGGGCAAAGACAGCCTCTTCAATAAATGGTGCTGGGAAAACTGGACAGCTGCATGTAAAAGAATGAAATTAGAGCACTTCCTAACACCACACACAAAGATAAGCTCAAAATGGATTAAAGACCTACATGTAAGACCAGAAACTATAAAACCCTTAGAGGAAAACATAGGCAGAACACTCGATGACACTGTCCAAGCAAGATCATTTATGATCCACCTCCTAGAGTAATGGAAATAAAAGTACAGAAGAAGGAACTGATTAAACTTAAAAGCTTTTGCACATCAAAGGAAACTGTAAGCAAAGTGAAAAGACAACCCTCAGAATGGGAGAAAATAATAGCAAATGAAACTGACAAAGGATTAATTTCCAAAATATACAAACAACTCATACAACTCAATGTCAGAAAAACAAACAACCCAATCAAACAATGGGGAAAAGACCTAAACAGACATTTCTCCAAATACATACAGATGGCTAACAAACACATGAAAAAATGCTCATTATGACGCCTTATTAGAGAAATGCAAATCAAAACTATAATAAGATATCACCTCACACTGATCAGAGTGGCCATCATCAAAAAGTCTACAAATGGTAAATGCTGGAGATGGTGTGAAGAAAAGGGAATGCTCTTGCATTTTTGGTGGGAATGTAAATCGATACAGGCACTATGGAAGATGGTATGGAGATTCCTTAAAAAACTAGGAATAAAATGACCATATGACCCAGCAATGCCACTCCTAGGCATATACCCTGAGGAAACCAAAATTGAAAGTGACACATGTATCCCATTGTTCATTGTAGCACTAGCAACAACTAGAACATGAAAGCAACCTAGATGTCCATCGACAGATGAATGGATAAAGCAGTTTTGGTACATATACACAATGGAGTATTGCTCAGCCATAAAGAAGCACATTTGAATCAGTTCTACTGAGGTGGATGAACCTAGAACCTATTATACAAAGTGAAGTAAGTCAGAAAGAGAAAGATAAATATTGTATTCTAATGCATAGATACTGAATCTAGAAAAATGGTACTGAAGAATGTATTTACAGGGCAGCAGTGGAGAAACAGACATAGAGCACTGACCTATGGACATGAGGGGAAGGGGAGGAGAGGGTGAGAGGTATGGAAAGAGTAGCATGGAAACTTACTTTACCATATGTAAAATAGATAGCCGATGGGAATTTGCTGTATGGCTCAGAAAACTCATAACAGGGGCTCTGTATCAATCTAGAGAGATGGGGTGGGGAAGGAAATAGGAGCGAGGTTGAAAAGGGAGGGGATATGTGTATACCTATGGCTGATTCATGTGGAGGTTTGACAGAAAACAACAAAATTCTGTAAAGCCATTATCCTTTAAGAAAAAAAAATTAAAAAAACAGCAACAACAGAAAAAGAATTTTTCAGTTTGCTATGATCCAGACAGTCAAGGCTTTAGCATAGTCCATGAAACAGGTAGATGCTTTTCTGGAATTCCCTTGCTTTCTCTATGATCCAGTGAATGTTGGCATTTGGTATCTGGTTTCTCTTCCTTTTCTGTACCCAACTTGAAGATCTGGAAGTTCTCTGTTCACTTAATTCTGAAGCCTAGCTTGGAGAATTTTGAATATAACCTTCCTAGCATGGGAGATGAGTGCAATTGTATGGTGGTTTGAACATTCTTTAGTACTGCCCTTCTTGAACATTGGGATGAAAAATGACCTTTTCCAGTCCTATGGCCACTGCTGGATTTTCCAAATTTGTTGACATATTTGATGCAGCACTTTAATATTTAGGATTTTAATAGCCCTGGGGGAATTACATCACCTCCACTAGCTTTATTGGCAACTGTGCTTCCTAAGGCCCACTTAACTTCACAGTTGAGAATGTTTGGCTCTGAGTGAGAGACTACTCCTTTGTGGTTATCTGGGTCATTAAGATTTTTTTTGTACAGTTCCTCTGTGTATTCTTTCCATCTGTTCTTGATCTCTTCAGCATCTATTAGATCTCTACCATTTCTGTTTTATATTGTGCCCATCTTAGGATGAAATGTTCCTTTGATAGTTCCAATTTTCTTGAAGAGATCTCTAGTCTTACCTTATTTGCTGTTTTTCTTGTTTCTTTGCATTGTTCATTGAAAAAGGGCTTCATGTCTCCCCTTGCTATTCTCTGGAACTCTGCATTTAGTTGGGTGTACCTTTCCCTTTCTTTCTTGCTTTTTGTTTCTCTTTCCTCCACTATTTGTAAAGCCTCCTCAGTCAGCCACTTTGCCTTCTTGTATTTCTTGTCCTTTGGGATGATTTGTTCACTGCCTACTACATAATATTACTGACCTCTATCCATAGTTCTTCATGCTCTCTGTTTACTAGATCTAATCCTTTGAATCTATTTGTCACCTCCACTGTATATTTATAGGGGATTTGATTTAAGTTGTTTCTTGCTGGCCTAGTGGTTTTCCTCCCTTTCTTTACTTTAAGCCTGAATTTTGCTGTGAGGAGCTGATGGTCTGAGCCACAGTCAGCTCCAGGTCTTTGACTGTACAAAGCTTCTCCATCTTCAGTTACAAAAAATATAATCAATCTGAACTTGGTATTGACCATTTGGTGATGTCAATGTGTAAAGTTGTCTCGTGTTGTTGCAAAATGGTGGTTACTATGACCACTGTGTTCTCTTGGCAGAATTCTGTTAGTATTTGCTCTGCTTCATTTTGTGTTCCAAGGCCAACCTTACTTGTTAATCCATGTATCTCTTGATTTCATACTTTTGCATTCCAATCCCCTATGATGAATAGGACATCTTTTTTTGGTGTTGGTTCTAGGAGGCCTTCTGGATTTTCACAGAAGTGATCAACTTCAGCTTCTTTGGCATTAGTATTTGGGGCATACACTTGGATTACTATTGAATTGTTTACCTTGGAAAAGAATTGAGATCATACTGTTATTTTTAAGGTTGCATCCAAGTACTACATTTCAGACTCTTATTGATTATGAGGGCTACTCCATTTCCTCTATGGGATTCTTGCCCACAGTTGTAGATATAATTGTCATCTGAATTCAATTTGCCCATTCCCATCCATTTTAGTTCGCTGGTGGCTAAGATGTCTATGTGTCCAGCTCTTATGACCCCTTGTAGTCCACCAGACTCTTTTGTCCATGGGATTCCCCAGGCATGAATACTGGAGTGCGGTGCCATTTCCTTCTCCAGTGCATGAAAGTGAAAAGTGAAAGTGAAGTTGCTCAGTCGTGTCTGACTCTTAGCAACCCCATGGACTGCAGCCTACCAGGCCCCTCCATCTGTGAGATTTTCCACTCTTGCAACATTTAGATAAATTTCAGTTCAGTTCAGTCGCTCAGTTGTGTGCAACTTTGAGATCCCAGGGACCGCAGCACACTGGCCTCCCTGTCCATCACCAACTCCCAGAAATTGCTCAAACTCATGTCCATTGAGTTGGTGATGCCATCCAACCATCTCATCCTCTGTCGTCCCCTTCTCCTCCCGCCTTCAATCTTTCCCAGCATCAGGGTCTTTTCAAGAGTCAGTTCTTCACATAAGGTGGCCAAAGTATTGGAGTTTCAACCTCATAATCAGTCCTTCCAATGAACATTCAGAGCTGATTTCCTTTAGGATTGACTGGCTGGGTCTCCTTGCAGTCCAAAGGACTCTCAAGAGTCTTTTCCAACACCACAGTTCAAAAACATCAATTCTTCAGCACTCAGCTTTTATTAGATAAACTTACTAATATGTGAAACCTTGTATCCAACGCTGTCACCATCTCTGATCTTTATCTCTAGTATCTATTTTCCTTAATTTCCCCTTACCTAGTGTTGCTTAGAGATGGTTAGATAGCATCACTGACTCAACAGACATGAACTTGAGCAAACTCCAGGAAACAGTGGAAGAGGGAAGCCTGTGTGCTGTAGTCCAGGGTTCACAGAGAGTTGGACATGCCTTAACCACTGAACAAGTGTTGCTTAATACAGGACACTTAAGCTGAGAATGAAATAATTTCATCCCATGCTGTTACTGAACCTGCCTTTACAATCTCCGTTCCATATCCTTTTCTTTTAGTATTCCAAGTGAAAATAGTCATAATATAGACCCTTAAAAGAAAAGATTCCAAATTTAAATCCAGCAACAGTGGTATACCCAATCTGGCATTCATTGTTTCCTGATACCTGGCAAGTCTTCTCAACTTTTTAAATTTTTTTTAGGTTTTGGTGGTAATGATGAAGGAAGCTTCTCAGTAACAACTCCAAAGATTCGAATAGTGAATTCTCAATTTAATTTATGAAATTTAATTTATGGACAATCAGGAATGGGTTTGAGCTATGTATTATTTGCTGGGTAAACTCAAGAAGACATAGGCTCAAAGGGTACCATTAACATGCCTGTCTGATTCTTAACTTTTTAATTAAGAAATCACAATGGTCTTTTCATATTGGCTTCTTCATAAAATAAGTTGAAAGCCCTCATTTTAATTTTCAAAGAAACAAATGACAAATCTATTTTCTCCATTTTAAGTTTTGGAAGAATTCACCAGAGAGACACCTAAGGCTGGGGTTTTCTTTGGCAAAACATTTAATGATGAATTCAATTTCTTCAAGAGATACCAGGCTAGAAAAATTTTCCATTCCTTATTGTGGCCAGCTCAGTAAGGTATATTTTTCATCCAAATGTTCAAATTTATCAGCAGACTTTTTGCTATCATTGTGTTATATCTCCTGCCACTGGGCTCCCTCTTGTGAGGGATCACCCCGTATCCTCTCTACTTTCTTAGGATTATCTGTACTTCCTTGCTTTGGGCGACTGCTTTTTTGTTGTGAGTGTTATCTTTTCTGAGATTAACTGAAAATGGATTTGCTATTTGTCATTTCACTTTTGCACAACATGCAAGATAAGAAGGCTATTTCTGTCTCTAATCACTCTGTTCACAAGGGAGGTTTTCCCTGTTTGAGAATAAAATTAAGGAAAAAACGTTTCCTTTCTCAAATCTCTTCAGTGTTCTTTTTCTCTAAAAGTAGTGCCCACACTTACCACAAATTCAGGTTATTTACAAAAGTACCATTTCCCAGGCTCAGGAATTTGCCTTGTACAGGGAAATAAATGTATATGAGAGATAGTAATAAATTTGGGGGAAACAGCAATGAGTGTAGGAAATAGCAGTAATAAAACAGTAAACCTCAAAAGTATTGAAAGTATGAGTTGGAGTATATTTTGAAATGGGAGAGAGAAAATGAAATTCAGTGTGGCAAAGATTTGACTCAATGTCTGAGCTTTGGGTTTATAATGAGGTGCTTCTTCAGTCAACTCAGAAATTTGAGATGACTGTAAACCAATTGCCGATGATTGTGACAATTAAAGAAACAAAGTTTTATAACCTATAAGTAAGAAAAAGGAATAGTAAATCCCTTTACAAGAAAATTTCTATTCTTTTAATGTACACTGTTTGTCCTAGATAAAATAATATCTGATTACTTGGAGGTGGTATGCCTGCAGCACTTTACCCCTGTCTTTTTATGCCATTTTGATGATTCTCCCTTTGTTTCTTATTACCTCTCTTTCTTCCCAATGTCAAGGACAGAAGCTCTCATTTATTTTACTTTTTAAAAGATTGAAATGTAGTTAATTTATAATTTGTTAGTTTCTGATGTGATTTGGTTTCTGTAAAGTGATTCAGTTAAATACATACACATATATTCAATATTTTCCTTTATAGTTTATTACAGTATATTGAAAATGGCTTTCTGTGCTATGCAGTAGGACCTTGTAGTTGGTATATTTTATATATAGTAGTTCGTGTCTGCTAATCCCAAACTCCTAATTTACCCCCTCCCTTTTCCATTTGGTAACCATAAGTTTGTTTTCTATGTCTGTCAGTCTGTTTCTATTTTATAAATTATAGATTATAAATTCTCATTTATACTTCAGGGCTCATTTAAAATTATGTCATTGCACTATTTATATTTTTAATATATCTCTAGAAAAAATCATGAAAAGCTTAGTATTCTGTGAATATATTACAAATATCCCTAAGAGGCAAGTAATCTAATTTGGGCTTAGAGCCGTGTTTTGGTATTTAAGATCTAATACCCAGAGGACTGTCATTTATGTGAACGCTGGCACTGCTTTTACCTGCAAGGTAGAATGCTCACCAAGTAGAACTGATTCTTTTGGGGTAGCAAAATATGCCTCTGAAAAGATATATCAGCAAAGTACAATTACTGTGCCAGCAGTTTTCACCCTCTGTGCTAAGTACTGAATTGCTCTTTTATCCTTTATTCCCCGCCCGATAGCATGGACATTGATGCAATAGAGCTTATTGTTTTAAAACACTACCAATGTAAAGATTGTTAGGAAATTTTTTGTAAAATGAGATTTAACATGAAATCTGTTATATTCCGTAGCGTGATTACTGTATTTACTGAACATGGTAAGTTTACCAAAAATACTGATTCATCAACAAAAGAGAAACATTGAACTCACTTCAAATGGTTAGGTTTATGTTTTATTTATTCAATTAAACTCTCATTCTCTTTTTCTTTTCTCTGGGAAAAGAACAAGCCTAGAGGCATAAAAGAGGAAGCTATGATTATGAGTCCTAAAATATAATTCAAAGTACAAATTCTCAACACCATATTCACATCATAAAATATGATTTCCCTGAAGTGTGCTGTCAAGATGCAAACATCAGAAGTTAGGTATTTCTTATATCTGTTTTGAATGTTATTTCAAGACATTCAGAATAATCCCTTCTTATCTTTGGAACTCAAATAAAAACTCTTACATTTTTCCTTTTCTACACAAAGAAGTGTTAAGGAAAGCTTATAGCTTGAACATGTTTTAAATGAAATTGTTTAAAATAAATACTAATAAAAGTTAACGTTATGTATATAATAACTGTCATCACAATGAAAAGACAGTAGTTAATTTTATCCTGTTTTTTTGAATGTATCTTCTGATCAGTACCTTTTTTTTAAGAAAATATATGTGGATGGGGCCCATATTTTTATAATTATTTCTCCCTATAAGTAGTTAGGCAGATTATTTAAGATTCCTCATGGCTTCAAAATGGTGTTGCACATAAAAGTTGCTGCTGGTGATTAACTTGATATCTGGCAAAATCTCACCTTATTACATCTCATCTGTTCCCTGATATACTCTGACAAAGGACTGTTTGAACCTTTAAAATATGATTGTAACTAGACTTAAAGGAAATAATGTACTAGTGCTAGAAGAGTTTTCCCAATTTCAGTTCTAGTCATGTGAGTTAAATAACTGGAAGAGTCCTTTTATCTCCCTAAAGATTGAGGTTTATACTAAGCAGAAAACTTCTCATTTCGTCTACCTTGTAGTGTGTATTAAATGACTGATCACTATTTTATGCATCCACGTTAATTATCCTTTCCATTAAAAACTCTCATCTTAAAAAAAAAAACTCTCATCTTTAAAAAAAAAACAACTTTTTTTTTAAGACTACCTTTTTTTAAAAAGAAGTATTAGGTTTACAAAAACCTACAGCAGTTTCTCATATCTTCCCTGTCTCTACAATTGTGTGGCTTCCCCCATTATCAACATTCCTCACTCAGATGTTATTTTATTATATTTTATTTGCCAAGGATGAACCTAGATTGACCTCAAGATCACCCAAAGTCCATAGACTTCACTCTTGATATTGTACATTCTATGGATTTGTGCAAACTGGAGGAGGAAATGGCAATCACTCCAGTATTCTTGCCTGGAGAACCCCATGGAGAGAGGAGCCTGGTGGGCTACAGTCCATGGGGTCCCAAGAGTCAGACATGACTTAGCTACTAAACCGTCACCATGGTCACATTTACCCATTGTTAGTATACAGATCACTCTCACTGGTCTAAAAAACCCTATGTGTGCTCTCTGTTCATCTTTCCTTCCCCCTTTGCCTCACAACCATGGATCTTTCCTTTGTCTCCAACATTTTGCCTTTTCCAGAAGTCATATGGGACTTAGTCTTTTAAGATGAACTCTTTCATGTAGTAATATGCATTTAAGCTTCTTCATGGCTTAATAGCTTATTTTTTTTTAGTGCTAGATAATAGTTCATTGTCTGTATGTGTCACAGTTCATCCCATTTACCCACGGAAGCACATCTCTTTTTTTATATTTTTTTAAAGTATAGCATATGTATAATGTAAAGCAAAAAGAAAATACAGCTCCAAGAATCTTTACAAAAGGAGCTCATCCATGTAACTAAAACACAGAGGTGGGAGGGGGGTTAAGGATGGGGAACACATGTACACCCATGGCTGATTCATGTCAATGTATGGCAAAAACCACTACAATATTGTAATTAGCCTCCAATTAAAATAAATAAATTAATTTTTTTTAAAAAAAGAAATACTGTTCTCTTGTGAGAATGCCTTCTGGTGACCCTTCTGATCATTACCCTCCCTCAAAAGTAAAGTACTATTTTGATTTCTAACAACATAAGGTAGTTTCCTTCATTTTTTAACTTTATAGAAATGGAATCATACAGCAATGTTTGCCATTATTATTGCATATAATTGTAGGTTTTTATTCTCATTGTTGAATATAGTATTCCATTATTAATCTATCATAATTTATCCATTCTACAAGACAGAGATTTGGTTTGCTTTCATTTTTGGCTGTCTTCTAAAGGTCCATGTATTTCAGTGATCAAAACTAAAAGTTCGAGTAGATGCTCAAGAGTAAAAGTGCTGGGTTACAGGGAATGTATATGTTCAATTTACTAAATAGTGTGTACTTGCATAGTGATTGCACCAATTTATGCTTCTAATGGCAATGTATAAAAATTCTAGTAGTACAGGGTATTTTATATTTTTATTTTTTATTGAAGGACAGGGAAGCCTGGTGTGCTGCAGTCCATGGGGTCGCAAAAAGTTGGACATGACTGAGAGACTGAAAAGCAACAAAATTGAAGTCTAGTTGATTTACAATGTTGTGTTAATTTCTGCTGTACACGCAGAGTGATTCAGTTCTGTGTGTGTGTGTGTATATACATATATTTTAATATTTTCCCATTATGGTGTGTAATAGGATATTGAATATAGTTTCCTGTGGTATACAGTAGGACCTTGTTGTTTATCCATTCTATATATTAGCTTGCATCGCTGGCCCCAACCTTCCAGTCCTTTCTTCCAATCCCCTTTACCCTTTGGCAACCACAAGTCTGTTCTTTATGTCTTTGAGTCTGGTTCTGTCTAGTAGATAGGTTCATTTGTGTTGTATTTTAGATTCTACATAAGAGTGATGTCATGTGGTATTTGTCTTTCTCTCTGACTTTCTTTGCTTAGTATGATAATCCCTAGGTCAACAATTTTCAGCTTGTATATTTGGTCAAGTTATTTAATCTTTATCTGTCACAGCTTCCTTATTTTTAAATTATAGTAATTAAATTCTCTTGTGGCTGTTGCTTAGAAGAGGTACACAGAAAATTTAGTCTAATGTCAGTATATGCTGAACATAACTACATTGTGGCTTTTTAAAAAATATTATTCTAAAAAAAAAATAAAAAATAAAAAAAAAATTTGCACTTCAAAAAAAAAAACATATTCTGTTTCAATTGAAGTACTTTAAACTTCACCAGTCACTGTTGTGTGGGCTATGAGCTAGGCACATTGGATTATTGCCCAATTGAACAATTGAAGAAAGGAGTTCTACTGGGACACGTGTAAATAGAAATATACCTGAAGGATATGCAATTTCATTCCTATACAGAATCCTGCTTGTGGGATCTATGGGACCTATAGAAATAACTACCAAATAAAGTATAGTAAAATTCATATTGGATGTGTACATCTCTGATAATATATTGAAAGAACAAGGAAAAAAATAGGATGGCAGTATTTTCAAGGATGTAAGGATACATTACTTCTCAAAATGTCGATCAAAAGCCATCAGAACATAATAGGAAAAAGAGAAAGACATCTAGGTATTGTGGTGAAAATCGGTTAGAGAGGTAAGATGGCAAGACACAAGGGTGAAAACAGTATTGTAGATAAGAGATGCTGATGGCTGGACCAGTACAGTAGCATTGGGAGAATGTAAGTAGTGAGAATCCAAATTCAGAAATAATTTTAAGGTAAAGCCACTGTAATTACTTTACAAAATGTGCACGAAATGTGAGAGGGAATGAGATAGGAGTCAAGCCACTGTCAGCTGATATGGAAAAGATAGTTTGTGGAGCAATTAGAAGGGAAAGTTTAGTTCAGTTTTGATTTTATTGATTTCTGGCAACTTAAAGACATCTTGGTAGAGGTGTGGAGTTAGATATACAAGATTGCAGTTCATATTTGAATGTAGACATGTATTTGTGCATCATGGGTAAATAGGTGAAGTGAAACTGAAATGACATCATCTAGGAGTGAGTCTTGCTGTTGTGGTTCTCGCTCAGTCATGTCCAACTCTTTGTGACCCCATGGACTGCAGCAGACCAGGCTTCCCTGTCCTTTACCATCTCCCAGAGCCTGCTCAACTTCATGTGATGCCATCCAACCATCTCATCCTCTGTCATCCCCTTCTTCTCCTGCCTTCAATTTTCCCAGCATCAGGGTCTTTTCTAATGAGTCAGTTCTTCGCATCAGGTGGCCAAAGTATTGAAGTTTCAGCTTCAGCATCAGCCCTTTCAATGAATATTCAGGACTGATCTCCTTTAGGATGGACTGGTTGGATCTCCTTGCAGTCCAAGGGACTCTCAAGAGTCATCTCCAACACCACAGTTCAAAAGCATCAATTCTTCAGCATTCAGCCTTCTTTATGGTCCAACTCTCATATCCATACATGACTACTGGAAAAACCATAGCTTTGACTATAAGAGTGAGTATAGATAAAAAATTAAATTGCTTCCAGATAAAGAAGTTGGGTAGCAAAGGTGACTGGTAAAAAAGTGATGAAAATGGGACTGACAGATTTTTTTCTCCAGCATAAGAAAAATATTTTTCTACCATCTTTAGCTTTCATTGTATCTAATGTGAGGTCAGTGATAATTTGGGTCATTTGAATCATTGTTCACTGCATGTGATGTGTTATTTTTCTCTTTGTTCTTTTCAATATTTTCAACTCATTTTGATTTTCAGTGGCTATCATGTGCTTAGGTTTGATTTCTTTTTGTTAATTTTCTTTGGTATTTACTGAGTTTTTGAACTTATATACCTTTCAGTAAATTTTCCCAGACACAACTGAGTGACTGAACAACAACACTAAATTTTTGAAGGATTTTAGTGTGCTTTTCATTTTTGTGTTTCCATATGAATTGTGAAATTTTTGGTTCTGGTTCTGTGAAAAATGTCATTGGTAATTTGATAGGGATCACACTGAAATTGTAGATTGTGTTTGGTAGTATAGCCATTTTCACAATATTGATTCTTCCTACCCAGGAACATGGAATATTTCTTCATCTGTTTATGTCATCTTTGATTTCTTTCATTAATGTTTTATAATTTTCTGTGTACAGTTCTTTTGTCTCCTTAGGTAAGTTTATTCCTAGATATTTAATTCTTTTTGTTTCAATGGTGAATGGGATTGATACCATTATTTCTCCTTCTGAATTTTCATTGTTAGTATATAGAAATGCAACTGATTTCTGTGTATTGATTCTGTATCCTGCAACTTTGCTAAATTCACTGATTAGCTGTAGTAATTTTCTGATACTATCTTCAGGGTTTTCTGTGTATAGTATCATGTCATCTGCAAACAGTGAGAGCTTTACTTCTTTTCTGATCTGGATTCCTTCTACTTCTTTTTCTTCTCTGATTGATGTAGCTAGGACTTCCAGAACTATGTTGAATAATAGTAGGGGAACTGGTCACCTTTGTCTTATTCCTGATCTTAGGGGGAATGCTTTCAGTTTTTCACCATTGAGAATAATGTTTGCTGTAGGCTTATCATATATGGCCTTTACTATGTGGAGGTAGGTTCCTTTTATGCCTATTTTTTGAAGAGTTTTAATCATAAATGGGTGCTTAATTTTGTCAAAGGCTTTTTCTGCATCTATTGAGATTGTCATATGGTTTTTATCTTTCAATTTGTTTATATGGTGTATCACATGGATTGATTTGCATATGTTGAAGAAATCTTGCATCCCTGGAATAAACCCAACTTGATCATGATGTATGAGCTTTTTGATGTGTTGCTGACTTCTGTTTGCTAAAATTTTGTTGAGGATTTTTCTATCTATGTTCATCAGTGACATTGGCCTATAGTTTTCTTTTTTTGTGTTGTCTTTGGTTTTGGTATCAGGGTGATGGTGGCCTTGTAGAGTGAGTTTGAAGGTGTTCCTTCCTCTGCAAATTTTTGAAAGAGTTTCAGAAGGACAGGCACTAGCTCTTCTCTAAATGTTTGATAAATTCTCCTGTGAAGCCATCTGGTCCTGGACTTTTGTTTTTTGGGAGATTTTTTATCACAGCTTCAATTTCATTGCTTGTAACTGGGTTGTTCATAACTTCTATTTCTTCCTGGCTCAGTCTTGGAAGATTGAACTTTTCTAAGAATCTGTCCATTTCTTCCGTATTAGCCATTTTATTGCTTTATAGTTGTTCATAGTAGTCTCTAATAATCTTTTATATTTCTGCATTGTCTGTTGTAACATCTCCTTTATCATTTCTAGTTTTGTTGATTTGATTTTTCTCTCTTTTTTTCTTGATGAGTCTGGCCAAAGGTCTGTCAATTTTTTCTATCTTCTCAAAGAACCAGCTTTTAGTTTTATTAATTT
This sequence comes from Cervus canadensis, assembly GCF_019320065.1. Classification (NCBI taxonomy): domain Eukaryota; kingdom Metazoa; phylum Chordata; class Mammalia; order Artiodactyla; family Cervidae; genus Cervus; species Cervus canadensis. The sequence goes on along the minus strand of NC_057388.1, from coordinate 32,231,464 downwards.
TATTATTGTTGCTTTCATTTCTTATTCATTTATTTCTGCTCAGATCTTTATGATATCTTTCCATCTACTAATTCTGAGGTTTTTTTGTTCTTTTTTTCCCAGTTGTTTTAGGTGTAAAGTTAGGTTGTCTATTCAATGTTTTTCTTGTTTCTTGAGGTAGGATTGCACTGCTATAAAGTTCCGTCTTAGAACTGCTTTTGCTGCATCCCACATGTTTTGAACTGTTGTGTTTTCATTGTCCTTTGTTTCTAGAAATTTTATTTCCCTTTTGATTTCTTCAGTAACCTGTTGGTTATTTAGAAACATGTTGTCTAATCGCCATATGTTTGTGTTTCTTACAGAGTTTTTCTTGTAATTGATATCTAGTCTCATAGCGTTGTGCTCAGAGAAGATGCTTGATATGATTTCAATTTTTTTAAATTTACTGAGGTTTGATTTGTGACCTAAGATGTGATCTATCCTGAAGAATGTTCCATGTGCACTTGAGAAGAAGGTGTATTCTTCTGCATTTGGATGAAAAGTCCTGAAGATATCAATGAGATCTGTCTCATCTAATGTATCTTTTAAACTCGTGTTTCCTTATTAATTTTCTGTTTTGATGCTGTGTCTATTGGTGTGAGTGGGGTGTTAAAGTCTCCTACTATTATTGTGTTACTGTCAATTTCTCCTTTTATGTCTGTTAGTGTTTGTCTTATGTATTGAGGTGCTCCTATGTTGGGTGCATAGATATTTACAATTGTTATGTCTTCATCTTGGATTGATCCCTTGATCATTATGTAGTGTCCTTCCTTATCTCTTGTAATCTTCTTTATTTTAAGGTCTATTTTGTCTGATATGAGGATTGCTACTCCAGTTTTCTTTTGCTTTCTATTTTCATGGAATCGATTTTTTTCATGCTCTCTCTTTCAGTCTGTATGTGTTGAGGTCTGAAGTGGGTTTCTTGTAGACAGCATATATATGTCTTTTTTTTTTTAATCCATTCAGCCAGTCTGTGTCTTTTGGTTCAAGCATTTAATACATTTATATTATAAGTAATTATTGATATATATGTCCCTATTGCCATTTTCTTAATTGTTTGGGTTGATTTTGTGGATCTTCTTTTCTTCTCTTGTATTTCTTGACTGTGTAAGTCCCTTTAACATTTGTTGTAAAGCTGGTTTGGTGGTACTGAATTCTCTTAACTTTTGCTTGTCTGAAGAGCTTTTTATTTCCCCATCACTTTTGAATGAGATCCTTTCTGGGTATAGTAATCTTGATTGTAGATTTTCCCTTTCAGTACTTTAAATATGTCCTGCCATTCCCTTCTGGCCTGCAGAGTTTCTGCTGAAAGATCAGCTGTTAAGCATATAGGGTTTCCCTTGTAAGTTACTTGTTGCTTCTCCCTTGCTGCTTTTAATATTCTTTCTTTGTGTTTAGTCTTTGTTAGTTTGATTAGTATGTGTCTTGGTATTTTTCTCTTTGAGTTTATTCTGTATGTATGTGTGAGTTCATGCCTCTTGCTTTATTGATTATTTCCTTTCCCATGTTGATAAGTTTTCAACTATAATCTCTTCAAAAATTTTCTCATACCCTTTGTTTTTCTCTTCTTCTTCTGGGACCCCTATAATTCAAATGTTGCTCATTTGATATTGTCCCAGAGTTCTCTGAGACTGTCCTCAGTTCTTTTCATTCTTTTTACTTAATTCTGCTATTCAGAAGTTATTTCCACCAGTTTATCTTGCAGCTCACTGATACGTTCTTCTTCTGCAGATAGTCTGCTATCTATTCTTTCTAGAGTAATTTTAACTTCAGTAATTGTGTTGTTTGTCTCTGCATGTTTATTCTTTAATTCTTCTAGGTCTTTGTTAATTGATTCTTGCATTTTCTCCATTTTGTTTTCAAGGTTTTTGATCACCTTTACTATCATTATTCTGAATTTGTTTTTCAGGCAGTTTGCCCATTTCCTCTTCATTTATTTGGACTTCTGTGATTCTGGTTTGTTCCTTTGTTTGTGTAGTATTCCTCTGCCTTTTCATGATTTTTTTTTAACTTATTGTATTTGAGATCTCCTTTTCCCAGGCTTCTGGGTTGAGTTCTTTCTCCCTTTTGGTTTCTGCCCTCCTAGGTTTGGTTCAGTGGTTTGTGTAAGCTTTGTATGTGGTGAGGTTTTTCCTGAGGTTTTTTGTTTGTTAGTTTCTCCTCTGAAGGGCGGTGCTGAGAGTGGTGGTAATCCTGTCTGCTGATGATTGGGTTAATATTTTTGCTTTGTTTGTTTTTAGATGAGGCATCCTGCATGTGGTGCTACTGGTGGTTGGGTCATGCCAGGTCTTGTATTCAGGTGGTTTCCTTTGTGTGAATTCTCACTATTTGATACTTCCTAGGGTTAGTTCTCTGGTATTCTAGGGTCCTGGAGTCAGTTCTCCCTTTCCAAAGGCTCAGGGATTGATCTCTGTTCAGGAAGAGGGATTCCACCAGTGATTTGTTATGGCATTAAGTGAGATTAAAACAAATACCCAAAAATGAGAAACCAAAGATGAACTCCAGGTAAATGAAAGTTACAAAATCAGGCAAATAATAATTAAAATAATGGAATATACACCTATACATATATACCCATAAGCAAAATCAAAACTGTTCAACAAAATAAAGTACAATAGATTGACCCGACAGGCAAAGGAAACTAAAAATCATATCTACTAGTTAAGAACAAAACTAACTAAAGCACCACAAACTGGGAAACAAAACTTAAGTGAAGTGCCAAGTGGGGAATAAAGCAATGAAAATAAAACTAACAAATATGTTGAGAAAAAAGGAAAGAAAGAAAAGAAAGAAAGAAAAGATATGAAAAGTTAAATAGACATAGATAAAGAAGATCTATATATGTTAAAGTTTAACTGAAAGGGGAAAAGAATAGTAGGAAAAGCAAACAAAGGAGAAAATATATAAAAATAATAATTGGTTTAAAATATTAAAAATTAAAATTAAAGAGTAAAGAAAAAAAGGAAAACTCCACAGAGCTGCAAACCCAAAATAGAGGTAGAGTTTTATAACAACAATAAAATATGTGACTGAGGGAAAAGGAAAAAAAAAAAGCTCAAAAGCTTCATTAAATTTCATAGTGCCAATAAAATCGACAACTACAGCAGAATGGGGGAAGAAAGGAAAAAAAAGAAAAGAAAAGAAATCCAAAAGAATCTACAGAACAAGAACATAAGAATAATGTTTTTCTTGAGTGACTGCTGTCAGAGTCCTTTCCCTCTCTGGGAATCACAGTCTACCTCACCTCCCTAGGATGCCCTCCAACACTGTGTTGATCTCTGGACCTGCTGTGGGGGCAGCTCGGATTCCAATCTGGTCCTACTCCTGTGTGTTCTTGCCTCCAATGTCCACAGCTATCAGAACTAGTGTGTTTTCTTTTGTGGGCGCTCTCAATGACCTTTTATATATTCCGTAGACACAGAGTCTGCCTAGTTGATGGTGTGGATTTAATCTGTAGCTTGTAGAGCTGGTGTGAAGGTTTTGGGTCTTCATCCTTAGCCACACTGCCCCTGAGTTTCAATTGTGGTTTTATTTCCACCTATGCATGTGGGTCATCCACTGGGGTTTGCTCCTGAGGCTGCCCTGGAAAACGGATTTGCCCCTGTGAGGGCCAGGTGTGGAAATGATGCAGCTGCTTGGGTCACAGGGGTTCTGGCAGCAGCAGGTACTCGGGGGAGTTGGCGGCTAGGGCAGCAGGAAATATAGTGCTCTAGAAGGGTATGGCAACCACTATTGGCCAATACACTCTAGTACTCTTGCCTAGAGAACCCCCCTGACATAGGAGCCTGGCAGGCCACAGTCTACAGGGTCACAAGAGTTGGACATTACTGAAGCAACCCTGTACGCATAGACGCAGGACTTTTTTTTGCCTGTGGCAGCTCTGCCTCAGTGTGAGTTGAGCATGAAGATGGTGCAGCTGCTTGGCTTGCGGGGACCCTGGAAGCGGCAGGGACATGGACTTCCTCTGCCACAGGAGTTAGGCCCTATCAGAGTCTTTTTTGAAGCCTCTTGTAGCTGGTGATCGGAAGGCCTTCTTGGCCGGTCTTTCTCCGTAGCTCCGCCTGTTCAGGCACTTAGCGGGTTCACTTGCCTGGGATCCTTCTCTGTTGTTTGGCGCGGCAGGCGCATAGGTGGGCCCCCTCGCTGAGGTCCTCCTCTGTAGTTCAGTGTCAGGCGTTGGATGGGCCAGCCTCTCTATTGTTCAGCTGCTGATGCTGGCAGGTGGGGAGAGAGAGGGGATGGTGACGGCTCCACCCGCTGTGTGTGACTCAGCGGTATCCTCTTACTTCCGTGACTGCCCAGCTTTCCTCCACAGGCATTTCCCACCACAATCTCCTCCCTCACATCCGCTCCATCCATCTCTCCACAGTCAACAGCAGCCTCACCCCGGGATTGCTCCACAGTCCCTAAACTCCAGCTCCCAGCCGCTGGGCAGGTCCACGGGACCTGCATCCCTGTTCAGGGTGTGTGTGGCTGCGGCAGGGACTGTCTGATTCTCATTGCATTTAAGCTGCCACTGACCAGATGCATCACTTTCAGCCTTAAATGTTTCTTCTCCGACTCATTCAGTTGTCTGGATGTGAGGATCGGACCCCTGCTTCAGTTCCCCACCCACCAACGGCAGGGCCAGTCCTACTAAGACTCCTGTTTCTCCCACTAGTTCCTTTGTCCTACCAAATTTTGTATGGTTCTATATATTCTTCTCCTCTAGCCAGGTACTCCTGTCCACTCTCAGCTGGTGTTCTGTGTGCACTTCTGTGTCTGAAGATGTATTCCTGACGTATCCATGGAGAGAGATGCACTCCACGTCCACCTACTCCTCTGCCATCTTCTGCTTTTCATTTTGTAAAAATTATTTTTTGATTATTTTAAAGAGTTTATATTTCTATTTTGAAATTTGCTTTTAAATCTAAGTGTGTTTTTCTAATGCCCTTGAGCATAGTTATAATAGTTCTTGTCTGGTATTTTGTGTGTGTGTGTATGTTAAATCATTTTGTAAGGTATCCCCACACCACACATTTCAAATGATGTGATGTATAAAGTCCAGATTAAATTTTTTTAATTAGTATGCAGCTAATTTGGCTAAACTCAAACTGTTCAAAGTCTGATTTCAGTGTCTGGTAAGCCAAATTTCAAATCAGTGATTTTTATCTTAGCTAAGGCACTTCAAGTTTTGCACTCTCCCCGCCCCCCACCCAACCTCCCCAACCCTGTTCAGAGGTTAGTTACATATTCACCTTATTCTTAGTTTGTGTGTTTGGCCTCGTTTTTCCAAGTATAAGATTTAAGAATTTAACTGTTACATGGCCACACCAGGGTCTGCCCTTATTATGAAATACATAGAAACAGGACACTCACAATTCCACTTACTACTTCCACGTGAAGACTCTTTCTAGTATCTGCTTTGTTCATTCTCCATAGACTCTGCCTATCTCTTTCGTTATTAATAGTATTGACTTTTGTTGTTATTTTTTAGCATGCAGATTTCTCATCTGTTAGAAATTTGGATTGATCAGTTATTTGGCCATTCTAAAAGTAAATGTTTAATTATTTGCCTTTCAAATCTTGTTTCTAACTGTAAAATGATAGCCTCAGGCCCCTAGTGAGGGCCTTAAGGCCTAATCAGAAATCTTGTCACTGATATAATATATAGTGCAGTTTTTATTAATAATACTTGGTGGTGAAAGAGAGAAAAAAGATATGACCTTCCAATTATTCATTTCTTCCTAATTATTCATTTCTTCATTGACTTATTTATTCAGCATACATTTATGAGCCACACATTTGTCTCTGCACTTGGGATAGAACTGTTAAGAAATACGTCTGTCCTTGTGGGGTTTGTATTGTAGGAGAATGATAGAAAAATGAAACAGTAGGCAATAAGTAAGAAAATTGTATTCTCTGGTAGAAGGTGAAAAATACCTTGTAAAATACGGGGCTTAGAAACATAAGTGTGAGAAATAATGGTGCTTGAGAGTTTGTAGTTGTAAATAAGGTTCTACTTCATTGAAAAGTGGGGTTTTGAGTACAGTCATAAAGGAGACAAGTGAGCTAACCACATGGATATCTGATTTTCAAGAAGGGGCACTGCTATGTGCAAGAGAGGTCTCTAGAACCTGCAAGGTGCTCCGTGAACCTAACACAGGAAGGGTTCAAGCCTTGTTATTGTTGTTCAAACACACAGCTGTGTCTAACTTGTGAGCCCATGGACTGCGGCACACCAGGCTTGCCTGTCCTTTACCATCTTTTGGAGCTTACTCAAACTGTGTCCATTGAAATGGTAAAGCTATCAAACCATCTCATACTCTGTCGTCCCCGTCCCCTTCTCCTGCTTTCAATCTTTCCCAGCATTATGGTCTTTTCTAGTGAGTTCACTCTTCACATCAGGTGGCCAAAATATTGAAGCTTCAGCATCAGTCCTTCCAATGAATATTCAAGAATGATTTCCTTTAGGATTGACTGGTTTGATCTCCTTTCTGTCCAAGGGACTCTCCAAGAGTCATCTCCAGCAACACAGTTCAAAAGCATCAGTTCTTCGGTGCTCATCCTTCTTTATAGTCTAACTCTCACATCCATATATGACTACTGGAAAAACCACAGCTTTGACTATATGGACCTTTGTTGGCAAAGTAATGTCTCTGCTTTTTAAAAAGTATGCTGCTTAGGTTTGTCATAGCTTTTCTTCCAAGAACTAAGTGTCTTTTAATTCCATGGCTAAAGTCACCATCTGGAGTGATTATGGAGCCCAAGAATATAAAGTGTGTCACTGTTTCCATTGTTTCCCCATCTATGTGCCATGAACTGATGGGACCGGATGTCATGATTTTAGTTTTCTGAATGTTGAGTTTCAAGCCAGTTTTTTCACTATACTCTTACCCTTCATCAAGAGGCTCTTTAGTTCCACTTTGCTTTCTTCCATAAGGGTGGTGTCATCTGCATATCTAAGGTTATTGATATATCTCCCAGCAATCTTGATTCTGGCTGGTGCTTCACCTAGCCCAGCACTTTGCATGATGTACTCAGTATACAAGTTAAATAATCAGAGTGACAATATACAACCTGATGTACTCCTTTCCCAATATTGAACCAGTCTTTTGTCCATGTCCAGTTCTAACTGTTGTTTCTTGACCTGCATATAGGTTTATCAGGAAGCAGGTAAGGTGGTCTGGTATTTCAGCCTCTTTCAGAATTTTCCACAGTTTGTTGTTTTCCTCATAGTCAAAGGCTTTAGCATAGTCAATGAGGCAGAAGTAGAAGTTTTTCTGGAATTCTCTTGCTTTTTCTATGATCCAGTGGATGTTGACAATTTGATCTCTAGTTCCTCTGCCTTTTCTAAATCCAGCTTGAACACCTGGAAGTTCTTGGTTCACGTACTGTTGAAGCCTAACATGGAGAATTTTGAGCATTACTTTGATAGTGTGTGAAATGAGTGCAATTGTGTGGTAGTTTGAACATTCTTTGGCATTGCCTTTCTTTGGAATTGGAATGAAAACTGACCTTTTCCTGTCCTGAGGTCACTGCTGAGTTTTCCAAATTTGCTGGCATATTGAGTGCAACACTTTCACAGCATCACCTTTTAGGATTTGAAATATTTCAGTTGGATTCCATCACCTCCGCTAGCTTTGTTCATAGTGATGCTTCCTAGGACCCACCTGACTTTGCACTCCAGGATGTCGGACTGTAGGTGAGTGATCACACCATCATGATTACCTGACTCATTAAGATCTCTTTTGTATAGTTCTTCTGTGTATTCTTGCCACCTTTTTAAAATATCTTCTGCTTCTGTTAGGTCCATACCATTTCTGTCCTTTATTGTGCCCATCATTGCATGAAATGTTCCCTTAGTATCTCTGATTTTCTTTAAGAGAACTCTAGTCTTTCCCATTCTGTTGTTTTCCTCTCTTTCTTTGTGTTGATCAGTTAGGAAGGCTTTCTTATATCTCCTTGCTCTTCTTTAGAACTCTGAATTCCAGTGGATATATCTATCTTTCCTTTTTCTTTGCCTTTCATTTCTCTTGTTTTGTCAGCTATTTGTAAGGTCTCTGCACACAACCATTTTGCCCTTTTGCATTTCATTTTCTCAGAAATAGTTTTGATCACCACCTCCTGTATGATGTTATGAACCTCCATCCATAGTTCTTCAGGCACTATGTCTATCAGATCTAATCTAATATCTATCTAATCTCTTAATTCTATTTGTCATTTCCACTGTATAATCGTAAGGGACTTGATTTAGGTCATATCTGAATGGCCTAGTGGTTTTCCCTACTTTCTTCAATTTAAGTCTGAATTTGGCAATAAGGAGTTCATGATCTGAGCCACAGTCACCTCCCAGTATTGTTTTTGCTGACTGTATAGAGCTTCTGCATCTTCAGCTGCAAAGAATATAATAATCTGATTTCAGTATTGACCATCTAATGATGTCCATGTGTAGAGTTGTCTCTTATGTTATGGAAGAGATTGTTTGTTAAGACCAGTGCATTATCTTGGCAAAACTCTGTTAGGATCACCCGGCTTCACTTTGTACTCAAAGGCCAAACTTGCCTATTACTCCGGGTATCTCTTTACCTCCTACTTTTGCATTTCAGTCCCCTATTTGTAAAGGACATGTGTTTTTTGGTGTTAGTTTTAGAAGGTCATGTAGGTCATCATAGAAACATTCAACCTCAGCTACTTCGGCCTTAAGTGGTTGGGACATAGTCTTGGATTGCTGTGATATTGAATGATTTGCCTTGGAAATGAACAGAGATCATTCTGTCATTTTGGAGACTGCACCCAAGTACACCATTTTGGACTCTTTTGTTGACTATGGAAGCTACTCCATTCTTCCAAGGGATTCTTGCCCACAGTAGTAGATATAATGATTATCTGAATTAAATTCACCCATTCCAGTCCATTTTAGTTTGCTGATTCCTAAAATGTCGATGTTCACTCTTGCCATCTCCTGTTTGACTACTTGCCATTTACCTTGATTCATGGACCTAACATTCCAGGCTCTTATGCCATATTGATCTTTACAGCTTCAGGCTTTACTTTCCCCACCAGACACAGCCACAATTGGGCATTGTTTTCGCTTTGGCTCAGCCTCTTCATTACTTCTGGTTTCCTCTCTTCTCCAGTAGCATATTTGGCACCTACTGACCTGGGGAGTTCATCTTTCAGTGTCGTATCTCTTTGTCTTTTCATTACTATTCATGGGGTTCTCAAGGCCAGAATGCTGAAGTGGGCTGCCATTCCCTTCTCCAGTTGACCATGTTTTGTCAGAACTCTCCATCATTACCCATCTGGGTTGGGTAACCCTACATGGCATGGCGCACAGTTCATTGAGTTAGACAAGGCTGTTATCCATGTGATCAGTTTGGTTAGTTTTCTGTGGTTGTGGTTTTCATTCTGTCTGCCTTCTGATGGATGAAGATAAAAGACTTGTAGAAGCTTCCTAATGGGAGAGACTGGCTGTGGGGTTAGCTGGGTCTTGCTCTTATGGGCAGTCCCAGGCTCAGTAAATCTTTAATCCAGTTTTATACTGATGGTGGAGTTGTGTTCCTTCCCTGTAGTTTTGCCTGAGGTCAAACTGTCATAGGGGTAATGGCAACCTCCTCCAAAAGGACTTAGGCCAGGACTGTTGTATTCAGTGCCCCTGACTGTTGACCCGCGCCTCCACCGGAGACTCCCAGACACTCACAGGCAAGTCTGGCTCCGTCTCTCGTGAGGTCACTGCTCCCTTCTCCTGTGTCATGGTGTGCACAAAGTTTTGTTGTGCTCTCCAAGAGTTCATTTCCCCAGGCCTGTGTAAGTTCTGTAGTTAAATACCACTGGCCTTCAAAGTCAGATTCCCTGCGGATTCTCAGTCCCTTGGCTGGATCTCCAGCTTGGGAAATCTGTTGTGTGCCCTAGAACTTTTGCAAAAGTGCAAGAACTTCTTTGGTATAATCGTTCTCCTGTTTGTGGGTCATCTGCTCAATGGTTCTAAGGTTAGGCTAATGGCAACTTCCTCCAAGAGGACCAAGGCCATACACTGTGCCTCCTAGCTCTGCTGCAACCAGAACCTGGTCCCTGCCACAGGCCACTGCTGACCCATGCCTCCACAGGAGATGCTAAAACACTCAAAGGCAGGTCTGGCTAAGTCTTTTGTGGGTGTCACCGCTCCTTTCCCTGGGTCCTGGTGTGCACAAGGGTTTTGTTTGCACCCTCTGAGCATCTGTGGCAGGTATGAAGTTTGACTTTTAAATGCAATTTTGCCCCTCCTACCATCTTGTTGGGGCTTCCCCTTTGCCCTTGGGTGTGGGGTATCTTTTTTTGGTGGGATTCAGTTTTCTCCTGTCGATGGTTGTTCAGCAGCTGGTTGTGATTTTGGTGTTCTCGAAGGAGAAGATGAGCACATGTCCTACTCCTCCACCTTGTTTATGTTGTCAGGCCTTGGGGTGACATTATCTAACTTTAGCAAATGATCAACCTGGTTGCTATGTTGAAAATAGACTGTAGAAAACAAACTTATTATGAGGTTATCAAATTAATCCAAGTTATCCTCACGGGCTGTCATCCACATGCATGACAGGCTACTTACTACACAGCAGTAGTGGAAAGTAAGTTTAAGCTATGGATATGGAAAAGAAAAAAGTTAAAAACCAAAAAAAAGTAAGCACAAAAGGATTTCATGATGGATCAGTATGTGTGGGGTATAAGTAGAGGGGTCAAGATGACTTTCAGATTACTGACTTGAGCACCTAAGAATATTAAAATAATCTTATTAGGGGTCTTAAAATTGAGTAGCTATAAGAGGAGAAAATCAAGAGTCAAATCTTGACCAGGGCACACTTGAGAGGTCTTACTGGCTGTCAAAGTAGGAAGGTTGAATAGGCAGCTGGGTATGTGAATCTGGACTATAAATCTAGATATACAAGTCATATAAAAGTGTGAACTAGAGATACTTATGTGAGACATATGCAGTATTAAAGACCATGAGAGTGGTTGTCAAGGGAGTGACTGTGGTCACAGTCCAGACTAGTCCACTCTACCCTGGAGCACTCCAACATTAACTCGTGGAATCTTCAAGTTATCTCGGAATAAATCTGCAACTCTTTCAGACAAAACATGAAAATCACTGTTTTGTATAAGATCCTTATTTTACTTATGAACAAATTGAAAAACAGAAGTGTACGTTTATCCAACAGTTTATCCACTGTCAGAGAGCTAAGACTAAATGCCCTAGTTATCTGACTAATAATTAAAAGACTACTTGTAAAGCAAGAGGGAATAAGGCAGTAAGTGTTTCTTCAAATACCCAAAGAATAGATGTCTGTGCTTATTAAACATTTAATTATAGTCTTTCCCGTGCTTTAATTAAGCACAGACTTTGAAAACCTTTGGTGAAAGACTCATAGTCCTATGCAAATTCAAGACTACCAGATTGAGGGATTGTGAGCTGTGTGTATTCAGTGTTTCATCACACATTACCATTTCTTGTTAGTAACAGAACAAGAAAGGAAATAAAATTATGTTGTAATATCAGAGAAAATAATATACACAAGTGCATAGTCAGTGATGGTTTATTTGAATTTTATAGAAATATTTACTGAACTTATGGTAGACTCATGCTTGAAGTCCTGAATTCTCCTTTTATATATGATGAAAGCCTTCTGCTATAAAGTACTTTATCTTTGAATACAAAGATAAAACTCTCCAGATAAAATTATAACATTATATATTTATATGGAAGCTTTTATATTAAAGAATATTTTCCTCGTTTATAAATTACATCATTTTACATACTGTTGGATATCAGCTGTTGTTAAGACATTCAGCATCACTAGCAGGCAATAATTCTCAGACTGCTTTTTAAAAAAATAACATTTAGTAAACATCCTATTTAGTAAACTGGGATCCTAGATATATGGAGTATGTTTACTTTTTCCCCAGTCAGCAAAAGAGAAAATTTATTGCAGTCTCAGGGCCATGGGGCTTGGACAGGAGGCCATTTTGCAGGCAAAGGAGAAGCTGGCGGAGGGGCCTTATTTGACCTTCTTGTTGCAGTGCAGGCTGTTGGTGGGGCCACACTTCCTGTGGCAGTGGACAGCGTGGGGGTGTAGGCAAATATAATACTTGCAGTAGATCATCTCGTTGCAGCTGTATTTCTGAGTGAGTTGGCAAAGGGGAGGCTCATCACGCTGCCTTGCACACAGAGCACCAAGCGCCAGGCAGGCTCTTTCTGGATATTGTGATCTGCCAGAGTGCTGTCCTCCTCCAGCTGTTGGCCTGCAGGAATCGGATGCTGCTCATCAGGCGGGTTGCCCTCCTTGTCTTGGATTTTAGCTTTGACACTGTCAGTGGTGTCACTGGACTCGACCTCAGTGGTGATGGTCCTGTCAGGGTCTTCACAGAGATCTGGCTCTCTGCATCTGCTGCTTGGCTGCCTGTGGAAGAGAAAGGGAGGAGCAATATACACCCAACAAATTGTAAACAATAGTGTTATTTTCAGGAGTGCCTACTTGGCTCTAGAAGAATGATAAAAGTGGATAGTTTTCTCCAACAACATATTAAAAAAATCATACACCATGACCAAGTGGGCTTTATCCCAGGAATGCAAGGATTCTTTAATATCCGCAAATCAATCAATGTAATACACCACATTAACAAATTGAAAGATAGAAACCATATGATTATCTCCATAGATGCAGAGAAAGCCTTTGACAAAATTCAACACTCATTTATGATTAAAACTCTCCAAAAAGCAGGAATAGAAGGAACATACCTCAACATAATAAAATCTATATATGACAAACCCACAGCAAGCATCACCCTCAATGGTGAAAAATTGAAGGCATTTCCCCTGAAATCAGGAACAAGACAAGGGTGCCCACTCTCACCACTACTATTCAACATAGTGTTGGAAGTTCTGGCCACAGCAATCAGAGCAGCAAAAGAAGTAAAAGGAA